>NC_138192.1:123852085-124528279 GCF_964194105.1 Spermophilus citellus
TGGATCAGCATCCACTTACCTGAAAGAATATTCAGCCTTTGTTTCTTTTTTGGATTGGCTTACTTTGCTTAGCTTGATATTCTCCAACTCCATTCATTTACCTGCAAATGCCCTAATTTTATTCTCTTTTAATGCTGAATAATATTCCATTGTTTATATATACCACAGTTTCCTTACCCATTCATATATTGAAGGACATCTAGGTTGGTTCCAGTTTAGCTATTGTGAATTGAGCAGTATTCTAAATCTCTGCCAAAATTATGATCAGTTTTGAATTGTATTGATGCACAAATAATGTTAGGGGTGGCTTAAAAATTTATTTCTTTTTAATGTTTTCTCCAAAATGATAACCAAAATCATAAAATGCATATTCTTTATTGGATGAATTTGTCTCTTTTCGTATTTATTTGGAACTATCTCTGTACTGGTAATCAGAATAGTGTATTGGCCATTCTCATTGCATCCCCTCAAAAGACTATTCTGCTACTGAGGGGTCCCAGGAGAGGCCAGGGACCTCACATTAAAGTCTAGGGAAGCCTCTGAGTGGAGGTGTCTAAAACCTCTGAGGAAGGGAGGGTTGATATGCAGAACTCCCAATCACGCCCACCCTTGCAGGATCCACCCCTGAGGTTGTCAGGAAACAAACTGACAAGGATCAGCCAGTCTTTCTTCTCTCTCAAGTTTACTGACTTCTGGGGCAGGGATCCAAAACAGCTTCAAAATCAGAATTTCAATAGGATCTGAGCACTGAAATCTCTTGGTATCCTGTCAAAAACCAAAACACATTTAAAAAAAATAATTTTGTTGCTGTTTGTTTGTGAAAAGATAAAGAAAAAAAAAGTGGTAAGACTCTTGACTTTAGTTTTCCCATATTTGGATCCCAATCCTGCTCCTGCCACTAACAAAATGATTGATGCTTAACAATTCATTTTTCTGTTTGTGAATCTGGGAGGGCTTATATCTACTATCAGAGTCATTTGAGACTTGAGCAGATGCACATAAAGTATTTCATACAGGTCTCAGCACATTGTAAATGCTCAATATATTATAAGCATTATTGGTATCTGGCCGTTTCCCCCATTAATTCGATAATAAATCTCTTTCCAAATTGTGATCCATTAGCTTTGCAATTGTAACATCAGGCACATGGGGATTTTGATGGGCAAGACTTGTGAAAATGCATCATTAAGCATTTTTATGGTATGTTTGAATTGTAACAGAGCCAATTCTACCCTTGAGTAGAGACAACCTTGTTCTCTCCTTGAATAGATTTTGGCATGCATATTTATTTCAGCTCCACCCTGTCTGCCAGGCTGTGCTTCTTTGACAGGAAAGTGTAACTGAAATCACATGGGCTTCTGTTCAGAACACTAATGGGAGCTGCTCAGGTTGCAAACTCATTGTTACACCTCAACTTTCTGGCAGCTACTTGAAACCCTGATCTGTCAGATATAGTCATGGGAACACCTGGATCAGAAGCATAGTCTTTACATTTACCTTTCCTCTTTCCCCAGCTTCTCCAAAATGGAGACAGGAAGTACAGTTAGCAAGTATGTTGTCTTTTAAAGAAAACTAGGTTGATCTGAATTTGCTTAAGCAAGATCATCATAGGAGGTGAGAATGCAAGCTTCTACATCAGTGGCTCCTAAAGATATACATACTCAAGTAGCAAAAATCTTTTTTGTTGTTTGTTATTGTCCTTTTTCTGGCAGCAGAAATTTGTAAAGATTGTTTATTTTGACATTCCACAAAGGGTTCTCCAACTGCCTTGAGATCCATTTATTAAAAAGCATCTTTCCAGAATCATTATTACTCTTTGGAGGAATACTATCTTGCAGGATATATTTCCAGAAAACACTGGTAATCTGACTCCTCCCTCGAACTTCAGCCCCTGGTCTACATTTGTCTCCCGGGTCTTTCGCAGTTTTATTCCTTTGTGTCTATTACTGCTTCAGCAGGAGATTGCATTTTATGAACAGTCAACATGATGGTACCTTAATACTTCTTTATCATCAAGGATTCTTTTGCCACATGACATACTCCAGGGTATTGCCCTCATTTGTCCCTGTAGTCTTCTCAGGTCATGCTCATTCTCCATTTCCAGCCCCAGGCTCAGCACTGAATACAAAGATTTTATGAATGATCAAACAAATTAAGGCATGAAATTAACAAAATCATTAAAAAGAAAAACATATCGTTTCCTCCATTAGTCATTGGAGAGCACTGGCTGAAGGTAGAGGCTTTGGAGACCTTAATTTAAGTGCTTGTCTTCCACTGTTCTTGCATATATTTAATCAAGTTACTAAACCTGAAAATCTGGTTTGCTCATCTTTAATACCTGATTAAAGTCCCTGACCTCGAAAGACTATTGTATGGAGAATACAAGCCTTGGAAATGGCTTAGCATCATGGTGCCCAAGTTGTGCTGAGTGTTGGGACAAACTCACAGGGAGAATATTTGGAATTTTCAGAGAAAACATGGCACACAGGTTAGCAGCTTCAATATTTCAGCATGAGATTGCATGCACTATGTTGACTCTGACACTGGGGTTGGGTTTTTGTGGTGATAAAAAGGCAAGTCTCATGTAAAAATCAATGGGAAACAGGTTGGCAATCAATGATCATAGTGGTTTTAAATTTTAAGAAATTGTGTGATGCCCAATATTGATATACAACACTTCAGCTGTTATGAATTTTTTTTAATTTTAAAGAGACTATCTTGTTTTTGACTATCTTATTTTCGTATCTATATTTTCAAGTTGTTACAAAATTATTAAAACATAAATGGTTACTTAGATGTTTGAGCCTGATAATTTAATAAAGGGAATTATTAGGAATTCATTTGGCCTGGAGATGACATGAAAAGCTTTGCTAAAATGACAAAGGCTCCATGATCTTCACCCAAATTAAGTAAAGAGTTTCTGTGCTCAGTACAGTGGACAATAATATGGGGGACATTAGCTATTTTATGGACAATACAGTGAGATATTAATTTGTGTTTTGTCTTTTCTGTATTTTTTTCTTATCTCATTTTCTTTTCAAACATTTATCCCTGTACCCAGTATTTTATTACCATAGGAAAATTTTGGATGACATAAACTTTCTCAAAAGACTTTCCAGGGTCCTGAAGGCCCAAGATTATGTCAGTTATCTTAGAGAAATGTGCTTGGTGGGAACAGGATTGGAAGGAGGGATTAAGTTTGAAAACTCTCACACTAAACATTGATTGGTATAGAACTTTTTGCAAATGACAGAAGCTTAATGCAAACTAGTTTAAATTTAGAAGACAAAAGAAGATATGCACCTAATGACAAAGTTTGCAGACAGGATTTTTGTCACAGGTGGGACCAGGTGCATGGGTAAGGCAGATGTCAGACAGGCTCCTGCATCCCAAGGTCCAATCATTCTACAGGTCCCTTGAATAGCAATGGCCTATGCTGCCTTCTTGCTGTGCTCTAAGGAGGTCCATTTGATAGGAATTTTCTGGACCTGTTAGGTCAACTAGTATTTCTGGGGTTAAATGAAAATAAAAAAATGAGTGACCCACTGTAGAATATGAATGATTGAGAGTATCCCCAAGAGGGCCATGTTCTCTGTGTAACTGCATACACCACTCATGTCATACAGAGCCTCTGCTGATCTCTAACAAATCGCAAGTACTACTTGCTGACCTCTTTATTCCAAACACTTTTGTAAGCTCTTCACATGTACTGTTTATTTAACACTGACAACACCATGAATTAAGCTACCATTTCTATACTCACTTTAAAAATGAGGAACTGCACTGCACAGAAGGTCTGTAACTTGCCCTGGATCTTACAACTACTTAGTGGTGGAGAGCACATATAAATTCTCAGCCTGAGCTCAACTGAATATTGGTAGGGAAGCTTCACTGCAAATGATAGAAACATCATTCAAACTAGTTTACATTTAAAATAATATATATGTATTACATGCTTATGTGCTTGCATATATATAAGAATATATGTTATTTGAATATATGCAAATGTGAATTCATACATACATTGCATATATGTATATAGTCAAAGTTTGCAGATTTTTTTTTTTTTTTTGTCTCAGCTGGATCCATTTTGTGGCTCTGCATTCCTCCATACTGCCTGTACTTAGAGTAAGTTAAATCCACAGGAGAAAAGGTGGTCACACGCCTCCCCTGGTGAACTGCCAGCTGAGTGAGCCAGCCCTGTAGAAAGAGAACTTCTCTTTCCCAAAAGTTCCATCTGAAGCCCCAGGAGTGTCATTGTCTTGGCTGCATCACTTACTCAAGCCTGAGCCAAGCTCAGTGTTACCAGGGAAACAAAATATGTCCATTAGCTAGATCTGGATCACCTGCTTATCCCTATAGCAGGGTGGATTCAGCCCTACCCAATCAAGAGGTTTTGACAGTGAGGAAAGAGTAGTTCTCAAAGAAGATCAGACTGTTATTAATAGTAAAGAGAGAAAGGATGTTGGCAGGCAAAACATAACAATCAGCCAACGTAAAGTACCTATGTTTTGTTTTATTCACAAGAGATGAACTTGAGATGTTATACGGATGTTAGAAGTTACTAGAGCACATTTATATTTCTGGAATCATCTGGATTTGGTGCAAGCTGTCGCTGTGGATTTCCCTCCTTGCCGACACTTTGTGATGCATGTGCCTTTTCATTTTCACACAGGAAAAAAAGGAACTAGAAAATGGTCAAACAGAGCACCCTTCACTGATATTCAAGATTTGTGCAGGAAGCAAAACCACATCTTCATCTTCAATCCCATCCAATAAGAGGAGAAAATGTCCTTGCACAGCAGGTGGGTGTTTACCTGCTTGTGGTCTGGGCACTTTTCTGGTTGGGCTGCTTTGAAGCACTCTTAATAACTCCTCTGCGTGGTAACTAACTCCACGAGGATTCAGTTGCCATGCAACTGTGTGGTATTTCTCCATAGTACTGCCTTTCCTATGATTACAGACTGAGGAGCTTTTATAGTCATAATAATACCTTACACTCATGCCAGCCCTTTACATAAGAAGATCCCAAAAGGGTGAATAGAGTTGCTCTTTATGTAAGTCTTTTCCACCAAGCACTAAAAATACCCACACTTCCCATTGAGCTATGTGGCAGCCATCTGCTCCCCACTAAAATACATAATAGATATTTTGGCAGGAGGTAATACAAAGTATTACTCATCAGAATTAAAATGTGAAAGGTATTCAGGTGGACATAATAGAAGCATCCTTTAGAAAACATCCTGGACATGCATGGGGGATGCTCATAAGTGGACAAGTGTTTGGGGTGTGTCTCTGATTTGCATACCTATGGGAGGAGTTCCATTGTTTCTGCAATTTGTACGGAATGTGGGGAGCAATTGAAAAGAGGATGGGGTCAGGTTGACTGGGTCACCCAGCTGCTCCCAGTCTTAAATAGGGCAAGGCCCTCAGTGCAGCCTCACCAAGGTAGTGTTTGACATGGTGGAGACAATATCCTAGGTTTCTAAAGTCCTATTTTTTACCAGATGCACAGTGACACAACTGGCAGGATCTAGCACATTGTTTAAATCCCTTTTTCATGAACTTTCAGAAATTCAAGGATTATTATAAACCAAACTGTATTCTCTCTGAAAATAAATAAGTTGTTTGGTTCCTTGACAAACATGCTTATTAATCTTCTTAATAAAACACCAAACAATTGAGCAAACCAAAACAAAACTGGTTTGGTCTGAGTTTTAAGGAGCTAGCTAAATATGTTATGGAAAACAGTTTGAAAGTAAAAGGCCTTATTTGAAGCAACATGGCAGAACTTTTTTTTAGAAGGATGTCTTCTAAAACCCTGGCTTCTTTCAGCAACCTCTCACTTTGGTCCTTGTCTGTTTCTACTCCAGTTACATCGATCTGTCAGTGCTAGAATTTTTTTTAATCATGTCTTTTCTACCTTAATTGTTGAGTGCTAGTTGTCCTTTAATATTCATAGACTCTTCTTTTAATAGAGTCCTTAAAATTTATGTGGCCACATGGCTGCCCTGGATAAGGCAACATTTTAAGTTTTTCTTGCAGCTAAGTTTGGTGGTGAGTCTAAATTCTGACTGTAAGTTCTGATTCATGCATCTTTTGGGTCCTGCACTCCTACTCCTCCTCTGGAAACTTCAGAAATGGACAATCCCTTTCCATGATAAGGACTATAAGCTATGAGTCTTGAAAACTGCTGACACCTTGTCTACTGTCATGTAGAGAAATTTGGTCTCTATTTAATGAAAATCAAGCCAAATGTGCCATAGGGAAGAAGGAAGGTGGGGAGGGAGGGAAGAGAGGGAATATGCACGTGATAGAGTGCGAGGCTTTCCTTTTCCCACTTGAGCCCTGCATCCCAGGTACCTCTCCTGTGCTTCTGTCCCCAGCCCTCTCACCATTGACTGTTCAGACCCTCTGTAATAAAGGAATCTCTTATAGCATTTTTTTAAATAATTCCCTCCTCTCTTCTCTAGTTGATTTCAGTTTCACTTTTGTCAAGCAAAAAATACTGATTAGTAAAAAGATAGTCTCTATAACAAAAATAGTTGGCCTTGTGAATATATTCCCATGAAGTTGACCATTTGCATCAAAGTCACCGTAGTACAGAGTGAAAAAAATCTAAGACCTCTACAGGTGAAAATAGAGATGAGAATCAGCTAAACATTGACAATCAAATAATTTCATTGTCCTTTATATCTACACAGGAAGGCATGATTGAATTTATGGATATATATATATATATATATACACACACACACACACACACACACACACACATATATATATATATATATATATATATATATATACATACATGTAATTTTTTTGAAGAGTAAAATATTCCAATTGACTATTTGTTCAGGTGGTTTAAACTGTTAGTTGCACATAGTTATTACTTGTAAATTTCAGTTTTTAAGACCTGCATATGAACAAATCCTATAGCTTTCAATGGGTTTAACTTATTACTACATAAATTCAAATGTATTTCTTACATTGAAAATATTTTCATTAAACATATACCACTAATTAAAATGGTTGGAAAACATTCAAATTCATGACACCATAAGTAACCTTAGATAATTTTCAGATTAACATTTCACAAAGAACCCCAGATTAAAATAGGCTGTGTATATCATTAGCTTGGAATTTGGTTTTGCCTTATTACAGCACCCTGCTATCAATATGTTTACTTATAAAATAAAATAATTATTTTAAAGATAATCATTATAAATAGTACTTTGAATATTTTTATAAGTTTCTATTCCAAACAAACATGATACTAAAACTCAGTTGAAATTATATTGAACTTTAGCTTCCTAACTGCTAATGGCTTAGATATACAACAATCCCCTCTAATTCTATCCAGTAAAATACAATTTAGAATGTTTCCTACAAACAAATTTTTGTCAAATTCCATTTCTTAATATAGTTCTACATTAATACACAAACAGGTAGAATTTAGAATTGTAGTGGTGCATTCAATGAGAATACAAGTATGTATGCGGGGGTATATTTATGCATTTCTGTGTTGTATTTTAAACATTTTCAGAATTTGGATCTTTTCAAGGTATGCTTTGGTATTATTCTGAACTTTTTCCCCCCTGATTCTTGATTGTCATCAGGTCCCAGTGAGTTGCAAAAAAACATGATGAACAGGAATTCAGGCAAATCAGAGTTTCACAAATTTCACCTCATATGAGTTATACACGTTAATTTTGTCAGTATTTTCACTGCTTTGTTCCAAAGACCAGCTTATAAGAATTTTAGAATAGGAAACGTTTATTTTGGGGCTTACAGTTCCAGAGATCTGAGTCTGTCAACAGCCAACTTCAGTTCTCAGGGCTCAAGGTGAAGTAGAGCATCATGGTGGACAGTGTGATGGAGGAAAGCAGTTGGGGACATGGCACCAGGAAGCAGAGAGCTCTGCGCAACAAGGACAAAATATACATCCCAAAGGCACACCCCCAATGACCCACCTCCTCTAGTCACACCCTACTCCCTACAGTCTCCACTCAGTTAAATCCTGTCAGGAGACGGACACACTGATTAGGTTAAGGCTCTCGTAACCCAATTACTTTACCCAGATTATTTCATTGTCTCATACATGAGCTTTAGGGGGGCCCCCATATCTACACCATAACATACACTCTGCCCTATGCTGTCCACTACATGATTTTCTAGGTGAGCACACCTAGAAACACATCTAGGCACCAAATATCATTCCCTAGATGTAGAGATAGAAGTTTGGTCCTGTCTAGTGCAGCCTCTGAGCATTTTGGTTTTGTCTCTGGGGACAGAGAACCACACGGGTAGCCAGAACATCAGTTTCTGACTGCAGATATTTCAATGAAGGACTGCACAGATCACAGATTTTTGTGGCCTCATAGTCTTACATTGGTAAATTCATTTTACATATCTTCCTTATTTTATGTGTCATATGGCTTTCTTCAAATAATACTTCTATAATTTTGATAAAGTTATATTTTGTTCATGCAGATGAGGGGATTATATTTTCTGTAGAGGAAGGACTTTAAATTTGTAATTTAAAATTTAACAAAGGTCTCTAGACTAACTCTTAATGGTAAAATAAATGGAATGTGAAGCTGCCTTTTTCTTATTTTGATAGCTTGTTCCTTCCCTGTCTCAAAGCCTCTTCACTAGGTGCCCAGGAATAATTCATTGTTTTTTTAGTGCTCTACCATTTGAGTCATCTAAACTTGTGCTGCGTAGCTATGGGGAGTATATAAGAAGGAGATCAAAAGGAAAGAAAGAGGGAAGAAAGCATGGGAAGACAAGAGGAAGAAAGAAGGGAGGAAGGAAGGAAGGAAAGACAGAGGAAGGGAGGAAGGGAGAGACTCAAGGAGAGAGGGAGGGAGGCAGAGTGTTTTGCCTCTATTTTAAACATTTTTCAGGAAGTGGTATTTATAGTGCACCTATTGATTGCAGCTCCTGGAGGAGACAGCCCTTGGGTGTCTAATGTCCTCAGGAGCATTTTCACTTCCCAAATTAGCTCTTCACTCTTCCTTCGCTCCAGTGATTGCCAGTGTTTGTCTTTCTTCTCTGCTTCCTTAGGATATCACTGCTAGTCTCTTACATTTAAGATCCAATGCGATCTAAGCTTGGAAAGTCGTTCATTTGCTTCCTTTCATCCTATTTACTATTTTTCTAAGGCCATTATATTTCTTTTTTCCAAGATATAGGTTTCTTCAAGTCTTTTGATTTCTTGAAATTCAGTTCCGTCCCATTCACATCAAACATAAAAAGAAGAAAAAAAATAATAAAAATTGAAAAAAATGTAATTTTTACAGCTACAAAAACTGTGTTGCCTCCATGATTCATTTCTATCGTTTCGTCAGTATTTCTGCCCAGGTACTCTAGCTTGACCAGAAAAGTTAAGGTATCAGAAGCACAAGCTTTTACTTGGATAGTCAGAGGTCTGTTTATAATTTAAAGAGTTATTAAACTAGTTGATAGCCTTAAAGTTAGACTTCATTGAAGGAGAATGAATATGAACACAAATACTTTGGAAAAGGTATGTAGTAAAGGTCTGATAAAGACAGAACTTAAGTGAAGAAAAGAATTTCAGAAATTATTCTGGTCCCCATGGGATAATGATTTGGGGAAGGGACTTTCTTTCCTCAATGGTCACAGGTCACTCAGGTAGACACAGAATTGGGGATGTCTATCCACGTAAGTCCTTCCTTGAGGCCTGAAATACCTTTCACCCAAACTTCCACCTACACCAAGCTTCATTCACTGGTAAGAAATAAGTCTAGGACTGAAGGGGTCATCAGAGAACATACCAAAGTTCCCCCATGAAATGTAAATAACTCCTGATTACTTAGTAAAGGGTCATTGGAAATTTCCTCTTTGTCAAGAACAAATAAACCAAACCAAAAAAAAAAAAAAAAAAAAAAAAAAAAACAACAACAACAACAACTTTCTTAATAATTGGAATATAAGGTGAAAACCAAAATTAAGTCCCTTTCTCTCTCAGATGTTGTATAATAGCACAAACAGTAGTTTGATTAATAAATAAATATATTATTAAGATAAAATGTATAACAAAATGCATGAAAGACAACTAAATAGGGTATCAGGAGTTTTTTTGTAGATATTAACCCATGTAATTATCATAACACTATAACATAGATACTATTGCACTTTTACCAGTGAGGATGCTGAATCTTGGATTTATTATTTTGGCCTGATGTCATTTTCTGAGAGCAAATGAAAACCTCATATTTTACCTAAGTGATCAACATTCCAGGGCCACCTTTATCTGCCTTAAAATTCCCTCAAATAAGTACACTTGGATTAACTAAATGTGATAAGAAAACAAACTTGGAGGAGAATATATTGTCAGCTGCAACTTTCATTTGTTTCTTCCATGGTTCTTTCTGATTACTGATGAGTATTTTCAAATACTTAACTAAGAGCTTAAATAACACCACAGTGTCTGCACTTGGTCTAGACAGTTTGTTGCGTTCGATGAGGCAAAAGCCAAAAGAATGTGCACGGCTTGGTTCAGTAAGGAGTAAGGACATCACAGAAACCCACTGCCCCCACACTAATGGACATGATCTCCTAAATCCTGTGTTAAATATTTTCATGAGACAGGTTGTGTTTCAACTTACAAATTGCTTGTTTCCTTATGACTTTCCTCCAAACCTTACCTGAACAATAGGCTCAAACCTACTTTTGAATTTTTATCCCTTTATTCCAGATATTGCCAACTCAGTAATGCATTGTTGACATTTTCATTCACAAATCAGTATACCCCAGTCTTCTCATTTAAAAAAATAAATGGAAATCCACAGATTCCAAAGGGAGAATTTTTACATTTCCCCCCAAATTACCATGCAAAATTATAAAATTAGTATGTATACTTATCAAAGAAAACTAAGTAAACATACACCTATTTAAAAAAAAAAATAGAAAAATGCCACCACCCAGATATAAACAAAATAGGTCATGTTTTTTCATACTAGCAATTTTCTTCTGCATGCGATAGTTGCAATGCCTTGGGAAAAATCACTTTAACACTTTCTCCATATTATAATTTGTAAATTGAGAAGAATTTGAGTGCCTCTTTCACAAGATTGGTATGGCCTTTGATTGAGTTAATATAGTAGACAACATGATAAACACTGTGTATATGTTTGTTACTGCCATTGTTATTATGAATATTATGTTTATGCATATAATGATATGGAGGATTATATCATGCTATGTTTTTTATTTAATTCAATTATTTGATAAATTTTAGTTTAATTCCTCCTATATGTAAGACATTGATCTACATGTTAGGTGGCAAAGATGAGCAAGGTCACTCAAGGTACCTGTTTTCATGAACCTTGCATTAGGATTCAGTAAGAAGAAACCAATGAAATTAAAACAGTAGCATTATATACAAGTGTGCATATATGGGGGAGTAAAAAAGATAAATGGTTGGTGATAAGTATTTGCAAAGAAAGCAGTCTCGTGATAAGGAGTGCCTGCATTGGTTTTCTTTTTCAGACTGAGGGATCAGGAAGAAAATTTGGACACAGAAGTACTATGGACCAGATCTGAGTTCTGGGGCATTCACAAAGGTGACCAAGAAGGAGAAGTCACATTGCCCTTCTCGGACTATTCCCTGAAGACCTTAAAAGAGCGTACTATAGGGATACTGCCACATCAATGTTCATAGCAGCACAATTCACAATAGCTAGACTGTGGAACCAACCTAGATGCCCTTCAATAGATGAATGGATAAAAAAATGTAGCATTCATACACAATGGAGTATTACGCAGCACTAAAAAATGACAAAATCATGGAATTTGCAGGGAAATGGATGGCATTAGAGCAGATTATGCTAAGTGAAGCTAGCCAATCCCTAAAAAACAAATGCCAAATATCTTCTTTTATATAAGGAGAGCAACTAAGAACAGAGCAGGGAGGAAGAGCATGAGGAAAAGATTAACATTAAACAGAGACGAGTGGTGGGAGAGAATGGGAGAGAGAAGGGAAATTGCATGGAAATGGAGGGAGACCCTCATTGTTACACAAAATTACATATAAGAGGTTGTGAGGGGAAAGGGGAAAAAAACAAGGGAGAGAATTGAATTACAGCAGATGGTGTAGAGAGAGAAGATGGGAGGGGAGGGGAGGGAAGGGGAGGGGAGGGGGGATAGTAGGGGATAGGAAAGGTAGCAGAATACAACAGTCACTAATATGGCATTATGTAAAAACTTGGATGTGTAACCGATGTGATTCTGCAACCTGTATTTGGGGTAAAAATGGGAGTTCATAACCCACTTGAATCAAATGTATGAAAGATGATATGTCAAGAGCTTTGTAATGTTTTGAACAACCAATAAAAAAATGCTAAAAAAGAAGAAGGAGAAGTCACTGAAATATGAAGGAAAACAATGGAATGTTGTGGAAGACTATAGGATTCCAAGCGGGATAATTTCTTGCTTATTTGTCAGATTTTTTCTTTTTTAATAATGTAAGAATGTGTAAATGCTTAGCTCTGATCTATATCATATGACAAATAGCTTCCAAGTTTTAATTTAAATCCTAACTTTATAGTATTTTCTCCACTTAAGTTTATTGCATTTTTATATATTCAGGGATTTTTTGTTTTTTATTTGTTTATAGTTTTTATGCTATCTTTAGAGACCATATTAAAGTTTTTCTTATTAAATTAAAATTTTTATATATCAAATACTTCTAAAATCTAGAATTTCATTTTTCAACATGTATCCACTACTTACATGTAGATTTTATATTTAAATTAATTAAAATAAAACAAAACTTTTAATTGCACTAGCAACAAGTTCAAGTGTTCAATAGCCATGTGTGACTAGTGGCTATTGTATTCCATCATCACAGGAAAATGATTTTGACAGTGCTTCTCAACTTAACAAACAACTGACTCATCTAAGCATCTGTTAAAACACAGATCCTGACTCAAATGATGTATGGACTACATGTTTGTCCCCTCCCCCTGGGTTCTTATGTTGAAATTCTAATCCTCAGCATGACAGTATCTGGAGATGGGGTACTGTCTTCATGGTGGGATGAATTCTTTCTGAAAAGAGAAATGAAATTTCTTTCATATCCATTTCCCCCACCTTTTCCCATTTGAGGAATCATGGGAAGACTCCTCACCAGAACCTGACCTGATGGCATCCTGGTTTCAGACTTCCACCTTCTAGAACTGTGAGAAATCAATCTCAATTTTTGCAGCTATCCAAGGCTTGTTGTGGCAGTCCCAACTGACCAAGGCAATCTGCAAAAAGACCTAAACTTCTGCATATTTAACAAATCCCCACATATAAGGCTGGTGCTGTGGGTTTTATAATCACACTTTGAGTTGCAAGTGTCTAGGTTTATTTTTGTGTGAGAAATTGCAAAAATTCTTTATGTGCATATATATGTATTTCTGTTTATTTAACTTTGTTACGTATTGATATGCATGTTTATCATGTGCTAAGTATCTGTATAATGCTCTTTCTGAACTTTTTAACCTCTTCTATTGATTTCCAGTCACGTCCTGTGCTATATTACAATAAAATCAATGTAGTTTTGCAGGATATTTTAATATTTAGTTAAGAACATATGTTGCCAGAAGCTTTTCAAGTCCCATCAGCATCAATTTTATTTAAGTTGGAAATTAGATTTATTGATAGTGAATTTACTAAGGAATAATTAGGCAAAAATTGATTCCTTTCTAGAAGAAGGAATTTCTCTATTTTCCCATAATTTTTTGTTTTATGGATTGTTCATGTTCCCCAAGATTCACATATTGAAGCCCAAATCCTCAAATGGTAATTGAGATATCCCTCTCTTTCTCTGGGAAAGCCACCCAGGCTGAGATGTTTTGTTACAGAGATAAGACAGTATTTTTATTTAAAAATGTATTGTTTTCTATACATAAGCTCTTCATATTTGTGTATGCTGTTGATCTTCTTATGAAATTATCTCATTATTTTTAATAGGTTTCAAACTGGTTACGTTGGACTTTTCAGGGGGAAAATTTGTAGAATCCCTTCTTCAAGAATTTAGTTTTTAAATTATTTTTTTTTGTTTTTTATAACCAGGGATTTTATAACTCAGCCATTTTTTATATTTTATTTTAAGACAGGATCTTGCTGAGTTGCTTAGGGCCTCACCTAGATGCTGAGGCTGACTTTGAACTTGCCATCTTTCTGCCTCAGCCTCCTGAATCATTGGGATTACAGAGATGCACCAACGTGCCCTAATTTGTCTAATTTTATTTATTTATTTATTATTTATTTAAATTTTATTTTTTTATGTTCATTACAAGTACTGTGAATTTTCTATTATTGCAAGACATACCAGCTGTTGAGATCTGGAGTCATGCATTCATTCAACAAATCCCAAGCACTGACTAGAGGCAGACACTATGCTGGGACCCAGGAAATATAAAGGAAGAATTCCTGTCCTTAAGGAGTGTCAGACAAGCACATATGAAAAATGAAATAGCCATGTCCAGCAAAGTATGAAAGAAGCCTCCCGACTGTTTTTAATTCAGTGGATATTTCACAACACAAAGAACAGACACCAGCTTTTGAGGATATAAATTAGGATGGTACCAGGGTAAGAAAGACATGATTTTTGAAACTTGAGTGTATATCATCCACTCAAAGCAAGTCAATGGTTGGCCGAAATGGGTATGTCTGATTTTTTTTTTTTAGATATAAATACTTTTTAAATAATATTTTATTGTTTTCGAGCATAGACATAAATCTATTTATAGTATTTCTGAAATATTCATGGGAAAATATTAGTTGGACAGAACAAAGGAAGTCTGGTTGGGTCTATTCATAAGTTTCTTGCCAGGAGAATATTTCTTTTATGGCCAGCTTGCTCCTTTGACACTCCAAATGTAGTTTTTGTATATCATTAAACCTTAACTGTTTTTTCTTTTAGACACCAAGTAGCCTGGATCTTGAAGCACCCAGACTGCCATCTGCTGCTGCATGACCCCAAGTCATTTGTGTAACATCTCCTTGTCATAGGGAAAAATCATAAGGAGCATATGGTTCCCATTCTACCAAGACTTTCATCTCATGCTGTTACCAGAAGGCTTAGAAATCCTGATTGGATGGGAAGGAGATTAGCTCTTTCCCTAGTGGAATAATTTCATTATAACAAAGGGGTCACCTCCCTAAGCTAAATGTGGAATGAATAATAGAAAGATTACAGATCATGAAAAAAAACTAGAAAGGGTTTTTTATAAATTATGACAAGACTTCGGGTAGGACTTCTTGATGTTTTGGAATAAATGCTTTAACATTTAGGCAACTAGATTACTCTTATTAATCCTTACTTTTCTCATTTGCATCACTTTTACACAAAAAGCATTCCTTACTACCTGGCTGATATGTAGAACAAGAAGTATTTTCAGGGCTGTGCCTCTACTTCTCTGCCTTGACAGAATGGACCTACTTAACCCTAAAAGTATCAACTAACTGAATCAGTATGACAGAAAAAGCTAAATCCTACCCTGACTTGAGAGCTTTAAGAGTCACATCAAGCCAAGAGACATCTCAATGGCTTGTTTTCTATGGACACCAGAGGCATTTTGGTAAGCAACATATAATTTGAACCATTTATACCTTTATTCTATTTCTTTTACTTTTTATTTGTTCTTTTGAGATATACATGACAATAAAATGCATTTTAATATATTATAAGTACATGGAGTATAACTTTGCATTCTTGTGGTTGTACATGATCTGTTTGTGAATGTATATATAAACATAGGAGAGTTATGTCTGATTTATTCTACTGTCTTTCTTATTCCCATCCACCCTCCCTTCCCTTCATTCCCCTTTGTCTAATCCAAGAAACTTCCATTCTTACCTCCCCACCCCTTTTGTGTGTTAGCATCCTCATATCAGAGGGAACATTTGACCTTTTTGGGTTTTTTTTTTTTTGATTGGCTTATTTCACTTCATGATAGTTCATCCATTTACCTGCAAATGCCATAATTACATTCTTCTTTATGTCTGAGTAATATTCTATTGTGTATATACATATATAACATTATCTTTATCCATTCATCTGTTGAAGGGAACCTAGGTTGGTTCCATCATTTAGCTATTGTGAACTGAGCTTATATAAACATTGATGTGGCCACTTCACTGTAGTATGCTGATTTTAAGTCCTTTGGATATATGCTGAGAAATGAGATTACTGAGTCAAATGGTAGTTCCATTCCAAGTTTTCTGAGGAATCTCCACATTGCCTTTCAGAGTATATTCCTTTATTCTTAATAGAAGGATTTTCAACTTTAATTTTGTCCAATGCATTTTCTTTGTGTAGTATTGAAGTGAGTAGAAGTGGGTTCTGCATTTGTATTTATATACTTTTTTGCTTTATTCAGTGCAACTAAAGAAGTGGTTCTGGACCCCAATACCCAAAGGTGCCATAAACTCCCATATGTTAATATGTATCCAGAGAAGAAATTGTCCAATTAGCAGACACTGAGGCCTAGAGTAAGGAAAGTGTCAGATTCAGAGGATAATGTGATGGCTCCCAAGTCCTATTCTATGATATGGGAACGGGGAGGTGAAAAAAAAGAAAGTCAGGGAGGGAAGGAAGACAGTAATGTGGGGAGGGAGAAAAGGAAGGAATGAGAGAAACTACCATGTCATTTCTTTAAGTTGAAAATATTCAACTTCCAGCAATAGCTATTATTATAAATAGCTATTTATCTATTTGGGGTGGGATAAAAATTTATGTAATTTTGTAATTTTTTTTGTTGTACAAAAATTTCAGGTTCGTTTTACCCCTGGAAGCTATATGTAAGTCTCTCCTCACTGTGTTTGATTTATTCTGGTGCATAAATGAAGGTAACAGAGACCACTGTGTTGACCAATGATAATGAGAACCGCAGTCCACAAGGTGATTTAACCTCCTTACCCTGGTCAGTCAATGAGTATGAGTCTGGAAGCAAGCCATCTTATTTATCCGGTTATTGTTTCCTCATATGTGAAAATGAGCTTCAGTCTTGTTTGTCCAAACTCTTCATAGTTCAAAATACAGCTAACCATAGCTGATGCAGTTATTAGTCATGATAAAGTATTTCCACTTCCAAAAAGTCTATTATATAATTTCCCTATAGAGAATCTTTCCCATCTTTGGTCATGTGCCGAAAGACAACTTTTATAAGAACACTTCAGTACCAGAAAGAATGATACATTAGTAAACCTCTTGATCACGGTGGGGTAGCTGTTGCTAGATTAGAAGTGGTACTTGAGGCACTTTTATGCAATGTGTTAAGGTTATAGGACCTGAGAGAGGAAGAGGGAGAAAAAGAGGGGAGAGGGAGAGGGGGAGGGGGGAAAGGAGAGGGGGAGAGACAGAAAGAAGAAGAAGGGGGGAGAGAAATCGTGTATTGGAAGAAGAGTCAGCGATGCGGCCTCTTCTCTTTCCCAGTTCTGTTCCCCTCCCTTCTTTTCATCTGTCTAATCTTCCAGAGCACTTCAGAATGTTAAGCAGAAATCCTGCCCCTACCATAGGCAGATGCCCAAGACCTGGAAATAAGTGAAGAGGTCAATGGATCCAGTTTAAAATGCATGATATCAGAAATATGATCATATTGCAATGCACTGATTTTACTCCCTGTCCTAGATTCTTACAAGTTAAAGAAATAAAATTTACAAAATCATAACATAGTCCCAGGTAACATTTATGAATTAAGAACAAAAATTAAGATTATTATTTTTATAGCCAGTTGAGGCATGAAAAATTACTTGAAACACAGGACACATTTTTCTAAGAAAAAAATTACTTAAAATACAGGACACATTTTTCTAAGAAATTAGTTACAAATCTAGATATCTCTCTCCTGGGAAAATCAGCTTACAAGTGAAGGTCATTTACAGTAAGAGATACTGGGGGAAAAAGTGAAGGGGAAAAAATATTCAGGTCACTATATATAAGTGTAGTTTCCTCTCAAAATTGTTCTTAAGCATAAACTTATTGCTTATTCTTTTTTTTAACCATAGTAGAAGGTTAACATATTTTTAAAAATCTATATTTTTCTATTTATTCTTATAAAAAACAGGCTAGATAAAAATTTGGGATTCGGTAGACATATACACGTGTGTGTGTCTGTGTGTGTATGCATATATATATATATATATATGTATGTATACACATATACTTTGTGTATATATACATATATATGGACACGTAACACACATATAAGCTGTGCATATAGTCTGAGTTATACGTATATATTCAGTAAGATATTAAGAACAGAATGAGGAGAGTGTTTGGGAAAAGTATTGAAGAGAATCACTTTGAATAATTTCAGCAGTGAGTCTATAGGAGTTAATGGCACCCGTGCAATAACCATTTTACCTCTTATTTTAGTTAAATAAAGTGTGCACTCTGAATGAGACCTTTGTTCCCTGTGTGTGAATGCTGCGTGTTCTTCCCAAGCGGGCCAGTTTTGTTCTCATGCCATGGGAGCAGGTGGCATGAAGCTGTTTTGATGAGGTTACAAGGCTCCTCCCCTCTTTCCCCCAGCAGCAGCCTGAAGTACGTCAGCAGTGATTGTGTGCATGGCTAGGCTGTGCGGGGAGGGTGGAGGCGAAATTGATATCAAATAAGGGTATCAAACGGAGATCCCGATGTTCCCTTTAAGTTGTTGCTCATTTTTATTAGCCCCACCAGGGGTGAAAAGCTTTTAAGTTTAATATCCTCTGTAGTAAGAACAGTATGTGTTGATGGATTCACATTGTTCTTCACCGTGAAGATTGTATTAGTGCTCTCGTGGATATAAATGAAGGGGTTTCTTTACCCTCTTCTCATTTAATGATTTAGTAATCAGACTCCAGCTCAGTTAGATAAAAGAGAGAGGTTCTGCTGCCTAGATGTTAGCCCTTTAATGAGGATGGGAGCCCCCAGGGAGCCGAAATCCAAAGTAGAACGATGCTGCTTTCGGGTTTCTTGTCATTTCTTCAGTTGCTCCTTCTCCCTTTTCCAATGGGCCTAGGGAGCAGGAGCTATCCAAGGTGCTAGAATGCTGGCGGCTCTGCCGTTCAAGGCAGATGGAGGGCAGAAGCAGAGGAGAGAGATTACCGCTTATTTCAGAAGGTAGGTTCTTTGTTTCAGAATCCCTGATTAATCAGCAGCAGCATCAACAGACTAAGGCAGCTGGAGAGGAGAGAGAGAAGCAGGGAGGGAGTCATGGGTAGGGAGGGAGGGAGTGGAGAGAGAGAGAGAGAGAGAGAGAGAGAGAGAGAGAGAGAGAGAGAGAGAGAGGGTTGTCACGGGGGAGGGACTTGCCACAAGCTAGGCTGCTCCAACCCTTCTGTATGTAAGTGGCAATGAGAAAGAGAATCATTTTGGCCGAAAGGAGACATTTAGAAAGGATCTTTCTGATTTTTGTTTTCATTTATTTTTGTCTTCACAGAATATAATCAAATGAGGGACCTTAGCCAGCCTGGTGATTGCCTTGCATCTTGTAATCATCTGTGTAGCAAAGTGAGTAAAATCATCCAATTTCTTCCCGGCTGGACCTGGCAGGAGAGGGGCTGTGTGTTCATCCCCACCCATTAGCTATGCCCTCTTTTCTCTGAATGTCGATGTAAGGAAGCCAGCACCTGTCTTCTGCCACTGCATCTTCCTAGCAAACTTTAAAGGCTATTTTATCTGATAGGAAGAACATCAAGAACGCTCTGATCTCTAGTGATGAAGAATCTGGAATTCGACACTTTCCCCAAGCAGACACAATGCACTTTAATTGAAGAAAAACTGAGCTGAACTACAAGTCTGTCTCTTATGGTGCTGGATTACTCCTACAGAACTGCCCTGAGATCCGCCGTGAGAGGGCTCTGACACACAGAAGTCACCTTCTGATTATTGCACTTAGCTCTCCCTGGGGACTTAAATTTTGGTATGTATTTCATTTTTCTGATTCTCTAAGCATGCTGATTGAATCTAAAACTAAATAGATCAAGCCACCAGGTTATGAAATGGAATGGGTTTTAGTTAGGTATACTTAATGCTGAAGTTTGCATGTTTTATTAGGTGGAGAAGAAATAAAGCCAAGGCATCCAGTGAGCCTCAGGCTATTTTTACTCCTTTTCCCACTGAGTTACATTACCATGGAAATGGTTAAATGAGATTTTCATTAGTAAAATAAGCCACGTTGAATTATTAAAAGCAATTGAAAATATTTTCCAGGGTATTAATTGGCATTCAAGTTGTGCATGCTAGCTCTTTAGCCACTATTCCATACCATAAATATTTTACAACAGTCTCTGAGCACATTTATGCCAGCACTGAGAAACCAATTTTGCATTCTCAAAAGAGACACAACACCACAGAAAAACCAAACTACCAGACACACACCAAACTGAAACTGCTTCTTCCTGACTGATCAATTCTAAACCTCCTTGAGAAATGTATTTTCAGTCAGTATCAGGAAGCTTTCATGAGTTTAAATATTTTCTGCAGAACTTTTGGTTTTACTTAGGACATTTACTTATTTTGTGGAAGAGTTTCCATTCTAATTTTTCCAACTACTCTTGTTGTAAAATACAAGAGATGCAGGTATTCCATATCTGGAAGAATTGTTACATTTAAAATGCTATTTATTCTTGTTGGGAAGTCATAAAGTTGTTTTGGTATTGGAAAACTATTTTTTGTAATAAATGTAGTTTTATAAAAAGGATCTTCATTTGAAGAGGTTACATGTTTTAGTCATTTTAACATCCAAGAATTTATAACCAAGTAGTGTGAAATAATGAATAAAAAGTAATAAAACATTAACTCCTTTCCTAACATTTCATTTTTTAACCAATACTTCAATTTGTTTTGTTATATTGTTAAGTGCTAACTGTACGAATTAATGAGAAAACAGAAGCCATACATGCAGAAGTTACTTTGTTTCTCTGTGGAAAGTGCAACATATACTATCCCACTCGGCAGGGACAGGAACTCTGTGAGGGACATAAGCAGTTGAGAAAATTAGTGAAAACAAACCTGATGGAAAATATTACAACTTTGCAAAGGACAAAAGGAAGTCCAAGAACTTGAAGCATTTGTTAAATTTAGAGGGAGAAGAGGTGTGAAAATCCAAGAGAAAAGATGGTTGACTATTGTTTAAAATCCATCAATCAATCATGGATTTCCAATGCAATTAGATGGTTTCTTTTGTAGCTCCCGTCAGCAATTTATACAACGGACTGTATCTACTTTTCAAATACTGCCTTGTAAGCGTCTGGAATCCACTGGCCCAAGGCTCCAAAAAGTACCTTAGCCACTAGCACTCTGCACAAGCCCCTATCTTAGTGGAAATGTGCAATCTCTTTAGACCAGCGGCAGGCCACCATGACAACCTGGATGTTGGGGGGATATTCGATTTGTGATGCTGCTCCATTTACATGCTTTATGCCCATTTTGCCCATTTGGGGAAGGGAGATAGTAAAGAACTCACTGCAAAGTAATTTGCTTTCTGAGAAAAAAGCAATCAGTGCCTTTGTAGTTCCTCAGCAAGCTTTCTTGGTTGTAACTTCAACATTTCCCATTTTGGGTAGAACAGCTGCATTTTGATGACACTGAGAATAAGAAAATGAGCATGACCATGTGTGGAGTTGGGGAGAGGATTTTGAGCATAATCAAAGTGGAATTATAGCACTAATGTTTTATAAGATTTTATCATAAAAACAAGTTTGATGTAATTTACACAGGTTATGGGTTATTACTAGACTATCTAGTATGTTGATTTGATCCTACTGTGTGAAGTCAGCAAATTTCAGAGATCAGTGTGCATATACATGTTACATATGTATATGTATATGAAGGCTGATTACTTAAATACTTAAATGTTCACTCACAATGTGTTTTCAAATTGATCTTAGTGCATGCACAGAATGTACAAGAGTCTTCTCTTCTGCTGAACAACAACAAAATTAGTCGAAATTGCCTTGGGAAACTTTTACTGGATCAATACTAATAGGCAAAATAGGATTTTCTATCTCAGGGAAGATGCAATGATTAGAGTGAGAGGGAAAATCAAATTTTAATAACTCAAATTCTAATATCTTCCATACAGCATTAAGTCAGGTGTTCAAAAACTGCAGAAAAATATAAAGGGCAGAGACTAGGAAACTTTCCCATCTGCAAATAAAATAAAAACATAAATATGAAATAAATGCCCATTGGGAAATGTATCACCTTGTATTATGGTTTTCATGCTTATTGAATAGTACAGTAATAGCAAAAAAAAATTGTTCTTTATTCTAGTCCTAAGATTATCTTGTGGAGTTAACTGTGGCCTAAAAATTCAAAAAGCTTCTTGTGGAACTTTAAGTATCAGGAAGCAATTTTTTCCCAAGTAGAGTGTTTTATTCCTCCACTGCAAAGTACAGGTGGCACATATTCAGGTTACGGGCATTGTCATGACTCTATATCTTGAGAAATCAAAGTTTCAGATGGAGAACAACTTTATTTCAGAAATTCTGGGCAGAAACTTCAAAAAAAAAAAAAAAAGGAGCCATACCCATAAGTTTAGTGATTAGTAAACTCAGATAATAGTATGTACATAACTCTGTTCTTGGTAAATAAAAATGAAAGGGCCACAGTAAGACTGTGCCTGATAAGTCAGTGGACAAATCTGTCTACATCTGTCCTTATGGAGCTAGAGTGGTTGATATCAAAATGCATGAAACTGTACTAATGGAAGATTTGTTCTGAATTTTAAGCAAAGGGAAAAATGCTTAAATATATATAAGAGGAAAGCTGGCATGTGGATTTTTTTTTCTTTTTGTACATTTTTTTTTGCGTTTCACAGCCTATAACATATCAAAAACTTTCTGTGATGGGGAAATTCAAGCTTGACCTGATTTGGTGGCATGTTCTATAAATTAAGACTACACTCAATGTATACCTTAATTGACAAAGGGGATATGCCACACAAATGCATGATCTTTGTTAAATTCTTTTGTATACACATATTTCTCAAAAAAAGCTCCCTATTTTTTTTTTTCTTTTCAACACTAAGGATCATAGAGTACCTTAGGTTTTTGCATTCCCTGGATGGAAGCAGTAGCTATATAAAGAAGATAGAAAGTGAATTTCATTTTTTTTAATGTTTCCATGGATTCCATTCAGACACACTTAGTTTATGTTCCACATGTATATGAAATGGGTAGTTTTATTTTTTTGTGGGAATAATTGTAATGTTGCTTTCAGCTTTAGGTTAATAACAGGAAAGAAGTATTTATGGCTTTGCAAAAAAGAAAATAATAAGGTTATTAACTCAATACAAAGTTAAATGCTTACTGTTCAGAATATGGTAAGAATCCCACCAGTTAAAATGCATCTTTGCTGAGTTGAGTGAAATTTATTATCTTGGGAAGTGGAACAAGGTATTCTTTGTGAAGGGTGTGGTCAACAGAATATAAGTAACAGAGTGAACATATAAAGTAAAATAAAGCTAAACAATTAGTTCTCCAGTTGAATTTAAGCCAATAGCTGTAGCTTTTATAAGAATGGCCGTGTTTTAATCTAAAAGTTAAACAACAGGATTGTCTCTTGAATGCAGAACACAACAGTGGAGGAAAGGCATAAGGCATAAAAGGACGATGTGAAGTTAGATCTGAGGATTTTGTGGGGATTCTGACCCAGTCATTTTAGGTCCTTTCTCAAAAGAGTCCCTGACATGAATTGTAAATGTTGGCCACAAAGAAACAGAGACAGCACTGTACTCTTTGGATATCAGTATGGTGCATTCTAAAGCATAAAGACCACAGATACGTTTTTAACCAATGCTCCATGAGTGTAGAGAGGTGGGGCTAGAATCAAATTCACTTTGAACAAAAATGGCTGCAGACACATCCTGTTTCATTTAAAAGAGCTTCCCACCAAAAAACAAATGTTCCCCTTTAATCTCACCCTCTTAGTTTTTACTACTCCATGCAGAAATTAGAGGTCTATGGGGGCAGATTTTTTTTTTTTTCCTGTTAAGCTATCTCCAAATATTCTACCTGGAAGAGATGCCTCTTTTGCTTCTCATCAAGTAGGGTCTCCTATGATGCCAACTTAGATAATGGGTGCTAGATAAGTCTTTGTAAATTGCTCGTCTACATGGAGCCTAAGTGGACTTGGTTTAATATCCCACAGCCACACTGCAGCCAGGACTTCCTGGTGTAGAACGTCTTTTACTCCACGCCCATCTCAGCCATAAATATACATTTCTGGGATGAACAGATTTATGATCCTGCTTTGACTGTGGATTCTTATTGCATCAAATTGTAGTTTAAATGAAGTCAACAATTAACATGAGGTTTGCTTTTCTTTAGGGAGGCCTTGAATCTATTCACTCAGAGATCATTTGCCTGAAAAATACCCTTTTGCTGGAAAGGTGGAGTCCAAGGTTTTGGGAGATGGAAAGAGTATTATTGTCCATAGGTCCCAGTGCCCTATTTTTCTAGGGGTAGACAAAAGGGGACAATGGATTGGTAGTCTGACCACAAGTGTTTGGTGAGTGGGGAAATAGATTAAAATGTATCTTGGCCTCCATTTGCACATATGTGTTTAAAGAAGTAAATTGTACAAAATAATCTACTCACCTATGTTTCGAAGTACAATCATTTTTACTTCGAGGAGTTATGCTACCACTAAATATAATCTTGTGGACACTTAAGAATTGGGGAAAGCATCTAATAATTGTGTTACTAATAGATATAATCATGTTTATTGAGTACATTTGCATTTTGTAACTGATCTTAAAAACATGAGTGAATTCCAATACCATTGTTTTTTAAATTTCTTTTTAACATGGAAACTGGAGCTCAAAGATGTCAGTTAACTTACACAAGTCAAAGATCTAGAAACTCCTTGGTTGGGATTTTTAGGGAAGACTTCCAGACTTCTCATCTCTGCCTTCCTGGACCTAGAGAACCCCACATCACAAAGTGCATTTTGTATAGGGAGAAGTAAACAGGAAAGTGTGATTCGTGAACACGGAGAGGGTTCTAGTTCATGTTTGAAGACTACCTGTGATTATTGAAGTATTCCTTGTTTATCTCCTCAAAAATAGAGACAATAAAGCACGCATGACCAAATAGTGAAGTTCACCTGGATCTGTGTCCTAATCACACATCTGTGCAGACATTGATGGTGTTTGTCTATTGCTGCGTGGACATCTAGGACAGAGTTCTGCCTTCATTAGTGCCCGATTAATCAACAGGTGCTCAACACCTCCCTGAATAAATGAATAATAATAGAATGGAATACTTCTCTATAATCAGGTCGCAGGACCATCTATCTTCATACTGTGAAGTTTTACTAGATGTTAGAGTTTATTTTTATTTCAAAAGTTTTCATCACCATTTTCAAAACTTAATATCACTCTGATAGTCTAACTATTTTGTGATAATATTATTTAATATTTATCTCAAAAAAAATTATTTGAAGTCCAAGCAATTTGAAAGACCACTTATAAAGATAATGTTCAGAAGTAAGCAATCAACCTTGTTAAGAATTAGACTATATAAACTATCAGAATAACTGGTGTCATCTGGGTTGGAGGAAAACTTTAGGGAAAAAGTAAAAACCTTTGGATAATAATGCTTCATGAAACTGGGAAATATACAGTGTTGCTGGAGGGTAGAGTGGGACTGATCATTTCCAGCCTGAGGCATTATCTCCAGCATCCTTGTAATAATGACTTGGCTTGCTTAACTCCGGTAAAATTAATTGCCATAAAGTTGTGCTGATTTTTTTTAAACCCAGGCATATCTCATGCTGAATGTGGGGTAGAAGTAAATTTCCAATAATAGTAATGCTTTAACTCTCTAAGAAATATTTTTTTTTCATATCCTCTCCCTGAAATGACAATCATTTTTAGTAGTAATTTCCTCTTCCTCTGTATGTCTACCACTTAAGCATCTAATCTGGTGAACTGATATTAAAATACCATTCAATTACATTACATAGTTGGAATTAAAAGACCATTTTAAAAATGTCTCTATCCCACAACCCACTAGGGCTTAAAACCAAACAAAGTATCATAAAAGTTTAACATAGCCAAAAAATCATTAGTCTATAAACAAGGCCACCCTCCAGGTTAAAAAAATAAATAAAAATCTTAGATTGTGGAGGAAATACTTAAATTCAGGATGGGCTTCAAATACGGATTGATTGGCCACTGTAATGCTAATAAATTTTAATAAGAAGTAAAACTTCCATAGCTACAACCCAGGTTGTGAAACATGATTATACTTGTTAAAAAGTCCAGAATAAAAATGATTCATGATGAAAATGCAGAACATTAAATAGTTGGACTGATACTTTCAAAACACCCTTTTTATGATTTTTGAAGAAAATAAAAGGCATAAGCTAATTTAAAACTTTTCAATGCCTATCATTTTCCCCTTGTTAATTGGTTTTGCTTTTGATTTTTCAATCTAATTGAAACATACCTGTTTTCTATACAACAGTGAATATGCAATCAAAGACAGTAAGCTTTATTAAAATAAAAGAGCACTCATTGGGATGTAATTAATTTAACTTTGCATCTATTTTTATTTGCATAAAGCACAGTTTCTCTGACCCCTGGCTTCAGTGATTTGGACAGCTCCTCATCAAGGCATGCTGCTTTCATAGCTTGCTTGCATTTCCTCCCTTCATTCTTCCTTTCACCCCTCCCTCCATTCACACATCCACACTCATCCAGTTAACATTACTGTTGCTGCCATTCTTCTCCCTACACCTTCATTATGGCATGATCTAACTTGACCTGCACACTGTTGTTGAATTCCATTCTAAAATCTTCAGTCTTCATCTTCTAAACCTTCGTACCAGCAGGAGGTAGGAGTTATTACTACCATCATTTTATAGATGAGAGTAGAATGGACTGGTTGAAAGTTTGATGGTTTTAAATTTTGTTTTGTTTTGTTTTGATTTGACGTGATTTTGATCTCTCAGAAATCTATAATGCCAGCACCTCAGGAGGCTGAGGTAGGAGGATCACAGTTGGAAGCCAGCCTCAGCAATTTAGTGAGGCCCTAAGCATCTTAGCAAGACCCTGTCTCAAAATTAAAAAAAAAAAATTAAAAAGGACTGGGGATGTAGCTCAGTGGTGAAGTGTCCCTAGGTTCAATTCCTGTTTAAAAAAAAAAATCATTTCTATGGCTCAAGTCTTTAATCTCAGGTAGCAATGATATGACAATTTATCACTGCTGGAGTCACTGAACTGGCCAGGATTGATGAGGTCCTGGTGGTCTACAACATTTGAGTTAAACTAAGTTGTAATATGAAGCAGTTATTGAGGACCATTATGGAAAATAGTAGGGGGGCCACAAACGGATTATGTCCTATAGAAATTATACTAGAAATGTCTTTGATTGCTATATTTTATATGAATAATTCAGATTTATAAATTTTATTTAAAAACTCTAAGAATAACACATATAATACAAAAGGGTTTTTTTCCAAATAAAATTTTATTTTTATATGAAATATCACAGAAAAATACTTATAACAGTACTAACTGAAACTTGTATCTGCTATGTCTTATTGGTATAAGAACCCTTTTTTATTGAGCATGGTGGCAAACACCTGTAATCCCAGTGACTGGGGAGGCTGAGGCAGAAGGATCACAAGTTTCAGGCTAGCCTCAGCAATTTAACAAAACCCTATCTCAAAAAATAAAAAAGGTTTGGAGATGTACTTCAGTGGTAAAGTGACCCAGGATTTGATCCCCAGTACCCAAACAGACAAAACTTCCCCACATTTTTGAAAAATGAAATATGACTTTAATTATGTAAACCAAATGGCTATCTTCATACACAAAAATTCTCACATTCATATCATCTCTTAGTCTTGTAGCTTTGACCTTGGTCCTCTTAATGAGGGAGTGTTGGATAGCCAGGTGACACTTAATAATACTTCAAATACTCTAGAGGAATGTAATGTCCAAGGAGATGTTTTCTCCAAGTGGACTTGCTGGAATCATTGGGGCTTGGCAGACACAGGTCAGGGATGCTGCACCTTGCTTTTGTCCCCACCTGTGCTGAACTTGTGACGTCTTCTGACTCTGCAGGAACCTTCCCTCTGCATGATACCCTCCAAGATGACCAGCGCTCACCCAGAGGAGGATGCTCTGGACACCTTTCTGCAGTACATTGAGGATATGGGGATGAAGGCATATGATGGCCTGGTGATTCAGAATGCCTCTGACATTGCCCGAGAGAACGATCGCTTGAGAAATGAAACAAACCTGGCCTACCTGAAGGAGAAGAATGAGAAACGCCGCAGACAGGAAGAAGCCATAAAGCGGTAAATATAATAAGCATGACCTGGGCTTTGCACACCAGGGAGTCTGTGAGTGCTGCTCGGGCTGTGACGTTATCACCTGGTCAAGAAGGGGGTCTCAGAGTTGGCTGGACTTGATGAGAGGAGGTGACAGTGGCAGCTCCACCGTCCAGGCTGCTGACAGGGTTCTTCCCTTAGCTACAAATTTCTTGTATGTGCGTGGTGCTTGTGGAGGTTCAGAAAGGCTTGGAAAGAATTCAGCTTCCTCCAAATTAAGGATCAACAACCTCTGGGGAAGAGCACAAGAGAACACACCACCCCTCTAATAGCTAAAGTTTGATGTAAAACCCCACCTTAAGGCCCTTTGTTCATAGCACTCACCTTAATATAAGGATCATCTTCTCCCAAAAATATGACCAAATAACATCAATAATTAGCCTTTGATGGCCTCTGGAAGAGGCGGAATCCTCAGTGTGTGCTCTCAGATGAATTTAACGGCTCTTCCATCTCTTGTTTGGTACCAACTATCCCAGGTTAGTTCAAATGAATTATATTTATGGTGCAAAACCTAACAGCTCCAAACTAATGAGCCTGGCATTGCAGCTTTTCAAATCCCAGAGGCTTGGGAGGCTGAGACAAAGCCAACCTCTGCATCTTAGCAAGGCCCCAAGCAACTAAGAAAGGCCCTGTCTCAAAAAAAAAAAAAAAAAAAAAAGGACTGGGGATGTGACTCAGTGGTTAAGTGCCCCTGGGTTCCATCCCTTGAAACAAATAAACAAACAAACAAAATTGAGGTTAAGTGTCCTGGGGCACAGGCACCAAAAGAAGGAATAAGTTTTGGTTTTTCAAGAGGATGTTAGTGTTTTAAGCATATATTTGCCCATGGTACATGTACACACCTGTTGTGTTTGATGGATTCCTGCTTCTTCAGTGAATCTATTTGCTAAATGTAAAAATCTAACATAGGAAATAATTTCATCAGTTAGCGGGTAACTGAAAATAAGCTATTTTGGTATTTCATGCTAGATTTTTTCCTCTAATTTGGTATTAATATTTTGTATATTCTGTGTGAATATTATGACATAAAATATTATTTTAAGATAAGTTATTTATGCTTATAGGGAACTAAGCTAAGAGTAAGATTGTGTCACTCCAATATTTTGTGAAAATTAATTTTATATGAGAGAGAGTTTGGAAAAAACACTAGAAAGAAGTGTTGTGGAAGACTGTTTTGAAAGAGTATATTCTTGTGGACTATTAAAATGGGAATGTATTCTATTACTAGGTCTAAAAATATTTGCACAATTAGTAGTTGATAAACATTTTCACAATGCACATGTTAATCTTTAAAATGAATTCACTTCTTGTTGGGGACTGTGTTGGTTTTTATTTCTATCATTTCTCACACTTAAATGCCCTTAAGAATCCCCTCCCCACTCAGACTATTTCTGATGGGCTTCTGTAGGTGAGCATTTTACTTTGCTTTCAAATTTGAGTTTTTCAAAATTCTAAACAGAAATAATGGCCAACATGATTTCTAAGTAACTTCAGCTCTACAATCTGGAGTTTCCTAATTTTGGTGTTAAAACTCAACAACTACTTCTTTTTATAAGCATATAAATGAAATTATATGCTGAATCGTTCTATTAGAATTTTCAGGGCACACATGGGTTCCATAATACTATGTTTATCCATACTAACATCTCCTGCTTCATTAATAATAATCAGCATATTTCTATCTAAAGATCTATAGACACTAATAACAGAAATGGCTAATTTTTAGATGGCTTACTGTCAGGTGTTCTAAGGCGCATAACCAACAGTGCAGAGGAAGTTTAAAGTCCAAGACACACAAAGCAAGAATTTGTATAAATGGAGACATGGTGAAACCCTGTCACTACATAGGTGAGGTCTGGAAAACCCAGTTATGTGAACTTTGAGTTGGTCTCTACTGGATTAATAAGCAATACTTTCCAGAATTATAATAGAAAGCATGAAAATAAAGACAGCTCAGGACACACATTGAATTGAAAAGCAGCCAAATGATCTGAGCACATTTACTTCCCCATCACCCCACCTCCTAAACAGAAACTGATTGAACTACTCTCAGTTTGAGAATAGAGGGGGAAAAAAGAAAAAAAATGGGAAGGAAATCATCCCTCTTGTTATGTGCTAATTGGTAAGAGCTTATGGCAGTTTGGGCCAGGATGCTAACATTAGAGTTGGTATAAAATGATCAAAACACAAGCAACATCTGAATTATTTGATTGATGAATGTAGGAGTTGGTAGAGGAAGCAATTAAAGATTTGTTCTCTTGTTTTCTATTTTATTTTGATTTTGCTTAGCCTGGACAATAATGTTTTCACCTAATGAAATGGCAAAGACTTAACGATGAGCAAGTTTAGGGTCAATTATTGGGGAGCTCCTGCTCACCTTGTTGGAGCATATTTGTGAAGGTCAATTGTGTGAAGCCTTTTAAGGACTCAAGTAGAGAGTCTGAACAGACAGTTGGAGAAAGAATCTGGGGGTTTTGGTAGAAATCAAAGCCAGAGGTATAAATGTGACAGCTTTATTCTATAGGTTTAGCACCCAGGAGCCTGGAGGAGAGAAGTAGTACTTAGGTTTAGACAGAGGTGATGAAAGAACCCAGAACTCATTCTTGGGGCATCTAATTGCTCATTTAATGGGACCAGCAGAAGTATCTAGTGGAAGTGCAGTTACAGTTAGTGAGAGGGCAGAAGAACCACAAAAGGGAAAGACACCTCCAAGAGGAGTAAAATATGATTGGAGAAGAGGGATTTTGCGGATAGATCAAATACACGGAAGCCTGGAAAGTCACTGTTGCCTTTTACCGATTTGGTGTTAATAAGAACAGTGTTTTGGGAGGACAAAGCCCACTGGAATTATGTTCGTAAGGAAAATAAGAAGAGAATTGAAGCAAAATATAGAGAACTATTTTGAGGACTTTCAAAGTCAAAAACTGCAAAACAATTATAGTAGTTGCGTGGCCAGTGTGATTTATGGTTTTGTTTTGTTTTAATTTTGTTTCAGTAGGAAGCAAGAAAACTATATGTTTGTATAAATGAAACCATGGAAAGGGAAACGCTGGTGACTTAGGGAAGAAGATTTACTGTGAGCATGTCCTTGAGTAGTTGGGAAGCACAGACCGCTCCGTGGTAAAAGAAAAGGTGCTCTAGCTTATGGATGAATGAATGAGTGATGAGTGAATGACACGCTAAAAACTAACCCTAGAAAGGCTTCTACCTGGTCCTCTAAGGCCATAGCATGAACTTAAATCAGGAGCCAAACTTTAGAAGAGAAATGTGTTGGAAAACCAGGACATCTGAGAATAAGTAGTGAAAAAAGAGGCAGAAGGGCCAAATTACTGAACAGTGCTGTTTTCCTGCCTTCCCAAAGCTTCGTTCAACTAAAGCTGCAGAATGAAAGTAGAAGTAGGAGCCTGAGGCTAAGGACAAGCTCTGGTTGGAAAACAGTGTGCTGGGAAGATAACCCAAGGTTGCAAGCCTGTTTTGTGCTTGGGTGGATAAGGCAATCCATGGTGATTACCCACAGCAGTGAGCCTCACTCCCTGGAAACTACCCACACTCACCCCTCACCTCAAAGGCAATCACGGGGTAAGATTGGATGTTAATGGTAGAAATAACAGGCAGACATACAGGAGACAGTCCTGAGTGAGGTCAGTCGTAGCCCAAAGGACCGTCCATTAGTGTCCTTGTAATTGTTACATGTGCCAGGAATGGAAAGATGCAGTACAGTTGTAGATGCTTTCTACAACTCTTTCTGCTCTCTCTCATTTGCCCTACCCCACATCCTTTTCTGGAATTTTTGTTGAAAGTACAAATATCTCAGAATGCTATTAGAGCCTTTCCAAAATTGTTTATGCTTTTCCGATTTTCTTTGTCCCCCTGCCTCACCACCCCAAAAGCAAAATCATGCACAGCATGAGGGCGTAGATGTCTCTGGATATCATTGGGGGAGACAGCTACCCAGAGAAAAGAGAAAGAAGTCATATAAGCTATGGTTGGATGGTAAGAGGAGCGGGGCTTAAAGACCTCTGCACTGCCTAGGTAGAGGGTATCTCATCAGGTGGTGCAATCTCAGCATTTATAATAATGTACAAATTCAGTTTTATTTTATTCACAAGGCAACCAGTGTCCTGAGATTTTGACAATTTGAAAGTAATAATAATCTTTTTCTGTCCCCTTAACTTACATTTTAGATGACTTAACTTTTCTAATAAGAAATGTATTTTTAATTCTTTGGGAGAGTTCAAAGCCTTACATAGGTGTTCAGGGGTTCCAGAAATGGTAACAGATGCAGAATACTCTCAGTCAAATCTAACACATATTGTCATATATTTTCCCATGCAGTTTATGTCAAGTAAAGAAAATTCAACATGGCATTAATGAACACAGTCTAATTAATTAAACTTATTTAATGTCTCTCCTGAATGCCTTTTAAAATAAATACTATGATTTAATATATAGGCTATAAATGCCAAAATTCTAAAGAGGAAGGATGTTTGACCTTGAAAAGGCATTGATGATAATTCTCTGTGAAATATGCCAGTTGCAATTTCAGAAATGTGCAGACTGCCAAGGATTGCTTAAAAAATGGAAATAGGATTTCATATGATTGACCTTCTGGATCACATATGTGCTGAAATGCCTTTTGTGCTGAAGCTGGGAAGCTTAAAACACTGAGCTCTTAGAGAATATCCTCGTCGCTTTCTCAACAATCTAAGTTACTTAGACTTTCTAAGCCCAATTCCTTATTTTTAAACTAACTTGAGCCCCTTGTCACTATTAACTTTCTTATACCTTCACTTCCATTTCTCACATGGGATTTTACTGAAAAAGCTGGTTCGGTGAAAAATACTAAATAAATAAAAAGTGATGCTGTTAGTGTTCTTCTTAACAGCTCCAAATAACATTTGGTGTGAAAGAAAGACTTAAGAGGGTGAAAAATTAATGGAGAATTAAAAAAATTCTTTCTGTGGTTCATCTTTTTTGCTTTTAAAATCCTAATGGTTTTGTGCAGGCACTGTTAAATGAAATTAATTTTTCATTAAAAAAACTATAAGAAAAAAAGCATGCAAAACCCATAGCTTCCAACTAAGTTCACTCTAGATGGATTACAAAATCCTATTTGTCACGTGAGTAGGGGAAAAGTAAGAAACAGGCTTGAGAGTGTATTGAATCATTGACTTGGCTCAGAGACCAGCCAATAGGAAGGGAACTGACCAGTGAGAACAGAGTCTGGCTGTATTCTGTAAGAATGACGCTCATGGACCTGTTAGGTCCCCTGGACTTTCACTATGAGCAATCCTGTGTTCAGACCATTGGGTCAGGATATTCATTGAAGGTGACGGCCAATAAAAAGATGATCCTACACACCCAAAGTATGATTAGTGTTTAGGATCCCCTTCAAATATATTTTCTTTCTGAATTCTGGAACTAGCCCCTGCACCATCTCATTTTGTTATTGGTCATAGTATTTTGGAAACAAGGAAATATCCCTGAAACTAAAATTTGTTCCCAGAACATATATTTCTGACAATAATTTTATTATAGGAAAGGGGCTGGATTTTTTTTTTCCCCTGATAATGCAAATGCTACATTAGTGAAATTTCCCCAAACATTGCGAGTCTGGAAGACAGCTCTAGACTTTAGCAAAGTGGTTTTGACACAAAGGACTACTTAGGCTGATTAGCAACGTTTCTATTCCCTGTGGATGCCCTCAAGGGATCTATCTGAGGTTATATTTCCTCTTTAAAAGTGACAGTCAGAAATGGAATTAGATTACTTACAGCTTCTTTTAAAAAACGCACACAATTTCCTATTAGTAGGTATATTTGAAAGTTATTTATAATTGAGGGTTTCAGAGTTCTGTTTTGCAGAGAGAATAAAAAGACACTGATGTTCATCCTTTGGGTCATTAGAAAAAATAAAAAATATTTGCCTTTATTTTATTAACGCGTTGCTTCCCCAAAAGCAAATGTTGTGACAAAGTAGTGAATTGGTTATTATTTTAAATGATTTCTTTACACAAACACATAATTACATTAGGAGCTCCTGGAGAAATATTAGCTGTAACATAAATCTTTAGATTTCTATGGTTTCTGGAATCATACCATGATTGGTGGCAGAAGACTGTGGAAGTAGGGAACATTTACTGAAGTTCAGTTAAGTGAATGATGTGCTCATTGGGTGCAGCTCAAATCACTACTTTGTTCACAAATAGCTAATCTCATTGGATTTGTTTTCCTTGGGGATTTGTAGAAAAACTGAAGCATCCTCTATGTATATGAAAAAAGGTGTTGAAGCATCATTGCACAGGTGGTTGAAGACAGTTAAATGAACAAAGGTTCAGAAACACAGTGCTCAAATGTTAGGAATACTGGACAGTCAGAGTATGGTGGGGAAGTGCTCTGCAGCTGGCCCCAGGTCCCCTGCTTCTCCAAGCTCAGGAAAAAGCCCTTAGCCACACCATCCACAAGTAAACTCAAAGCTGCAGCTCCTCAGGGTCTGGCTGCACGCAATGATTCCGCTGATCTGATCTGATGTGAGTTTCTGACCTAATTTTGCTGTAGGACTTAGTGCACAGGCAGAGAAAACAAGGTTAATGTGTTGATAAGGGGCGAGATTAAACAGCAGACAGTATCTTAATAACCCTCTCTAATTTTGGCTTCCTTGTGTGTTTGTGATTAATTCAAATCACTTTTCTATTAATCATTTCAGAGGGCCACAAGCTGCTTTGCTTGTTTTTATGTTAAAATTGTGCATCCGGCTTGTCTTTGTCAATGCTAAACAGTATATTCATGGGTGGGAGTAATTTTGATCATAGTACCAAATGCATGGGAGGTTCTTATTCATAGAATCATATGATTAGAAGAGAAAATTCAAAAACTTGCTTTATCCATCCCTCACTGATTCCTCTTTTTTTTTTTTGAGGAAGAAACCATATTTGCAAAACTGATTCTTAATAATTTATATATTTTTTGAGTGCTGGTGATGAAAGTGAATAATTTTGTTGAACGTGTATCTAAGGACACTTCCATGCAAATGTGGCATCTCTCTTGCTGGCCTCGTGTTTTCAGTAGAGGTCACTAACTGCCCTAAGATCATTAATCTGAATTTCAGAACTCATCAACTTACAATTTACCTTATGCTTATGTTTGTAATGGTGGTGATCCTTGACTTCTCATTCAGTCACCTGCCAGGACAGATTAGAGGCAGCATGGGGGGGGGGGCTTTAAGCTTCCTCTCCAGGTAAGCCTCCTCCACACTCTCCTCCCATACATTTTCTAGAGCTCTTTGTATTGCTGGTTGTTTAAACTTTAATTATAGCCTGGACCTTACACTTACTTTACGTTCTAAGAAGTACAGTGCCTGTTCAACATATCAAATAAATAGACAGATGTTGGCAAGAGGAGGGGCTTTTCAGAATACTGCTGCATATGACCCAGTCAGCACAAGAACAAAACTCTGTGAAAAGCGAACCTTCCACATACCCGGTCCTGTGACAACTGAGTGATTTACAGGAAACCCTTTGGACACTTCAAGGTAATCCTTCTCTTAGAAAGACTGTTAAATATTTAGAGATGGTTTATGTTCTCTGTTCTAGGGCTATTTCTTTTGTTGGTTAGGGTATTGAAGGATATTCTCAATGTTTTAATTTTGATGGCTTTTTAAAAATATTTTTAAAGAACAGATAATAAAAAGGAACCACTGTAGATCAAGGCTATGAGTCAAGGGGTATTTCTTTTTGTGACTAAAAATGCCGTGTCTCTGGGAGAACAGGTTTAATGTAACTATTGAAACGGCTAAAATGGAGCCTGAACATGCTAATAAAATCGCTCCAAGCCTTCTGTCCAACTGTGAGGTAGCCTGAAGAAAATGTCTCCATTATAAATATATGGGTTGCCTTGAAATTAATTTAATCATGAGTTGATAGAAGACAAATCAACCCCCCCAAAGATGAATCTCAGCTTGAAAGACCTGCCTCCAGTTACAAGTTATTCTCAGTAATGCTCATATTTGCAATAAATAACAGAATATTCATGTCCATGCTAGAATATGAATATAACTAGCTTGCCGGGAAGCAGACGAAAAAAAAAAAAAAAAGATCACTTTTTTTTAAAGAAAAGCACTTTGAATAAGATGTACAAGGAAGACTTTTTTTTAAAGGCCAGCATTTAAAATCCATTATTTTAATTAGAAAATTGCATTTTAGTCTTTGATTTGGAGCTAAGTATACCACTTAGCATATTCTGATGTTTGAATAAGAAATGAAGTGATTCAGCATTGAATGAAAAACATCACCAAGGAGACTTTTAATTTTCTTTCAGGTTGATATTTATATGTGTTGTATAGCTATTCCATTTTTATTTGGAGTTTTATTAAGTATTTATTGAGCATTTATCATATGTGAGGCATTGTTCAAAGTGTTCAAGGTTAAAACAGTGGCCAAACAATAAAAAATGCTTGCCCACACGAGATTCACAATGTTGTGATGGTGACGGGGGGCAGAAGCAGGGGAAAACAGACAAAAATCAAGTAAATACAAAATTAGAATGTGATAAATTGGGGATCGGGGTCATAAAAGAGTACAACTTGGATGATTTTGCTTAGGGAAAGGCTCACAGAGGATGTCACATTTGAGTGAAGACCTGAAATATGTAAGGGAAGAAGCCAAGCAGCTGTCTGGGGCAATGGGCTTCCAGGAAGAAGGACTGTCAAGAGAAGAGGTCATGGTCCCGGGTAGAAGCATTGCTGGCATGCTGAAGGAAAGTCAAGGGTATCACGGTGGCTGGACAGAACAGAGCAGGTGAAATAGAATGAGGTGGATGTTCACTCAGGACAGAGGCAACGCCCATTGGTCTGGGCACGGAGGTTACTGATGGAAATTTGATTTTAACTCAGGGTGGAACTGGATGAGATGAATCCAAGGAGGATCATTCTGGCTGCTTTAGGCAGCAGCAAGGAAAGAAGGAGGCACAGCAGTTTGGAGCCTCAAAAACAACTGGGCTGAGGGAAAACCCAGGCTAGGACCTGAGTGACATAAATGCTGGATGTAGTGGGAATGGAGATACATTTGAAAAGGTAGAATTTGCAGAATTTGGTGGCAGGTTGGACAAAGGGTGTGAGAGTCACATTAAAGGAAGCTATTTCCACAAACTGAGAGGGGGAAGACAGCAGAAGAAGTAGGTTTTGGGAAAGGTTTTACACATATTAATTTTGAGATGTTTCTTAAGTATCTAATGATTGAAAATAGTTGTTCAAATTTTCTGGTTCATTTTTGACAATCTGTAGATATAAAATCAAAAACTTTAATAGAAATTTGAAATACTCTTATAAAACTCTAAAAGTCATATACATACATTCTGTTTGAGGAGAGACTTTTTATTACAATAAGAAAAATGAATATGAAATGTACCCTCTTAAGCAATTTTAAATGTACACTACAGTATTATTAACTATAGATACAGTGTGGTACAGTAGATCTCTGGAACTTTTCATAGTGGGCAGATGAAACTATATATCCATTGAATAGCAAATGGAGGGTAAGCATCTGGATTAACCAGAGCAAATGAACAATTGCCTGCAGGTCTCTGTTTTGTGCAGTTAGTGGAGTCGGAGATCATGATTCTAAGAGCTATATGATCCACACACTCGGGGGCTTTACAATTCAGGGCAGAGCTCACAGTCCTCCTGTAATTCAAGAAGCCAGATAAGAGACAGACATAAGCCTACACAATGCCTGACATTTTCAAAAAGGAAAATTGCTGTGAAACGGATAGATTCAGCTATTATTAGCATTGGTCATGTTGACTTAGGGCTTTTTGGCAATGATGGAGACATAAATAATTAGTTTGCCAATTGATGCTCACAGGACATCTTTTTCAGTTGGAAGGTATTTTGATAGACCTGTTGTAAGACTTAAATTTGGAATGTTGGGTGTGGATGGAAGGCAACAGAGTTTAGGAGAGAGGAGATTCCAGTGTCCAAGTTCAAGATGGAGTTGGTTTCTTTACTTGCTAGCTTTAGTGATATCCATTAAAATTTCTTCTTAAATTTTTACTGTTTTTGTTGTTGCTGTTGTTGTTGTTGTTGTTGGAAGAAGCAATGTTCATTTTGTTCAGTTGTTAAAAGAAGCAACGGATACAACAAAAATCTTTGGAGAAACTACTGGGGAAGTGGACATACAGCTATTTTGACTTGATAACTGCCATGATTTTAGCATTATTATTATTATTATTACTCTTACTGCTTTTCTGTCATTATTGTCTTCATTTTCATAAAAAATGTGGCTACATTAATAATGACATGTGGCACCGTGTTTGCAAGGGTTCTGCTCCACCTACAGTAAAAACAGTATGGAAAAGGGATTGATGGCTTTGAGCTTTTGCAAATGATACAGGTACCCATTCCCCAAATATGATTTACTTTTTACTTTATCATTTTTTTTCACCTTATTATAAACATGTTTTGTTCTTTTTTTTCTAAAATAGTTAAAATGACAGAAGGAAACTTTTGGCATATGCATAGATTCTAAAATGATGCAATAAATTGTGGCTGTATATCTTAATTATTAAACCAGCTTCCAAAAGTAGGAAAGCTGTTTTTTGCACATAGTAGGTTTTTAAACATTTGTCAGTGCAGATTGTTTTGAGCTCATTCAGTGCACTAATGATGGCTTTTCAAGGGAACAGTTAAGCTGGCATATCATGTGGTATTTACAATGAAATTTGCGAATAAATTTCTAAATATTTTAAGGGAATTACCTTGAAAGTTTTCCATCTTGGCACAAGGAATATTAAATTTTCACTTTATGGAAATACATCTTTCTTTGAAATTGCTATACCATTTAGACTATAACTGAAGAGTGATATAAATAATGAATTCTAGTGATAGAACCATTGTATCTACAGGAGCTAAAATCTCAAACAATTTTTTCTTGGTGCTTAGTAGTTTGATTTCCCTTCGGGAGAGCAAAGCATTTTCAGAGTCACACTATAAATGCTGTTGCATGTTGCCCTTCATCTTGATTTGAGGATGCAGTGGAGGCTGGACCCATGGTGGTCTGCACTGCCCCATGTCTGGAGATAAAGGCCTACCTGCTTCTAACTCCTTGGTGCAGTCACTGTGACTCAGACATGTCCAGCTCTTTATAAAAAGAAACCACACGTGGATGGAGAAGCTTGAGGTTTTAGGAATTTTCCTGGAGGAATGCTTAACTTCCTAGGATGCACATTGTCAGATTTCACATATAATTTTTAAAAATTTGTTTGAGCGCCTGTTTATAAAACACAATTACAATAGTTCTTGTTTTGGAGATAAATGACAAAACAAGATGGGAAATCACTTGTCAAGCAAGTTGTTTTCTAGATCATTATGAAGAGAACATTTTTCTTCCCTTGCAGCTGGTATTTTATCTTATTTAGGGGAGAAATGGCATTTTGTGATTTACAAATATAATGAACAGTAATGGAGAAATTTTTTTAAAAGATAATGGGGAAATATCTATAGGGATTATAGCATGTGAAGATGCTTCTCTCAGAAGAAGGAGGATGACAGCCCTTTTATCCTCCCCCATTCCAGGTTTGAAATCCTACAGTAGGGGATATTTGTTCAGGGTGAGACCAGAATCTGAAATAATTCATCCTTATGTTTCCTTTAAGGTGTTTGAGGAAAAGATCATAATCAGTGTGAGTTGCTCTCTCCTGTCTAGAAGCCTCTGGATGATGAAGCAGAGCTAAGAGATGTGCAGTTCATGACTTTTCTGTTGATCCTGAATCCTATTCAAAGTTCCCAAACCCTAGCAGATCCCAACTTCCCCTATATCAATAAAAAGAATGTATTTTGTTTAGAAGAGAATGCCATGATGCATAAAAACATTCATTCCCAGAGATTAGTTTTTTTCAAATGTCAAATATTGTTATTAGATTGTTTCTTCTTTTTTATGTAATTTTACTTTTTTTCTTCTTAATAACTTGGTAGGATTTTAATTCATTTTTTCAACTTCCTTTATAATCTGTTTTAATTCCAATCCTTATTTTTAATTTGTTTGTTCTGTTTAGCATGCCCATAGTTACTTAAAAAGCCTAGGTATATCAGATAAAAACAAAGCAGGGGAACACATTTTCAAAACAGGGTACACTGTTCAACAGATTAAATGGGATAAAGAGAAATGGGGGAGGGGGAGAGAAAATGACTGCCCAGTAAAAGCCTTTTTAGCAAATCATACTGAATCTCATTAATAAAGAATACGTCCACTAAAGCCGTACAATCAATCAGCCATGTGCATTAGTGATGTCTAGTCCAATTCAGGTAGATAAATTGTTCTTTAAGTGTCAGTCGGCTGCCACTCAAATCACAATACAAATAATACATGCCATGCTGAATTTCCCAAATCATGACAAATTTTATTTTCACCGAGTTAGACTGAACTAAACAGGTGTAGAAGAGTGATATCTGTTTGAGTGAACACTGCCAACATCAGAAAAGAAAAAAAAAAAAAAAAAAGGATAGATAACTGGAGAGACAAGCAACAGACAAAAGCTGTGAATCAATTTACCAAAAAGTAACTGGCAGAGGGTAATCCAACCAAACACCCTTGCCAAAAGTGTCAATTAAAAATTAAAATTACAGGTTTGGTGGCACATGCCTGTAATCACAGTGGCATGGGAAACTGAGGCTGGAGGATAGCAAATTCAATGCCAGCCTCGGCACCTTAGCCAGGCCATGAGCAACTTAGCGAGACTCTGTCTCAAAATAAAAAAAATAAAAAGGGCTGGGAATGTGACTCAGTGGTTGAGCATCCCTGGGTTCAATCCGTTGTACCTAAAACACAACAAAACAAAACAGAAATAAACCAGAAAAGCGTACTTACTGTAGTGTATGTTGATGTAGCATTACTGTAGGTATCCATCATATGGAAACACTGAGACACAAGAAGGGAATAAAAGATAACAGGGGAAAAGTCACCATACACTTCCAGGAATATTTTAATTACAGAGACTTAGTGTGTTTTCTAACCAGGCACAATTTCATTGACTAATGGGTAGCATGACGAATTTTGTTCCAATGGATAGCTCCAGAAGCTCTCGTTATAAACAGGTACTTTGAAAGACCCAATATAATATGGCTTTGTGCGGCTCTGGTTGGAATTGATACTACATGATTTTTCTAAGGAAGTCAATCTGTTTCACATATGACCTGAAAATAAAAGCACCTGCTTTTGAACCTACAGTGGAAAGGAAAATATTCTGTCACTTCTCACAAGATTAAAAGTCTCCAAGGAGAAATCGTGTATGTAAGAGAGCATTTTGAAATGAGGTGGAGGCACTGAGCCTGTGCAGCTGCAGAGCTGCATTACAGTGGAAGAAGGAGAGATTAGGGTGGTATTGGGTTTTAGGAAGGAATGCTTCTTGTGGATTTGTCATTAATGCAGTGACCCTATCTTTCAAGTCTTTTCATTCCAATGTGACTTAGAATTCTAAAAAGAAGTCAGCTTAAAGGTATCAGCACAATCCCTTGTATAACTTGCCTTTAGCAAAAGAATCTCTATCTTTAATTTAACACAATTGGCAATCTTGGTTGGAGACAGAATGTGATTTAGTTAACATGAAAAGAGAATGACCTCTGTCCCCCAGAGTTGAATGAGAAGTTCAATTCCAGCTTGACAGTATGTATGAACTATTGTAACAACAATAATCGGAGAACAAACAAAAATGGCCTTGGGCAATATGGGAGGGATGGACAAATCCTCAGACAGAAGCCTAATGCTCTCCTGGACAAGTGTAGGCATATTTATTTCTTAATGTTGAACTGCAATAATGCATGCCCATGAAATTACCTAAGTTACACAGATAAAACCTGGTTTAAGGATCAGGCTCATAATGATCAACCTGATACAATAAAACTATCTCTATGTGCAACTAGCAGCTCTTGTTAGTTGCTGATGAGGATGTGAAATATTCCGGTAGACAAGAAATAGTGTGAGGTGGATACATTCCACTAGTTTCAACTCTTAGAGAGGTCAGTTTAGTTCATATAAGTCTCATTCTTGTACTGAATTAATCATGAAGATATTATCACTAGTGGAAAAACATGTCCTTTCTATAAAATTCCTATGATGAAGAAGACTTGGAGATATTTTATTCCTCATATGTCTAACACAGTCCTCAGGTTACTTAAGTAAATGCAATGCATGCATTTAAGATCAGTCCAGATACTCAAAGTCAACATTTCATTCCATTTTGTTTATATTCTTGTCTGAACTTTAGGGGAAAAGAGAGTGTCCATTAACCCTTTGAAATTCTCTGGTTTTTGTAATTATATATTTTTTGATAGTAGAGTGTATTTTGATATATTATGAATACATGGAGTATGACTTATTCTAATTAGGATCTCATTCTTGTGGTTGTACATAATATGGAGTTACACTAGTCAAGTATTCATATATGAACATAGAAAAGTTATGTCAGATTCTTTCTACTGTCTTTCCTATTCCCATGCCCCTACCTTCCCTTCATTCCTTTGTTTAATCCAATGAACATCTGTTCTTTCCTTCCTATCCCCCTCTTTTGTTGGTTAGCATCCACATATCAGAGAACATTTGGCTTTTGGTTTTGGGGAATTGGCTTATTTCACTTAGCTTGAGAGTCTCTGGTTCTATCCATGTATTGGCAAGTGCCATAATTTCATTCCTTTTTTATGGTTAAGTAAGATTCCAATGTGTATTTATACAACATTTTCTTTACCCATTCATCCATTGAAGGATACCGAGGTTGATGCCATAGCTTAGCTATTGTGAATTGAGCTGTTATAAGCATTGATATTGTTGCATCTCTATAGTATGCTGATTTTAAGTCCTTTGAGTATATACTGAGAAATGGGATAACTGGGTAAAATGATGGTTTCATTACCCCTTTTAAATTTATTAAGATATATTGAAAATACTGAACTAATAAAATGCTGTTTTGTATTAGAAATGCTATTAGGGCAATGAACTAATTAATATGAAATTTTGTATCAAATTGTTTTTCTTCAGTATATCAAATTAATCAAATATCCATTTGTATATTTCCTCTAAATATTTTTCATCCTTGATTTGTATTACTCAGATCCTAATTGTCATCTCAGTACAAAGCAAATATCCACATCAATAATACACCTCACCTCTTTAGGTACTGTAGCAAAAATCTTCCACTTACCCTGGTTTCAAAACTAAAATAGGCATTTTAAAACTTTTGAATATTGGTTTTTAAGACCTGAAGTCCAAGAGCTATGCTCTACCATTATCTGTCAAATCCTTTCTTTTAAATATCTACAATAAAAAAGGCATAAATGTATCACCAGGCAGTGCAATTACCAATATTTACCCATCTAGACTTCAAAAAACTACAAGACTCAAATTCTAATTTTCTTTTTTTTTTGTCAACCCATTTTAATCTATTTCCTTCTGCCACCCTTATTGCCTTAGTCCTCATAAAACCAAAGCACTAAGAGGAAATAAATTTGATATAAAGAGAAAACTAAAAAGAGATAGAAGTGATAAAGGACATTTTATCCAGTTCACTCCAGAGCCAGAACTTTCCCCCTCCTTATCTAGTCTCTGAAAATTTATACATTGTAAATGATTCTGTAGACTCACTATGAATAAAAAGCCTTGCAATTTTGTGAATTAAAAATGAATGAGTCTATATCTATTATAGTAAAAGTTATATGTCTACACTGACATACCTTAATTATTATAGCAACACTGCTTTTCTAGAAGTCACATATTTGGTAACATCAACTATAGAAACTGCTTGTTGAAGTGAGAGAGTATTCATAACAAGGAGACAGAAACATTTTAGGTGGTGAGTTCAAGTCTATGGAGAGATCATGTATTCTCCCACTGTGGAGTCAGTGAGGCCCACATCCAACAGAGATCTCCAACACAAAGAAACTCAAAACAAGGAAATAGGTGTGTTCATACACAAGGTACCATCATCACCAGACACTTTTTGCTCAAACTATTCAGTTGGCATTCCAGATGTTTTACTTATATTTTAGTTTTTGTGAGTATGAGGGTGATGTGTGTATGTGTGTGTGTATGTGTGTGTGTGTGTGTGTTTGATCCATTAATGTTTGATGGGTTACTCACAGAGCATTTCTCACCAGGAATTCATCCAACAAGTAAGGGCACTTCGGTTATTAAATTGAGATCTCATGTTAGAGGCCATTAAGCAAATTATTTAGTGCATTTTGCATTAGAAGGTTGGGCCCAAGTACAGTATTTTATAACTGGTTAATTTCATGCTACAATTAAGTTCTTGACACACACACTTGGAGTGGGAAACTATGGGAAAGGTAAAATTAAAGAGGACTTTCTACTTGAAAAAGAAATTTTCTAAGAGGTCTACATTGCACATTTAAAAGACATTTTTTTTTGTCCTAGGATATAAAGTAGCTGTTGTTAGAGAATGATCAAAACAGAAATAAATGCTTTTATTTTTATTTGCTTTTGGATTTTATAGAACCAGCAGGAGATTTATTTTATAATAGATATCAGCAGTCACCTTAATGAGGACAATTTCAAAGGCAAATTTTTATTTCAAATAATAAAAATGTACTAATTTTATATATCTGTTATATACATTTTTAATTTTCAATTTGATGACCAGACTGTGAGAAGGTGAAATACTGTGTGTGTGAGTGTGTGAGTGTGTGTGTGTGTGTGTATGTGTGTGTATGTCAAACGGGGGGGGGGGGAGAATATGGAAGTATAAGCTCAAACTTAAATTCATTAGGGTTTCAATCATCCAGACAAAGAAAGATAAGGAGTTATTGTGTAAGAAATAAATTCTTAATAATTAAAATCAAATGATAATTATGATATTCTCTGGGGAATTAGTTAGACTGATTTTTTTAAAAAATTGTGCTTGTTTGGTATCTTCATGGTGTAGCAGTGTGAAGTATAGAGCCAGACTTCCTTCCAAGCAAAATTTTAGTCCTAACTCCTGGTTGGAATTATGGACAAATTACTTAGACTTTCTGGGCTACAGTTTTTTTTCTGTGATAAAACAGTACTTATAGATTAGAATATCTATAAAACAACAACAATAAAACGGTATCAGTTACATGGAGGGCTTAAGAGAGAATTGAGAGTAAATGCTAAGTGAACTGAGACACCAACCACTCAATCCCACACTTCCAGGGCGGCCCAGGAATTCGCTCAGTCCTCCATAGCTGGGTTAATGGACACTCAGAAAATATAGTTGAATGATTCAGTGAATGATTGGTTAGTATCATTAGATGTTGTTCAGGGATGAACAGGAAGCTTGTAAGGTGGTGAAAATCTGAACAAATGCTCATTCAACACTCACCCTTTGAAAAGAACTTCTTTGACACAACTAGTGCTATAATTCTCAAAATTATAAACTATTCTTTTGGCTTGAAATTTGTGGCAAATAAAAAAGACAACATATTATATAGACCTATTACAATAATTCATTCTTTGTTTTACTGTGAGTGATTTTATTAAACCCAATCTTGATAAAAAGTTAAGAGTTTCATTGTTTTAAGAGTATACCTAAGTGCCACAAAGACTGTGAAGTGAAACCAGGAGTTTCCTGGTATTACTGTCTTAAATGAGCCCATTTAGTTTAGATTTTTGTTGGATATAGAAATCAGGTGGGCAACCCAATCTGGAATCTTTGAATAAAAGAAATGAAAAGTTTAGGAATTTTCTAAAGACTTTGAACAGTAAAGCTTTCTCTCCTATGAGTCCCTCCACACAACTCAAAATAGATAAATGTTAGGGAATATCTAAATTGGTTACATATTTAATGTTGCCAAGATAATCCCCATTCAGTATTTAATACTTGGAAAATGTTCACAAAAATGGTCATTTTTAAAAGTTGATAATGAGATACAAGTAATATTACTCTAGTAAACTGTATAATTTTAGGCAAATTTATTGATCCTCAGGGTATCTCAAGTTTCCTCAACTAGAAAAATTATAATTATAATGCCCATATTGCCAGGTGGCACTGAGGACCCAATGGAGTGTCATTACAGTCCACTATTGCTGGAGAGGTCACTGCTTTCCAGCCACAGAGGATGTGTGGTTCCCTTGCAAGGTCAATCTTTTCTCACACCTGTGACCTTTATGCTATTCATCATCTGCACCTTGGACAGGTCCCTATGACTCTCTTCAATCTCAGCTCAAGTAGCATTTCTCTGAGACTTTTTGCCATTATCATAGGCATTATTGTTTATCTTTCATTAATTCCTATAGCACTCCCTGCATAACATTCGACTTTTAGTGCATCCTCTGTAATGTCTTGCTTTCTGTATGTAAACCTAAATCGAGTCAAATAATGATAAGACCCTGGCCAAGAATCCATTCAAACACATGGGAGTCTGGTGACCTGGAATATTTGTAAAGTGATTCAGATCTTTGCTGGAGTTTCACACAGAATAGCCAGAGGAGCTTTTCTTTCACAAAACCAAGGCGATGACACCCCTGTCAGTCTGCACATAGGCAACTCAGGCTCTTCTCTGTCTACTTCCTTTTCTGGTTAAGCTTTTTATTGTGTAGATCAAAGTAACTTTTCTTTCAATTTGGGGAGTCTGATATGAATGCCAGATAGGTTGACTCTTCCTCCTTCCATCTTTGTGAAATTCTTGAACTTTGCACAAGAAAGCAAGTTCCTGGGCTGACTCAGCAGCAAAGCAATCCTCTTCCTTCAGAAGGAAAGAAGGAAATAAGCTTAAAATAATTGTGATTTAAAATGTTCACTGTTGTTGCAGTCACGGTTGATTATCATTTTCTTCACTGCCAGCCTGAGTCCTTTGTCGATATAGAAATCAAGGTGGAGTCTTGGGAGATGATTTAAACAGTTCTGAATGTCACTAGTAGCTCAGTTTTTTAAGAGCCTCCTCCCTTTACCTATGTTTCCTTACTCAGGGAGCCTCTAGTTCCTGGGTCAGCAAATGTTTTCAACAGTGTACTGTAGGATTTGCATTCCAAGGTTTTTGCTGTCACTTCCCAACTCTGGTCTTGTAGTATGAAATCACCCACAAAGGAACCTTAAATGAATAAGTACAGTAGTGTTCTAATAAAAGATTACTTGAAAAAAAGAAATGGTTGCAAGCTGAATTTGGCCGGAGGGTCATAGTTTTGCAACACCTGCTAATCTTTCCACTGGTTTTGGTTAAACTGTTGTCAAATTGTTTTCACCATCCAGCCAATTCTTCAGAAAAAAATATCATTGTATTCTGCTTTCCTCAAAGATGTGAAGCTTGAGCAAGCATTGTAAGAGTAGACTTTAGAGTGACTGCTGAATTCTCTTGTTGGATTATTGATCCAGATGCACAAAGAGCACATGGAGGGAGTTTTTCAAGTTATAGGACAGGTACTCTTCAAGAATTTGTGTAATGGAAAAAAGAAATGTGTAATTAGTCATGAAGACTGCAGTAGCGACTGACATTGACTTAGTGTTTAGCATATACCATATCCTGTAATTTCCTTACATATTAGGTCTATTTAGTCCAAATTATATTCTTATGAGACAGATTGTATCATTTTCTATTTAAAGTTAAATCTTGAAGACTTCAAGAAGTTTGTCAAGATCACCTAGTTAGTCACTTAGCTGCAGAGTGAGGGTAGAGCTCAGACAGACTGGACATCAAAGAATAGTTTTTTTTTTTTTTTAAAGAAAAGAGAATAAAATAGTGAAGATGAATGCATTATTTTAGGGATGAGATTTAGGAATAAGCCATGGCTCACCCATCAGTTGCTGCTACTTGAGTCAAATAAGGCAGATCACAGGAGCAACCCTAACAGGATTCCAAATTAATAGTCTAAATACTAAACTTGTCTTTACATAGTGACACTATGGAGAGCCAAGGTGAATTTCTGAACTTTTAAAAAGGAAATAAATGTTACAAAACTGAAAGTTTGGTCTTTGGGCAGCTTTAAGTCAAATCCATAATATTATCTTCAGATTTCTAAGCAATTTAGCATAGCTGGAATTTTGTAAATTTCTATGAAATTCTATATGCCTATATATTGAGAAACAAAGAATTTTTTCTTTTTAAATCAATAATATCCTGGTAGCTGAAAGTCCCACTGCAATATATACCTCAACATAGCAAAATAGGAAACAATGAATTTGTGATTAATATATTTTGAATTGTATACTAATAATCCATTGACTATGTTAAGATAAACTATTTTGACGAAAAGATAACCTTTGGATGTAACAGATTTGCTCACAGAACCCAAGGGGAACTCATGCACAAGTGCTGAATATTTAGGCAAAACTCCATAAAGCTTCCTCTTAATTTTCTTTTAGAATTAATTTGAATTCTGGTGCTTCTATCATGATAGTGCAGCATATCAGAAAAAAATCAGTGGCACATTATCTACTTGCCATGGCAACCCCGACATCACATGGTACACACACTGATCTAGAGCCAAAGACTTCACAGGCTCTTACACACACACACACACACACACACTCCTCCAGGTCATATGACTTTGCCTATTGTCAGCAGCATTTGCCAGGGAAATGTGTTAACCTAAACTGATAAACTCTAGTTTACTCTGATTCCTACAATTCTGTGCTTTCTTTAGATCTGTTCAATCATGTTTTCTTTCTCTTTCTTTTTCTCCCTCGTCTCCCTTCCTCTTTCTGATACTTTCCTTTATCTTGGAGAATAAAACAGTTAAAGTTTTATTTGCTTCCTAAGATTTTCTCAGAATAATTCTTTCTGGTAACATATCTACCACCAGAAGAAAAAAAAAAGTCATTTTGAAATGTTCAGGACCTTATTAACTAGCTATTTGTGTCTTAGAATCTATACCACATGAAGCCCTTAAAAAGACAGAAAATCAGAAATGTCCATAGCCTAAGTCATTGGAATTTGCACAAGTTGCTTAGATTCAACTGTGTAAGGGATTATTATTTGCTTAGCCCTTATTTTAATAGCACAAAAGCCATTTATTAAGTAAAAAGAACTTTATTCATCCATCAGCTATTCACTCTGCTAGTTGGTCCCTCAAGAACCCTCTGTCATGGTAGATGGTACCTTCAACTTCTATTATACACTGACAGTGTGCCTGCTGCTGCACAAAGTAAGCTGCATACAGTAACTCAGGTTCCATGACATCAATAATTGTTACTATTGCCACCTCCACTCTATAGGTAAGAAAACTGAGGCACAGGATCTCAATTAAGACCCTAACCATGATGCTGATTCTTTAATTCAAACCCCAAAGATAAATACAAATATAAATAGGAAAACAACAAACAAACAAATCCCACAAATTTAAAACTCTCTTATGCATATGAATGTTATCTCTTAAAAATGGTGGTTCTGTGTTTTTCAGAAGTAATTTCAAATGCCAGCCTAGCATTGTAATCCACTTGGATTAAACACATCACAGTTACATGATCGCCATATGCTACTGCCATAGAGGAATCATACCTCATCAACAAATGGTAGATTCCTGGCATTCTTTCAGACTTTCTGTTTACATATTGGTTTAATTAACAAAATTTAATTTTTTAGTTTCTTGAGGGGACTCTGATTCTCTGGTTTAGCTTCAAGAACATAAAGGCAGCAGATTCTACAAACAGGTAACTCCCCAGATCCTATGTAGGGTAATTAATGATTCTTGTGATTTTTACTAGAGCTTTGAACTTCAAGGGAGTCCATTTTCAATTTCCAGTGTCAGTCAATCAGACTCTAATGCTGTTTACCAAGTAATCACATTTATGTGAAAATGTTTTTAGTTAACAGCCATCCAGTAATTGTCTGCCTCTAAAATAAATCTCTCTCTCTCTCTCTCTCTCTCTCTCTCTCTCTCTCTCACACACACACACACACACACACACACACACACACACACACACACATTTTCTCTTTCTCTTTCTTTTAAATGAGGTTGTTTGTTTGTAACCATTTTGGAAATGATCCAGAACAAAAATGTCATTAGCGCATTCTGGGAATTTATGTGCAAATGCATTTATTCAATAAGAAGTCCACTTATAAGGCAAAATATGTTGCATCTACAAAAAAACCAAAAACAACCTGAAATATTGAGGATCTAAAAATAGGAAGAGTTGACTAAAAGTTCTATCAATGAGCAAAGTAATCAGATTTACATGAAATTTGAGACAACAATAAATAATATTTCTATGATAAATACTATGTGTTTGTGAGTGGCCATATAATTTATCTGATGATAGGTTTTAAAGCTCTTGACTGCAGAAGCTTATCAGTGATTTTGTATATACATTTGACTGTGCTTTGCATGCATGTTCAGATTCATTTAATAGAATAAGCAATGTAAATAAAATTATAAACAATGTAAATAAAATGTAAATGAAATTATAAACACATTATAAATTATAAAATGTAAATAAAATTATAAACACATACACACACACACGTGTGGATGTATGTATTATCTTGAGAGCTGGAATCATATTTGATTCACTTCTGTACATTCCAAAAGACCACTTAATGTGACAGTTCGTTTATTTCAAAGGAAAATAACCTTGACTGAAGTAAGGTATGACTCATTCCCTCCTATTCCATCTATGATAGTTCAAACATTAACAGTGCAGAGCTGATAGGGCTTCTTTACCAGGTTTTGCCTCCAGACTCCCTTATGATTTTGTTTAACTTCTCCCTGCAGATTCCCTCTTCTGATCTCAGATGGTACTCCATGCATCTCTTCCCACCATATCTGCATTTTAGCCATCAGGAAGGGAGAGTCAGGCTCCTTTATTCTAGAGCATGACCCCAAACTGTATTTTCTTTTCACTCAAATCACAAGTGCAAGGGAAATTGGAAAATGTTTTTAGCTGTGCAAGAAAATGAATATTGATTGAGCATCTAAAGTCTCTGCTTGAGCCATTGTTAAGATTAGAAAATATATGCATGGTGCTGAGGGCCTTATAACCACCTCAAGGTCTAGAAGAATATCTTAGGTTGGGAAAAAACTTCATTTGTTGCAAAGCAAGAAAAAAAGCACTATAAATATAATGAAACAAATATCTGATAAATATCTATGAAGAGTAATTATGTCAACTTCATTAATTAATTCTATTTACTTTTAAATCCATTTCTTTTGAAAACAATGTTTATACTGAACTTTTTTGCCCAAATCTAAGAACATGAACATTTTCTGACAAAGTATAGTCAACCATAAGCTAAATGCAAAAATATAGCCAAATATTTTCAAAGCAAATTCAAAAGGTACTTTGAAATTTTACAGTAAATGTTGTATTGAATGATACAGTTGTATCTTTTAGCTTATTCTGCATGAGTAGAATAGGAATATTCCAAGACTAAATGATTGAATGTTCTTTGAATGTTTTGAAATGGTCTTGAATAAATGATATAAAAGTTGTTATGGTTAAGCTGTTGACATGTTAAAACATCCGCTGTTTTCATTAACTTCTATTTTTCAAAGATCAGTATTTATGGCATGTAGAACTGACTGTGAATGGAATGATTGGGAGTAGCATGTATCTCTCCAACTATCCATCCATGGGCCAGTATATTCTAATACAAGGAATCACCATCATTAGACTGCCTGTGAGTCTTTTTCAGTAACCAAGAAGGGGTTTTGTAAAATACTGAAGAGAAGTGCTCTCTCCTTTGATGTAAATGGTGCTGCTAACTCATTAACCAAAAGGATTAAACTCACATCTCAGAGGAAGAGACTGAAAATCAAATGTCACACCTAGAAACTTTGTTTGGGTGAAATACCTAGTCAAGATACTGCAAGGTATGGGGGTGGGAGCTTCTGAATGGCCTTGGGGACTGCCCTATGCTGCAATAGCTTCCTAGGGGGATTTAGAGCTGTTTATGATTTTCTATCAGCCCACAGCCAAGGTAGCATGAGCTTTTCCACATATAAACAGAAGGAATAAATCTATTTTCCTCATGGAATTCTAGCACAAATTTCAGTATTTGGGGGCATAGGTAGCTAGCTGTCCCTAGTATTCAGAAGCATGGCACATGTGTAATTAAAAGCAAAAATTTGAAAAAAAAAATGATGCTTTGAGTTTCCATGATGGGAGATGCAATTCCTTTAGTTTGCATTCCACTGATGTGGTTGATTTTCTACTCTGTGTCTGCATTATTAGTAGACTCTGGAATGGATATCATGAATTCAGGGGTGTTGTATTACAACAGCTGGTATTTCCTGATAATGCCTTTTCTCTGTGAACTTTCTCCTCTGAAGACTGTACACTATTTCATAACATGAACATATATGGTGCTACCATTATAGATGACCCAAGTCCACAAGCGCGCACACACATACACACACACACACACACACACACACACACACACGGAAAACCGGTGGTGGGAATGTTGAAAAAGTAACACGAGATCCTTCACATATGATCAGCATTCTGTGTCTGTGCCAGCTGTGAACACTGAACAGATCCTTCATTGGGAAGAATGCTATTGTTCTCAAAAGCTATTGTGCAACTGGCTAAGTGTGCTCTCAGACTAGCCTAAACATGTCATGGGACATGAAATGCTGTGTTATCTCACAATACTACTCTTTCTGTGTCTTGACTCATAGTTACCTATAGTTTATGACTTCTTCACTAACCATTTTCATAAGTGTTTTTGTTTTGTTTTTGTAACATTTCACCTCTGCATTTACAATCCAGAGAATGGTCATTTGCTCCCATAGATCTTCAATATTCAAATATGCCCTGAAAGTAACTAAGCCAGGCATCATAAGTTGAAATCACCATTTCATTTTATTCAATATATAAGGCAATAAGGTATCAGATAAGAAGGGGAAATGATCCATGTAGAGATATTTTTTAAAAATCTATGTATTCTGAAAGTCAACTGTGTTTGTATTATAAATACAAATGAGGATGATTGAAATAAAAACTCCTGAGAGTCAAATAATGTTTTTTTTTAATATATCAGTTTAAGTCTCCATAGAAGTAGTCAAATTAAAGTTTAAATAGTTTGATTTTTTTTAAATTTAACTTGTCTGGTCAAATATTCAAATTTCAAATCTATGCCTATTAATACAGCCACCTTTTTGATTTGGCTTTCTTTTAATAGAATAATTCATAAATCATTCCTAATTATTTAAAAGCTTAAGCATATTCTAAAATTTTTTTCTGATTCATTTCCCTTCCCTTGCAGTATCCTAAAGGGATGAATTTATGCTATTGCAGTAACCCTTCTTGGCTTAGTCATATTTATGCAAGTGGATTTAAACTCAAGCATGCACACATTCATTCAGTTAAAAGAATATTTACTATAAAGCTGTACTAGACAGTGTTAAAGGTCTTAAACCCTGGAAACAGACAGTTCCAGATTTAGTTTCTGGCATGATCACTGACACTTTTTGAGTATTAGTTTACTTTCTTGTAAACGAGACATGAAACCAGCTCTTTCATTAGGCAGTTGCAAGAAATTATGCATGGAATATGGCAGATACTAAGTACTGGCAAATGTAGAATGTAATTATTATTATTTTTTTGTATTTTATTTTTTTTATTGGTTGTTCAAAACATTACAAAGCTCTTGACATATCATATTTCATACATTAGTTTCAAGTGGGTTATGAACTCCCATTTTTACCCCAAATACAGATTGCAGAATCACATCGGTTACACATCCACATTTTTTACATAATGCCATATTAGTAACTGTTGTATTCTGCTACCTTTCCTATCCTCTACTATCCCCCCTCCCCTCCCCTCCCATCTTCTCTCTCTACCCCATCTACTGTAATTTATTTCCCTCCTTGTTTATTATCCCATCCCCCTCACAACCTCTTATATGTAATTTTGTATAACACTGAGGGTCTCCCTCCATTTCCATGCAATTTCCCTTTTCTCTCCCTTTCCCTCCCACCTCATGTCTCTGTTTAATGTTAATCTTTTCTTCCTGCTCTTCCTCCCTGCTCTGTTCTTAGTTGCTCTCATTATATCAAAGAAGACATTTGGTATTTGTTTTTTAGGGATTGGCTAGCTTCACTAAGCATAATCTGCTCTAGTGCCATCCATTTCCCTGCAAATTCCATGATTTTGTCATTGTTTAGTGCTGTGTAATACTCCATGGTGTATAAATGCCACATTTTTTTTATCCATTCATCTATTGAAGGGCATCTGGGTTGGTTCCACAGTCTAGCAATTGTGAATTGTGCTGCTATGAACATCGATGTGGCAGTATCCCTGTAGTACATTCTTTTAAGGTCTTCAGGGAATAGTCCGAGAAGGGCAATAGCTGGGTCAAATGGTGGCTCCATTCCCAGCTTTCCTAGGAATCTCCAAACTGCTTTCCAAATTGGCCGCACCAGTTTGCAGTCCCACCAGCAATGTACAAGAGTACCCTTTTCCCCACATCCTCACCAGCACTTGTTGTTGTTTGACTTCATAATGGCTGCCAATCTTACTGGAGTGAGATGGTATCTTAGGGTGGTTTTGATTTGCATTTCTCTGACTGCTAGAGATGGTGAGCATTTTTTCATGTACTTTTTGATTGATTGTATGTCCTCCTCTGTGAAGTGTTTGTTCAGGTCCTTGGCCCATTTGTTGATTGGGTTATTTGTTATCTTATTTTCTAATTTTTTGAGTTCTTTGTATACTCTGGATATTAGGGCTCTATCTGAAGTGTGAGGAGTAAAAATTTGTTCCCATGATGTAGGCTCCCTATTTACCTCTCTTATTGTTTCTCTTGCTGAGAAAAAACTTTCCAGTTTAAGAAAGTCCCATTTGTTGATTTTTGTTATTAACTCTTGTGCTATGGGTGTCCTATTAAGGAATTTGGAGTCCGACCCCACAATATGTAGATCGGAGCCAACTTTTTCTTCTATCAGACGCAGAGTCTCTGGTTTGATATCTAGCTCCTTGATCCACTTTGAGTTAACTTTTGTGCATGGCGAGAGGAGGGGATTCAGTTTCATTTTGTTGCATATGGATTTCCAGTTTTCCCAACACCATTTGTTGAAGATGCTATCCTTCCTCCATTGCATGCTTTTAGTTCTCTATAGGTTTAATGCAATGCCAATCAAAATCCCAATGGCATTTCTTGTAGAAATAGATAAAGCAATCATGAAATTCATATGGAAAAATAAAAGACCCAGAATAGCAAAAGCAATTCTAAGCAGGCAGTGTGAATCAGGCGGTATAGCAATACCAGATTTCAAACTATACTACAGAGCAATAGTAACAAAAACAGCATGGTACTGGTACCAAAACATGCGGGTGAACCAATGGCACAGAATAGAGGACACAGAGACTAATCCACAAAGCTACAACTATCTTAGAATGTAATTATTTACTGATCACCTTCTAGGCACTATGACTTGCATCGTGACTTGCTGGACGCCCATCTCCAGCCCCCACATTCCTCATCTAGTCAAATTAACACACAGCAGCCAAATTAATGCATCTTATTACATTTTTTCCCCTGAATGTTTCCATACTTTCCTTCCCCTATAAAAATAAAGGTCAAATAAGGCCTAGTACAGAACTTAAAACCTATTGGTTTCTAGGGTTGCCATAAAGAAAGTCTCATAAATTGGTCGACTTAATCAAAGAAAATGTATTGCCCCACAGTACTGCAGGCTGGAAGCTCAAGGTCAAGGTGTGGACCATGTTGGGTCCTTCTGAGCTCTGTAAGGTCCTTCTGAGCTCTGTGAGCCTGGTCCAAGCCTCTCGCTTGGTGGCGTGCTGACAACCCATGGCATACTTGGTATGTAGATGTCTCACTCTGATCTCTGGCTTAATCATCACATGATCTTCCTGCATGTGTCTCTGTCCAAATTTCCTTTTTTTTTTTTAGGACCTCCAGTCATATTGGATTAGGGGATCACCCTATTCAGATGATGTATGACCTCACTTATCTAATTACATCTGAAATAACCCTCTTTGCGAGTAAGGTCATATTTTGAAGTACTAGGAATTAGGACTTCAGAGTATAAGTTTGATGGTGTGGCACAATTCATTTCATCAAAACTTATAATTCAACTCACTTTAACTTACATTATGAGTGAGGTCTCAGGGCTAGAGACAGGAAATCCAACACAAGGTCCGCAACGTAATTGCATGTCACAACCTGGTCCCAAAATTTAAATCTCTAAACTCATTAATTTTTTTATGGGAGGAAAATAAAAGCTTGCTGGTTGACCATTTTATGCACCTTACTTTCCTGCCTCTTTGTCTATTATAAGCCAAAAAGACACCAGAGTGCCCTGTCTTTATTTTTAGTTCCCTTATCAAGGGATCCTATATCCCTTCGTGGGCTGTCTTTCCCCCCTCTCCAGTACTACTGTTGTTTCTTCATCCTGTCCCTGGTCAAAACACTCTCCTATAAACTTCTGCCATATTAGAACCTGAATATCTCAGCTAGGGCTGATACTGGGGCTAAGGGAGCAGATATCCACCAGGGTGACATAGGACTGAGTAGACAGAGAGTTGTCCAGTGAGCTGTCAAAGGGGAATGGTCAAGATGAAGAAGAAGGTGAGCAGAGCTACAGAATGGAAGGTACAGGTCAGCAGCATTGCATCCTTGGGATGTAAATTAGAATAATTTGTTATTTGATGTCTGACTTCTAAAACCAAGCAGCTGAAGCTTCTGGAAACATTGGGTGTGGGCTAAAGTAGAGACAATTCACAGGCCCTTCTCCAAAGCCAATTGGAAGGGCTACGTGAAAAAAAAAAAAAAAGTGGCTGAATCTTATGGAAGACTCAGTGACAAGTTGAAAGTTTCTGTTCCTTTGTTTTAATTACCTAAAGAGAGGATTTAAAGAGAGGAGCTGGTATGAACATTAGTCTTATCATATTCCGGGAGAGGTGTCAGAATGAGCCAAATGGCAGCCAGTCTGTCCCTGTCTAAAGTAGCAGCCATCACATCTGGCTTAATGCCTGGGGCTGTTTGTGTGACCTTCTCCCCTCTTGGAGCACACTGCTTGTAGATCACAGTGTTCCATTTTCCCACTTCTGCTTTCTAAACAGCATAAAGGTCATACTACATGATAATTGTTTGGGCTCCGTCAGAGAAAAAGGAACCTAATCTACCATGCTAAATAAATTGTAATGGATTTATCTGCAAATCTAATGTGGTCTTCTTTAATTCCTGCAAATTCTGGGCTACATGTTTCATGCACACATCAAATTTAATCATCCTTTTAGATGAGAGAGCTGAAGTTTAGAGAGATGAAGTGAAGTACCCTACATCAAACAACTAGGAAGTTTTAGGAATCCTATCACATCCGGAGCTGCCTGACTCCAAAGCCTGTTCTTTTAGCTCTTGAATCTTGTTAGTTTTCTTTCCATAAGCAAATGATGGACAGGGACATCAATCCAAGTTGTCACAAACTAACTGACAATATGATTTCACTAGGTACTCTGACTAATAATAGTTTCTCTCTCTTTCATTCTCTGAACTAATACAGCACATGCATGTGGTCGAAATATGGCAGGTTAGATCCTGATTGTTTTCTCATCATTTTAAGTTACAAATTGAGATCTTGAGCATGTTGCTCATGTCTAATCTTAGTTAATGCCTCCTGGACCCTTCACCATGCCCAACCCAGTACTGAGTACTTTTCAGTTGAAACTCCTAATTGGCCAGTTCTGAGTATTTAGATTTACTGGGTATAAATAAATTTCATCTGGAAAACCTTCATATTAAGTAACATCATGGATAAAGATGGGCACATTTACAATGCTATTGTAGTAGCCTAAAGAGACTGCCACAGAACAAAAGATTCTGGCAAGTGCCTTAGCTTTATCAAAGGCAGACAGAGACTCTCATTCTTCACAGTGCAGTGCCTTTGCTATGGCATTGCAGTGACAGGCTCATCCACCAAGTTCTGGACTGAGATTTAAAAGCCCTATTTGGCAAGTATTGTAAAATCATTAACAAATGCCCAGTTTTTTAATAGCACTTTTCTCTTATTTAATTTCTACAGATAAAAATACCAGCATGGTTCAGTAGATAATAATTTATACAACATTTTTATTTCAAAAAAAGGTTTAAGAATCCAAGATAGATGATATCTTTAAGATAATGCCATCAGAATTCCAAGAGTAAACCAGGAAGACAGTATAAATGATTTATTCATTAATTTGCTCATTCATTCAATGTATTAATGATAGCCACTTATTTTTTGCACTAAGAATTATGATGGTGAACATACATGGGGTAGAAACATATAGCTTGTACAACCAAACCAGAAAGAGGGTAGCAAATAAAGTTTCTTGGGGAAAGTAATATGTATATTGAATCCTATATGATGAGCAGAAGTTACCCAAAACAAGGTGGTGGAAAAAAGTATTTTAGATCAAAGAAAGAAACATGCTCATAGGTCCCCAAGCATAAAATGCTTAAGAAACCCAAAGAAACTCAAGGTGACTGAAGGAGAATGTAAAGGGAAAGTGGAATATCCCAGAGAAGACAGATGAGTGTGTAAATCCTAGTGGAGATGTCGGAGAGTGGGAGAGTGAGAGTTGATGGTTTGAGTTTGAGGACTTTGGAGAAGCTTTTTGTTTGTTTGTTTTTGTTTTACTTAAATACACATGACAGTACAAGGATCTTGACCTATCATACATTTGAATCAGATGGGGTATAATTTCTCACATTTTTCTGAGTATACAGGTTGCAGAATCACATTGGTCATGCAGTCACATATATACACACAGTACTAATAAAGTCTGTTTCATTCTACTGTCCTTCCTATCTCCCCAACACCTCCCCTCCCCTCCCATCACTTCTCTCTACCTAATCTAGGGTAATGCTATTCTTTTTTTTCCCCCTCACATCTTCATACATGTATTTTGTGTAACAATGAGGGTCTCCTTCCACTATCCATGCAATTCCCTTTCTCCCTCCCTTTCCCTCCCACCCCTCTTCCTTATGTAGAGGTAATCCTCTTCCCAGGCTCTTCCTCTCTTCCCCATTTTGAGTCACCCCCCTTACATCAAAGAAGACATTCGGCATTTGATTTTTTGGGATTGGCTAACTTTGCTTAGCATAATCTGCTTACGGAGAAGTTTTAACATTGCTGATAACCTGAACAGGAGAGGGAGCTAAATGAGGGTGTAGAGGGAGTCCTGGCAGCACAGAGGGTTGATTTCAGTTGTAGACCACAAATACATGCTCTTGATAAATTGCCCCAGTGGTAGTAGGTTTTCTACTAGTGCCTGGGATCGTGGATTAGGCTATAAGAAGACAGACGTGTCCATGTATGTGAATTAGGCTTTTGGGAGGAGATCTAAAGGATTGACATGAGGAAAGGGAGTTGAAGACACAGGCAAATGTGCACTTGAAGAAATACATTGTGGAATGCAAGCTAAAGAAGCGAATTAAACCAGAAATGGCTTCGTAATTAGGGAGAAAGTCAGAAGGTTAAACTTTGACGTTTCATTGAGATGAAAGATACGTGGTAGAACACAGAAGGGAGGACAGTGCAGTGGCCTGAAAGGAAGAAAAGTTGTGACCACAGAATAAGGAATTTACTGTTCCAGTGGTGGAGAGTCACAGTCCTTACCATTGACAGGCCAGGGCCATGGGGAGTCATTGAAGTGGCCGTTGTTGGAAATGAAGACAGCAAGGACATGAGAGAGAGGGAGTGACCTATGAATCAGCTTCCACTGGACAGTGAAAGATACCCAGAAGCACAGAGGGACCCATGTGCCCCACATTCAGTTAATGGGGAACAGGGACAGCGAGGAAAGCTAAGCAAATATTGTGACTCCCAGGGATCAGCTGGCCACTGAATGCCTGGACACAGCAGTGTGCAGGCAGGAAGAGGCTAATGCCACTTTCACCTGGGGCCCACTGGTAGTAAATGAAGAGATTCCATGGGACACAGTTCACAAGAGAATGACACAGTGAAGACATTAATGGCTATTTCAGGAAGTGCTGAAACACATCATTTTGGTGAAATGTTGTAGGGTGAAGCTTGTGGACTCTGGAATATGAGACTCTGAGTTCAAACCCCAGCAGAAAAGAAAACAAAACAAACAAAAACCAAACAAAGAAGTCAGGTTTCTCCAAGATGACTATGGTTCTTTTAAGCTAATGAACCATAATAAATGCTCAGTGAAGACTTCTCAATGTGTAGAGGATTATTCCTCTGGAATACAGGCTACAAAGCACAGGGTAGAGCCATTTAAAAGTCAGAGGAAGGATGTGAAGTTAGAACAAGGTCAAGGCGAGAGTGGAGTAGATTGGGTGCAAAGTTATAGGCTTGTGGGAAGATATAATGTTTGGAAATGGTGGAAAACAGATTATTTTGTGGAAGGCAGTGTCACATATGGGGCAGTTACAACTGAATCATGAACCATGAATTTATCTCAAGTTTGCCAAAAGATTTAGTTCTCCTGGTGGATGGAGGCAAATTTGTTCAGAATTGAAGAAGAACCTGCTGGGCTGGGATAATTTGACCTGAGGATAGATGAAAGAATCCTTTCTTTGGAGATGTCAAACAAGTTCTGGCTTTTTAGAATGTAGCCCTCGGGTCTTTCAGAGGTGTCAAGTGGTTCTGAGTTGAGTTCAGTGTGCTGGGCAGTGTATCTTTGTTAACTTCTAATCACAAACCCTTTGAAATTTAAATGTGCCATGACCATATTTTATGACAATGAACATCCTTTGGGACCTCAATGAATGGAGTTGTGAGACCTGTCACAAACCACAGTGAGTTCTTAGGGGGCTATGTGCTTTCTAAGTTTAAAGCTCTGTACATCGGTGAATCTTTCTATTGAGCTAATTCTATACAACAGCCTATACTTCCCCACATTTACATCCATTGTGTATAACCACAAACATACACATAGGAAAATGATAGAATAGGTACCTTTCATATGATAAACCAAATCTTATAATTAGAGTCTTATAGTAGTAGAAGTCTCAGTGAATCCTTTCATGTAAGGCACATAAATTATAGTTTCAACAAAATAATATGTAGATTCCAGAGTCTGATGGTCTTCTTTCAGAGACCAGCTATACTACTTATAGTGAAGTGACATTAGACCAGTTTGTGAACTAAGGCTCGGTTTAGTCGTTTATCAATCAAAAATGCCATCATTGCCAATGCCATCTCTACCTATGTACTAAGATCAGTGCCTCAGACACAGTAATCACTGCATGAGTCATGGTTATTAACGCCAACATCATCATCATTATCAGTGACAATTACTGAAATGTTATAACTGATGGCTCTAGAGGCTGAGAGTGTGGTACTGCGAAGTCCATGGAAAAAAGGAAAATAAGGTTGTTGTCTGACAGTTTCATTATATCAACATTCAGTTGCTCATAGCAGAAAATCGTTCATAAAGAGTCAAATTGCCTGCTGCCTGCTTGAACTATTCCATATTTGTTCCAAAGCACAGAAATGGGGATAATAGTTGATTAGACATGCGAGAATAGAAAACAGAGGCACAGAAGAAAAAAACAACTAGCATTGCCCATTTAAACACTGCAGAAGAGACAGGGGACATTTTCATCCTTGTAGTCTTTCTACTCCTATGGAGAAAATATCATCAGACTATCCAAACCTAAAGCCACTGAATACTGAAGGCAAATGACTTAATTTCTTGTTTTGATACTTTGACATTTGATTGGATTATTGACAAGGAAAAATGAATTGTTTCACTTCTGACTTTCTGGAAACTGTATTTCCCATGTTAAATGTTTAAATACTTAATTCTAACTGCGATTTGGCTTTCCATGCAATGAGCACTTGGGTACAACATTAGTCAGAGGATGGGAGCGTCCATCTGCATTGGATGTCATAATTTTTATTGTGAATGAGAACAGAGGTGTTTAGTTTTTTTTTTCCCCCTTAGGTTATGGTCATGAGGATATTCATTTTATTTTATATATACCTATGGGAATTTGCTTAACCTGAGCCATTTTTGAGGAACAAATCTCCTTCCTGTGTGTGTACAAACAGATAATTTCTGAACCTGGAGGGACAGGATCCTTCACCAGGGGGCTGTTACATTCCAGGGTGTTGGAATAGCAGTAAGGGAGGTTTGAATTGCAATGCATGACCAGTAGTTGAGTGTCACTTGCAGCATAAGCTTCCAACTGAAAATATGAGTTTGCTTATGGTAGAGAAACCCATGAAGAAGATTTTTGTTCTTGACTGTGGAGGATTCTCCAAGTGTCACCAAGACAGTCACCATGGAACAAACAGGACTTCCTGTGCTGATACCTCTCTGGACTTCTGCAGGCTCAGTAGGAATGTTAAGCTTTGAACTATGTATTGTTTAAATCAGTATGAGTTCCAATTTATATATCAGGTTTGTGCCATGGTCTTTAGATTAAAAATAGAGCTATTGATCTTATGACCTGACGTAATGTAAGATGCCTCTCTTAAATGTCTCTTTTCCTCATGACCTACTTGCGTCTCCCTGCAAATTGGCAAGTAAATGGGTTGGTTGTTCCTGCCAAGTAAGTTATTTAAAAGAGGAACATTAACTTATTTGAATGGGCTCATGTCAATGTCAGTTTGGAAAATGTGATAGCATGTCACACTGGTGCTTAGCCTCATGTACAGGACCTGGGCTGCAGGAGAAAGACAATCAGAAGAAGCTCCTTAATTCTTGTTTAAGACCAGACCTGTTAGTCCAGCAGCTGCCATAGACAGAATCCCCAAGGTACACCCTAACGATTTCATTGATGAATAACTGACTTTTCTCAGACATGGTACTCTTTTTAAAAAATGGTAGTTACAACTTTTACAATATTACATTTCTTAAAAATACTAAACAATTTAAATATTCCATTTACTGATAAAATACTACATTCTACTGGAAATATCTTGATTAGTGAAAGATGTTTTTAAAAAGCATATGCATAATGTTTGCACAAGAACTATGTGACATGATTGATTGGAGATACTGGGAAAAGAGCCAGGACCATACAATGAAGCCACATCTGAAACAAAGAGTTGAGGATCAATGGGGAGGGGGGGATGGACAGACAGCTGAACATGACTTGGAACACAGACAGGCAATGTTAGAAGATATGTGAGGGCTAACAATTGGAATGAGAACCCCCAAATATCTTAGGTCAAAAAATAATGACTGATTAAATGTAAGACTCTGAAAGACATAAATATTGTAGGCATCATAGTAAATATTCAGGAAAACATCAATGGATCCGAACAAAAGGGAGGATGAAACAGCAGGACTTGGATATCAATAAATCATGTGAAACTATGACTAAAATTTTAACGAGAAAGGTGGATCCTTTCACATACCTAAGAAATGCACAGATCAGGGATCAATTATAAAGATTTGTTACAGCCAAAAAAGAATATGCTGGAACTCAGAACCTAGGAAGAAATTGGACAAGTTTACACAGTGAAAGCAGCAGGGGAATCTAAGCAAGGAGATAGAGTGGTGGGTACAACAGTAATAATTTAGTTTTTGCTGAATCAAGAGCTGCCATATGTCTATGTTGATTGGCATAATTTCTTGTTTATAACTTCATAAGTCTGGTCTCTCAAGGAGGTTCTTCTGACTGATGTTATAAGAAGAGATAGTATTCTCCAAACTATGTTCTGGGAAATACTAATCCTTCAGGGATGCTGCGTGTTTATGAACACCCACTGATTATGACATGATTGCGAATGTACCAAATACTACCTCTAAGATTTATGGTGTACATTCTTATCATACAAGCACTAAGAAGTTGTGCAGGAATAAACCTTTCATTTTTATTCTGCCTTTCTAGCATTTCCCAAACTTAGCTCTGATTGAACAACAGACATCTTAACAATGCTGGTGTTTGTAAAAAAAATCTTTCCAAGCAGAAAAGCATGAACGCAAATTTCACATTGACTCCTGACTCTGGGCAAGTTACTAATTTCTTCCCTTATAAAACCAACATTATTATCAATCCAACAGAGTTGTAGTAAGACTTAAGGGAGACAACAAAAGTAGACAGCATCTACTAAAATATTTATTCCTATCATTCCTAAAGCACTGGGTAGACATCGTTTTAGGAACCTAGGCACATAGCTCCAAGAATGAATGCAAGGTGACAAAATGATCCCGATATAAATTGAGATTCCTTTTTTTGGAGGGGGAAGGGTACCACGGATTGAACTCAGGGGCACTTGACCACTGAGCTATATCCCCAGCCCTATTTTGTATTTTTATTTAGAGACAGAGTCTCACCGAGTTGCTTAGTGCCTTGCTTTGGCTGAGGCTGGCTTTGAATTTGTGATCCTCCTGTCTCAACCTCTCAAGCTGCTGGGATTACAGGTGTGCACCTTTACACATCAGTACTTCTTGCTTGAGCAGAACCAATCCACAGGCTTGTTGTAAAAACGATGATACTAGTGCATATATGGTTGCATGGGGGAAAAAAGGAAAAAAAAACAGAAAAAAATTAAATTCATTAAAAATTGGACTACATCAGAAAGAAACTAAATACGTATAAAATAATAAGGTTCAGTTAACCATTTAACCAGCTGGTATACATAGATTTTTTTAGGTTTTTTTTTGGCTCAAAATTACATAAAAACAGTACACATAGAGTTTTGAGTTTTCTTCTGAGGAACAGCTTTACAAAAATTGTTCTATATAATTTTTAGCCCTTTCCCTTGGACTACTGAAGTTTATGACATGATTGCTCAGACTTAAGTGTAGTGATCACTGGCTACAGAACCAGGTGAATTAACACACTTGAAGAGATGAAGGTCTTGGCCACGTGTGTTCTTACCAGCCTAAAGTTTTACACATTTCATTGCATGGTATTGTGCCAAGCCAAAATGGCAACCACTAGTTACAGTGAAATGATCTCAATGAGCTAAATACATAGCAGTAATCATCTGCTCATGTTGTAAGTTTTTCAGATAACCTTGGAATTATATTAAAAGTCTTAAACTATATATATATATTCAGATGGCATTAACCTACTAAGAAAGAATTATTATGCAAGTCATTGATTCCCAGAGAGATTTGTTTCCTCTCTTCATTATGGGATTGAGGTTTCCTATAGAAACTCAACATGCCGTCTAATGTTTTCTATACCAACATAGCCAAAATCAATACAAGTTAAATTATGTGCACTGGAGGCTATGCTTACCCTGAGTTCAGTGTTTCTATCTCCTTAGTGCACAATCCATCTGTATCCCAACTGTTTCTAGTGGGAATACAAAATTGTGATACAGACTGAGATGCTTCTGAAAGTGGAGTCTCACTGTAAAAAAATTTCACAGGAACCTTTACATTCCTGAACTATGTCTGTTTTATAAATATGTCTGAGCTTTTACACACTCACACAAACACACACACACACACACACACACATACATGTGCAACATGTAAAATAAAATGTATTAATGAAAATTAAGAGACTGGTATGTATTCAAATAGCTTACTTGGAGAGGATACTATGAGGTATGTGGTTATTTATTTTGATTATGAAGGAGTTTTAGAATTTGTAAATGTGTATTGTGGTGAGAAAGGAGAAGTAGATTTCAAGTTCGGTATACTCTATTAGCCATCTGTAACTGGGATGACATTTCTTCCCCACCATTTGCTTGCCAATTTTTCATTCCATATTGAAATTGCATAGGGTTTTAGAAATATGCACATTTCTCCTGTCTACTTTGGACATGTAAATAATGTGGGTAATAGCATTTAAAAGAAAACACCACTTGTTTATGTTATTGATCAGTGCCTTCCAAAAAGTTGAAGGAAGAAGTATGAAAATCTGGGACATTTTCCTCTTCATTTCCCTTAACAGCATGAAATATATGGAATGAAAACAAACAAAACAAAACAAAATTGCATAGCCTCTGTTACTGACCTGGTAATGAGCTGTGCTTTCCTGCACTTTAACTCTGCTTGAATAACTAATCTGCACCAAGAGTATTTTGAAGAAAACATGTCAGAGGCACATCACTGACATTTGCTGTGGCAAAACATTAAAATGTGTTTGTGTTGCTCACAATTAAAATATATTCAACTCCCCTAAGAAGAAATGTTGTCTTTACTTCCATAATCAAAATATCACCTTCACCAGACTGATAAGCACACAAAAATGTGTCCTTCCAGTGCTTTAATTAATAACAAAAATTGTATTAATTGAATAGAAATAACTCTTGCTCACTGATATTAGAGTTTGAATTTATATGATACCAGAAAGCATTCTCTGAGGACAACAGAATGAAGAAAGTTTTGGGGAAGCCATCTGGAAAAAGACAGTGCCTCTCTCATTCTTGACACTTTTTGATGTTGGGTGTGTTTGTGTTTAATTTGCTGAATATTGTGTGTAGTGGGATTTGCATTATCTGATTTTGTTAAGTGAATGACCAAGATGGGATTTATATCACCTGTGATTTTTTTTTAAAGATGGCACTTACAAAAAAATATAGAGCTTTAAACAAAATATGCAGCACAATTTGATACTGGGTTGAAATAAGAACGAATTAGAGTAAAAGTGACTTATAAAGCATTGCAAAGAAGGAAACAGGGATAAAAGATTTTAATTAGAGAGGTGTGTGAATACATAAATGCAAAATCCAAATAACAAATTTCCCTTGAGTTTTTTATTTATTTATTTTATTTCCTTATTAGTAATGATATGCATTCATACCTTGGGCTATATAACTCTGCTGCATCTAAATTTTCTTATCTATAAAACTAGCATAAAACCTATGGCATTATTGTTATGATTAAGTAATTGAAAGCCTAAGAGAGCAGATGGAACGCTTGTGAATATTTGGTGCTACTCTATTTCATCCATTTATTGAATAATCATACTGTTCTGAATCTGAGGAACCTAACCAAATAATATTCTGTGGTGTGAATAATTCCATTGGGTATACATAAGTGGTGAAAAAACAACAACTGCTTTAGAGATAATTTTAAAATTGAGAAAATATGAAGTTCTAGAGAAACACAGAGGATGGGAGAACTAAATGAAGGAGGGACAGAAATGGGAAGACTCATTACAAATGGTAACAAGCTGTAGTGGTTCGCAATTCATTGTGAAATCCAATTATGTGCTATCGATTTATTAAAAACATCATATCCTTCAAGGCAATTGAAATGTCCCTGTTAAGTGGTAAAACAGCCTGTGCACGGCAGCAGATGATTAACAAGGCCACAAGGATTGCTGCTGCAGCTGTTGGGTTTGGCTGGCAAGGAGTCCAATGAGCCTGAATGGATTCAGACAGTTTTTATTTCCTACACAGACAGAAAACACAAGGCCAGCATGGTGTCAGCTCTCTGTGTCCCTAGTCCTCAGGACAGCTCACCAGAGAGGCCATGTGAGAGACAATAAATCTCTTCTGCTGAAAAGTCAACACTAAACTAGGGGCAAGGAGTTTTATAGACTTACAGGGAGTCCTGCATCTCTAGCCTAAGGTGGGGTGGGGAAGCCAGTTTGATTAGAAATTGCCTCACAGTGGCTCCTCACCAGATTGCTTACCTCCCTTGGCTCTCCAGAATTGTTAGGGAATTCTACCAAAGGTCCAGTAAAACTATATTCTAGCTTAGGTGGGTTAGGAGAAGACATGCAAAGTCAGCCTGTTGGAGCTGTTCCCTTATTTATGCCTTAGGTTGGACCTCTTGTTCTTTGATTCCCATGAAAGACATTTCAATCGCCCTTAAGTTTTATTAAAGTATGAATTTTTTTTGGTTTGTTTTACCCTGAAGCAATTTCTATTAATAACTGTAAATATATATATATATATATATATATATATATGCACATTATTTATATATTAGATTTGTTAAACTTAAAAAAATCTTTACATGTTTTATACTAGTACCAAATAAATCCCAATTCCAGTACATAGTCCCAGAGAGTTCTATATTAGGCAATATGCATCTCCTACAAACAAAATGACTTGAGTTGAAGATTCTAACACTAATGTAGGATACTAGCAAATAAGAGGGAATATAAAAAAGAAAGTGTAAGTGAGAATAATGTTGAGTACATTCCAAACTTGAAGGTTAGAACCTCAAATCTTTTGTCAGTTCTTTTAATTAATATAGAATGGATGAAAGAATCAGACAAAACGATTAGATAAAAGAGGCTAAACGATCAAATATAATAAATGTAAGATACAGCACTAAAACTAGAAAGAACTTGGAAGTGTCTAGGGAACGGAAAAATCAATGTCCTGTACATTTTACTGCATCATTTATGCTTAACTCGATATTAGCAATGTGAATTTACAGCTCTCTGACCAAGAGATCACAGCAGAAGTTTCTGACAACAGTGAGAGCAGCCCTGAAGAGCTGTTCAAACAAATGTGATTCTCGTGAATGTTCTTCATGTTCTTGAATCTGATTTTAGTTGAAAAAGACCTTTGGTGGGGATTCCATATGAAGTGAAGCTAGGGAAGATTGAACCTCTGATCAGGGAAGGCAGATGATCCTGATAAACTGCCCCAGTCTGATGCCATCTGAGATTTGCTCTGCTGGCAAAATATAGAAGGCTAGTAAGTGGTAGACCCAGTGCAGTAGGAGCAGAGCAAGGAAAGATCAAAGAGAAAAATGGAGATTTCGCCAAATGAAGCTCTTGGAATCCTTTCAGCCAATTATCATACCACCTCCTGCTTTTGAGGCCATCAGCTATAATTCAATGTAAGGGTCATCAGTAACCCTTACAGATCCGGAGAAAATGACATGGCTGTGATTCAGGAATCTCAGACTCACTCAGAGTTATGGGAAACAAAGGGGGATTTATTTAAACTGAAATATTAAAAGGTTGGTGGGTGGAAAAGGATGTCAGATTATTTAAGCAGATGCTTTTCTTTTAATGGAATATCTGAATCAATGTGCCCATTCTTTATCTGTCAATTTAGAAAAGTATGTGAATAAATTAATCCTAAAAGAAACTTCTTATACTAAAGATTTGGGTCTTGGATGCTTCTGAGTGATTGATTTCTGGAACTAAATTAGCATGTATTTACATCTCTTGTGAATATGCATAAGTGCATTCAGGCTTATGAATCCCCAGTAATGCTGGCCTCCTCCTTTCCCAGAGAACTCACAACTTATGCTCCAACTTCCAAGCTTTCAAATTATCATCATTGTTTAGAGGTATTGAATGGTGACCAGCCATCCTTTTGGTCATGTTCCAGAATCAATATCAGGTAGCAGGGATTCAATGAGCATGTTCTAAGTTTAGGTTGTTAATTTTCAAATCTTCAAATCAGTTTGCAAACTGTGAGCTTTGTTTTCATTCATCATTCTTTTAGTTGGTGCACATTCAGAGCTATACCTACTTCATTGAATGAAAAAGATGCAGATGCATTTTTTATGGGGCATTTTTATATAAAGTACATAATAAACTTCTTGGGTCTGATAAAAATACTGTTCCAGAAATCATTGTGTCCTGTAGCATTCAGCAAAACAGACAATATATCTTTAATAATTAAGAAAAATAAGAAGCAGTTAAAGAAATAAATATTTATGGAGCATCTGCTAAGTGACAGGCACATTCTTGACCAGCCCCATCCCCCACAAGGGACACTCCACTAAGGCAACCAGCGGCCACCATCTTGGAGAGCTGAAGTATCCACCGCCACACTCCGACAGATTGCAACAACAAAACAGCCAAGCCCGCACTGACCCCCAGGCTGAGTTCGGGATTGCAGACGGGGAAGGAAGCGGTACAGCCCCATCCCCCACAAGGGACACTCCACTAAGGCAACCAGCGGCCACCATCTTGGAGAGCTGAAGTATCCACTGCCACTCTCTGACAGATTGCAACAACAAAACAGATTGCAACAACAAAACAGGAGAAACCAAGACTAGCAGGAGAAACCAGGAGACTAGAGGCAAGGCCCTCGAGACTGGGCAGCTGTAAACTGCAGGCCCGCCGGGGACAGTTCACCCACTGCGGTAGGAGAACGCCCACCCGCTGGCGACTGATCACCTGCCCGTGGCCTGTGATACTGGGTGGCTGGAGACTGCCCGCCTGCCGCGACCGGGAGCTGAAACCAAACAGAGACAGTCCAGTCACACCCCCCCATTAGGGCACCCCGGCAAGGAGACTGGGGCCTGTCATAGCAGAGTAGTGTCGTCACTGGAGCTCGGACGTCGGAATTCCTTCCCAGCGGAATCCACATTAGCAGGCATAGTTTAACAACACAAAGGAGAGACATCAGAGTAATACAGAAACAAAACAAATCTATAGAAGAGAGCAGAAACACGACAATCAAAAAGAGCTGGAAAGTAACGTGGACAACATGAGAAAACAAGGGAAAAAAGGATTACAAACAATGCAAGACAACTCAATTCTACAGGAGGACATAGAAACATCAGAAACAGGGATAGGGAAAGAACTCAAGGCATACCTAACTCGAATGGAAAGGAATATTAGAGAAGACACTTGACCATAAAGTAATAAAATAGAAGACTGTGCAGTTCAAGTGTAGGTGTGAAAGATTTACAGGGAAATACTAGGTGTCCACTCCCTGTCTTCATTCCTTAATCTAACTTTCTTAATTGTATGGACATAACAGCACTCATCACACAAGGTCACTGTGAAGACCAAATGCAACAATACATATTCTACACAGAGTTAACTCTTATAAGCTGTGAAACATGAAGAACTCCTAGAGTACTGTTGATACAGGGCACTAACAGGCAGAAGGCTTTGCTACTTATCAGAGGATATGAGAGCTTATCATCAATATAGCAAAAACAGCAATATGAGCACAGTGCAAGGTCATTAAATGAAGGTAACACAAAGGCAAAATAAAATTCTGACTAGTTCCTTACCAAATGCACTTTCATTTTCAAGTATGTGCCTTTTCTACCTTGCACCCAAGGAAAGGAGACTTCTCTCAATACATGCGCTTAAGAAACACACAAGACTTTTCCTATTTATTGTAACTAGTTCTGATAATCTGACAACTAATAAATATTTATTAGATACCATTTTGTAGGTGCAAACTCTGAGGAATCAGATAAAAACACATGGTCTTGATCCCTACCTTAAGGATATACATTCTATTTGGGAAAAAAAGATGACATAGACATTAGGAAGAACAAAAAAATTCAAAAGTTTTTAGGGTAAAATGTCACATGACCATCTTGGTGTAGGTTTGGTGAGTGTTGATCAGGGTGCAAGTTGGTCTAGTTTTTAGCAGGGATGGTAAAACTGACTCAAAATGTCTTGGTGTAGTTCTTGAGCTCAGTGAAATGAAAATCAAAGCAATGGAACTGGCTGCAGGCTCAAATGATAGCATTTTAAGAGACAGGAGAAGACACTGGTGAATGACCACTGCCTGCAGCCGCACTTCTCAGATTCTTATCCCAGCTCTGCCCACTGATAACTGTGTGTTCTTTGGCATCCCTTAAAACTGGGGGCCTCAGCTTCAACTCTAAGTTCAATAATGTAGCTGAGACCAACCATCAGTGCATTTGCCTATATAATGCTGAGAAAAATGCCAGCCGCGTAGTAGATGCTTTAGAGGGTTAATCTTATGATTATTAGAACCCTGCTCTTTACATCTCTGCCACCTGTCCCCATCTCTCAGGATCCACAGAGTGTCTAACCCTTCCCAGGCAAAGGGTTGATAGAAAAGGGTGTCTTCCCTCAGGTCTTGGCTTTGTCTTGTCACTCTTACACCAATTGCTGAGGCCAGAAACCTCCCATGTCTGGTCAAGCCTGAATGCTCTTCCCAAAGGCCACTCAGAGATGGAGATGGGGACTTTCTCCAAAGCAGAACATAGGTGCCCTGGTCATCTACATGGAGACGAGGCAGTGGGAAGCAAAAGCAATACACTCTACTGAGGGCTGTAGCAGAAGGGATACTGAATTAATAAATGAATTATTAAAAGGAGGATTCCACCTTTGGTCATGGAACGAACAGGTGAGCAAAATGAAGAGAGCTTGGGGGCCCAACTGTGGCTGCCAGGTGCCAGGAGGATAAGAAATTCTCTTCACCATCTGTCCATGCCCCCTGCAAGGGAGAAAGGCCTTTGTTTGATTTTAAATGTGCCTGATCTTTCAATATTTATATTCTCCTTGTGTTAGTAAATATACACATAGGAACACAAGTGTCCCATTTTAAAACAGAAAACAATTTTGTTGTAGCTAAGGAAGTCAAAGAGGTTTTTTTTTTTTTTTTTTTTTATTACACTCTGCTGATTTAGATTTGGCAAGACGCCATCACTACCTATAAGAGTAATTTAGAGGCTGGAAATTATTGTGCTGCCTTTTAAAAACTGTATCTATATAATACAGGATGAATGCACTTACCAGACCTAGCAGATGATGTATTCTTCACGGAAACCATTACTGGGATTATAATTTAAAGTAACAGGTGAACCACTTTAGAGCCTGATAGGAACTGCTGGCTAATTCTATTTCAAACCTCCTGTCACCTCCATTACTCATTCTATTCAGGTACAGATAGATTTCTGCAGCATTTAAGAAATATTAGCTTAAAAGTCTAGGTCAAATAACGTTTTCTTCATTTTAAAAGTCTGTTGTTTAATATTTTAATAGGAATGGAAAGTTCATTCATTTGTATACTCATTCAACAAACATTTCATGAATCTCTTCTAAACTGTGTGTTCCTAAGTTGATTGCACTAATTTGTGGAATCCTGTCAATATTTGTGCATCAAGTACTGTCCATGCCCCACCTCCTCCCAGACAAAAACTCACATATACATGAATTTTTATTGATGAATATTAAATGATTTTTAAAAGGTAAAATGTGTCACTCTTACAACTTAAAATAATATTATGCCACTTAACACTAATTACTAGAAATTATTGTACCAGTTGAGGGGAAGATAAGGACTCCAGTCTATTTATAGCTTCATTATCTGAGGGGTTTGGATTCAAGGTCTGCCCCTGCAACTCATTATTTCAGTAATTGAGATAAAGTCCTTAACTTCTCCAAACCTGTTTTTAAAATGGAGAATACAGAGTTTCTACCTTAAGGACCTGTTGTGAGCAAACAGGTTAGTGTTACAGTCTGTGCCAGACCCCCAGGAAGTGCTCAATCAATGTTAGCTGTTGTCCTTAACCACCCACAAGAAATGCGAATGCCCTCTGCAGCTCTCGTTGCCAGTGTCCTTTCTGCCTGCAGCTCAGCACCTGAGGAAGGGAGAATCTCTAGCCCTCCAGGCGGCCCCTTTTATCTTTGGACAGATCCCTCAGTTGCTTGGAAAATTACTGATTATGAGGAATAAAATCCTTCCCTGAAATTTCTTCATGTAGGTATGAATCTTACCCTTAGGGCCTCATCGCACATTCATCATGTCTCTTTTCCTCGACAACCCCTCCAACAAGTAAAGATGTTCGAGGTCCCCGTGAATTTGATGTTTGAAGCTAATCAGCCTAAGAGTGCCTAGGCTGTTATATTGATTAGCCTTTTGATATTGTTTATCTTGATTTGTTTCCTTTCCAAGTTAATGTTAAAAGATAATAAAATCTAACACACACACACACACACACACACACACACACACACACACAGTTCAACTTCATCCTCAGTGAGTGTTTAGTTAAAATCTACTTGTTAGCTTCAGCTTTATTCTTTGGTCTTCAGAAGTCAGAGTAACTGAATCCCTGCTTTAAAGTGATTCCCCAAATTCCCAAATCTGTGCCTAATCAACCATTATGACTTTTTTTTAGAAGACCTTCAAACCCAATCAGCACATCTGTTCAGTAATAAAGCAAGACATGTCACTCAGCTTCATAGTTACATCTGACTCTTTTCCTTCAAATAAAGGCAAATTCTAGATATAGTTTAAAATGTAAAGCTTTTTGTGTTATCATGAAGATTAAAATTCCATCAATGATTTAAAGGATAAATGTTTATTCATTATTATACAAATAAAATATAATTATGAAAGCTGTTAATTTCATGCAAGAAAACATTAATGAAGGCCTTTCAAGCAGTAAATAAACAGGAAAACATATTGACAGCTAATATAAATGTTTATATTAAATAGGAGACTGTTGGTTGCAGCAGTGCTTTTCAGACTTTAATCTGTTTACAAAATTGCTGGGGATCTTGTAAAAATTCACATTCTGATTCAGTGTGATTGGACCAAAGATTCTGTTATTCCTTGCAAGCTCCCAGGTAATGCCTATCTTGAAAAATATTAAATACCGCTTATGAAAACAAATAGTGATTAATAAAAATACATAGAAAACTAGAATGAGATACTAGAGTTCAAAGCTGTGAGGACTGTTTGATCATTACATCCAACAAAATACCTTTTAATTGCTGTTTTAAATTTTCATAATAAATTTTATGGTAACGTAGGACAATTTATAAAAAATTCTCTGCTACTCATTTTTTTAGAGAAGAGTTAGTATTCTTGTTACAATGTAAAACTCAAAATTTTGAAGTAATAGATTTTTTAACAAAAAGTCTTAATTATCTATCTTTATTATTTATATCGTTTCAAATGAGTATGTGATGAAGAAGAGGAAGCATTCATATAAGTGGTAAGGAGAGAGAAACTAAACTTTGGTAGGTTGGGTCTTCTCATAAAACGTTTTCTTCCTCTATGATCATTATTTCACACCTGTAATTTTAAGATCACTTGGTAGAAACATTTGAGATGCAGCTTGCATTGGTTAAAGTTTTATCAGTTACTAAGCCTTTTTAAGATTATCCATGGTTTCTAAAATGTTAGTGCTGGTATAGTGATACAGACCTACCATTAGAAGTCATCTTATAGAGTCCTGTGATAGGATTGTACTCTCAATCAGGAATAACCAAATAATTTGGGGACATTCAGAAGCACTGGGCCATAGGAGCATCAGCATATTCATCCCCAGCCATGCTGGTCTAGAGTCCAAACAACCTACTTAATTATGTCATCTGGGGAGTTACCATCAAAGGCAGTTTTCATACAATTTTGTATATGGGTTCAGCTCTTAATTGGCAATGGGATATTCCATCTTAAAAAAAAAATACTCTGAGGGCTGGGGCTGTAGCTCAATGGTAGAGCACTTGCCTCCCAGGTATGAGCCCTAGGTTTGATCCTGAGTACCACATAAAAATAAATAAATAAAGATATATTTTTTAAATGGGATATTTATCTTTAAAAAAAACACTCTGAACTTTTGTGTTATGGATCTATGAATGAGTCACTTTTGCCCCAATTTTTCTCTATGAGACCACATTTCCTGATGGGCCATTTGTCATTAATAGCTTCTCATGCTGTCTTCATTTCATAGCCCAAGATCTGAGGCCTGTCCAACTGATTGGTGTCCTGGCATCCTCTATTCTGTGACTGACAACACAAGTTTGGCTTAGATCTCTGGGTCTGCCTTTGCCTTCCATTCTTCTCCTCCCTCCATTATTGATTCCGTGTGAATTTATCACTCCCCTGTTATGTGCCAGGCACCAGTCCAACACTTGTTCCAGAGTGAATGCAATGTCACCCTTTGCTCTTCCTCTACTGTCCCTGTCACATGCCCAGTGGTAGTCTCTACTCAGTTCTGTAGCCAATGCATCAGGACGGTATTTCATGCAACTATTCACATTCTTTTAAAAAGGATTCCAGGTTTTTCACTACAAGGTACACTAATATCACTAAAACGTAGATTTCACCAGTCCTTCAACAACACATTCCTTTATTGACAAAACAAAAAAGTCACTTTGAATTAATCTCAGCACTTTACATATCGTGGTTATATTTGTGAATAAAATAAAGAAAAGAAAGAAAAAATGGCCACACTAGAACTAAAGAAACCACTCATGTATATGCTATAAAGATAGTAGGAAAAACTGAATGTAATTAAACCTAAAACAAGGAACAGAGCAACATCTTAACCTCTGAATCCGCAGAACACAATGGACTCTTGTCAATTTCTACCAGGATGAATATATTTAGCTAATAGTAATTATGATTGAACAGATGACTCAATTATGCCATATGCCATTTTATTGGCCCCAAGAGTATATTTGTGAATACACAGAGATAAATGTAATTCATTATTATGTTAATCAAGACCAAAGGTCATGGGTCAGGCAGGTAGGAAAAATACAGTGTCTAATAAAACATTTGCTTTACTCTATTAACCATCACAGAGGAAAACAACAGACTCAATACTCAAATGAATCTTCAGTGCGAGAGTGCTTAGATACAAAGTTCTGTAGAACAAAACTGCTTGATCAGGCAGAAATGATTTTGCAATCATGTCTAAGAACTTTTCAGCAAATAATTTGTTGGACTTTATTTCTCTTTCTCTTGTATTTGTTTGACTGATTTGGTATTAAAACTGAACTTACTTCCACTGGCAAGAAATAATATTCAGAGCACAAAAGAAATTGAGTTAAGGGAGCATTTAAAAAGTATGTGTTGATAAAGGCATTCTCTTTAGCTTTGTTTAAGAGTTTGAAATACAGGTCAGAATCTGTAGAAAAATCAGTGTTAGTATAGTTTTTGAAAAAAAAAAATCACATCAATGTCAGTATAGCATTAATCCTCTCATTTAGAAAGATTATTTAAAATTCTGATTTTGATAAGATATAACAAAGGTTTAGATATATCTGGTGTCAAGTACAAGCCATGGGGCTCTGTGCTGGGGAAATAGGACTCTGAGCTCTGATTCTAACTGAAGAGCATTCTATTAGATGCTGTGTTCCACCACAGCAGGTGCCTGACCCTTGCTTCACGTCACAATTTTTTAAATCAATCTCAAATCTCTGGTAAATAAATTCTTAGTTAAGATTTTTGCCTTTGTTCAACCTTTAGCTACACCATATTTGAATTTATGAACTGTATTTTAGTTTACTGAAATATAAATGTTCATTTCCTTCTTACCATTTTGGACTAGAAACTACAAACTAGTTTTAATTTAATTTTTTTTTGTTACGTTGCTGTTGATATTTAAACCCATTTTCCTTCTTTTAAAGACCAATATGGAAAAGGTGAACAGCAGACCCTTTTTCTGCATAAATAATGTTTTACTTTAATTTCATATCAGATTTTAAATTGATCTTCTTGACTTCTAGTTTGAGTCTCAGTTATTGGCTCTTCTAGTTTCTCTTTATTTGTGTAGAAGCAGAAAAATCCATATTCACCAGTTTTCCACTGTGAGTAGAGCAAGTGAAGAATGAGAAATATTTGAAATCACCTGTGTGTGACTGTACCATATCCACTTTAAAAAAATCTTTCTAAGGTAGCTGAGCACTTAAACTCATTGGTAGTAATGGTTTTAAATTATGTGTGTTTTAAAATATCTGTTACTTAATTGAATTGTACATTGTGCTGTAATAAGACATAGTGTCTTCTTTCTCATCCACACAAATGTAACCTTGAGATCAGGGTGAGGCTCAGGGTTACAGTTAGCATGTCCAATTCATCTTTGTATCCGAAAGGACCAACACAGTACCTCTTCTCCAGCAGGTGCTGGTATAGCATCTATTTCTGTTCAAATAAAAGAAATAGCTCCTTCTACCAGTAGAAGGACAGTGTCTGCAGGTTAGCATAAATTTGTATTTTATTATTTTAATATAATGAAATATAAATTGAATGAGTATGTATACATTTGAAATAATAACACATGATTTAATTATGAATGAGAGATAAAGTCTCCTCTTGTATTTATGCTTTGGAAACCCATAGATGAAAAGATCAATCTGTGTAGCATTTGCAGGCACTCGGATCCATTTGGAGGGAATTATCTGGGCATGCTTATTCAGTTCTTTCTTCTCTTCTTTCTGGTATAAGATTGCAAGAGTGAGAATCTTTGGGATTTAAAATTAACATTTAGGAAAAAAAAAACATGTAGTTCTTGTGGGATGGATGGATAACAAGTCACCAAAACCTATTTTGGTGACTCTAAGAGGGATTAGTTTATCCATAAAATGGATAGGATTTATTTCCCCAAAGAAACATAAATGATGGCTTCCCCTAAGTTAGAGCCAGGCACTGCTGACACATTTGCTGCAGAGGTGAAGGTATGTAACTGGCCTGTCTTAGGTTCTGACCCACAAAAGCCTCTGCCAGGACCCTGGGAACATATTAAAATTTCTTCCTATGTTTGTAGCACTGAAAGTACCGCCTCTGCTATTATGAACAATCATGCACGTACATCTTTTTCTCATTGTGCAATCAGTCCTTGGAAAGCGCATTTGAACACCATGTAGAAAATGAACATTTTATGAAGAGAAAATACACTGCAGGACCTGGAAAGTGTGAATCAGTAGGGAAAACACTGCTAAGGAGGGGGAGGCAGAATGAATTTGAAAGCTGAATTGGTCTCCTTCTGTGCTCATGGAGTCCTTGAGACTTTCATCTGTCATCACTGGGCCAATTTTCTCTGTCCTGATTTTTGCTTTGTAGCTTCTACCATATTTTTATTTGGGGCCATCATAGGGCAGGAAGGGAATCTAAGCATCCATCTATCTTCCAAAGATTCTTCTACAATTCCATTATTCTCCAAGGATGGGAGATGGGAGAATGCTTATTTACCAAGATCAACAAGCCATGTTCTCCTATGGTAATTAATGTTCAGTAAAACTTATTGATGAAAAATTTACTAGGTTCTGAACTATTGATAATAATAACAATTACTATAGACTTAATTTTTTTTCAAGTTCAGCATCATTAAGAATTAAACAATGAGATAAAATAATTTATATACTTTTGCTCTATTATTGAGTGAAAGCATATATTTTCTCCTGCCACAGATTGCGGTATAATTAAATGTGGGTGTTTCAACATCAACACTAATTAATTAGAAATGTAAATTTCAAGAAAAGCTTGATCTTAATTAGAAAGTGATTTTTCTCCCTAAAGTTGTATGTACATATATGAAAATAAAATATTTAAATATAATTGAATATATAAATGTGTACTGTATGCAAATTCATTATATATAGTTACATAGGTGTGCTTAGTATATAGGATTAGTTCACTAGATTTGCTGTTCTTCCTATATTACTATGTAAATCTCTAAATAAATATATAAGACCATGATTGTTACTAAATTGGTGCTGGGGGGGTTTCAAAGGTTGAAGTCATAACAAAAGAGATGAATTTTTGATTTTAAAGAATGAAATGAAGATTCATTTCTCTCCCTTCTTATCTTTCACTGTCTCACTGTGTTCTTCCTTGTTCCCTTTACTATTCCATCAATACCTGACTTCATCCTTTTCTGGTACCTTGATAAGTTTTCATTTGTTTTCCTGAAAAAATCCACTAGACTAGAAGACTCCAGTTTCCAATTTTTCCATTGCAATGAATGGCTTTGTAACTTGCATGATGTTATATGTGGGTCAGAGGAGGAGTGCGTCAGCTATTCATCTCCTGGATCTTATTAGATTGTACATTTCCAGGCCAGCACCGAAGAAATGTGATTCCCCGTAAACCACACTGAAATCCCCGACTTTGCAAATGTGAATGACCTGAATCTGAACATAATCAAAATGCCAGACAAGACAAGTATTTTTAGAAATTCTGAGTTCTGATCAGAGACCAAAATATCCTTTGGAGTCCCCTCTAATAGCCTTATTTTCAAAAATGATTCACTTTTTGTTTCAGTAATATGTGAATATTTACCCTAAAATCATTTAGAAATATTGATTTAGTCCAGCATGGTGGCACATGCCTGTTATCTCAGCAACTCAGGAAGCTGAGGCAAGAGGATCACAAGTTAGCAGCCAGTCTTGGCAACTCAGTGAGATGTAGTCTCTTAAACAAAATAAAATGAAATAAAGGACTAGGGATGTAGCTCAGAGGCAAGTCAATTTTTGTGACATATATTTTTACATGGTTGTAATTATCTGTTTTCCTATTGACTCGTGATTAATAGCAGGAGGTTCAAACACAAATAACCTATTAGGACCAGACATGTGACTTGCACAGTGAGGTAGGCCAGGTGAGAAACGAGGAGATGGAGACTGGTGAGCTAGAGAGGGTTACCCCTCTCGGGTCTGTGCTTCTGACTCCCTTCTCTAGTGGTATAGTATAGACACACCATTCACTTTAGTATGTGAATTCTGATCTGGCATTTCTAAAGGTAGGCTCACACCTGTACCTCACCAGACCTGGACTTGATTTTAGCTACCATCACAGGACAAAATCTTGGACAGTTCTGCTGACAGTGCTGCAATGCGGGATAAAATAGGCCCACTTCCATCTCATTCTTTATAATTGGAATTATTTTGCAGCATATTATTTAGTGGCAAGCAAATTTGCAGAAATAATTCTGTCAAATTGAATAGGTCATCCATCAATCAATCATGTATTTTCATGTATTTGTAACGTTGATATATTTTTGAAGAATGTTTCATTTCTGCATCATTTGTTATATTATTCAGAGTTGCTCCTACTTTTAAAAATAGCTTAGTCAGCTTTGCTTATAACAGAGAACACTTCTGGCCAAGGGAATCTGCCCCCGCCCCGCCTACTCCAACAAATACTCTTAAGTTACCAGCAACAATGGCCAGGTTTATTTTATCAACCAACATTCAACTGTGCCATTTGGACAAATTGTGCCTCATGGACAAAATATATTTGATCAAATCATTTGGACTCTCTCTCTCTCTCTCTCTCTCTCTCTCTCTCTCTCTCTGTAGACCATCTCATTCTTTCCCAGAAAATCCCTGCTAGGTCTTTTTTGGAAGACCATGAAAGAACTTAGGTGATGAAAAGCATCAGGGAGACATGGGACAGACACAGCAGTTTATGTGGCTTGGCATTGTGAGCAGTGTGCACTTTGTGAATCCTGAATACTCTTTGTGTGGAGGGGAAGCTGGGCCCCTGATGGCTCTGGAGCGACAGAAGCACAGGATCCTTAGAGCATAGCATGATACAGCTAGTGTGCAGCAAGAACAGGCTGGCCGGTGGCTCTAAAATGAACTTGAGGTGGGAGGATTGGGGGGAAATGGGTGCCACATGGAGCAATCCTGCCTAAAATCCCTTCAATATTTGGGCACGGGGTCAGCAGTGAGACTCTGAACTCCACGGGCTGTTTGAGGCAAGGGTTGAAAGCTAAGTGGGAGAAAATTCTGGCAGCTGTTTGGCTTCAGAATCACCCCATGCTGTCAACCAAGAATGTCCTTAGGATTGTATCACAGGTCCGCCTTATCCTCTACCCAGCTCTGCTTCCTCTCCATCCCTTCCAAAGGGCTTAGTTCCCAAGACACACCCTGGTAAACATCCATCACACAAATCTCTCTTTATGAATTGGCTTCATGAAACTAGAGACAAGCAAAGTGAGAAGGCCTATGGGAGAAGGTGAGAGAAGATGGGAAGGATTCTCTCCAGATCTAGGAACAACAGCTTGAAGGGCTGGGAGGGGAGAATGAGTGGTGGCAGAGGCCCAGGGATGAGCCAGTTGAGAAGGGTGCTGAGTGCAGTTACCTAGGCAGCACAGGAGCCCTGAAGGGCCTCAACCCACACAGATCCTGTCCATGACAAAGGCTTCTGAATCCATCATTGCCAGATCCTTTGGAGAAAGGACAAGTTAAACAATTATTAATATGAAATTCCTGACTCTTATAATGTAAGACTGTGAGAAAGAGATCGACATTAGTTTTCTGTTCTAGAACAAACAATATACTTTCATCCCATTCCATCCACCATGTTTAGAAAGGGCGGTAATCACCTGAGCCATGATTGAGGCACAGGTGTGCCCTGGTTTTGCAAAAGAGAGCGACTGTCATTGAGGGAGCATGGACAGGAGCCAGGTATCTGATTTCTGTTGGTCTTGCATGTTGCTTTTCCTCTTGGGCTTACTTACTGAAACTCTCCACTTCTTGGAGCAGTACCTTGTGCCGTACATTTGACATATGACTTTGATCTGATTATTATCAAATATTATAAATATTTATACATAATCCTGGGATAGTAGAAGTGAATGAAAGTTGCAATTTGGGATACATAAGAGAGCTTATCTGGGGAATACAGTGAATTTCTCAGTTTCCCCATAATATATGGGGGTGAAGCAAGAGCTGGGCCTACCATTTGGGCCTGATTTTCTTCACGAGTGGTATAAAATGAGCCTCTTTTCCCTTTGTCCTGGAATTTTTGTCTAAAAGCAAGTTCTACATATCCATGAACAAGACCCTCATCCAGATATGCACATTTGTATTATCCATCAACCTTTGTGACTCTATATTCCTGTTGGAGTTACATTACCTTAAGGCAGGCTTATGCATGAACTTATATTTTTTGGGTTTTTTTTTCCTGATCTGTATACATTCTAAAGCATCTCTAAAGCATTGCTGAAGAACATGTCTAAAGTTCCATCAATGAATTTTAGAGTATAAAAATCGGAACTCTTTTTTTTAACAACAATTAATGTATGTAACTTTTCCACAGTCAATCACCTCTGTGATTTTGTGAGTTTTTTTGTGAAATGCTTTATTCCCTAATATTCAGCAATTCTTTCTGCACAAAATAACCACACTCTTAAGAAGCAATCAGCAGGCTTATTATGGTTCACCTACAATTGAAGACACCATGTTGTTTATTAATTTACATTGCAAATGTGGTCCTGGTGGCCTTAAACAGTCACTTTAATGGCATGAGTGCTTTGCCGCACACGGAGGAGCCTGCTCTTTTTCTGTGCTATCATACAACACTGATAAAATAACCTATATGCTATATTTACTATTACATCAAAAGATACCCTATCCCCCAAACATTTTTATTCAAATATTTCCAAAAGATTTATGTCTTTTTGACAAACCCTGTTTTCCATCTCCCTATTCATTTTATAGGACTTAATGTATATTTTTTTTCATTTTGCTGATTTCCTGTGGGTATTGTGAACCTCTGTTAGATTTTCCAGTTATTTTATCTTCAGGATTAAGAATAAATGATCATTTGGGACCTACTTGGAGGATAAGGGACTGCTTAAGTGGAAACATTAATAGGAAGATGGGAAATATTTTCCTATTTCAAGCATTCTTTGTCATATTTAAAACCCCCAGTATGAGCCTGACTCTGCTCCCCATCGTGAAACTGATGAGGAGTTGTGCCAGGTTAAGAAGGAGGCTGCAGGAGTTGTTCTGATGATTTTCCTGTTTAAATTGCTCTTCAGCACTACATACATACTTAAATATAAAAATGGAGAGAGCCACCCACACTCAAAAAATCAAAACTTGAAATATGAAGGGTAGGTCCAGATGGTATCTAAATAATTATGATCATCCAGATATCTGGAAACTTATAATATTGGAAGTAATAGTATTTGGTTCAAACAAAATATTAATAACCCAATCTGCTTGGTTTACTCCAACCCCAGTAGCCTTTTTCCTGCCTCAAGTAGACTTCCACTTTTGAAAAATACCTCTGATTAGACTATCAAAATCTTGCTGCCTTTTAATCAGATATTTTTTCTAGACCAATCAATTAGCAAAGCATTTTATTAAATTACCATTCATGTGAGAATTCCATGCTGGGCTCTGTGTCTCTGGAATACAAAATAGGGTTCAAATAGTGTCCTTCACATTTTCTTAGAAGAGTAATTAATTTAAAGAGGGAAAATAACGCTGAGATACCATATACCAAAAAAGAACAATTAGATGGCATAAATTAATTCATTTATTGGATACAATGGCCCATTCCACAAGTACTAATTGAGATCCTACTACATGTCGACTGCTACTTCTGGTACCCTGGGATCTGGGCATATAAGAAGCAACCAGAATTAGTCCCCTCACCCTTATAATCTTCCAGTTATGAAGATTCCAAAAGGATGAACTGAAGAAATAAAGTGAGGACAGGTTTCCTATAGTGTTTGGATGAAAATTAAGCTTTGAGAAATGAGTATTTGAACCATTTTTAAGGAAATGTCATGGGCTCAATTGTGTTCCACATAAGGATCTGTTGAAGTTTGGACTAAATGTGTTTGGGTACATGTGAATAAATAAAGCCTTATCTGAAAATGGGATCTTTGTAGATATAATTGAATTAAGATAAGGTCATGGTGGATAACACAGGCCTTAATCTAGTCTAGAAAAAGGAAAGTTACAGACACAGAGGACACACATCCAGATGTAGACATAAACAGAGATTGGAGTGATGTATCTGGAAGCCAAGGAATGCCAAGAATTGCCAGTCACACAAGAGACAGAGACTATCCTCTAGGGCCTTCAGAGAAAGCATAGCTCTATTGACACCTTGAGTTTAGATTTCCAATCTCCACAGATTCCAGAGAAGTTCTTTCTATTTTTTTAAGCTTCCCAGGTTAGGGTACTTTCTATGACAACTTTGGAAAATTAATACAAGAATCCATGAGCAGCTAGTGAGAAAGGAAGGATAAACAAAGAAGAAACAGAAACAGCCAGTAGAGGAAGAAAAAAATCATTCAAACCACTGGGTCAATTGAGGTGGGCTACATATTCTAGAATGAATTGGCCTTTAGATTAAGCATGGGATTGAGTGATAAATGAATGAACTTAGACCTAGACAACAGAAAATCATTGAGAAAAAGAGGTATGATAAAAGAGGCATTTTTAGAGATGACACTAGCAGCAATATCTAAATTCAGTTACTCTTGGACAACATATACCTGTCTAATAAAAGAGAGAAATTACTAAGGACAAGAGAGGCTGTAAAGGGCAAAAAGAGGAGTTTCCTTCTCCTTGTGATATTGATTTCATGTAATTTGCAAATTCAAAAGTTTAGACAATATAGTTGAATTCTAACCTTGCGAAAGAGAATTTCCCTGCCAATTGGACAGGTGTTGCCTGAAGACTGATTCCAGTTGGCCAAAATAAAGGGGGGGAAAGGTGCTAAATAAAAGCTAATAGCTTGCAGGACTTTTCAGAAGATTTCATATTGCAGCTTTCCTGTTTGTTACGCCCTGTATTAAAGATAGGTGATTGCCTTCTGCATTTCCCATTTAGAACCTGAACATGGTTGAAAAATGGTATGTTTTCCTGGTGTTACTTGTGACCTCTTTATGTGTGTGTGTGTGTGTGTGTGTGTGTGTGTGTGTGTCTGAAGTAATAGATGTGGTAAGACTCTTCTCTTGAAATATTATCATAGAAAATCATGCCTTTCCCTGTCTTCCTCTCTTCTGTTCATTCCTTATTACCTGCCAAGACATGTAACACCTATTCAACCGGTTTCTAGGAATAAAAGGAAAATTTCTCAAGATTTTACCTTGACTGACTCATTAGCACAATTTGAAACTCCAAATTTCAGGACAGAAATGCCTTCTGGCATGCCTGGTTCAGACTCCTTGGAATTTCTGTTGGTCTTGCTAAAAATTGGTGCCATGCCCAAAGGTGTACTCAGCATCTCTGGTGAGTAGAAAGCAATTGGAATGAAAGCATCTCATTGTGGAGCGGGCAGCCTGTGTCTCCTGAGAAACCCTCTGTTCCATGAAATACAGGGCATTGCATGTTCTGTCTCACCTGCATTCTAAAAGATTAATAGCAGACTCTTAGGCTGTGGCCAAAAAGAAGAGCAAAACAATGTACACATGATAGCACTGACCTATAAGGACTGTGAAGACGTATTATCTAAGATTTCACATGTGTATAATCTTACATGAGTCTTTTGTGAAATATTTGATTTTAGGTGGCAATGCCAAATGTACCTTATTAGCATGCATCTTTACCTTTGCAAATCCACACACTGTTTAAATTAAAGCAATGGTGAGAATTGACCTTCAATTTGATGTAGAAGGATTTAAACAAATCTCCATTTTTTTGTGTGAAAATTAAACAGATGCCAGCCACTGCATAGAAAATGTCTGCCAGACATTGTCTGTATTACTGAACATGTTATAAACATGGTTGTCCCCAAATGATGTGATTGTCATTTGAAAACCAGGCCTGAACAGCTATGATGTATGTGTAGAAATCTTGCCTTTTATGACCTTGATGGACCTTGATCCTTGGATATCATTAAGATCATGGATTAAGAAAAATGTTTGAGATTTAAAAAAATAATAATAATTAAAAAAAAAAGTTTTTAGAGAATTTCCTCTCCAAGCTTTCCCTCTTCCCCTCCTCTACATAGAAGAAGACATTGTGGTACAGTTTAATTTAAGCATTTTTTTTAAAAGTGATTTCTCTTACTCTAATTTTGTTGGGTCACTAAACTGGACATCCAGTAACACATTAATGGATTCAGCCTGGATGGCCACCCCATGCATAGCTAGATGTGACCTAAGCAAACTTCTGTAGTGAGCTTTTACCAGGTTCCAGGTCTTGGATGAAATGCTTTATGTGGGCATGATCTTATGTAATCTTCACATATGGTTTGTGTGAAACAGGTTTTATCTCGTTTTACACAAAATAAACTGAGAGAAGATAAACTGTTCACAAATATGCATAGTAAATGGCAAGGCTAGGTGTGACTCTGGTTCTGACTGCCTTAAAGCCACACTCAACTCTCTGTGATAACTAAAACACTGTACTGTAGCACAGCAACCCCCCAATACTCGTGACATTTCATAATGTTAAATTAAACATACAAAATTTAATTCAGAGGTTAAAAACTAATGACAATGACTCCCATTGATGAGTATTTATTTTACTCTCTGCCCTGGGTATAAATTACCCCATTTAATGTCCTCATCACTCTCTGAGGATGGCACTGTTTTATTATGTTAATGCATTAACTAAGCATAAAGGAGATAAAGTAAGTTGTTAAAGTGACTGTCTAGAAAAACACAGAGCTGGAAGTTGAACCTTACACAGCTGGTCTAAGGAACCAGCTCCTGAAGTTCATATTGCCTTCTAAAAAACAATTTTCCAAATTAGCCAAATCTGATGTCATGCCCTCTGAAAATTCAGGTACCCATTTGGTTGTTCTTTGATTTCCTGTGTAGATTATTATCATATACTTACCTATTCATGTTCTAATGCAATTGAATAAGAAGTTTTCAATTAGAGTGGTGGTTTGGTCGAAGGTAATAGAGAAGGAAACTGCGGACTTCACTGCTTGAAAAAGAAATCTGCTGTGATTGGTTGAGTCTGAGGCACATGTACAAGCATTCCTGTGCCTGAGACCATTTGGTGTAGAAGCAAGATGCCTTCAAAATTAAATAATCCCTAAAGACATTAACCTATTTTCAAACATGGCACAACACTGATGCTCTTAATTACAGCCCTAAGTAGTTGAAAGAGGGACAAATTATCAAGAGGGTTATTTAAAAATCCTAGGAAGTTTTTCAGTTTTAGAAACATTTATAGCCAAATAGTAATTATATTTTTAATTTAAATTTTGGGCATGTGGATGTTTCTGTGAAAGTTCTCTGGAAAGCTATTAAATGAAATATATATTTTTTTACTTGCTAGCAATTGCAAATTAGAGCATTACTCTTTGTTTTTCAAAACACTTCCTGTTAGAGAAGATTATTATTTTCTGTGTACATGTATGAGTGTGAGAATCCACACAACTGTGAGAATTTTCCTCTTAAAGCATCCATAGTCCTTAGCATGACAGTCTACTTCCAGGTAGATGAGTATTCACATTGTCTAAAAGAAACCTTTATTAGCATGTTTCCCCAAATATAAAATTTACACAAGCTTATGGGAGAATATGGTAGAAATTTTTTGAAGTACAGAAAGCTATAGAAAAGCAGAAGAAAAAAGGAGTTAGAAGTGAAATGAGCAAATGCATTCATTATTTGCATTTTTAACATGTCATAGTACAGAATGCAAACTTACCCAAATTGACCATATTTCAAGGTTTTTTACTGGCCAAGTTTTACACTGGTGCTAAAATAAACCAAACCACTTGACATAAGGCACTAAAGAATTCTATTCTCCCTCTTCTAAGGATACCATTTCTTCCCTGTTCTACTCTCATTTGGTGGCCCTTGAAGTTTTCTGCATAATACTAGCTAATGATAGTGATGATATCAGAAATATATGCAGAGACCAAGGTAATGAATGAGATTGACTCTCATTTGATTGACACTTTATGAGTAGAAATTCCAAATAATGTAGAATAAAAAGCAATTCTGCATGAAACTGAAAAGCAAGAATGATATTTTGGCAATTTTCTGTGTTCTTATTTTTAAAAAAAAATCTAGATTGAGAAATCATATAGTTAAAACTCAGACATGAGCCTTACTATTTGCATAAATAAGTTATATATCCAATTTAATGAGATTTTTTTCCAGATATTATTCAACCATCTTCTCCTTGAATAAACAGAGTAAATCAATTTTTGTTCAAAATTCATATCTCCCACTTCATATTTTAGGTATATTTTTGCAATTCTGTTCTGATTTCCAATGAGGAACTAAAAAACACTTATCTCTGGGTTTCATTAAGCTACACACTTAGAATATTCTCTGGCAATAATGATTCTGGAGAATAAGATACCTTATGAGATATAAAATTTTCATTTTGTAGTGAAAGTAACAAGACTGAAGAGCTTCAGACTGAGAGAAATTGGGTGATTTTCCTATAACTATGTGGGATCAGAACCTGTTTTATACAAAAGCTCAACAGAGACTTAGAAAATGATTCTGTTCACAGGCTAAAAGAATTGATGAAAGTCTACAAGGCAGATTATTTCAATAGATGTATGAAAATTTTATTACATAAAATATAGGCTAGGTTTCTGTTCATCATGAAATAATTCTATTTCCAGGTTATCCAGTGATTGCTGGTGTATATTTAACTGGCTCTTAAAAAAAGATATACTTGCAAATTTATATTTTATCATATGCTTCAAGTTTCACTTGTATTATTATAATTATCTCTAACACTTTCTCAAATCCATACAATCAAAACAATAAATTAAGCCTTGATTTATGATATTAACAGATTTTCATGGTGTAAATATGACTATTACAGCTGATTTTTATATATTGCCAGACATTCCTGAAAACAGAGTATCCAACATCCATACATCATTACACAGCACTACATCTGACAGCTACAGTAGACTTAATTAACTTCAATATCCAGAAAATAGCAAGATGTAAAATAATTCATAGGTGGTGAGTTTGGGCTATGTTATCTTTTTTTCTATTATAATTTATTGAATCTTGAATTTGTATTATTTAATATTTAAGTAATGGCTATGTTTTACTACCATCTCAGAAACTTCCTGAAATTTCAACCATTGTTTTTTGCTATCCTTTATGACCCAGCTGTAATGAACCACTTCCCATGTCTTTGGAGAAAAGGAACTGTGTAAAATACAATTACACAGTGCGTTATATATCATATGCAGTATGCATAATACTCAGCATGTGAGCTATACATATGTGCACAGATCATTAATGTACATGCAAATCACTAGGCATCTTCTTAAGATGCAGATTCTGATATAGTAGGTCTGAGATTCTTTATTCTGACAAGTTTCTAGATGCTGCTTGTGTCGCTGGTGTATGGATCAAAGTTAGAATGGTAAAGGTACCTGACTAAATTCCTTAGAGACTTACTATAGAAAAGAGTCTTTCTCTCTTTCATTTGCTCATTCACTCTATCTATGAATGGCACCCTCTTGAGTTTAATTTGTCTTATTATCATTTTCTCCATCATTTCTTTAAATGCAATCAACACACATTCTTCCCATGCCCTTCTTTCTCTTTCTGTATGTCTGAAAGGGGCTTTCCATCTGCATAAACAGAACAGTATGCAATTAAGAATCATTCTGAAGAGAAAAATGGGAGTTGGGAGTTAGAAGAGATGGACATGGCGTAGTGGAGTCGGAGGGGCTACAAATGAGGATTAGTGGGACATGTATACTCAGGAAAGAATCAGAAATTCAAATTTAAAGTCCTGATGTAAATGTTTATTAATCCCAGCTTTAAAGAACGTGTGTAAGGAGCCCCAAATCAGTTCCAACTCAATGAGATATTAGGTCATAGGGGAAATAAGAAAACCCTAAATTTCAGCTAGGGACACTTGAAATTAATCCTGTAGACATTTATAGGAACATAAGTCATTAATAAGAAAAATTATGATCTAAGAAGTTCAATCTGTGCTACCCAACTTGGCAGCAAAGTAGACTACTTGGTACAAAGAGATGATTTGTCATAAACTAGAGATAAGTTGTAAGTGCCTGTGCCTGAGAAAGAATCTGAGTCTTAATATGGAGGATGAAGACTGAGATGCTGAGTAGCCACCATAAATGGTACAGCTGAATAAATAAATCCTGATAGGAGAAGTCAGTCTGTCTTCCCACCCTCTCTCAAGTTTGGAATAGAAACATGCTAATTTTGTTTATCAATCCATTTCTTTTTCTAAGTTGAAGTGACTCTAAGGCAGAACTCAGGGTAGGTTTATTAATATAATAATTAGGGAGGTTTGTGGTCTTAAGCCTTGTAAACTAGTGACAAGGCATATTATGTTCCCTTTTGACTTTGACCATAGGACAAATTTGGCTAGAACTAAGTTCAACAAGCCAATTTTTATTCGTTGTATATATTGCTTTTGTTCTTAGCAACATGACCTTAAATCTTTCTTAGGAGCAATATTAATACAAAATGGATAGGCTTTCATGAAAAGCAGTGGTACTAAAAGTTAAATATAAGAAGGCAAGATTTGAGTAATTCAGGAAAAGGCAAACAAGGATCATATCAGATAGTGGAGAATAAAAGTTTGTATTGAACTCTGATCTAAGAAGTATTTTCAAACAATATAGATCATTTCAAAATATCTCTTTTGTCACCTATTAGTACAGGAAAATGAATTGTAAATAGCAGAAGAAATAGAAGATAACTCTTTGTGGACAATTCATAAGAAAACTGTTTTAATAGTGAATGAAAAAAGCAAAGAAAAGTGACTTGTGAATTTAGGGAGCTATTAGGGAATCCAGTCATTGGAAGGAAATTAGAGATCTGGCATTAGAGTGTCGATATTGAGAAAGTTCAACAGCAGATGTGATTAAATATGAGGGAGAGAAATAGGTTTACATATGATTCTCAGAGCAGTCAACAAGTGGGAGTCAAAAAAAGAAAACAATGGAAAAGAAGGAAGAAAAAAAGGTGTTGAGAGAGGGAAGAATGAACAGGAAAGGTGTTGAGACAGGGCAGAGCTTCCCTTTTACCCTGTAGCCAGAAGAGGAACCCAGTTAAATAATCTGCTGACACCAAGATTTTCTCTTTGAATTTGGTATGATCTGCTTGAGAACTTCTTATTCTTGCAGAATCAGGGCAGCTATTCTCAATTTAAAATACACCTTGTTCTAAATTAATATTATATCCAAATATATTACAGTATGCCAACATGATCTTATTAAATGAGAATTTAATAAAAGTATTCAGGGAGAATACTTAATGAAAAGTCCAAATAATTTAAACTGCCCTAAATAACCTATTAGAATTGTTATAAAGCACTACTACTTAATGCATATCAAAAGTCCTTAATAAAACAGGATGGCATGCCAAAGGTTCAACTTTCTATGGGGTACACATAGTCCAGCCAAAATCATAACCTATAATAGCTTTGTTGAACCTGTTCCAAGGCACTGTGGAAATGCTTAGAATTCTAAAGTACTGTAGGTTTTCTTAGTTTTTTTTTTTTTTTATTCACAGACAGACACTTAACAAAGTTATTTGCTTTTGCAAGTCACCTTGTATACCTTGTAGTATGAACAGCATTTCCTTAAGGGCAAACTTCAGAAGATTTGCAGGCTAAATTTAGGTAGGTGGTCAGGATATGGAAAGCATCTTAATATTTTTAGAAGATGTAATTTCATCAAATTCTTCCCAATGTGGTTTCCTTCCCTCAGTCCTGTTTTCTACATAGTATCTTTCTTAATGCAAAATATTATTACATTTCCATGTTCTTCAATTTCCAGCCAATCCCAAAGGTGAACATATATTAAGAATTCTAGTTCTTTAACTTGTCTACTGATAATGTTGGAATTCACATAACCTTGGTAAAAGTTAAAGCAATCACATATGTGTTATTGTCTAAGGAAGTCCAGCCTGCTCTAAAGATGCAAACACCTAACTCAGATAACTGTTTCTGATTGTCTGGGACATTTATAAATTTTAGAAAATTATTTTCTAATAGGTACAAACTTGTTTGAGATTATTTTAAAATTCATTACAAATTATTTACAGGTATTATTTGGAAGATTGAGTGTGGAGAAATTCTAGAAATCCAGAAAATATGATCTCTTACCTCTAAGATGTAAATGTTCAATAAGAAGATGGATATATAAATGGAAATTCTAATATAGAAACAAAATATATTTCAAATAATTTGAAGCATAATAGGGACATGGAAGAGAGAAAGAGTGAAAAAGCAGGTGAGTTTAAGGAATATTTTGCAAATAAAAGTCCATTTCAGCCAGTCCTTCCTTGAAGGAATGTATATTTTCAGTAAGAATAAGAAAACTTCATTTAAGGAGACTTACAGGAACAAGAATGCAAGTTTGAAGAAAGGCAGTTACTCCGTGTGACTGGTTCATAGAACATCTTGTGAGGTTATGCAAAGTTGGCCCAGGGAGTAGGAAAGAACACCTTTAAATGAAAACTAAAAAGATATTTAAGCAGGAGAATTACACACAGATCTATGTTTGTGAAGATGACTAAAAACTTACTTGACATGATTAGAATAATAGAAGAAAATTTGGTTTCTTTATGTACATAGTTAAAATTTTGAATTTAAAAAATTGTCTTTAAAAAGTTGCTACAACTTAGCTTAATAACATTTGCCAGGTATTAAGTTTCAGCAGTAACTCTTAAATTCAGAGTAAACACCCTTATGCTTGTTTATAATGTCTTTGGTGTGACAGCTGCCTTACAATCCAAGACAACACCAAAAAACTCAACTTGTTCTTTTTTTCACTTATTTTCCCCTGAAGTTGACATCTCTTTGAAATTTCAAAATCAATCTTAATTTGTGAAGCATGAAATCAAAGGGAAAACTCAGAAAAACTCTGGATGATGGCTATTGATCTTTGGTTCTTCTTTCTAAAAATTGCCTTTCTTCAGAAATATTGTTGATTAAAAAATCACTTAATATATAATTCATCATCTCCCAGGAAGCAATTAGGTTACCCTCATTTCCCTTGTAACTCTTTCTAATTAATGTTTTCATCAATGATCAAATTCTCTGCACAAAATGGGCACATTAGAATGATCACCCTTTCTTCTTTTCAAATTAGTCATTGCCATTTCATCTATTGACCATGATATTTATTAGCAAATGCTCTAGATAAAGCTGCTGTCTTAAGTCTAGTGAATCAGTGTACTTTGTTGCATTTGTGTTTTTATTTTAAAACTTTAAATGCTAACTTAGCTTAGTGGTCTGTTGATAAAGAATTGAATGATTGAGAATAATAGCATCATGAGAAAGTTGTAGGGCCAGTTACTCATTTATTGGTTTTTTCATCTCAACTGATTGACTAAAAGTGATCTAAAGCAATATTTCTCAATTAGACAAGGAGAATAAAGGGAAGGAAGGTGGATAGGAAAAGGAAAGACTGTGGAATGAATCTGACATAAATTTCCTATACCATATATGAATACACCACAGTAAACTTCACCATTGTGTACATCTATAAAAATGGGGTCTTAATTAGAATAAGATATAATCTATGCTTGTATAATTATATCAAAACAGGTTCTATTCTCGTGTATAACTAAAAATAACCAATAAAAATGATATAAAACAAAAAATATGTTATATATTAGAAGGAAAATATATAAAATATGTAAGTTTGTGATCTTCTGGCTCTGAATGGGCCTGTGGGAGGTGACATTACATTTTCTTACACATTCATCTGTCTTTTATATGAGTACTTTTGATACCGGTTTAGCCAAAGATTGTGCTAAATATCAGATAAAAGAAAGATGGGGGAAACACAGAGCCCCGGAAATTTGTGATTTCTTTGAGGAAACGACAGACATTAGTAACAACAGCAGTAGATGCACACTCACCAATAGGCACACAGAGGCAATGGTGGTCATTGATAAAAGGCATTGATACAAACACAGGAGATTATAATGAGGGTAAAATTACATAAAGCAACAGGATTCAAATGTGTATTACTTGCATATTGGAAGCTTGATGACTCCCATTCTATTACATTCATGTCCCTCCAAAATGAAATTCTGCTTTTGACCTCTAAGTTGACTTGAGATCCTTTAAACTCCTACTACATGGAGTATACAGAAGAAGATCCATTAAAGAATGAAATATATTTTTATCTACTTTTGTTTATAAAATTTTGAATCACTTTGTTGGACTATCTTTAAACTCATCATTCATCTGTATGTGACGCTTGGTTTGAGGTGAGGAAGGATGAAGAGTGGAAGTTGCATGGTGGTACGGGTTATCTTCTCAATGGCTTGCTCTTTCTTCTGGAGTTTCTCCCAGTCCTTCCCTGGTTGCCGTTATTATCTATAATTATGCAATGCATCAGTTGGGAGAATGCTTAATCATCTTTCTCCTGCTTCACTATTCCAGCAATGTTTAAAGGGAAGTATTACTAATAAATGTTTAAAAGGGAAGTATTACTAATAATAATGGATAAATGTGTCACTTCAAAGGAGAGACAATATGGAGGTTCCTGAATGGCTCGGTAATGCACCCATACACACTTTTCTCATTACTTCTTTACTGAGATACAGCAGGAAACTGAATCTTCCATAATGTAATTTTGTGCTCTTGCTGCTTCACTGCCTGCCCCCCCACTGCTACCTCCTTCTTCCTTTCCAGGATCATCAAGTTCCCTCCTCTAGGTCTCTTAGCTGGATTCCCTAGGTGGCTCTTTTCCCTAGCCAGCCCTTCCCTGAGCAAATGACTTAGGTAAACAAACGTGCAATCTTCTTGCAAATGGGAAAAACAGCAGAGTGGAAGAAATGGAGAAAACCTTGTATAGAGGAAGGACGAAGCCTGTGGATCCAGTATTTCAGGGATTCTGTGGACTGTTCAGGACTTCTTCCGACAGCTGGTAAATATTTTATCCCTTTCAGAGAAGAGCCTGGCTGCTGTTTCCCTAACAAATGTGTTGCTATAGTGCACCTGTGTGGATTCTCTGCTCTGGTAATTTGCTTGCAGATAATAAACCATGTGGAATCTTCCATATATTAAATTGTTTAAAAATTTAAGTTACAGCATAATGCCTATAAATAGGTGCTACTGTGCCTATAAATAACAGCACTTTCTAGTATACTTAAAAACTGGGTAAGAGGGCAGATTTCATGTTAAGTTTTATTATGAAATCATTGTCATAATAGTAAATAAGAGAACTGGAGGAGACTTCCAGAGGAGATGGGCAACTTTATGAAGAGCTTGTGGTGATGGCTCCATTACCATTGACTTCAGCTCATCAAATTGTGCATATGTACACCTTTTGTTTGTAAAAAAAAAAAAAATGTAAATGTCGAGAGAAAAAGGTTAATCTGCCATTTTCCAAAATTCTTGCCCTGGTTTTAGTAGAAAGAATAAAGAGGATAAATATTGGCTGCCTACTCAGTTCCAGAGCTATTGGTAGAAATGGCAATCACTGGGTGAAAACACTGTCAACATAGCTTCATTTCTAATTATTTGTAATCTTGACAACAGCCGCTCAGGCACACACTGCATTTAAAATGGAGTAATATACCTGAGAGAAAATTGCGTCTGAACAAATATTTATCTTGGTGCCCTGATAGTAGTTCATTTTCAGTTTACATGGACACCTAAAATAGTTGTTTTTTATATCTGAGTCCCCAAAATTGTTTGTATGGAAATCATCTGATGATGTGATTGCTAAGTGAGGAAAAATGTTTTAACTCTTTCTGCTCCCTGACACAGGAAAATTAAGCCCTTGCAAAGTGTTTAAATAATGTCAGTGCTATCAGGGATGAAAGTCTTTTGTTTAAGGAGTAAAATTAAAAATACATGTAGGCAACTTAATTAAAACATTTTAAGTAGTTATATATGCAAATGCAGGTTTTTTTTTTTTTTTTTTTTTTTTTTTTTAAGTAAAGGACTCACACTTACCACAATATGTCTTGGGATTGTGGTTTGCAGATAAAATGGAGGACTTGGGAATTTCCCAGTTAGCGATTTTGTTTCCCTACACCACCAGAGTAAATGATCATTATATATTTATAAAAATCAGGTTTTCAACTTGGTGCTTTATGCATGTAGATTTTCCACTTTGCTATGAGAGGTATTTGACAGAATGTTTAAGAACCCAACAACACTTTTATGTCTTTGTTCACCTTGTCCTATTTTTTTTCCCCCATACTAGGTATTGAACTCAGGGATACTCTATCACTGAATTACATTCCCAACCCTTTTATTTTTTATTTTGAGACAGAGTCTCGCTTAGTGGCTCAGACTGTTCTTGAACTTGTTGCCTCAGTCTCCCAAGTCTCTGGGATTGTAGGTGTGAACCACAGTGCCTGGCTCCACCTTATTTTATCCTGTCTGTGTAAGTAAGACACATGCACGGCCTCATGGAAAGGCTGATGTTCCAGTATGTATTTTTTATAGTTCATAAATCCCAAGTAGATAATTATTCTTAGCAAGGAGCACAGTCCTTCATCAGGGGTAAGCCACTCACATCTGTGGCTTCAGACTAGATGCCCAATAACGTGCCTTTTCCTATCAATGTTCCTCTCAGGTTAAGATTTCATTTATCATTTTATACAATGTCACTTAATAATCTCTACAACACTAGGAAGTGATAAAGCAAGTACTCTCTCTATTACAGGTGAAGGGCTGAGGATTAAAATTAAGTGACTTTCCTAAGCTACTTAGCTCAACTAGGCCCATGGACTAAGGAGTCCCCCTGCCTAGAATCCTGATGTTCTATCAGATATCTTTACTTTTTCTACTCCACCCTAAACCCCCTGCTAAAGCTTGGTTTAATTTTGGATTTCTTCACCTGAAGAATGAGGAATAGAGTGCTCTAGAAGTGCTCTATAATTCTGTTAATCTTACTGCTGAACACAGGCTTTGGGATCAGACTTGGCCAGACTCATTCAGGCGTTCTCAGCGTTTGGTCCCCAGCCAGCTGTATCAGCGGCATCTTCTGCATCTGGGAACCTGGTTACAAGTGAAAGTTCTTGATCTTCACTCCAGATCTACTGAATCAGATACCTTAAGGGCTCACCAATTGGGTTTTACAATCCTCTGGGAGATTTGGCGGGAGGATCTCTGAAATTTGAAATCACCAGCCTGATCTATTCAGGCCCACACTGATGTGGTCATTGGTTCTCCAATCATTTTAGTAACTTCTTTCTTAAGCCAGGTTTGTGCTCACTCTGACCCAGCAGCTCTTTTGGAAAGAATACTTCAGAGGGAAGTATTGCTTAGATGTCCATAAGGTTAATTTGCTCCCTTTAGTTTCTGGCTTCATGATATTTTCTAGAGGATTGCTTAAAATCAATACAAGAGTAAGGAGCAGCTAGAGACCTGGTTGCAGTGGTGGGAATATGCATCAGGACATGCATTTGTTGGGACAAGTACATAGAGTATACTGGGACTGCATTTCCCTCTACTGAGTCCCATAGTCCCACACTCAGGGCAAAACTAGAAGAGAGATTTTTCCAAATTATTCCATGCCATCACTTGGCAAAATTTCAGAAGCCTAGATTTGGGTCAGGCTTTCTCAGCAGAAGAATAACTAACATTTTTGACTGGGCTGGAGGTATTTTTGCTTAGGTAGGCTTTATATATATATATATATATATATATATATATATATATATATATATATATATATATATATATTTGCTACTAGGGATTGAACCCAGGGGTGCTTAACTGCTGAGCCATATTCCCAGTTCTCTTTATTTTGTATTTTGAGATAGGGTCTTGCTAAGTTGCTTAGGGCTTAGGTAAATTGCTAAGACTGATCTTGAACTTGTTATCTTCCTGTGTCAGTCTCCTGAGTGTTGGTGGATTTTAGAATGTTTAGAAGCATCAATGACCTATCCTCATTAGATGCCAGCTTCAGTCCCTATGCTGATAACTTGACAATCCTAAACCTCTCTAGATATTGCTAAATGCTCCTGGAAAGGGGATTGTCTCTAGTTTGCATTAGTGCATTCCCTTTGTCCCTTTCCCTTCTCAGGAGCCTATTTTTGGGCAAAGTGCATGGTACCTAGGCTGGAAAAACCATCACCCTCTGAGCCTTCTTTCTATGGGCTATTATCTAAGTACTAGTGTAATAAGAGGATACCCAGGTCCTGGAGCAACTTCATTGTTCTGTTTGGAATATAAATCAGAAGTGTGAGGTACCGTCAAGCCAAGGGGGCATCAGGGCTCCTGTTCTCTGGCAGCAGCCAGCTTTGAAAGAATAGGCAAGGGTGGGAGCTATGGAAGTAGATGATCTGAAAATCTCTAGCTATTAGTGTTTCTGTAGGAGGTAAATGTTCCAAGCACTGATGCTGCCAAGAATTCTCAGAAGGCCTGTGCAAACAGAGGTGCAGGCAGGAGAGTCACTGAGCCTTGCCTGCTGCTGAGCTGGGCTTATGGTATTATGTAGAAGTGATCTCTGCCTCTAAATGCCACTAAGTTTCTCCATGGAGACATTTGCTTCTCATAAATAACCTTTGAAATAATCTCTGGGTTTATGTCTGGGCCCAGCTCATCTAAATTCATTGTCCTCAGTCAAGGAGACCGTGGATATTTTAAAATACGGAAGAAACTCACCACAGCCCACTTTGGAGGTGAGTTTCTGGAGAGCAGGCTCTGATAGGACACTGTCTTGCCCACGCTTCTGCTCCTGCTCCTTCACCCTCCCTTTGGGAAGACCGTCTGACAGTAGGCATGAACGCCTCCTCCTTGCACATGTATTCCGGCTGCTCCCTTTCATTCCCAACATTCAAAACATCTTACTAGGAAAGGCATTACATCAGGAGGACTTTAGCCAAGATTGTGAGAAAAGAGCGACCCTAGGACTTGGAAAAAACGTCAGCAGCACTTCTGAAGTCAACAGTTAGACCAGCCCCACCTTGTCATCGGGTCACTTCCTGCTTCTCTCTCTCCCCTGGCTTCTGTCCCCATATATACTCCCTAGGCTTTGCCTGGCTCGAGGTCTCTCTCACTCTGGGAAGAACTGCCATAGTCTCAGCCTGGTCCTAGGATGGGAAACTCTGGCCTGGCCCTATCTGCCACTCATATTTGGGCAGGGAGGTAAAGCGAGTGGACGAGGTACGCACAAGGGATTCCTCTGAGGGGCTGGCGGCCAGCTCCCGCCATGGCCCTCCCTTGACTCTGAAGCAACTGCAGTTTCCTTTCTTGTATGTTTTCAATTTAATAGATGCTACTAAAGGGTTTTGAATTAGTGTTTATAGACCAGTTTTATGATCTGACAACAGAGACATAATATTTTTGGCCAAGGCTGTTTGTTCATAAGTATTTAAGCATACAGTAGCCACCTTCATCTCATAGGTGACATCTCCACATTTTAGCGTTTCCAAACAAATCTTGAGCCATCTTTGTGTACCCTGGCACATCTGTTCACAGCACTGGCTGAGGCTTAGAGGATGAAAGGAAAGGAAAGGTCCCACTTGGGACTAGAAAAGAAAGTTTGGACTCACTATTCATCAAGTTCTCTTTGTTCTCCTCAGAAGTTCCTTCTGACCATACCTATTGGCCATCATAGTGGTTAACTCAAAAATGTATGTATCTCCATTTCACAATCCTGCTGTTGTTTAGAAAAAGTAATAGTAGGGAGAAATCTAACTTGCATTCTGACAGAGCTTGAAGGAGAACAAGCATGCCTGGTAGCATATGCCTCATGAAGTCATAATGACAGGAAAAGAATGAAAGTCCTTGGCCTTTAAAAAGATAAGAAATAGATTTTGTTTATCTAATGGGGGGGTAGTTGAACTGCTCATTTTGTAAGCCAATCACATAAACTTAATGGAATTTTGATTTTGTCTCTTTGATAGGAACTTTGTTTCTCAAATTGTAAGAGTAGGTGGGCTACTTCTTTTTTTTTTTTTTCTCCCCTAAGGGGCATTTGTTTGGGGGCGGGTTTTAGACAGTTCCCTTAAAGGTGCACAGAACTAAGGAAGACAATTGTTTTGAGGTGGATTCCACTCCAGTGGTTGTTAAGTGTCCTTTTGGTTGTACTGAAACAAGAACTTCCCTTAAAGAACAAACTAGCTCGAAACTATACAATAAATCAGGAAGCCTGCCCCGCAGGTACGGAAATGAATGCTTGCCATCACAGCTTTGCTAAGAATCCAGGGGGAAGAGCTCTTCCAACTTTATCTAGAAACTGCTTTGATGAGTGATGTGTCAGTGCTCAGTTGGAGCAATGGTTCTCATTTACTCAGCTGTACCTGGACTTCAAGGTCCCCCACATCCTATTTTCATTTTTGTAGACGCTTTCTTTGTGTATTAGATGTTCCCCTTTTTCTTTCCAAGACTTAACAGTAGTTGGTAATTACTCATAAAATAGAAAATAGATTCCTATTTTCCTTCTTTACTGAAGGTGTAAATTTATTTCCCTTTTGAAAGATGAAACTACTACTAAATTTTGTCATGTCCTAAAATCCCCGACTTTCCCCAGCAATGTGGGGTCATGCAGCCAGGATCTGGATGTATAGGCAGACAGGACAGGCTCATCATGAAAGCACAGAGGCTGGACTCACATAGTGCAACTTCCCAATCCTGGAGACCTGTCTGAACACCAGTGCTCTGGAACCCTGACCCAGGCTAGATGATACATCTCTGTGGGGATACATTCCCACTCCAGCATTTAAAATCTGCCTGGGTGGGTCCATGAGTGAGAATCACTGGATTTCAAGTCCATTTCCCAAAGTATATTCTTTATTCTGTGGAATTCCCAGCAAAACAGTTTGAGCAATACTGCACACTGTGAAAGGTTTTGGATATTCTCTACTTATTCACTACCTGTCATTCATCCATGTGACCTGCAGTTAAGAAACCCGCTAAATTGTCTTTAACTTGGTTTTCTAAAAAAAACAACTTGACTATGAAACTTCTTTAATTCACATCTTGCCTTTTAAATGAGCTTCTATTTTGTCAGAGCTGTTCAGGAAACATAGCAAATCCTCTAGAGACTGTGGGCAGCTTGTAGCTCTGAGATGCAGTTTTCATTCCATTCCATTTCATTCTGTTCCATATAACGCACTTGCAAAAGTATCCCAAAGGTGGTTTTTGGTCACTTAGGACACAGTCTTGTCTGACTCCCTTAGCAGCAATACATGAGGATGTATTACTCTTAAAATAAAAAGCATCAAGGCATCTCCATGAATGATGGCTTAGAGCATTGATCTAAAATGTATGCTGCTAAGCTAAAGACCAGCTGTGAGGGAAACTGGCACTTTCCCTTGTGGATGCAAATTCACGTGCTTGACTCTGTGTATAAATTATACTTCACAAGTATCACCTACTATTCTTCAGTGAAGCCTCCTGAGTGGAGGAAATTATGAGAAGACAGCATTGGATGTTGCTTGAGAAGATTAGAAAATCCAAATCCAGGGTTGCCAATCCAGTGCCTAAAAGGGGGTTGTCTGCAAGGCTTACTCATAGAGAGTCCCCTAAGGGTTGGTACCATAAGACAGAGACAACTCATTATTAAATTAAAACTTGGATATTCCTTTGTCTTTTCTAGAATGTAGAATTTCCAAACTTTGTCCAAAATTTTGCTACCTAGTTGACATACTTTGAATAGGGCTGGGTACTTGTGTAATAAACCATACTACTAGTGACTATTAAGAGGGGTTGCTTCCAGATATGCCCATCTGATGGAGTATTACTCTCTTGACTGCTGTTAGGAGATTATCCATTAGGCCCATTATCAAACCAGTAATTTGGAAAGGTGCTCACATTCTAAGCACTGCACTAAATGCTGGGGATAGAGTATATACCAAGTTGTACAAGCTTCACAGTCTTCAGAATGGTATCTTACCTGTTTAATATCCTTTCCTAATGATGTTTAAAGGATTTTTAACACCAGACTTTAATTTTTTTTAAATAAAATTGCTGCATATGGAAAGGCATCAAAATAACATTTTATTACCTTTAGGTTAAATACATAAGCAATGAATGACAGTCTTTGATATACAATGAAAGAACCAAATTTTGAACAACTGGCTCTTTAAAAGTCAGAATGAATTTCTGAGTCTGCTTGTGTGGAAAGGAAGTGCCCCGTTGATAGTCAAACCCTTATCGCCTTCTTCGTCCTCTGTACTTACTCTCCTTTGGTATTCATGAATCATAATTTGTGTTGAACTCTAATACCTCACCCTGCATTTGTTGAAATGTTTTCTTTCTTTTTTTTTCATTATGGATTTTTGAATAAGAGAATTTCAGTGGCTGTGCAATCTCTCAGCAATTTCCTGAAATTCAGATTTAGATATGATCTTTATCAAATCTATTTGTACAGTTTCTACAACAATTATTTGACTTTGGAAAGAATGTGTCTCCCCCTTTTCCAACACGTGTGTTGCAAAACTATCTGCTACAGACAACGGCTCTCCAGTGGGTTGGGACAGGGGTTTACATGGCAGTTAGTGATATTTCTGGTCATGAAAGACACTTATAGCCTTGATTTTTGGCAGGAGAGATTTCCTGGTTGGGTATAATCTCAGAAATTCTCATATACTTTGCAAAATCTTGATTACATGATACTTCCTGTAAGGCAATAAAAGATTTTTTAGGCTGTATGTGCTCATGCTTTAACCATTTATTTTCTTTATTTTCACTATAATTAGGTTGCACATTCTCAAGTCATAGAAAACTGGAAATCTCCACCCTATCTTGCTATGAAATCAACAGATAATGAGCTGGAGTAGAGGAGGGGTGGTTATATGAATCAAAGTGGTGTGGACTGAGTCCAGAGCTGAGATAGAAGAAGCTGAAGGAAGAAATGTTCCTGGGAGGTTAAGGCCAAGAGAAGGTCCTTGTTGGATGTTTCATAGAGCACAAGGCGGGTGTGTGATAGGTACAGCAAAGTCCTCATATACCCACGTCTTAGCTACCACTTGAGGGTCATCAGAGGCTATACTGTTCTAACCAAGTCACCTTGGGATATTGGAAGCTATCAAGATTCAAATATTACATTTCTGCACTAAGATTCTATATTTGAAATAGAATTTTTTTCTTTTAAAAAAATTCCCACGTATCCTTTCCTAAAACCAAGGGAATAAGCAGACTTGGTTCTGAACCAACTCAGTTCCAAGTCATGCAATCCTGGACAAGTTAAATAGGTGCCTTATAATTCATCTGTGCATTTGCAAAAACAGGCATAACAATTCACAGGGCTCTTTGGAGATAATTCATGTATAGAATAATGCCCTAAACTTAGATGGTTATAATTTTATTATCACTATCATTAGTATTATGGATAATTTAATCTCTGCACTATATCAAACCATTAATTCAAGTATCTGGGATCATTAATCCTCAGTTCAAATATAAGCAGTGCAGGATGAGAAAAAGAGGCAGATTGTTAGAGAAGCACAACATTCCACAATTTATTCTGTTGGTCTGTTTACAGATCAGGGTGTGTTTCTTCCTTCATAAAATGGGTGTACTCATATTTCTGTATGGTACACAAATGCACTGTAACAAACATGTTATAGGAGGAAAAAATGTATTTCATATAAATGTAAAAGGTTTCAATAATGTAGGTGTGATTTCCATGATGTTATATCTTGCCATCATTTGTTTATTATAAAGTAGGATTTACTGAAATAAGAACATATTCTATAGTAAAATTTTCTTCCCTTTTTTGAAAGTGCTCATTTTGAGTCCTGGGCCTTGTACTTGCTAAGCAAGGCTTTTTCCTGGAGCTTCATTTCTAGCCCATTTTTCCTTTATACAGGGTTTCACTAACTTTCCCAAGTTAGCATGTATATGTGTGTGTGTGTGTGTGTGTGTGTGTGTGTGTGTGTGTATATATATATATATATATATATATATATATATATATATTTAAAAGTCTATTTAAAAGGCATTTCCAAAATGAATGCTAATAAGTAGTGATATCACTATTCACTATCTCAGCAAGAAACATGGGTTGATGCTGGAACATTGCCTGACAGCTATAGAGTGAAATTTGCCTAAATTCATGTTGATCTGATATGTATGTTGTGATCTACAAATAAAGATGGGAGATTTTACATAAGTGTGTGGATTTTTATACTTTCCCAAAACAGCTGGTAGCACTATTTTTCTGAGAAGAAGTTTACAAGGGAACTCCCTATTATTTCCACCACCGCCATCTCTGTCTGAGCAATGGTAACTCCTACTTGTGTTAATGAGTTAGATCCCTGACTGATCTCTCCCTCTACTTCATTATTAATTGGGAACTTGGATCACACCATGCTACTATGTTGTCCTAATCTAGCAAGAAGTGTAGCATATAGGGGGAAAGGAAAAGACTTGATTAGTGGCATTTGTTGATTTCTCTGGTGAAGTTTTCTCCATAGTGGCCAATCAAACTTCCAATGTAGTCACGTTGGAGTTGGAAAGATGCATGAGCAACTCTGCCACGTCCATATATACCAGCCCAGGTACATGATTGGAAACCTCTGCAGTGATTTCTCGAGTCTTTACAATGACCATGAATCAAGTCCACATTTCTGGTTAGCTCTTTGCTGTCACATCCAACACCACACTCTCTTCACTATTTAAACCTTCTTTATACCTGGTTCATTTGTAAACTGGGCATGTGTCAGTGTCAACACACCACACACAAATTGTATAACAGCATTCAGCTCTGTTAAGAGAAATATTTTATAAAGCCAAGTTGGGGTTGGAGGAGGCTGGCAGTTCCATTAATGTGAGAGAACGTGACACATAGATCACTGTCATTCGTTGAGCTAGACAAATTGCTCAATGGCTCTGTGTCCCCACAAAACTCTATGTGAACCAGAGTTTCTGTCACCTGACTAGCCGTGACTAGCCTGAGGATCTCTGCAAGGAAATGGGAAGTATAGCTTCGCTTGACTTTGGAGATGACTTAAAATGGTAAGAGTGAATCAATTGCTGTGGTGGTTTAGTCACATTGAATCCTTGATGCTGTATAAGTTCAGTCACTAATGCTTTGAGGTGACCACCACTTCTGCTGGATTTGTCTTCTTGTTCCAGTTAGCCAGTCATCTCTCTTCCAGAGCCTATCTCCTGGTCTTTGAGGGAAGATACCTGATATTAAGGTATGAAATCTCATTCCTTCCAGAAAATTAGATCCTAAGGAGTGTGAGACAGTTTAAAAAAAAAATGATTTTCAAACAGTCTTTCTATATGTGCCTGTCTGGTTTTGTGAACTTTTCTGAACTTTGTGGCATTATCTAGGGGAATGTTATTTACTCTTACTGTCAGTAATTTGGGGGGATTGAGCTGTGGTGGGGATAGTTGGAATAGATTAGTAACTGCCTGCAGAGCTTGTGTACTCAATGGAGGACATTTTTACTTCCATCCTTATGGGAAGATCTTATTTTCTTAACTTCACATAAATGATACATGTAAGACATGAGAAAACTATAGATCTTATTAATGTCAGTTTTTCTTGTCTTCTCGTAAATGAAAATAGCAATACTAACCAAAATTTATTGTACTAAATTTATGCACACACTTTGATTTGGCAAAAAGCATGCAAGAGACTATTTTCATATCATATTGCCACATAATGGATATTTTTAAATCAAATGCTGTGTAGATATCTGAGTCAAGGAGTGTTCCCTTTAAATGAATATTCAGTGGACTGACTTAAGAAAGGAGAAAGCAGGACACTAGATCTTGTTTGCGGCTGAGGTCATCTGTGCATATTATGACCATCTCCCCTGCTTTCATACTAAGTTGAGTGATCTTGACCTCTGTGTTTGACACAGCTCTGTTTATCCCAATAACACCTGAGTAGAAGGACAAATGTGTTACAGATATGTGCTAGGGAGTGATCATAATGATTGACCAGGAAATTCAAGCCTCATACAGAAAAATGTGATTTATAGCAATTGAGGATCACAGAGAAGATTGCAGGACCAGGGGGTAGGAGGTTCCCAATGAGAGTTGAGGTAGGACCCACAGGAAGTGTGACAAGTATTGACAGTCAGTCATTCGGTGATATGGATGATTAACATTGAGGTTATAAAAAGGGTGAAGTTTTAGCAATCACAAAGACTACATTATGACCGTGAGAGTGATGGTTAAGGTGAGACATAAGGATGATATCTTTAAAGAGATTTACAAAAAGTTCTGTTCCCAGGGAATGTATGTCTATTTAACACTCTTGTCTCTTTCACTCCTGAATTAGCCTAACAACTTATAAGTCTTTAATCTTTATTTATTTTTTTAATTAAATGGCTGTAAATAAAAATCTTTTGGTTTCTTCCTAGATCCAAATCATGTATTTTCAAAGATTTGAAAACTGTATAGTAGAAAACTGAAACAGATACCCACATATGGCAGTTACAAATGTAAAAAACAAAAAAAGAAAAAAAAATTTGGCCAAAGAATCATTAAGTTAATTGTCCTTCTTAAGATGAGCCATTTTTCAGTAAATAAGAAACTCCCTTTTGGTAAAGTACCATGAAGTCACATGTCCCTGATCCCTTTAAATATATAGAAAGATTTTATTTTAACAGGGTGGATCTTAAATTTAAATGTGATTTCCACTAAGCTGTAGAACTTGAGTGGCGTGCATATTTCGCCATTGTATAGCACTGGCTCTCTGTGCTGTCATGTACAACAAATGACATGATTAAATATTATAATGAGGCCAACTAAGATTTGCATCCATTGTAACAGGAAATTGTTTCTTTTTATTTTAAGACAAGCTGTGGGCACTAAAACTGTGTCTAATATATGGTGATGATAGTTTTTAATTTGTTATGAGTAAAGATGCAGGAGAAGATGAGGTTGGATCAAAGACAAATTTTAACATCAGACCCTGGAACCCCTTAAGGCTACAATATAAAGTGAATGAACCAAGCACTTGCCTTAGATTCAATTGTTTTGTCTGAAGGAAACCAATCAGGGAGAGTGGGTTGTTCCCGGAAAGCCATTCCAGAGAAACAGAGAGCCAGTCTTCTGGCCTCTGCAGTCTGTGACATCTATATTTCAATCTATCATATTATTACATTTGGGTGCATTAAGTAGATGTGAAACCTGTTGTGCTTAAAGGCAGCACATTGGCCCCTCCATTTAGAGTAACTAATGGATCCATGAATGAACATTTGGCTCTTAAGCCATATCTCTAGTGATTCACATTTACATGCCACTCTGATTGTAAGGATGAAGGATGGCAGCTTAGATTTTAGAATTGTAAGCATGATTCTTTTTAATGGGCTTCAAAAATGCCAGGCAGTACAGTTCTCAGCTTTATCAGTTTGCCAAGGTAGTGTGTTCTGCAGAAAGATTCATGAAATGCTTTTTATTCTTCAGTAGGAAAAACACCTCATGAATAAAACCTGACCTTGTTGTACAATCTCACTTTCATCCCACAAATATCCTGGGGGATCATTGGGAAGGATATTACCATGCCATTTGATAGATGAATGAATCTATTTGGAGATGAATTCACTAGTGGTCACTCAATGATTTAAGATCAGAGCTAAGAAAGGAAGTTCTAACCTGGGTGGAAACAAATATGTGTATGCAGTATGGGTGCATTTAGTTGTGTGTATGAGTGTGTATGAGTGAGTGTGTGTGTGATTGATGCTATCTTTTTACACAGACACAGATTATAGATTTTTTTCTATTTTATAGATAGTGTAAATAGTGGTTTGACTAGTTCTCTTTGGAATTTCTGAGTGACATAATATGTTATTCTCTATATTTTAATTTATTGTTTCACTGCATTCCAAAGCAAATTCCTATTTAAAAATATTTTAGTTTTCCAGACTTAGTCTATTAAACTGAAATTCCTAGATAGTTGTCTCATTAATTTAACATATATATGAAAATGAGTTATAATAATTTACCATACTTTTTAAAGGTAGGACTGAATTTAACTTAAATCCCCAAATATTTGCAAACTACTACATTTTCTGCTCAAGAAGCAAATCACTTATATAGGACATAAAGGCATGTGTAACATTTCACCCTCATCCTTAAAAAGTATAGAATCTCAAGTTTGTATATAAAACAAGTGTAATAATAAAATGCCACATAAAAAGAAAAATGTGTCAGGTGTTGTGATATTATTGACCTGTAATCCCAGCTACTTGGAAGGCTAAGGTTCCTGGAGGCCAATCTCTGTAATTTAGCTAGCAATTGTCTCAAAATAAAAACAGTCAGGGATGTGGATCAGTGGTAGAGCATCCTTGGGTTAAAAAAAAGAGTAAAAAAGGAAAAGGAAAAAGAGAAAGAAAAAGAAAAATGGTGACACTATAAAAGAAATAAAAACTGAAAAAGAAGGAAATAAAATTTTCAAGATGGAACTCACATTCAATTTAGATCCTAATGAAGGTGAAATATGTTTTGTTCAAGTGGAGATGTAATTTAAAGGGGGGAAAAATAAAAACCAGGGCAACAGATTAATGTGGGCAGATGATAGACTTAAATGTAAAGGAAGGTAGAGTCAAATAAGGTAAAGCCTCAGTTGTCTCACAGAGGAGCTGGGCTCTAATTTGGGCAATCCAGAAGACTGTAAAGAGGGGCAATGATGAGATCTCATTCTTTTTGGAGACTATTTTTTTTCTGGTAAATGATTGGGTTATTGTTAAAGGAAATTGAGATAAAGAATTCAAGTGAGCAGCGGTAGCATGCTCACCTGGTATGCGTGGGGCACTGGGTTCCATCCTCAGCACCACATAAAAAAATAAAATAAAATAAAGATGTTGTGTCCACCTAAAACTAAAAAATAAATATTAAAAATTTCTCTCTCTCTCTCTCTCTCTCTCTCTCTCTCTCTCTCTCTCTCTCTCAAAAAAAAAAAAAAAAAAAAAAAGAATCCAAGTGAGCAAACAAGGCCAAAAGTTAAGTCTTGGAGTTGGTTTGGAAAATGGAAGGGATGTGTGGAAGCCTGGTAGAAGAGGGGGATTTACTGACCTGATGAGTGTGCATATATAACAAGAATTTGATGTGAACCATTTGGAAGGTCTTGGTCTTGGTGACTGAGAATGATGCTATTGAAGATAAAGTTTCCATGGAAAGAACAGGAGGTGCTGCTGCTGTTTCCTTTCAACACGTGGGCCTTGCATGTTAAGGGTGCTTTGGCTGGACTTGCACTTCCCGGGTCTAGCACTTTGTTGGGAGGATACATATATGTTCTTTTTTTTTCAGGTGACAGTAGAATATTAGAAAATATTAAAAATCATGAACAGGATATCACTGATGTCTGAATAATTATTATTTGTCAAGGAGACTAAGAGAAACTGAACCTTTGCTTATATTAAAACATAAGGTATAAGAAGGTAAGTTAGTGAAGGCCCACACAGAATCAACCAGAAAGATGATAAAACAGGAGAGAACAGGATCAAGGAAGCCAAAGGAAATGGGACTTTCCAGAAAGAAGTTGTGGTCTAGAAGATAGAAAAATAACTGTAAATATTCAAGAAAAATCTAGGCAGAGGGAAAAGAAAAAAGAAAACTTCTAAATTTATACAATAGGTGAAAGAAAATACTTTCAATCGACTGTTTGGTGGTAGAATCCAGAGTACAGGAGACAGAATGACTCATGGGATGATCACAGGAAGCAGGATCATCCTTTGCAGCATCTGCAGCAGCTAACAATGTGCTTGGGAAAAAAAAGAGATGATGAGTAAATAGTTGTGTATTAAAGATGGATGAATGAATGACAAATGAATGAGAAGGAAGGAAGGAGGAAGGAAGGAAGGAAGGAAGGAAGGAAGGAAGGAAGGAAGGAAGGAGGGAGGGAGGGAGGGAAGGAAGGGTGAAAGGAAGGAGAAACAGAGGGAGAAAACAACAAGAGAAAGAAAGAGAGCTGTTGCTCTCAAGTGTTTGGGGATATGTGCCCTAAAGGAACAGGAGGCTGGAATATTTTGGATTGTTGATGAGAGTGAGCTAATGGAGAATTTTAAAATATAGTGTAGTGATTGTATAAAAAAAAAAACCTGTTGAGAGAGATAGAATCAAAAAACCATAGAAAACATACTGTTAATTATGTAGAGGAATTCAGAGAGAGAAAAGAGCAAGGCACAGGGATTTCCCATGGGAAGGCAACATCCTCTCAGTAAAACAGACTTTGAGGAGCTGCACTGGGGGATTAGGCTTGGGTTTACCAAAAGTGGGGTACCCTGAAGCTTTCAAGCAATCATTCTGAGGTGTGTACCATTTGTAGTTACAGGATTATCTTAACTTTTAAGAATGGTAGTCTTCATTAGTTACATTTCTAATTTAGAAAGACATTGGATTAATTTTGGTTTTATACAGAAGATGAAACCGTGATATATTTTTATTCTTTGATAGTTCATTTTTCATGATTCTATATATATGTGTCTCGGATTTCCTGATTTTTCTGAGATATGTTTTTTTCCCTTTCACTACCATGACTCCTCTTAAGCTTAAAAATATTTTTGAGGCCTGAGTAGAATATTTTGCAATAAGCTTTTCACTGTTCTCAAATATTCTAGGTCTCCAGTGACCTTCTGTACAATCTTTGAGATTTTTCATCCAGGAAATTTAGAACATGTTCCATTAAATCTATTTTTTTAAAAATTCTTTTTCAGTACTGGGATTGAACCCAGGGCCTTGTGCATGCCAAGCAAAGGCTTTACCACTGATCCACATCTCCAGTCCTGTTCCATTAAATCTGAAGGCAACATGATCTGTAAAAATGCATATTACAAATGTTTGGGAAGGGTGAATGCCGTATGTTTAAGACAGAGCTGACATTAAAGCTTTTTTTATTCCAGTCCTCTGATTTTGTTTGGCAGATCATACCATCTCTCTGTAGAAGGTCAATGAATGTCTGGCAATGTAATTGGGAGCTTTACAAATTCTAAGAAAACTCATTTTTCCTGGCTGTGAAATTTTATGCCAGAAACAACTTCAGGTCATACCAACCCCTTTCTGCCAAGATTATGGAAAATCCATATTCTGTAAAATTAGGGTACATGTTTTACTAGTTTCACTCCCCAAGCAACAATAATAAAGAAGATGCCTTCAATGGTGATGTCCACAATACTGTGTCATAGATGATGTTCGGAGCTGGGAAAGCCACTTGTTACCTTATTACTGATGAAACTTTTCAGAGGACAGAATACACTGAAACTGTACTGAAGAGCGTGGCGTCTGCAGTTTAGCTCTGATGAATTGTTTGGTTCTGCCCTGAATCCAGGACATTGTTCTATTTGTTACTGCCACTAGGAAAGTGTGTTCTCCCTCCATGGCCTATTTCCAAGCTGTTTAAGGTTTGACAGGGAACATAACTGACTCTCATAAGCATTCAGTACTCTCTCCAGAACACAAGTGTGGGGCAAGGCCAGAAAGTAGCCTTCTGGCTGTGGCATTCAGATTACTATAGCTGTCAATCAAGATTTTTTACAAAGTTAAAGAAGAATGAAATCTAATCCGGGGATTTGTTAAGTGAAATTTGTTTAGAGCTTTTGCTGGGTTATTTCAGACATCAAAATTATCTTCAAAACAATGTGACAGGTTGTTATTGATAGTCTACATTTTGAGAGGAAGAAAACAAACCTAAGGATTTAATGTGCCTAAGGTTTTAGAAATAATCTATAGCAGAGCTAGAATTTTCTTGTGTAATTTTTTTTTCATGTTGGCCATTGGGATATGTGAAAATAACCTTGGAATATATGATTGTTTTTGTTTTGTGGGTGAAAATAGTTATTGACTAATTTTCCCTTCTTATAGGGTCATCGTGGCTTTTCTTTCCAATGACAGATAGTTCCCCCAGAATGCCAGAGCCCAAAGATCGCAAAGGAAGTTTCTGAAAATACTAGCAGTGTTTCAGGACTTGTATCTTTCTCTCACTTTAAGGGTTCCCATCTTGTCTCCACTTGTTGGAATTTATTTATGGTCTGTGTTCTTAAGGGGCCCACAGATGAGTGGACAAGATCAACTAAAGCATTGATAAAGGCAAAGCTTAGACTGATGACAGTCCAGAGGAGAGACATCGAGTTCAGCCTTGAGAAAGTCTTGTTGATAATGAAAAGTTTCCTCAAAGAAACTTCCTTGGAATGGAGTCGTAATCATGACCAAAGGAGTGATTTCAGGCACAGATAAGGGTGATTGCTGTCTGGGGTCATAATTTACCTGTCATTTTGCCTTCAAGGCCCGTCAATACATTAGGCACATGGTTAGTTTCAAATTTGATCTGTTAATCCACAATCTGGGATGCTGTCATGGTACAAATATGTCATAGCAGAGGGTTTGTAAGGTGAAGTAGGAAAATGGTGCAGATGAGACTTGGCATAGGATCCAGATCATAAAAGACCTGGAATAGCACATAAGAATTTTAATTTTTAGTCCAGAGAAATGGAAAAGCTTTCAAAGGGTTTTAATGCAGAGAGTGACATGAGCTAATCTGCATTTAGAAGGATAAGTGTGGCAGCACTGTGGAAACAGATCAGCTGAGAGGCAATTGTATTAATTTAGCCAAGAAGTGATGAGGACCTAAAACTGAAGCAGGGCAGTAGAGATGGAGAGGAAGGGATTACACAGATCCCTGCCTTCAAATTGCTGGTTCTTATAACAGGGACAGAAATTAACAGTGTAGGAGTATGCATAGAATTTTGCTTTCTCTTTCCTCAAAAATTGAGAAAATGGTAACTGAAAGAAAGAGGAAAATAGAGAATATAATTAAATAACATTGCCATCCATCCTGTTGCTTAAAGAAAAAGAGTGAGAGAGAACTGTGAGTTATTCTTAACTATTCCCAAACATACACATATTATTTCACTTAATTAATGGATACTTATTGGTTGCCCCATTTGAGCCAAACACGGTTCAAGTCATTGGAAATACAAGAAAACAGGTCTGATCAAGTTCTGCCCCAATATTCCTGTCTCATTTCTCAATTCCTCCGGATCCTGACTGCCAGCACATAAACCTTCCTCTCCCGACTTCTCTCCCTCATCTGGTAAAGTCTTACTCATGCTGTGTGCATCAGCTGCAAAGCCACTTCCTTTCATGGGACTTCCCAGCCCCTCTTCAGTGGTTAGGGCCCCAGGACTTGTTCTTCCATTGCACCTGCCTGGTGCTTCCTCTCAGTGAGTGTCTGACCACATGGTGCTGAAGTCATGCTGGTGCACAGTCCATGATTCGCTGAGAACACTTACCACTGGGCTTTGAGAGTAGTCACTTGAATACTTTGTGAATAAATAGTGAGTGAATTAAATTTTTTAATACAGAATCATTCCACCCTACTTACATATTATGCTCTTAGTAAATCTTACCAATTAAATTTTAAATGAACCTGAAATTAGTCCCTTCTGCTTGGGATGTTCAAGGCCATTATATGTTAACTTTTTTTTTTTTTTTTTAATTTCTAGCTTCCACCACTAGATTGAAAAAAGTGAACCACATATGGTTAGCTAAACTCATTTCTAAAAACTTGGCAGGTTCTCAAACCATATTCAAAGCTTATGTCAGTTTTGAAGACACAAATAAAATGCATTTTCCATAACTTCCCCTTCTTTGGTTGAATTTTTGGAAAAGATCTCCCACGATGTGAACTTCTGCAAACTATATTCTAAACTGAAACTTAATACCATGATTTGAATTATTTTCCATATATCCCCTCTTCTGCAAGTCATGACACTTCAAGGACTAAGGAAATCTTATTTACATATAAAAATAAGAAATGTTTTAATTTTAGATTCCAAAGTACCATAGATAATAACATATGTTAATCTCAAAAGCACTTGTCATGTTTAAGTAAAAGTAAGTCTCTTAAAAATGTTCCATAGAATTTGTTCTGGCTCTAATAAGCATTAAATTTCAGTCCTGTCTCTTTAGAAATTCAGAAATGAATAAAAGGAACTTTGGTAGAGGACACACACACACACACACACACACACACACACTCACACACATCCACTCCCTGCTCCAAACATCTCACTTTATTATTCTAATGAGCATCATATTAATGGGCAGTGATAATAACCTCAAATTCTTGACAAAAAGCCATTTGTAATAAATAATTATATGTATGCTTTATAAGCATTGCTCCCGAGTCATGATTACTCTAAGCTCTAAATTTCATTAAAAAAATCATGGAGTTTGAGAAAAATGAACATGAAATTCATTGAACAGATTTTTCCAAGTCTTTATTTGCCTAATAGACAATTATGGCAAAAAGGATAAGTTGTTTATATTTTATGTCTTTCCTTCATTTTGCATTTTTTTTCTTTTCTATTTGGATTTGGAAGTAAATAACGTAACAATTATCTTTAAGGTCCACTTGCAAAAACAAGTGGAATTCTTTTATATGTTTACCTTCATGGTGTTTCAGGGTAAAAATGACTGTTATAGCTTGGAAGAAAAACTTAAAAATTGACAGAGTTACGTGGCACTTCAGAAAGGAAGGGAATATACACCGTGATTTATAAAGGTTCTTGGTTTAGTCTGTTCAGACTGCTGAAGCGGAATACCACAGATTTGGTAGCTTATAAACAACAGCCATTTACATAGTTCTGAGGTTAAGTCCAAGAGGAGGTCTCTGGTGTCTACTGAAATCCTTCTTCCTGGCTGACAGGTGGCCTCCATCTTGCTGTGACTTCACATTGCAGAAGGGGAGAAGGAGCTTCCTGACTCTCTCTAATAAGGGCATTGATCACATTTGTGAAGATGTACCCTCATGACCTAGGTAACTCCAGATACTGTCAGCTTGGGGGTAAGAGTTAACCTATGGATTTGGGGGAACTTTAACATTTGTCTATCGCAACTCTACTTATGTCAGCCACATTGCTAGGTGATTTTAAAATGTCTTTTATCACTCTAATTTGTTATAACAATTCTGAAAAGTATTTTGTTCATATAAATATAAGAGTAATTGAAGATCAGAAATTATATGGTCCTTACCTAAAATTACACAATTACTAAGTGCTTGGTTCCATATATCTTGTTCCTTCTAAAATACTAACTTCAGGGCATATTTGAAGTCTTCTAGCATGGAGAAACAACATATTTGATGTTTAATTATATCAATTTTAAGAATAGCATATGAAGCTAATGCAAACTGAATTTCCTCTCTTGAGGACAGGTTTTCCCCTCCATTGTTTTATTTTCTTTTTTTCTGTAATAGATCATCATAACAGTTATTAAGAACGTGTGTAAAAAACCCCTTTGTAACACTTGACCTCAACACCCAAGAAGCAGCAGTAAACAGCCCAACACAGAAAATTGACATCTAAAAAAAAAAATAAAAGCTAGATGAATTGAGATATTAAGAACATAAAGTAGAAAACAGATATCATAGAGGATATGAAGTGGTGAAAATGAATGTTTGAGCCCGAGGCAAGAAATCCAGAGATTATGGCTTTGAATGAGCAAGTGGGGCTCAGGGAAGACATTAAGGGTAATGGTGAGTGAACAATTTGGAAGAAAATATGAACAGAGCTTAATTTTACTGAAGCCAAGTTTCCACATCAAAGTATACTGCATGATTAAAATATGTGTGTGTATTGTATCTACAATACACACACACACACACACACACACACGATGTATTCATCAAGCAGTTAATTATTTCCATTGATGATGTTAAAATAAAAAGGATATTTCTAAACAATAAATAAGAAGGATATATTCATTCCTGCTTTGAATCCTTTCCAGTCCTTCCCTGACACCAGTTACTTTTTCTAGCACAAGTTAGCCAATGGCTTTTGTCTTGTGACTGCTGTCTGCAGAGCATTGTACTGGCTGAACTTAGGACTTTACAAAAAGTATCAGAAAATCTAACGATATTAGTCTCCCACAAAGTGGGATTTTGTTGTTGACATACCTGAAGAGTCCTGGGATTGCTCTAGCAGCAGGCAAAACTAGATCCAGGCCTTCCGCAATGCCACAAGATCTGATGCCACTAGTTTCCTTTCATGATGGCAAGAAGAGGAAGGAGGACTGGGCTCCAAGCCAGTGCGACTTCCACAGAGTGCTTGGAGTTCATTCTGATTTGTCTGACTCCAAGCATTTGCTAATCTTTCAAAGAGTCATGGTGACCAGTGGGATTCAGTGTCCACTTGGCCAGGCCTGGGCAACATGCAGATGCAGAGGAAGAAAGTTGACTCCTCAAAGGAATTTCTACTGCCAGGAGAAGGGGCAATGATTTCCTGGGAAGGAAAATAGCAGTCTCCAAAATTCTCTAGCAAAGCCCTTTATTTGGCTATTTTCTAAGGGGACCTACTTTTTAATATTTAAAAAAAAAAACAAATATAGGCTAGTGACGTTTTTGTAAGCAAAAAGACAGAATTCTTTTCCTCATGAAGCTTAAAGTGAGTAGACAGGAACAGCCCCCATGTTCTTCAAAGCCCAGTGTGGCTGTGGTGAGTGTAGACATACAATCAACTGTATAGCAAATTTCATCTGTCAATAATTGGAGCAGATGCATTTGTACCTTTCTCTTAAATGGCTGACTTTGGGTAGAGGCATACTATCAGTCAAATGAGAAAAGGTGTAACATACTGTTTTTCTAAACACAGATCAGTTTACTGGACATGATACCTAGAAGAGGACAGTGCTCTTGGGGGTGGAAATGTTCTCCTTTGGTAACAAGGGTTGACTTTTGACCTTGAGCATCCAAAGAGAAAGCAAGAGGGAGGCAGAATCAAATATAGATGTTCTAAGTCAGGCTTTTAATGAGTAAAGTCAAAATATTGATTTCCTTCTACTCATTCACAATGAAATGCCCAACATGAAAGAATCAAACAATTAACCATGACAATAAAATTTTATTCTCTTTTTACAGTGCTGGCCTCTATTTCTCTTTCAAATGCTCCCCTTTCATTTTATGGTTAAAAGTGCCCTTTCTCTGATACCAGGTAAACACATCTTATTGAAAAATAAACAGAAAAGAATTTCCCAGTGTTTCAGGAGTATGCAAAGTTAGGGATGTAATGGATTGCAAATTGGAAATGGATTTTCTAGCTTAACTGTGCAGATTCACTACAGAAAGCAAATATTCAAACAAGCAAAGTCCCCTCAGTTTGGTATTTCAGTTAGGTATCCCTTCAGTTTGTATTTCACCTTCCAGATGGATTTGAAAGAAAGCAAGGCACATGTGTAGATATAGAGACACACACACATACACACACGCACACACACACTCTTCTGGAGTAGGATTCTATTGATTTGCAGTGAATCCAAAAGAAGAAGACTCTATCACAAAAATATTGGCATGTTTGCTTCAAATCTGCAAACAGAAACCACAGCCCTGTCACTTTTAAAGAAGATATTTGACCTCAAGAGCTCACCCTTCTCAGGGGTTGTATTTTCATTTCTGAAAGGAAGCGGTTCTCAGAAGAAGAGACACAACATCAATGCTCACGGGTTTTCAAGAGGACAGCAAGACAAGTGACAATCCTTGTTGATTACCAGGCTCAGCACAGTTTCAAAGTTCTTGTTTTCTACCTTTCATTCTCAATCCTCACTAATGTGTGCTTTGAAATAATGATGCAAATATTTTAAGAAAGTTACGAATATGAGGATTATATTTGCCTAGATTGTCTTGAATCTTTGAGTTTACCATAAGACTTCAGGTCTCTTTGTGTGGAGTGTTTTGAGGTTATATGATACCATATGCCATGTTTTATAGATGGGACTTAAAATGCAAGTGATGATCCATCCTATAAACAGAATTCAGTAGGACAAGACTTAACATAAGTTTAAAGCTACGATTATTTGCTACATACTTTGTATGAAAGTCTATGCTAGGTACTGCGTGTATAGTACCATGGTCATATTGATAATTTGTTGGGACTGATACAACCACTTAACAGATAAGGAAATTGCCCTAGGGATTCAGTGGCTAATGTTTTTTAGTACTAAATGATGGATCGGGGAATTGAGTCCATAACTAATAATCCTAGTGCACAAATGTCCAGGCCTGTCCATTAGCCAATAACTTCTTTGTGAGAGAGATTTACAAACTATCAATTACTTCTGGAAAAATAGCCCCCCTTGATTTAAGTAATTTTTTATTCTTCACGTTTTATGACACAAAAAGTAGCCAAGAGACAACTTGGTCTTGCAACATTGCTTTCATTGTGGGAGAAAAAGCATACTTGTTTAAATTCAGGATTATGAAACTTGTTTATTTTTATAACATGGGATGTGTCAGGCTTAATCTATCTTGAGTGTTGGAAGTCTGATTGCAAAAAGACTCTGCTTTCTTCAGCCCACATAACTTTTCACTTTGAGCCAAGTAGTTCTACAGTAGAGTTGGTTCCTCACTCCCCAAGCACCATTTAAATGTTCAGTCTAAAGCAGGAGACTGACCTATTTTCACAAGCATTTCTTCTTTCTGGGATCTCACATTTGTTTTTAGATTTTCTTTTCCTTGATATGATCATTCCCAAGTATGTCAGTTCAGGTCCCTGGGAAGGACACCAAGATGGTGTTAGAAGGGTGAGCAATTTATGGAGGAGACTGCCTGTGAGACAGGAAGAAAGAAGAAGAGGAACAGGTCAGACAAGGTTCAGGTCACAGTGTATGTCTGGCATCCATGAAAAAAGAGGGGGAAGGAGAATTGATCTATTGGGAAGAGCTTCAGACTATGGTGTAACAATGGGAAAGTCTAGACCAGTTCAACAGGAGAACCCAGATACAAGGATTGCCCTGCAATGATTAGAAGTAACCAAATCCAATGCTTCACTGCACTATACAATGTCTGGGAGTTTCCCCATGACAGAGTATACTTGGATAAAATGTTGGGGCACATTTGAAGATGGTTGGCAATTGTCATCTAAGTCTTCTCCTCAGAGAAGGTTTTCTGAAGGTAGATCTGAACCATTCACCTCCATGGATGCTGAAGTTCATCACTTGGATGCAGCTGATATCCTCATGCAGGTTTGAGTACCAGCTCTTTCTTGGCTTCCATCCAGCTCTTCCTGAGTGGAAATTCATCAGGTACAGTTATTGTGATAAATGAAGTCCTCTTCATGGCACACTTACACAACTGATTCTCAATACCTCCCTCCTCCACCATTCGTACTTCACATTGTCTATTTCAACACCTCAGATGGCCTCACTGGCTTACTTGGTGGTGGGACTCATCTTTCTTTCAAGAGAAATTGCTAACCATAATCTTCTTGACCCAGGGTTTCTGTATGTAACCTTTCAAAGCCACAATTGGTTACAAGAGTATCAAGGGACACCCAAGTGGATCACCTTGATTCCATACATATTTCTCTCTGCTCCATTTAGTAACAGTCCTACATCTTTCTACTGAACAAGGTTAATGGTATTGTCCACTTGATGACCCCTCTGCTAGCTTGCTGTTCTCTGTACAAAGGAAGTTCAAATTGCCTCAGAGATAGCTATAGGTTTCTGTTCACTGAATCCTTGTTATGTCTTTTATAACAAATGTGTCTCCTATGGGGACCAAGACCTTTAACCCTTTAGATCCCACAATTGTAAGGATAGTGTCCATTTTTGTTACTATGAAAGAGTACCACAAACAGAGTAATTTATGAACAATAGAAATTCATTTGTAAACAATAGTTGAGGACACAGAGGAGATGTGTAGAGAGAACAACAATACAAGGGGCATGCAGTAAAAAGATTTTAAGCAAGCCATCTGTGAAGAAAATTGAAAGATGAAAAGAAATGGTAGAATTTTGAGAAAATCCATGGGTCAAAGTAAAGAGGTACAATTAACATGATTTTGTGACTTTGTGTTAATACACTTTTTATGCATTAATATATGGTTTGTTGTTTGGGGAACAAGGAGTTTTGCTTTGGAATATATAAATAAAAAATACCTTACTAGGAAAAAAAAAAGAAATTCATTTGGCTCAGTATTCTGGAGGCCGGGAAGTCCAAGAACAAAGGGCTGCACCTGGTGAGGTCTTCCTGCTTTATAGAACATGCTGGAAGTCATCACAGGATAAGAGAGCAAGAGATTGAATTCAAATCCTCAAGCTCTTCTATAATCAGCATTGATCCATTCATAAGGGCGGATCTCTCCTGACCAAAACACTTCACACTAGGTCCTACCTCCTGGCTCTGATACAGCAGGGAGTAAGTTCTCAATGCATGCTTTTGAGGGGATCCATTGAAACCATAGCAGATTGGAAACACAAAGTCCTCTGATGGGTCACTGGTAGTCTTGTCAGCTAACTTCGTCCCCTCATTCCTCATGGTGAGTTCTCTCATGCAGGGAAATTTCATTAACACTAGAGTTGCCACACCAGGTATTTGGTGTCCCACCTGTGAGAGGTGCATGCACACCCATGTATCATCAAGTCACTGGCATTACTTTCCTGTTGGAGGAAAATGTCTCCGCCATTGACTTCAAGCCTTGCTGTAAGATTGGTTTCAGTCAGTGGAATGTGAATGAAAGATTATGTGCCACACTGAGCAGAGGCCTTAGGGGTGTTGTATTCATTCATGCTTTTCTTTCTCTGTGAGAAAACCACATCCTAACAGGGGCTAAATCCTAGAATGAAGAACACATGTGAGCAGAGACCAAGCTGATAAATGGCCAGCACAGTTACTACAAGCAGTTACACAAGTTGTTATAAAAGTCTGTAGGCTGGGGATCATTTGTTACTGCAGGATAACCTAACAAAAATTTGACTAATGCATTGCATGCTTGCTTTTCTGCGATATTCTGCCTGTTATTTGTGTCTTCCTGGATGTTTCTAATGGATGTTGCCTCAGGAATGGTTCTATTGTTCTTAATGCTTCTGGGAAGTCCTGGATTGTCTGCATTAAAAACGTTTCAATGTGATGTTATAAACAAACTACTTGGCCATACTAACAGAGATTCTGATTTGACAGATACAATTCAGTAGTTGCCCTTAATATGGGGTCCTGGAATCTGCATATTTTTAAAAGCCCAGAGGTCTTATAGCAAATTGAGAAACTGATTGTAGGCTGCTTCATCCCACAATTTTCAGTCTGCTTTCACTGATCATCTTTCCTGGTCTCTTGAAACTAGATGTCTATCCCCTTTTTACTTATCCTCATCCTTGACTTGAACAATGTCCTTTGTGTATCCAACTCATTCTTAGCTCCATTGCCTCATCCTATGTGCACAGCCTTGCTAAACTAGACTTGCACTTGTACTGGTTATTGTTTGAAGCACACATTAAATTTCTCTTGGAAGAGGTGTTTGTGTGTGTGTGTGTGTGTGTGTGTGTGTGTGTGTGTAAATACATCTGTGAACAAAAGTAGACAGAGTTAGATGACATTGTTTTGTGCTGATAAAAAGATAATTCTGAATTGTAGAGGCAAAGCTAATTATCTGTCTGGGAAAGTAGTAGGCCTTATTTAGGTCAAAAGTAACAGAGAAATTGCTGATACAATTATTTCTAGTAACTCATGAATGCCTGTGTGCATTAGTACATGCAGAAATCTCCCCAGGTGGCTATGTTATTAGGAATGAGAAGACTGTCTAAATAAATCCTTAAACCGATTTTGTTTAGTGCTACAGTGACAGAAATAAGGAAAAGACATGGGGATGAAAACAACTTAAGGCAAAGTTAGATGAAATCAAATATTATATCTTCCATGGAAAGATCAAAGCCATAATCATCACAAATGTTCCCAGACTGTGGAGACTGCCCCTCCCCTCCACTACACTTATTTTTCCTTAAGTTCTTCATAATTTTTCACAAACCTTTCTGATGAATTTTCTCATTTATCTTGATTAATGCTCTTGAAATAAACACATAAGATGAAACACATGCACAGATTTAAGGGGCTTGTAGCTGTGACATGAAGACTCGCACTTAGCTATCACTAGATGTCATTTATTTTCTGGATAGCTATCCATTGCTCTAGTTAGTACACTGGAATTACAGCCACTTATACTGCAAATATGATAAAGTTAGTGTCTGCACATAAATTGAAAATATTTAGAAAAAGATGAAATACATAAAAATAGTTTTGATTGAGTGGCGCTAACATCAATGAAATACCAGAGTCAGAGTCTAATGATTTTATTGAGTTCTTTCTGGCTTTATTCAGAACAGACATGTAATTGTCAAAAGTCCCAATTGAAGAGGAAAAGAAATCTCATTTTTCATGATAGTTCCCACTCTGGTTAAACTTATGACCAATGTTATACGGACATTAAAGATTCTATCATGCTATGAGGGCACGGCCTGCCAAAATTAAGGTGAAAAAAAAAATGCCTACATGAGTTATGTGCCCAGAATGGCAAACTCAGCGTACTTTCAAAATTTATAAAATTTGAGGTACATTTTCCCATTCATACATGTCTAAAAACGTCTGTTAAATAGTTGTAATGATGCTTCCTTTTATTTTTTCTATTGTTGCATGAACTTTGTATGCGGAGAAACTCTAGAAAAATCTATCTTTTAAAAATTCAGCTTTGCATTCATGTTGTGAAAGAGACACCATTACTGAATAGTATGGAGAGAGGCCCAAGGGCCGTTTCCTATATGAATCTTCAACTTCAAACTGAGAGGGATTTCTATTTTCAAATGTTTGTTCAAACTTTCCTATATAAAACTCAGGAGCCTTACATTTGAAAGCTTTGCCTACCATGAATACTTGTGAAAAATTTACAGCCATCTCAGCATCTATACTTTACATTTTAAACTACACCTCTTTTCTAGATGCTGCTCTTTATTCTATAAGGTTTTCTTGTTAGTAATGATAAGTTGCTAAGATAAATGAAGCTCTCTGGAGAATGGAGAGGTTGGCAGTTTCTTCACCGATTTAAGAAAGTACTTTCTCTTTCTGCCCTGCTCCTCCCTCCCTCCATTCCTTCCCTCCTCCTCCTCACCTACACCTCCTTCTATTCCCCCCCTCCTTTTTCTTTCTGTATCTCCCCCCCCCATTTGGTAATAGAACTTTTGTTGGTGTTTAATTTTCCCCAACATATTAAGCAGATAAATTAGGGATGATTTTGATAAAGTGCAGAAGACTCTGAGGCTGAGAACTGGGACTCAGTCATCCATCAAAATGTTGTCTAGGAGCCATTGTTATGAGATCACCCCCCCCTTTTTTTTTTCTTTTTAAGCCACTGGTAAGATTTTCTTTACCTCCAAGTAAAGAAAAGCAATCAAAGATAAAGTCTGTTATGCTTCATCCCAGCCACCCTTGGGATGCTAAGCAGATGGGCAAAAAGATATCTGGAAATATATGTTAAGATTTCTTATTATAATCAAGTCCTATTTGCTTTATGTTCATAATTTAATGCAAAAGTACAGAATGCTTTCATATGCTACTCAAAATTGCTTTAAAATGCAGCCCACTGTGAAATATGTTTCTGCACCGGTCTAAAGTTAAAACTGGAGACTTCGCCCATTATAAATAGTCTCTCCCTGGGATCTGCAGGGGCCCTCTCTCCTCACCGCCTGTGGCCTGCTTTCTTTACAGCATAGGTGGAGAGGTGGGGCGAGGCCACGACGCCGGCTACGTGGGCAAGCACTTCCGCATGGGATTCATGACGATGCCGGCCCCTCAGGACAGACTTCCCCATCCCTGCTCCAGTGGCTTCACCGTGAGGTCGCAGTCCCTGCACTCGGTCGGGGGCACGGAGGATGACAGCAGCTGTGGCTCCCGGAGACAGCCACCACCCAAGCCCAAGCGGGACCCCAGCACCAAGCTGAGCACCTCCTCGGAGACTGTCAACAGCACTGCGGCCACTAAGAGCGGGAGGCCCGCCGAGAGGCCCGAAGGTGAGCTCCCAGGTCACGCGCCCTGACCTGGTCTGCCAGTGAGCCCCTGCCTTCCCCCTGGGTCACGATCCTGCTGGCATCACCTGGGAGTCCCACCTGAGAAAAATCAAGGGGAAGGTTATTGAATTGGTCTGTTCTCAATACCCTTGTCTTTTTGTTTGGACTGGGGATTGAACCCAGGGTCACTTAACCACAGAGCCACACCCCCAGGCCTTTGCCAGATCCTCCTGCTTCAGTCTCCCCAGCCTCTGGGATAAGAGGTGTCACCACAGCGCCTGGCTCAAATGCCCTCTTAACACTTTGGATCATTTCAAAATTATCTTTGGGGGGGGGGATGAATTTATATTTTCTAGCTTTTATTAATACTATTTGAATAACTGAGGGAAGTATTGTGTGTTTATTGGGAGAATGTTTTAATGCAGGACAATATAAGGAAAAAAGTTTTTTACCATAACTTTTGTGATGATCATTTTAACATTATTTTCTTCCGGTGAGTATGAATGCATGCATGTATGTGTGTGTGTGTGTGTGTGTGTGTGTGTGTGTGTATACAGTGTATGTACTATATATTTCAGTCTCTTTATATTACTGATTTCTTCCTGTGCCTACATTTTCCCTCAGCTATGAAATATAGAGTTCAGATATATCCCAGCCACCTTACTGGTCCATGAATTAGGTCATATCAACCATGGATCTCACCAATTCTTTAGCCCTCGCCTGAATAAGTAAGTTTCAACTTTCCTCAGCTTTTTCTGAGAGCCCCTTAATGGGATAAACATCTTAAGTGTACTTTGAAACAAGCTGACTTAGTTTAGGCTGCTATTACAAATTGCCCTAGACTGGATGGCCTATAAAGAACAGATTTTATTTTTCACAGTTCTGGAGGTTGGAACGAGCAGGATGCCATCATGGTCTTTTCTGGGTAGAGCTCTCTTCCAGGTTGTAGACTGCTGTCTCCTGCTATGCTCACATGGGGAAGAGAAGAAAGAGAGAATGAGCTGTGTTCTAACAGTGCTAATCCACTTGATGAGGGGGTCCACCTTCAAGTCCTTAGTACCTCCCAAAGGCTCCCCCTTCAAATACCACCATATTGGGACAAAGCTTTCAACATTTTAATTTTGAGGCCACAACATTCAGTCCATTGCCCAAGGCCATTCAGATTTTTACCTATCAATTGTGATAAACACCTCAAGATTCCCAAAGCTACCAGTGGCCAGTTGGAGAACCCTGCTCTCCAACTGGCCCTGTAGACTCTCTCCTGCTCTGCATATTCTTGACTCTCTTCATAGCACAAGATTCTGCTTCCCTGAGTCCCCCAGGTATCAGATTTCAGCTGAGGTTCGCTGCAGAGATGGGGAACACATGATCCTTTTCTCAACCGGGCAGAATTCTCTGCTACCTGGACTCCTCATTTCCCTATGAAAGTTCCCTCATCTTCTAGTCTTCATCTTTCTGTAGAAGTTCATAATTGTTCCACAAGATTAGGTGCCCCTGAGGTACATTCAGTTTCTCTCTTCACCCTTCTTTCTCCCTTCCTGGCATCCAAGTGTCTTTGGCCAAGACAATAGTTGACTGCATTATTGAATAATACAAATAAGTGCCTGAAGATAGTGGTAATCCACCAATTCAACCAGGATAAATCTCTTCTTAGTCTGTTTTCTCTACTACACATATAGGAATAATACATCATGTGTACATATGTGTATTCATGTAAGAGCACACATGGAAATAACAGGAACATGGATGTGTGTTTGCAAAATTGAAATCATAGTGCATGACATTTCCTGTGTTGTATTTTTCACTTATTCCATGTGACTATTTTCTGAGGATTTTATTTGTCAAGAAACATCACTTTTTAATGGATGGAAGTGTCCATCATAGGAATTTATTAATTATTTATTTGATTTATTATCATTTTATTGATATATACTTACATTGGCTCCAATTTTTTAGCTAGAAGGAACAGTAATAGAGTGAACACTTGTGTGTGTGCATTTGTGGGTCTGTATATATTTGGTGACTGTTCTTTTTCTGTCTTCTTAGAATTTATTAGAAATTGGGCTTTTTTCCCCCTCATGATTCAGGGTTATCAGTATGTCCTCCAACTTGTAACGCATCAACACATAGACACACATAGATGTATTTAGTTCCCTTGTTAACACACCAAATGGCTCCAGAGACATGACTTTTATAAATTTTAAATACCATCTTAGGTTTTCTCTAATGTTGATACCTGGTGCTGTTTGTTTTGTGTGATCCTGTATCTAGAAGTTGCCCTCTCCCACTTCAGTTGCCAGAATACTACATAATCAATGGCGTTAGATTATTTGCAAAAGAAGATTACTGATCCTGCCTTAAGACCTTGATTTCTGAATGATGAGGTCCTGAATGCAATACGGAATGGGACTGAAGAATAGTAAGACATAAAAGAACCCCTGAATGGAGAGGAAAGATAAGACAGGCAGGAAAGGAGCCAGAGGGCAGCGTGAGTCATTCTGCCAGAAAACCTCCTGGGTTCCTGGAAGGAATGGGAGGTGCCCCCAGCCCACCCTGGGGAGTGATGACAGGTACTTAGAGTGAGAATGTGGGGAAAATCGTGGTTACTGTTCTACAGGAAAAAAATCTGAGTGACAATTCAATTATGTTAAAAAGAGAACAGAATACCCTCCATTTGGGATGCTTCAGGTGTCTGTTTCCTGGAGGTATCATTCTCTCTCAGATCCACTCACCATCAAGGACCTAGGGTTCCCAATGGCTCGTTGCCAAAGCGAAGACAGTGGCTCTCTTAATCTTATATCACTATAATCTTTTTCATCACCTGAAGGTAGAGTAGGACAAAGTGATCAAGTTAGGACATCAGTGACTTAAGTTGGACTTGGAAAATTACTTGATGGGTTGGGAGGTGCACTTCCTCAAATGGGAGCTCTTAGGATAGATGGGGAATCCCTCAGCTGGGGTTCGTCATGGTCCTGAGTGAACTAGATGAACTAAGATCCTGTGCAGGAATGGTAGGCTTTTATAGAAAAGTGATTCTCTATGCAAATTTTACTCTCTCCTCAGAACACTTAAAAGGCAATTGTAAAGCTAGGTATAGCCAAATCTCTTCAAACATATTATGGCCTCAATAATAAGAGGATAAAATCTGTTATTATTGTATAGAGATGGGGAAAATCTCAGTTCAGGGGTGGGGAAATGTTTTTTGAGTCCAAATGCATGTGTGGGTATGTGTAAATTCAAAGCCAAAATTACATAAATATGGAGATTGCTCTTTTATGGATTCTCAGTTCCTTATAATTGCAAGTTAACTGGAGTTCATTATAGAACATGTTTTCTTTATAATTTTCCAGCTATCAACATTATAACACAGATAAAAAGTGACTTTTATAAATCTTAACCCGTCTTTTCTTTTTACATTAAATGTCAGCAAAATCAAAATATTGATTCAGTGGCATTAGAATGATTTCCATGGTAACCAGCTTCTATTTAAGTAGAGGATTATGACTTCCCTGTGGATAAAAGTAAAAAGAACTGGACTTGTAATAAAATGGCTTTTCAGAATAGAAGAAGAAAGAAAGAAAGAGATAAACTTGAACACAACAAAACAAAAATCATGTACTAAGAAAAATACAATTCAGTATTTAAAATTATAATTCTGTCACATTAAAAACATATGTACTACTTTATATGAAGAACATAAATGGTAATCAGTATAATATGAATATTTTAATTACCTTTTTCTGTCACCTCAGTGTGATACCAGCTCATTTTTAGGCAATATTAAATGAAAAAAAGGAGTTAACTAGAAAGAATAGGGGGCCTTAAGTACAATGTGTCTCATGTGTGATTCATCAAATAAGCCATCTCAAAACCTCACCTCAGTCATTCCTATTCCTTTAGCAAACCGCTTCATTCCTCAATAATTTCATTCTAAAAGATTCTGTATGAAATGGGCAAAAGGGACTGTACTTAGAGTGAGAGGCGAACACTTTGGGCAAGTGACCCAATGAGTTTTTTTAACCTTTAAGATAATCACAAAAAACTGAAAAACTGATGGTGTACTGCCTTTCTCATGGCCTTATGAAAACCCAGGTATCTAATGCCAATGACGTGCATGATTAAAAGAAGTTGCTGTACAAATGGAAGTCAATGCAATTTTAAATGTGTAACTACCACTTTTAAAAAAAAATTAGTTGTACATAACACAATACATTTATTTATTTATTTATTTATTTATTTATTTATTTATTTATTTATTTATATGGTACTGAGGATCGAACCCAGGGCCTCACATGTGCAAGGCAAGAGCTCTATTACTGAGCCCTAGCCCCAGCCCTGTAACTACTGCTTTTTAATAGTCTTGAATAACATGAAATTTTGGTTTGATGTAGCACATATATTAAAAGGAAACAAGAGAGGAAAAGATATATTCACCCATTCTACATGTTAGAACTTACAAAATTTTACATATGGCTATTATTGAAAAGACCAATTTTAAAAAGTGCTGAGGAGGATGCAGAGATAAAGGAAGCCCTGCACACTGTGCTGGGGGTGTAAATTTGTGCAACCACTAAGGAAAACAGTCTGGAGGATCTACAAAATATTAAAAGTCCAACTACTGTGTGGTCTGGCAATATCACTGCTGGGTATATCCAACAGAGATAGCAATAATATGTTAAAGAGGCGTATGCACTCCCACATTTATTACAGCAGTGATAATCATTTACAGTAACTGAGACATGGAGTCAAATTAAGTATCTATCAACTGATGAATGGATAAAAAATATGAATATATATATATATATATATATATATATATATATATATATATGACAAAAAAGAATTTCAGTGACAAACATGGATGGATCTGGTAGGCCTTGCTAAGTGACATAAGCCAGGCACAGAAAGATAAGTACTATGTGATCTTACTTGTACGTGGAATATAAAATAACTGAACTTATAGAAGCAGTGAGTGGCTACCAGGGGCTGGGGTTTAGGGAGATTTTCGTCAAAGGATACAAAATTTAAGTTAGGCAGAGGAAATTCAAAGGATCTATTCTACATCATGGTGACTAATGTTAATTATTGATGTGTTAAATCCTTGAAAATCACAGTAAAGTGTAAGTGTTCTGAGTAGAGTTCAAGTGTTCTCACCACAAACAGTGTGTAAGGTGATGCATATGTTAATTATCTCTGTTTATTCATTCCACAATCAAAATTTAAGTACCACATAATGAACATGATGAATATATATATATATATATATATATATATATATATATATATATATATATATTATGGTAATAAAATTTAAAAATAAATGAGAGAAAAAGCAACCCCACCAAGTTTTACAGTGACCCAAATAAATAGTGCAATACTTTATGACTATAGTAATTTTTAGTAATATTATGACATTAATAAAAATTTCCCTGGTATTATAAGCTTTTAATAATATTATGATATTATATGATATATATATATAAGATGATATTATAAGTATAATAATACTATATAAATTTTAGTATCTGAAGGAAAACATGTTTCTATTAAACAGAGTATTTTTTAAAATTATGTCTTAAATTTCCATTTGTTATGAATTCTTCATTCCAGTCATTAATGACATCATCTCATGACTTTCTGAAAAATAACAATGAGGAAATACTTTCTAATTGGAAAAGGTACCCTAGTTTCTGAGTTTGAATTTTAGAGGTGTTTGGTGGAGTTATATCTTTTGATTCAAAAACCAGAATGTCTGCTGAAATATTTCAAATCATTATCATCCTGGAAAACTTGAAATGTGTTATTGAGCCAGAATCTAATGAAAGCTAAGTTTATTCCAAAGTCACTGCCTTACGAGCAACCAAAACTTGAAAGGTTACCCCCCAAAGGTTATTTTAGTGACCAAAAGAGCTAACAAGAATAATTTAAGGTGAAAAAGGTGATTTTGACTCACAGTTTCAGGGGTCTCAGTCCATAAATGGCTGACTCCATTGCTCAGGGATCAAGGTGAGTCAGAACTCATGATGGAAGGGTGTGGTGGAAGAAAACAGTTCAGAACCTGGAACCAGGAAGAGAGAGGACAAGGGGGTAGGGGTGGGGGAAGGAACAAAATAGACTCCCCTCGACATGTACAGAATATACTTTCCAAAGGCAAACCCCCAGTGACCCAGCTCTCCAGCAAAACCCTGCCTGCCTTCAGTTACCACCCAATGAATCCTTATCAGGGGATTAGCACACTGATTAAGTTAAGGCTATCATAACCTAATCTTTTTACCTCTATGCTTTTTTGCATTATTTGACACATGAGCTTTTGGGGGACATCTCACTTTTAAAGTCTAATAGTTATACAAAATACATATTTTAGAGTTTAAAATAATGTTTTTCATGCCTCCATTTATTCAGCAGACACCTTGAGTGTCTATCTTGTTGTACTTGAGATTCTGCAACCAACAGAACAGAAGTGGTGCTTTCCTTCATTTTGCTTACCATTTTATTTTTAGTTCTCTGCCTCAGACTATTTTACTTTATTCATTTCACGGAGCCAGCAACAATTTAAAGGGATGATTTCAGAAATCAAAATACATATGGTATGACAGCTATGGGATTTTCTTCCATGTAATTAGTTGTTTAGTGAGGGAAGAAAGAGTTTTGCATGCTTTAATAATGTGTTTTTTCTAGAAAGAATAGTTGCTGCTCTTTGACTGTTTGGTGTTGACAATTTAAAGATGTCTTAATCTGCTTTACTACCAATGTTAACTTTAAAAAGAAAAAAAAACTGGGGACAGTGTAGGAAAGAAGAATAGAAACAAAATTGAGTGTGTGTGTGTGTGTATAAATTATCTTGGGGAACTGACAGGTTTTCAGATCAGAATCCCAGTTTGGAAGCCTAAGTCTGCACCAGTAATGGATGGCTACAATTTAGTTTTGCTTTCTCAGTTGTCAGCCTAGGTCTCTGTCACTTATAAGGTGGCCATACTACTTCTTAAAAATATCCTAATTATTTTACAACTCAGCATAACAAAACAGAAACACAGGGCATCAAAGGTAAACACACTTTATTTTCCTGTTAATGCTGCAAAACTTAAGCACTCATTATCTCTTTCAGCCTCAGTCTCGCCACTGTGCAATGGGACTAGCAATCCTGGCCTCATGTGGTAGGCAGAATTCTAAGATACTACCAAGATTCCCCACTCCCTTCTTTTCCAGTGTGTAATCCCTGGACCTGACACCCTGTTGCTGGCTTGAGGATGGAAGGGGCCACAGGCAATCTCTAAGCATTGAGAGCAGCGTCTTGGCTGAAAGTCAGAAGGAACACAGGGACCCAGTCCTGTAACTACAAGAACTGAATTTTGTCAATACTAGAAAGTAGTTTCACAGTGGATTTCCAAAAACCAAACAGCCAGAGGAGGTCTCCGCCTGGCTGTCAACTTGACTTAGTCAGGTAGGATCCTGGGCAGAGAACCCAGCCTTTTGGGTTCTGGCTGTTTCCAGACTTCTGATCTACAGGAGTGTGAGCTAAGATAACATATTGACTTTTCAGCTGCTAGATTTATGATAACTTGTAAAGAGCAACAAAAAAGTAATTCATCTTACAAAGCTCTTAGGCAAAGGAATGAGGACTTGTTCTTGGGGGTCTGGCCTCCCTTCCTCCTTCAGGCAGTGGAGGGCATTTAAGATGATGACAGTCATTTCCTAGATTTTCCTGGTCATACTGAAAATAAATGAGATGAAGGGGCCTCAGAAAATACTGACATATCAAGCCTGTTGATGACCCACTTAGCTTTTCCTTAATTTCTTTTGCTCTTTTCCTGGAAGGGTCTTTCCTTTCTCCTCAACAGTTTTTGTTTCTATAAAGGGTATATCTAATGGCTTTCTGACTGATTAGTTTAGATAACTGTTGCAGCTTGTTTGCTTGCCTTCCTTCACAGGACAAGTGGCACTTGTCCTTCACAGCCTGCTCCCGAGGGGGCCTCTAAGCCGTGTTAATCACCATTAAAGTAAAACACAAAGAAATTCATAAAGCAAGCTATGGGAATCTCTATCGTCGTAGCATTGGAGAGCGTTCTTGTGTGATTCTTGTTCATTTTATGAGGAGGAGCTGCAGGAGGTCATCTCTCAAGGCCCACATTCTTGGATTTATTTTTCTGGTTGGCAGCATCAATAGCTACTGTAAAATGCCCTTGTCACCAGGTGTTGTTCAGATGAAGATGGACTTGCACATCTACTGTGGGTGATCTTTTCCTGAATGCTCCTGAGGCACCCGAATGAAACAGTGTGCCAGTCAAATATCAGGCAATGAATCTTCCTCTCAATCCTTCCCATATAGATGTCTAATCCAAACAACTACCTGTCTCTTGAATGTTCTCATCCATTACCTTTCTTCCACTAACAGTCTGGCATTGGTCTGATTTGTCTCAGTTCCTGATTTTGAAGAGGACTCCTAATCCACATTGTTGGCACAGATAGATTCTTGCAGGAGAAGTCAACAAGCCCAAAGGTCCTGAGTGTCTATTGTTGTTGGGGCACTGATTTGAGGGTGTTTTATTGTGTGTAACAAACCACTACAAATTTAGTGTCTTAAAATAGCATACTTTTATTATCTCAGTTTCCTTCTCAGGGTCTCCTGAGGCTGAAATCTAGGGTGTCCAGTGGGATGCAGTCTGATCTGAAGCTCGGGTCCTTGCTAAAGCTTATGCAGTTGTTGGCAGGATCAATTTTCTTGAAATTATGGAACACACAGTAGATTATTTCTTCAAGGACAACAGGAAAGTCCCTAGGTGGTTCATTCTCTCTCTACAGGTAAAAGTTTGTCTTCTTTTAAAGAGCTCACCTGGATAGCAAAGGCTCACCTAGAATGAGTTCCCCTTCATTAACTCCAGGTCAACTGATACAAACCTTACATTTAGCTGTAAAATCCCTTTATCTCTTTCCATATACCATAACTTAATCACTAAAGTAAAACACCATCAGATGCATAGTCCTGCCTGCTCTCAAATAAAGACAATTATGTAAGGCATAAGCCTTAAAGAATAGGAATCTTGAGGGATAGCCTAGAATTCTGAAACTAAGGGTGATACAAAGAGGAATAGTCTTGTATTGCTTTCCCAGAAACTACTCAACTCTCTGTAGGATACTTCAAAAATCAGCTTGTGGGAAAGTTAATTAGTAATGCCAGAGATAAGCTACAATTCTATAGAGTATCATAATTGGTAAACAAATAGGGCACAATATAACTTCCCTCCCCTTTTTTCTCTTAATCCTTCTTTCTTTTTCCATAAAATGGAAGTCATCCCTTCTGCCAGAGGCCTGGATTATTTTATTGGGTTGAAAGTGAGAAAATTTTATTTCCTTTGGCTTCATTATTATAAGACATAAGGAAATACTTTCCTTAGTATATCAACCCCCAGGCCCAAGAACTTCTAAAACATAAAGATCCAAATAAAATATTAACCCTTAAATGGTACAGATATTAAAATTGCAGTGTACATGTCCAGCAATCTATTAAGATCTCACCACTGACTTTCCTAGTTACTTTGTTGCTGACCCAATGTGCTAGCTTTACTCAGCAGTCACCTGGGCCCTTGTCAAGCATCCTTGATGTAGCAAACATCCTCTTCAGTGCTTTGGCCTGTGGATTTCTCCAGAACCCCTGGATTGTTGGCATTGGTGGTAGCAAGTTAAGCTTGGTAGGTTCCTTATCTCTCTCTCTCTCTCTCTCTCTGCCCATCCAGTAGCTTTTTGATGACAAATGGTATGAGATTATTTGTTCTCAAGTTATGTAACTTCTCAATTGCAGTAATTGCATCAATTTTCAATAATAGCTAAATGGACCTTATAAAGCACAACTCATCAAATGAAGCAGACTAGGCAGAGTAACAAATGTAACCTTCAATGCAACCCTCTCCATGGTCTGTTTTTGTCTGACTTCAAATTTGCATAGAAATTTATCTCTTCTTTGCATTTATACTAAAGCATTTAGAGAAGGATGTGGTTAATTGTTATAAACTAATTATTAAACATTTTTAGAAAAAAATGGAGGTAAGGAGATCATAGCCTGCCTTCCCTAAATGACTTCCAACTCTCTTCTCCTCTATTTCTCTAGACTTCAGTTTGTCCCCTAAGTCCTAAAAAGAACTGTGACCACCATCTTTAGAAGACAGCTCAGAGCTTGCTGGTAGTACTTATATAGTACTGTTTCCTGGGAGTTAATCTATCCCCATCCCAACCTTTGCAAGCCTGGCCAGTGTCTTTATAAAGCATTTCTGATGAAAACATTTTCCCCATTTCATTACATAAAGCATTTGATACTTTACTATACTTTTTTTTTTAAAAAAAATTTTATTGGTTGTTCAAAAAATTGCAAAGCTCTTGACATATCATATTTCATACATTAGATTGAAGTGGGTTATGAACTCCCAATTTTACCCCAAATGCAGATTGCAGAATCACGTCGGTTACACATCCACAATTTTACATAATGCCCTATTAGTAATTGTTGTATTCTGCTACCTTTCCTATCCCCTACTATCCCCCCTCCCCTCCCCTCCCATCTTCTCTCTCTACCCCATCTATTGTAATTCATTTCTCTCCTTGTTTATTTTCCCATTCCCCTCACAACCTCTTATATGTAATTTTGTATAGCAATGAGGGTCTCCCTTCATTTCCATGCAATTTCCCTTTTCTCTCCCTTTCCCTCCCATCTCATGTCTCTGTTTAATGTTAATCTTTTCTTCCTACTCTTCCTCCCTTCTCTGTTCATAGTTGCTCTCATTATATCAAAGAAGACATTTGGTATTTGTTTTTTAGGAATTGGCTAGCTTCACTAAGCATAATCTGCTCTAGTGCCATCCATTTCCCTGCAGATTCTATGATTTTGTCATTTTTTATTGCTGCATAGTACTCCATTGTGTATAGATGCCAACGAAATAAAAATCTTTCATGATAAACAAAAGTTAAAAGAATTTGCAGCCAGAAAACCAGCATTGCAAAGCATTTTGAGCAAAACACTACACGAGGAAGAAATGAAAAACAATAACCAAAACCATCAGTGGGAAGTGCCTCAGTAAAGACAGAGGGCGAGGGGAAAGATAATCATGGAGAAACAAACTAAATTATTTAAAAAAAGGATAAATAATCAAACATGGATGGAAGTACAAACCATATATCAATAGTAACTCTGAATGTTAATGGCTTAAACTCTCCAATAAAGCGACATAGGCTGGTATCATGGATTAAAAAAACAAATCCAACAATATGCTGCCTCCAGGAGACACATCTGATTGGAAAAGACATACACAGGCTGAAGGTGAAAGGATGGGAAAAAATATACCACGCACACGGTCCTCGTAAGCAAGCAGGGGTGGCCATCCTCATATCGAATAAAATCGACTTCAAGACTAAGTTAATCAAAAGGGATAAAGAAGGACATTATATACTGTTAAAAGGAACCATTCACCAACAAGACATAACAATTATCAATATTTATGCACCAAATAATGGTGCTGCGACATTCATAAAACCAATTCTCCTCAAGTTCAAGAATCAAATAGACCACAACACAATAATTATGGATGACTTCAACACACCTCTCTCACCATTGGACAGATTCTCCCAACAAAAGTTGAATAAACAAACTATAGAACTCAATATCACAATCAATAACCTAGACTTAACTGACATATATAGAGTATATCAACCATCATCAAATGGATATACTTTTTTCTCAGCAGCACATGGATCCTTCTCAAAAATAGACCATATATTATGCCATAGGGCAACCTTCAGTAAATATAAAGGGGTGGAGATAATACCATGCATTTTATCTGATCATAATGGAATGAAACTGGAAATCAATGATAAAAGAAGGAAGGAAAAATCCTACATCACATGGACAATGAACAATATGTTACTGAATGATCAGTGGGTTACAGAAGACATAAAGGAGGAAATCAAAAAATTCTTAGAGATAAATGAAAATACAGACACAACGTATCGGAATCTATGGGACACAATGAAAGCAGTTTTAAGAGGAAAATTCATCGCCTGGTGGTCATTCCTCAAAAAAAGAAAAAACCAAGAAATAAATGAGCTCACACTTCATCTCAAAGCCCTAGAAAAGGAAGATCAAAACAACAGCAAATGTAGCAGAAGGCAAGAAATAATTAAAATCAGAGCGGAAATCAATAAAATTGAAACAAAAGAAACTATTGAAAAAATTAACAAAACTAAAAGTTGGTTCTTCAATAAAATAAATAAGATCGACAGACCTTTAGCCATGCTAATGAAGAGAAGAAGAGAGAGAACTCAAATTACTAACATACGGGATGAAAAAGGCAATATCACAACAGATGCTACAGAAATACAGAAGACAATTAGAAATTATCTTGAAAACCTATATTCCAATAAAATAGAAGATAGTGAAGACATCGATAAATTTCTTAAGTCATATGATTTGCCCAGACTGAGGAGGATACACACAATTTGAACAGACCAATATAAATGGATGAAATTGAAGAAGCCATCAAAAGACTACCAACCATGAAAAGCCCAGGACTGGATGGGTATACAGCGGAGTTTTACAAAACCTTTAAAGAAGAATTAATACCAATACTTTTCAAGTTATTTCAGGAAATAGGAAAAGAGGGAGCTCTTCCAAATTCATTCTATGAGGCCAACATCACCCTGATTCCGAAAACAGACAAAGACACCTCAAAGAAAGAAAACTACAGACCAATATCTCTAATGAACCTAGTTGCAAAAATCCTCAATAAAATTCTGGCGAATCGAATACAAAAACACATCAAAAAAATTGTGCACCATGATCAAGTAGGATTCATCCCTGGGATGCAAGGATGGTTCAATACACGGAAATCAATAAATGTTATTCACCACATCAATAGACTTAAAGATAAGAACCATATGATCATCTCGATAGATGCAGAGAAAGCATTCGACAAAGTACAGCATCCCTTTATGTTCAAAACATTAGAAAAACTAGGGATAACAGGAACTTACCTTGACATTGTAAAAGCTATCTATGCTAAGCCTCAGGCTAGCATCATTCTGAATGGACAAAAGTTAAAGGCATTCCCTCTAAAATCCGGAACAAGACAGGGATGCCCTCTATCACCACTTCTATTCAATATAGTTCTCGAAACACTGGCCAGAGCCATTAGACAGACGAAAGAAATTAAAGGCATAAAAATTGGAAAAGAAGAACTTAAATTATCACTATTTGCAGATGACATGATTCTATACCTAGAAGACCCAAAAGGGTCTACAAAGAAACTATTAGAGCTAATAAATGAATTCAGCAAAGTGGCAGGATATAAAATCAACACGCATAAATCAAAGGCATTTACCATACTTTTAAAATGTATTTTATTTCCAGAATCTGCCCTCATCTTTATACTCTCTGTCTCATAGGAGCAATGATAGTGGGAAGGAATCTTTCTAATGGGTTTACTTCTCCTAATGCATGTTGGAAATGGGATCCACTCATATTAGACTCCCTGTCTGACCTGGTGGCTCCCTCAAACCATGATCCTGCATCTGTCCTTTTGTGTTCAGCCGGAAGCTAAAGGGCCTCTGCACGCACTTGTGCCAAAGCCTTTGCTCTCATTGTTACACATCCACAGTTTTCTGCTGAGTCTGCCCTCACCATGCTAAGAGTCAATCTTGGTTCCCATCTCTATGGTGGCCTTCTGTCCCTATCCTTTGTTATTTCTCTTCAACATTTTAGACTGTTAACTGCAGTGCCTCCTAAATTCTCTGCCCCTTGGTACGTCATGCATGGCTCTCTACTGGTTTTCTTCCTCTTCATCTTCTCTCAGTCTTCTTTGAGAGGGTGTTTCATTTGGCTGGATACTTACATGATGATGTCTCTAGACTCTGTCTTTTGCTCTTCTGTTTTCTCATTTTAATGTTTTTTGAATAAGTCATGAATTCTACATTTGCTCCCAACGTCTGCCTGGATCTCTGGCATGCATTTCTCTGCCTGGATCTCTGGCATGCATTTCTCTTCCTGGATCTTTGGCATGCATTTCTCTGTAGATAATCACAGCTCTTCTTCAAACTCTTCATATCCACACTGACCTAGCTGTTTCCCCCATGTTTCTTATCTAGATACCCAAATTTGTAAGCTTTCTCAGATTGTGCTTCTTAATCCAAAGTTTCACCAGTGATTCAGTCTGACTACTTCTGCTCCTCTCATCTCTGAGTCTCTCCATCTACTAGTCCTTTTATTCTCCTTTATCACACCATTGTCACTTCCACCTGAAAATTTCATGGGTGCCAAATTGTTTTTTCTGCAACTTCACCTTCCCAAATCTATCTTCCCAACCATCCAGAGAGGTCATCTTCATGTAAACATCCAGTACTTATATGCCATGGCACTGTTCTTCTCATGATTGTATCTGAGCACGTCAATGTCCTGCTTATCATTTACCTGACAAAGGTAAGCTTGTTAGCATGACCATTATCCTGCTCACAGGACCACATCTTCTGTCATTCATTGCTCTCACAGCAGACCCAAACTACCTGATTTTCTCTAAATAGGCCACGCTTATTCCTGCCTCTATTTCTCTGGGTATGGATTTTTTTCTTTCTGGAGTGTCTATTCTAAATCAGTCTCTACAGCAAATTTTCACTCACCCAACAAGGTCCCAGGTCTATTGCTACTTTTTCTATCATAACTTACATAAATGCAAGTTTTCTCTGTGATTGACTTGTCCTGTGGGTGAACTATACTGTAGGTATTTACATATACAATTAATTTTATTCTAAACATTTGACTACATTTTTTTGTATTCCAAGGAGGCTAAGCATTCCAACAGGACCTGGATCTTGTTCTTTTGTCTTCTTACCTTTAATGCCTATCACAGAGTAGTGCTAAATAGGCAATGTTGAATAGGGATATTTTGACTATTGCACATTTTTACAAATAAGTCTTCTAGGAAACTAGTTATTGTGAAGGCTTAATGGGTTTTCAGGTGTCTCTAATGTAGAAAGAAGTTGAGGCATTTATAAAGTGTTGAGTATGGGCTTGGTGTATCACAATCCTCAGAGCAAGCATGTTCTTTGTCCATTTGTCTCTCAGTCCCACCAGCTTTGATTATGATGTAGGAGCCAATTATTTAAAAATGAGATTAGATTATTTTGCCTTTTTGCCTGCTCTCAGGTTTATAAAACCTCTATGTCTTCTGTCGTTTTGAATTTATGAATCTTGATTGGGACATAAATCAGCAAAGAATACTGCTGATGGGTAGCAGGTACATATTAGTTTATCTGAATAATATAAATCAAGGAATGTTTGACTTGTGCTGTTCAGATCAGTTAAAAAGGAATATGTTTCTCAACTAAGATGCAAAACAGAGCTGAGAGTTCATTCCCTTGAGTGAGTTTTGGATGTTAAATTTAATTGTTCTTATGCTTGCATATTTCAGAGTCTCACTTGGAAATTTCTCACATATTCTTAAACACCAGGTTTATTCCAGATTAAATGTGTTTTTCTATTCTACAAGCACCAGCTTTTGAGTGGTTCTTCATCCTACCTTCCAGGAGAATGTATAAAGCCATTTTTAAGGCAGAGTGACTACATATGTGCATAAATCTTGCCCTTAATTGATCTCAATGAAGCATACATTTATTGCTGAAAAAGTGCTTTGATTTTATGGCCCTATGTCAGTACTGAGAATTTCTGTAATATGAATCACTTCTTGTGATTTTTTCTTGTTAAGTGGGAGGGCAGTGATTTAAGACTAGATTTTTATTTATTTATTTGCTATTAAAATGTATCAAATTAAGTCGACTGAATGGAGTGGAACAGAAACACATCACCCATGGGAACCTCTGCTTTCTGACAACTTCATTTAACCAAAATGACTGAAAACTGAGAAACAAACAAAGAGAACATACGGAGGCCAAAATCCTTCTTGCAATAAGACTTGTGAATTTTAGTTTCTTTATTTTATAATGTTCTTTATTTTTACTTAGTATAAATTTATTTTCAGGTCTTGAAACCCCATAGGCTATTAGTAGGCTTGAAAAAAAAAACAAAAACATGGAAAGAGTGCCACAAGACTCTAGACAAAGTTTCAAGAGTTTATACATTTGGTACCAAGACAGAGCACACCATGTGCCCACAAGACCTTGCTCCTTATCCCTGGGGATTGCTGTCAATGTGAGTATTGATTTCCCTGCGGATGTTATTAGTCAGTGAAATTTATCAAGTGTCTGCTAGGTACAGGCACTGTGGTAGGCTGTGGAGAAAATTATCCTCCCCTGAAAGTCATTACAGCCAGCCAGGACCACTGACTAGCAGCCACAGTGAGGTTAAGATTAGTGCTGTGGAAGGGGAAGCAAAGGTATGTTGTAAGCCTGGGTCAGGGGCAAGTACCCAAACGGGAGAAACTGGGGGAGGCTTCTCAGAGGAAGTATCTTAAACTGTTGTAAAAAAAGGATGTAATGGATTTTAATAATATGTCTTATAAACATACTTAAAATAAATGTCCATTGCCAGTGAGTGAGAATTCTATTACATCTCTGGAAAAAGTGACTAGAGAAGTTGAGTGATAATCCTTGTATTTTCAAATTGTCAAAGTTCCCTTTCCATATGCAATACAATCTATGGTTTTCCATCTCTATGAGAAAAAAAAGGGTTAAGAAATTTTTAAATGAAAGTTAAGAGCACATAACGATGAGGGTCTATTTAGAAGTAGTTCCACATAGATGTCTGATAACTCCCCTTAGTTAGAGAGTGGCAACAGAAACGAAAATTAGCCCTTTGCCACCCCACCACAATTTTATGCCTGAGTTATTTGGCCATTATATCTCACATGCTTTATAAACTTTGGAAAATAAAAGAAAATACATGCCCTATAATATCAGATCAAGGAAGCCAGAGCAACATGGATCTGTTCCTTAGACGGAATTCTTTGGTTTAACAACAAGATGCAACCAGCTTGAGAGTTAGTGTACTTAGATTAAATGCAAAATTAATTGCCACATTCAAAAAACAACTGAGTTTGGAGATGCTGATTTGGTTAAAATGGCTAGATCATTTGGAGTTATTGAGATAACATTTAGTGGGAAAGGAGAAGATTATGTCTTAGATGCTGCATATATAGTGGTTGGCAGCTTCTGTAATTAATTATCTAGGACAAGTGGAAAGATTGGCACCTCCCTGAGCCCCAGGGGTATGGAAATGGTCACTGTGGTCACTGCAAACAAGTTAATTTCTCCCATCATGGGCCAGCATAGTCAGAGAGATGACCATTCGCAATCCATCTGATTGTGCCTTCAACATTTTTTTTTAAATATCTCTAATGTTCTAGGCACTGTTCTAAGACTTTGAGATAGATCCATGAGCAAAAGTAGAAAAGATGCTTATCTTCATAGTGTTTATATTCTATCAGCAGTAAAACAGATGATAAACAAACGATATTATAAATTCATCAAATTAAGAACTTACATTGGAAGTGCTCTGGAAGAAAGAAAAATTCTACTCCAGGTAAAGAGATCCAGAAGGCAACTTTAAGTAAAGAAGACAAAAAAGACTTCATCCTCATATATGACTAAGACACTTTGTCAATCTAGGCCTAATCAGGGGAGGGAAACCATACAGTGAGTTGAAGACAGAAAGTTAAAGTATCATTAACTATAACAGAGGATAGAGTAACAGGGGACTGACTAGTAAAACATAAAGCAAATGGCAAGGAATTCAGGAGCAGAAGATAAAAGGAGCAGTGATGAGGCAGAGCACCCTTTAGCCCATGGAGAGGCCCAGAGGGATCACTGGATGGGGAGGTTCACAGGCAGAAATCCATTCTCTGGATTTTCAAAATCCACCCTCAAGTGATGAGGAGAGCTTTTTTTAAGGGATTTTCTCCCCTGAGAACTATAACATTGTTTGGGGTCAGCAGTTAGTTAATGGCTGTGATGTTTCAAGAGCTAAATCCAGATGGATGGGAAGCCACGTGCAGGAGCTTGGCCAATGAGATGCTATAACCATGAAGCAAAATCCTTTTCTGCTGCAGTTACCTCCAGCATCCTGTACTGAGGAAGCTTAACATTAGGCCAACCAGCCCTGGAGAGAATTTCTAAGGGCTTAATCCCTCTTCTCAAGAAGGAAAACCAGATGAACTTGGAACCCAGAGGCATCAATTGATCATTTGCACAAATAGTAAGGAAGTGAATATCTGGGTGTAGGTTTCATTCCCAGTGGAGAAAAAATTTCTGTAGAAGCCCAAAGGGAGGAGAGTACATAGCAAGGAAACCGGGTTGCAGAAATATTTTGGATATAAAGGATAACACCAGGAATCAATATTATAGGAAAAATAAGATGTGACCATGTAGGACTTTCATTATGTGTCATCTTAACGGCTTTGGGATTTATTCCAAGGAAGACATTTCAGGAGTTTGAGTTAGAGGGTGGCAAGATATATCTGGAAATAATCACTGTGGTGGCTATTGAGGACAGATTCCTATAGGCCAGTGGTAGAGTCAGAAAGATGAGTCAGGACGCTGTGGATGGTGGCTTAGATCAAATGGGAGCAGTGGAATTGCAGATAGTGAGAAATGCTGACTTTTCTGTTGAAGCAGTTATACATATTCCCATTTCTGTTCCTTTCTCATGGGAAATAGATATAGATAGATAGAAATATCTTTAGGATATGTTTTTCGTATCTGTAAAAACTATACTGTGAAGAAAGGATGCTGGCACTCTCTAAAGATTAAGACTCATTAAAAGTTTGTCATTGATTAAATTTACATTTATTTGTTGCAAACTGAAAGATTGTATGCAAGGTACCAATGATTTTCAGTAAAAGATCTATAGATATTTAAATTATAAACCTAACAGTCAGAGCTATTTCATAAAACAAACAAATGCAGAAGGTTGTATTTAACTTTCATCTCTCTCAAACACAACTCTAGTTTTGAACTTGTCTGAGATAAAGGCCACCCTCTATGACATCCACATACCACTCCAGCTGCCTGCCAGCCACCTAAGCCATCTTCCCCTAGGTCACCCAGGCTCCACCACAGGATATAGAGCTCTGTGTTTTGGACCTGTGCTGTTCCCTCCTGCTGGGCAAACACACCTGTTTCCTGCCCCCTTGCCATTACCATAACATTGCCTGTCCTGAAACACTGCCCTACTTCCCCCTGGCCTTTGCAAAGTCCCTGGCATGGTTCACACTCCTGCCTTAATACCTCACTCATTCATTTCCTGAGTGAAGACCTATCCCCTCCTTCAATGGCCATAGTTTTCTTTTCTATGTGCTCCATACCAAAGTGTACCGCCACCCTTGACATTGTGGCTTTCTGGCTGACCATCTTCTCTTTGAAGCAGTGCATTCTTAAAGGTCTTGCTCTTCTTTACATCCCTACTATATTTCCTATTTTTAAAAAATTCATACTGAAGTTAACCTTTATTTATTTAGAAGTCACAGAGATCAATATTATATCTAGTAATTACAGATATATCATGTAACAATAGTTAATTCTTACGAAGTCTTTTTCACCATTATAGGCTAATCGAGGTATTTAACTAGTAGTTACTGAAGCCACTGTAGTATTGGAGAAATTCTTTCCAATATTCAGTATTACTTGTGACATTTCCAACCCCAACAAGTCCAATAAAAGCCACATTATTTCACTACATTTTTAATATGAAGAGCAATTATTTTCTCTTGGCTTTGGTAGTTATGTAGACCATCACACCATGGAGGCCAGATTCTTTCTGAACCTTTATCTTATATCACTTCCTGAGTGAAACATGACTGAAATATGCATCTTCTTTTATTAATACTCAAGTTGTCACCAAAAGTAAGTGATGAAAATAAATACCTATATACAAAGCAATGCATCCCCATATTCAATGGAATGCTCAGATGTCTCTAGAAATTTGCAAGGGAAGTTGCATTTCCTGAAACTCTGAAACTCTAAGAGATGGGATCAAAACAGTCTAAAGAGAGAATTAAATAAAGTGGATTTTATGTCTATAATTTGTAGAAACATTGAGGGGGAAATTAAGATATCTGATTAGAAAGGGAATAAATCAACACTATAATGAGAACACACAATTTGGTAAGAAAAGGTTTATATTGTGAAATATTTCTGAAAAACATTTATTTCAAACTTAAGAATTCTCCATCCTTAATAATTTGGGACCAAATTGTATAGTTAACTTGAAGTAATAAGCCCCAAGAGGTATTAAATGGGTATTGAAATGAAAATAAAATTTCTTAGAAATTGGCCATTAGAAAAGTTTCTCCACTTCCTAGAAGGGTGCTCAAATTCTATCTACTTATAATCATATCTCATTTTGTCTCTGGTATAACATTTTGAGTTGCCTTGTAATTATGTATCTGTGTAATTGTTTTCAACTCTAAACAGTGAATTACTATACTACAGGAATCACATTAATTTAATGTAGTATTTGGTGCTCAGTTAAATATTTTAAAAGAATAAGAATTAAGCAAAGCTTGTATGAGTCTATATTGAAAAAATGAAAGTATAGTATATACAGTGGAGTCACTGCTGATATAAGAAGGATTGGTAAAGAACTGGTTTCAGATTTAGATAGTTGTGAAATATTTAAGTAGAGATGGGGAGTAAGCCACTAGATATAGTGCTGTGATGGACAAGAGACACAGAAATTGTTGTCATTAGAATAAATATGATAAAAGTCATCTTGGGAGAGAATGCAAAAATTCAGAGGGTCTACAAACAATCCATGTGGAACTTAGCTTCAGTAAGATTAAGAAGAGAAGCCAAGAAAGGAAGCAGAGAAAAACTAGCCAGTTAGTCAGGGGAAGTATGACGTAGTTTGGAAGCCATAAGAAAATATTAAGATCATAAGAAGAAATTAAGATAAAGTGATTAATGTTTAAAAATTGTTGAAAACGTAATGGGGTTGAAGACAGAGGTAAATCTGTTAGAGGTCACTGTAGATCAGGGCAGAGATAATTTGGGGAGTGAAGGAGGAACAAGTCAAAATGGAGAGGGGCTGATGAGAAAAAGCATTATGAGAACATGGAGAAAGGGTAATCCTCATTTTTGAGATGACTTCCTATAAAAATAAGCAGATAAATGGAGTAGTAGCTAGAAGGAGGTGAAGGATCAGGTGACTGTAGTGATGCATTCTTCTGTGAATTGTGGGTGGAATGGGAGGATGATGAAATGGTGAAGGGATAGATCCAGAAGAGAGCAAAAGACTGATGAAGGTGAGAGACAAGATAATCGGTGGAGAACAGTCCCTGCCAAGTGAACAGAGGATAAGAAGCAAAATCCACCGTGGCCTCAGAGAGGAGTAGGGATCAAATGTGAATTCCGGTCTCGACTTGGTCATGATGATGTGAGAAAATGTCTTTCTGTTGATGTACCAGTAATTTATTGCTATGTAAAAAACTACCCCATAACTTTGTAGCTTAATGGTTATTAATTATTTTTCCATTATCCTGAGGTTTAACCAGACTCAGTTGGGCAGTTCTGCTCCATGTGGTGTAGTTGATATCTCTTGTGATGGTGTATTCCACTGGGAGCTTGGCTGGAAGATGGCTTTTCACTCTCTGCCATCTCTCTTCATGAGGCTTTGCAGGATGCAGTTGTCTATCTTCACAGCATAGCAGCTGGTTTCCAAGAAGAAGCACTTCTAAGAGGATACTCCTGCTATACAAGTATTTAACACATTGGTTTTCTCCATGCTTGCTAATATTTCATTGATATATAACTTCATATAACCAACACCAGAGCCAGTAAGGAAGAGACTACACAAGGACATGCATACCAGGAGAAGACACTCACTGGAGTGTCACTAGAGTAACTGTCTCTCACAGATTGTTTTTATTTTCTTACACAAAACACCATCATCTGCTAAAAGTTAGCTAGGAAAGAAATGCAAAAAGGAAATGTTCTGGGGGCTGAGTGCCTACATGAGCTGTATTCATACCTGTGACAGATAATAACATCAATCTTCCATTATTGTGGCTTTGTGTAATAATCATCAGCCACACTTCATCACACACAGTAAGCAGACAGATCAGTGAGGTTCTTTACAGATGCCTCAATCTATCGGGGAGAAAGAATATAGAGAGCAGAACTGTGAGACTACCTATAGTAACTATTTGTTTTTTTTCTTTTGTATACCCTCCCTTATTCATCTCCTTTAAGGAGAAATAAACTTGAATAAAATTATGTCATTTGCTGGTAAATGGATGGAACTGGAGAACACCATGCTAACTGAAAAAAGTGACTCAGAAACTAAATGAATGAATATTTTCTTCTTATGTAGAAGATGAAGATGGGGGGAGAGCAAAGGAGAGAGAGAGAAGAGGGAGGAGGAGAAGGAAAAAGATAATAAGAAATGGAGAGCTCATGAAAATAGAAGGAGAGAGAGAGAGAGAGAGAGAGAGAGAGAGAGAGAGAGAGAGAGAGAGAGAGAGAGAGGTGTGTGTGGTGGGAAGAGGGTACTGGGAATCACTGGGAAACAAAATATAACAAATTATTCTGTCTATGTACAAATATACCTAAATGAATCATATATATTTAAATATAGAATGCATTAATTAAAATAAATATAATACTAGAAATTGATGGAAGATCAGGGTGGGGAGGAGGGGAGGGAAAGAGAAGGTACTAGGGAAGGAGATAGGGCAAATTATGTAATATGTATGTACAGATGTGGCATGAGGAATCCACTGTTAAGTATAATTACAAATAAAAGTAAAAACAAATCAATAAAATTTTGAACTCAATTTAAAGAATCAACTCATGGGGCTGGGGATGTGGCTCAAGCGGTAGCGCGCTCACCTGGCGTGCGTGCGGCCCGGGTTTGATCCTCAGCACCACATACAAACAAAGATGTTGTGTCCGCCGAAAACTAAAAAATAAATACTAACAATTTCTCTCCCTCTCTCTCTCTCTCTCAAAAAATAAATAAATAAGGTTATAAAAAACAAAACAAAACAAAAAAAAAACACCCCAGGTTTCCTCACCCCCCACATAAAAATAGCTTCAGCTTTAAAAAAAAAAAGAATCAACTCATTGTAATCAATTTAGATGTTCCTTATATGCAAATATATATATATTAGAGTCTTGAGTGTTGATGTAAAGATGTGGCAGGCACAGTTTTGCTTCATTCATGTAATTTAAAGACAGTTTTTCCAAAGTTCCCCTATATTTTTAAACTTTCCTAGTTTAGCTCCTGTCCAGTTACAAATGGAGAAACAACATAATGAATTTGCTATTGAAACACAGAAATTCAGATAAGGAAGAATTCAACTGATATGGAAGGATTGGAAAGGCTGGAAGAGGGCACAGAGGTCCTCTGGAAGCAGTAGTGCAGGAAGTAGCTGCTATCATGTTATGGACTGAAAAGTTTGTGTCTAAAATCCCCATGCTGAAGTCAAATCCCCAATGTGACATTAGGAAGCAGTGCTTTGGGGAAGTGATTAAGTCATGAGGGGGAAGCCTTCCTCAGTGGGATTAGTACCCTTTCATGAAGAATGGGCTCATCCCTCACTCTCTTTGCTTTCCATCTTATGAGCACACAAGAAGACAGAAGCCTATGAACTGGAAGGCTGGGGATGCTGGCTCCCTGATCCCAGACCTCTACCCTTCAGTACTGAGAGGAACAGTACTGAAGAAATAATTTGTTGTTAGTATGTAGTACTTAGTATCGTAATCAGTAGTTAGTCTGAAATAAGACATCCTTTGAGAGAAAAAGAAAGAATAAAATAATCTAACGGGCAGCACTTAGCTGCCTTAGGTTGGTTTGTAGAGTCCCAAACCCTAGATTTATGGAAGGGTCGGGATGGATGAGTGATGAGATCATAGCACCCAGCCCCATATTTTAAAAGCATCACCTTTGTCCTCTGCTTCTTCAGTGGCCTAAGGGAGGGAGAAGAAAGGGGAGTGCAGTCTGGAGGAAGGTGACATTCCATGTCTTGAGCCTTTACATGACCTTAGAGTAGGGGTGGACAAGGGCTTTTCTCTCTTCGTGTTCATAAACATAACTGCAGTTTTAAACTTTTCAATATCAAAGAATGTATTTGCCTTCCATTTCTTGCTTATGATAAGGTGAAAAAATCAATCAACTTTTATTGAGGTTTAAAAAAAGAGATGAAAAAATACTTCCCCCAAATAAAAATTAAACAAAAACATATGTATATTTAATTAAAACTTACAGTAATCTGTTTTTTTAGTTTCATAACTAATATTTCTATATGCCAGGTTTTCACTTTTCAGTAGCAGTAATAGCAGTAAGCTAAACAATATATATATACCACAGTAGCTCAAGTTTTTCTTTTTTGTGTCCACTGCTGGCTTTAGTATAAACTACCTGTATTGTAGAAAAATTTCCCAATCCAAAAATCCATAGATCTGTCATCAGAAAACATTTATCTTGCTAACAGCAAAAGCACAAATCATGGGAATTCTGAGCAGCTTTTCTGAAACAACCACAGTTTTCAAAATTCAGTCTCATAGCACCATAGAGAAACAGCAAGCATTTTCCTGTTTTCCTTCTCAATTTTTATCTTTTTAATTTATTTTTCAGAATCAGAAAATGTCTATATTCACCTAAGATAATATTTATGAAAATAGAGAATTCACTTTTAAAATATGCTAATGCTTTTGGAATGATTTTTAGAGGATCATTTGTAGGCTGAAATGATCATATTCTAGCTTTGTTCCAGAAGGATTTATGTTTTGACCAGCTATTTGGAAGGAAGTGTGAGCAGCCAAAATAAATATAGACTCGGGTGGGAGGGAAAGCAAGCATTTTGTTTCTTATATTTTAAAAATATATTTTGTGCACCTGAGTTGAATGTTTATTACCTTTTCCTTCCTTTTTCTCAAGTAATGTATAGAAAAAAGTAGGGTCAAATGTGGCTCATCAAGGAACAACCCTCTTTTCCAAAGCATTTCTGGTCTGGGTTTTTCCAAAGCCATCACAACCAGATCCTTTGTTGTCAAAATCTCTTAGGTTAGTAATAATAGGCTTGATTTTTAGGGGTCCCTGGAACTTCCAGACTTAGGCTTCACCCAAATTATCAACAGTGCATGTGTAATCAAAGGATCGTGGCCTGTGTGCTTAATAGATCTAAACCAGATTTTCCCGAGGACACAGAAGAGTGCCCTGTGACAGTGCACCAGGGAACCCTGCCTTACAACCTGTCTAAGCCTGACCAGCTCTCCTTCTCTGCCTCTGCCTAAAAATAACAACAGCCAAATTCATTTAGAGCTGATATGAACACAATAGGAGCCCCAGGGTTTCCAGAATCTCCCTGGGAGCTGGTGAAGAATACAGATGAAAAAAATTGGTGAGGATGCCCTCCCTCCCTTCTTTTCCACTCATCCTGGACAGCAGCCACCTAGACATTAACTAAAGTGTGCTTCTTCCTGCCCTGCAAATCCTGATGTCCCCCTAACAGTCCTTACCCTGTTCTATTGTTTCTGTGATAACTTATTATCACAGAAACAAATCATGTAATTTACTTGTTTATTATCTGAATATTACTGGTATGTAAACTCTAATGAGATCAAGGATCATTTCATTGATTGGAACCTTATCAGCTGCAATATTCAAATGTTAAATTCGTTCATGGAATATATTTTTTTAAATTGTATTGACATTTCTTATTATTTGTTATTTATAACAACTATATTGGAAAGCTACTTTTTTAAAGTGAATATTCTATTTTTATAAATATTAGGTGAATATAGACATTTTCTGATTAGAAAAATAATTCTGTGTAAATATGTTAATAATTACATGAGGTATAGCATTTTGTGAATGTTAAGCATATTACATAGGCCAAACCAGCTCCTACTGAATTTTAGTGGTTGACTATGTTGCCTTTAACTATGTTCGATTACAGACCATCATCAGTCAGGTTTAGGTCTACCATAAATGTCTCTTATTTGGAGACCTAAATAGTAGCAACACTTGGTACACGGTTTTCTCATGAGCATGTTTAAAAGATATCACATTTCATTTATGTTCTGGGCATTGAATAAGATATCTTCTTTCTTTTTTACTTCATTCACCCATCCATCTATCTGTCCATCCATGTACCCTTCTATTCATCCATCTATCTGTCCATTCTTTAAGTCTTCCAGATTATTTTGTGCCTGCTAATTACATATCAAGTATTCTTTTAGAAAATGAAGGTGCAGGATGAATGAGATTTTAAAAATCTTCAATTTCATGGAGCTTTTATTTTAGCAGAGATCATAGATGCATAAGCTGAAACATAAATACAATTTTAGACAGAATATTTTGAATAGATGGGAATGAAGAAATAAGGGTGACAAGCAATATTAAATAGGTAGTCAGGGAAGGCCTTTCACAAAATTTGAGCTGAGAATAAAATAATCAAACAATATATAACCAAATACATTATTCTAATCAAGGTCACGACCTAAAAACAAAAACAAAAACCTTGTTAAGCTTCTCCTTTTTATTTTTTGTTTTCATTACTACTTTTACTTCTTATTTCCTCCTTCTTTGTGACCATTTTTTCACTTTCAAGTTGTCAGGTGAATACAAAACAAAGCCTAAGCAGAATAGGCAAGGCTGATTGCCAAGATCTACAATTTGCCCAGTTATTTTAAGATTAGTTGGAATCACATTGTTTGAGGGGCTGTTATTTCTCTAACAAAGGCATAATTGAGCAAATAAAGTAGAATAATGCTACCTAATGCATTATATATTCAATTAAAAGATCCAGAGAAAAAGCCTCAGAATTACTACTTTCTGACCTTGACTTTACTATACTGACTGTGTTGCTTTGGATGCTGCTACATATGGGTGTAATTTGCTCCCCCAGTGTTGGAGGGTTAGCCCTCATGGTGGCAGTACTGACGTATTGGGACATTAAGAGGTGGGACCTAGAGAGAAGGTTTTAGATGATCCAGGGTGCTGTCCTCAGAAGAGATCATGGGAGAGGGCTCTCTTTGGCTTCCTGTTTCAACCTGTGATCTCTTTCTCACACATGCATTCTTGCCATTGTGATGCCTTCAATGACAAGGCCTCCCCAGACACCAAACCAATAGGGCGGCTCAAATCTGGATTTCCCACTTCCAGAACTGTGAGTTAAGAGAACCCCTTTTCTTCAAAAGTATCCAGTTGTGGGTATTTCATTAGAGTAATGCAAAACTGACTAATACATGTACTGATTGGCTTGATTCCATGGTACAATACTCCAACCGTGTACTCCAATTGTGGAGGAAGGGCTGGCTTTGCCAATCAACAGTCTCAGTTTTAGGATGTGAGCATCTTTATGGTTGTCATTATTCTGCCTACCACAGCTTCTCTTTAGATTTATGACTATATCTCCCACTAATTTTGGAGACATCACCAGACAGAGCTACTTTTCTAATGAGACTAATTTGAATCCTGGGAATAGGCAAGGAGAACAAAAACATTGCCTTAGTGTGTTGATATCACTTAGCTTCCTACCAAGAACTGGGCACATCTGGGAGCTGAGTATGCTGTGACATGTTCCCAGAATGCCCCAGCCTGCGTGGATTTTTAAGTGGAATTTGAGTTACCCTTGAGGATATTTTATGACAACCTGGAAACATAGTTTTTATTATATTGGGAGGTAGAGACTGTCTTCCCCTCCCTTCTCTGTTTATGCTTTACTATGCCTCTGTCCTTTTGATGAATTCCAAATTGTTCCTGAGAGGAAACTCTGATGATAATTCTAATTTCAGCTGCTCTTGCTTTGGGGACTGATTTAGGTCTTGTTTTTGATATTGTGCTTCTCTAATCATAATCCTGATTTTTTGAAATATGAGTGTCAGTGGAGAAAGGCTTGCCAACTCCATTGCTCATTTATCACCGAGAGGATGCTTTTAAGGAAGGTCTTAAATTAAGGCATTGTACAAATGCCAAAAGTTAAAAAAAAAATTAAAAAATGCTATGTCGGGGGATTAGGAAAAGCTTCCCATTGTCTGACCTCAATTAGAGAAAGCAGAAATATTTCTAAGGATTGCTTCTGAGATGCCTAACTTGGTTTACTGGATATTAGATGGAGTTAACTCTCTCTCCTGAGCTGAAGCTTCTATCCATCTGTGATCTACTAACATCTTTCCATTGCTTCTTTCCAGAATTTCCTTCTGAATGTAGGTAGGGTCTTCTCAGGTCCCATATTTGGGTGTGAACTTGTGCACACTGCAAGTGAGGAGGAGTGATTAAATGCAAAATAAATGGGAAGAATTTTAAATTTCTTAAAAGCTACACAAACAGAAGATTTAACTATTTGGGTTGAGATGAAGGAGGGAGGGTTCTCAGAAATATTTTTCATTATTATTCTTATAAAGAGCTTTCTAAGATATATCTTCTCTAATTATCCTCTCATGAAATTTTAATAGCATTGATATACTAAATATCTATTTATGTGCCACATGTGTATCTGTGCTTTAAATGTAGAAAGAAGAAGACACTTTGATCCTTCACAAAGAACCAATTTTTATCATGTGGACAAAATATCCCCCTTATTGAAAATTCATAATGTAAATTCAAGGGACATGTTTTCTTCCCTCCCCTACTTCATAATATTATAAATAAGTATTTGAAAAAATGAAACTTCATTATGATATGAGCATTATATACATATGCAAAAAGAGGGCTGGGATGTAGCTCAGTGGCAAAGCATCTGCCTTGTATCCCTAAAGCCCTGGGTTCGACCCCCAGTTCCAAAAAAGACAAAAAAAGAACCTCACCAAAAAAAAGATGGAAAAAAAATATGCAAAAAGAATGATAAACAGCAATATTTCCCACTCCCCACCCCTGCTGAGTCAATAAAATATTTTCACTATTATTCCAAATACACACACACACACACACACACACACACATATACACGAATACAAAATTATGATTTCACAAATAGTGATAACTTTTCTATGTTGAGGAATATTGCAACAACATTATTTTATTTTTATTCTAGAGTACTTCATTATAAGTTATAAATACCTCATAATTTAAATGCACAATGCTCTTTTTGGATATTTATGTTTTTTCCTAACTTATTTTCAAACACACAACACTGTTACAGAGCTGTGAACATCTTTTCCTACATGACTGAGTATCTCTCTGGGATCTATGCTTATAGGACCAATCTTCCAGGCAAAGGCAAGACCCTTTTCAAGAAATTTGATACATAATGCAGAATTGCACACCAGAACATTGCAATTTCTTTCAAAAACCATAATCATAGCAGAATTTGGGTAATTGAGTGGTATCTTTCTTACCAATAAAATACTGCATTTGCATCTAGATGATTGGGCATATTTTTAGAGGGTATAATTGTTCAATTGGAACAGAAACTCTCCTGAGCAAGCAAGAACTGGAAGGAGATTTGTGATGTATTCAGAATTTTACATGTGTAACTTGGCTCAGCGAAACTATAGGATTTTTTTTTTTTCCTGGACAATGGGGTAGGGAAAATGCTTTTAGTCCAAGCTAATTTTTTGGTCTATTCTAATTTCCTTTCATTTTATTATTTTAAAATTATCTACATATTACCCATCCTTGAATGAATTTGCTATAGAAAGTCAGAGATGGCAGAGATACAGGTAAAACAGTATCTTCCAGAAATACTTTGCCATGGCTTCTCATGAATAATCAACTCAAAAAATATTTTTTTTTATTTAATGGTAGATTATAGGCACTGGAAGTTAAAATCATGACTAAAAATAAGCACCCACTTTGATAAATCTTATGTTTATCAGTTGAGGGAGACAATAAGCAAGTAAGCATAAATTAATAAGAAGACAATTAGTTATGGAAGCCATTAAGATGGATAAGTGAGTGGGTGGTGGGGCGAGGGAAGGACCACTTTAGATAAGGTGGACAGGGAAAACTCTCAGTGATTAGGTGATTCTTGAGATAAATTAAAAAGAAGTAGTAGAGGGAGCCATGTAGATATCTTGAGGAAAAAATACACCAGGCAGATAGATAAAAAGTCAAGTGCAAAGACTCTGGGATCAGCACATGCAGGAAGCAGTCCAGTGTGGTTGGAGCAGAGTGAATCTGGAGAGAGGGGTAGAAGATGAAATTGGAAAGAGAAGCAGGCATTATGCTTTGGATCTGGACTGTCCCTCAAAGGCTCATATGTTGAGGTTTGGTCCCCAGGGGAGCAGTGTTCAGAGGTGGAAGAGATTGGACCATGAGGCCTCTGACCACATCAGTGATTCAATCCATCGATGGATTCATAGCTGAATGGACTATTGGGAAGTCATAGAAACGATAGGACTTGGGAATTAAGTCAGAGGGATTGAGTCCTTAGGGAATGTATCTTGTCTCTGGCTCCTTCTTCTACTCCTCCCTCTATCTCTTTGGTTCCCAGCTGCCACGAGGTGAGCAGCTTTGCTCTTCAGTGCCTTTTCTCCATGATGTTCTGCCTCACCTTAGACCAAAAATCAATGGAGCAAGCCAACCATGTACTGAAACCTCTGAAACTGTGAGCCAAAATACATCTCTTCTCCATTAGGCTGATTTCCTCAGGTATTTTGTCCCAGGGATGAAAAGCTGACTAACACAATGTGGGATAATGTATGGCATTATAAAATGCAGTACCTCATACTTTGAATCATTGTATTCATCCATTCAACATAGATTTTAGAATTCCTGCTATGCCCCAGCACCCTGACTAGACTCCAGATATAGCAGGAAGATGAACACAACCAGACCTGTCACAGAGCAAGGATTCTAGGGGAAGACAGATAAACATGGAGGCAATTAGAGTTTAGTGCTATTAGGTGAAACAGAGAGCTTTAGCTGGAGTAACAATTCACCTTGATAGTTGCAATTCAAAAATCTGCGTATTTTTAATAAAACATTTTTTTTCTTTCAGAGACCTGCAAATATCATTCTGTTTTTGCATGCATGGTGTTATTTTGACATTAAATGTTAAATCATCTGCTCATCCCATGGATTGGGTGCTAGAATTAGAGGCTACATCTTTTCATCTGTTTCCTTCAATTCATGGCAAAGAAAAAGAAATTAATAAAGGATAGACTCCCCATCTTCTGAAAAGTTTTATATCTAATGAGAACTTAGTTAAAAGATTAGAAAATTAAGAAAATTCACTGGAAGTCTGGAAGATGGAGTGTGGGCAAGAGGGTGTGGGTAAAGCAATTTAGTTCCAGTGGTGCTTTTCCTATCTGTTTTGTCAGTTATGAGTCTCACTTGCTGGTAAATAGTTAGAAATTATATGTATTTCATTTCCCCTTTAAATGGTAAATTCACCAGGGGAAAGAACAGTTTCTGCTATTGCCTTGTGTGGGTGTCTGACAAATGATACATAAATGAGGAAAAACAATTCTTCCATCAGACTCTGTTCACAAAAATACATAGAACAATTCTAGAAATCCAGGGCATGTGGCTCCTGCTCACACTAAGGGCACTTACCATATGTGCCCAATGTCTCAATTTTCTCCTAACTTCAGGAATTTCTGTTATTGTTTGAAGCAACATGCTGGGCTGTGCCTTTGGAAAGCTCTTATTCTCTGCCCTAAGTACTGTGTACTTTAGGGTGATTGTGGAAGAAATTTAGGACAGGGGTTTGATTGCAAGGAATTCATATCTCCAAGGAAACACTAACATTCTTATTGGCTGAGAACAGTTTGTCTTCCCTGTTTGGGTCTTTGTGTTATTTGAAAAGCATCTTAGGGGCAATTTTGCTTGAGAACATTTAGTAGAGGAGATGGAAGAGGCAGCTCTGCTCCCAATTACATTGTGTGCTGGCTGTGTATAGTCTGTACCTGCTGAGCAGCCCAGGACACCGCCCTAGAATTATTCCTATTAAGATAAACTTCTTCTCATGCAGGATTTCTCTCCTTGGACATATCCAGGTCCATGTTCTCTTGTAGTTATTTTGTCTGCACCTAATCTGCCTGTATATCTTGAAGACACTTGAATCTTTTCTCTTATTCTAGTTGTGACAAGCATATGCAACTCTTACACTATGACTTTTTTTTTTTTCATACTGGGGATTGAACCCAGGGGCACTATACCACTGTGCCACATCCCCAGCCCTTTCTATTCTTTATTTTGAGACATAGTCTCTTGCTAACAGTCTGGCTAAAGTGCCAACACTTGCTTTGAACTTGAGATCCTCCTGCCTCAGCCTCCTAAGTCCCTGGGATTACATGTATGTACCAGGAGGCCTGGCTTATGGTTCTTTTTTTTTTTTTTTTCTATATGGGTGTCTCCTATGAGACAAGCTCAACTTACTTACCTACTTCATTGCAAAATATATCTGAAATGAATTTAATAAAGGTCATTTAGAAGGAAAGGGCACTGTTAATGTTTACATCTTGTTACTAGTAACTTTACAAAATCTAGAATTTTTTTCTGAAACATGCACCAACCTAGGAGGGCTCCAGCAGTGAGGGAGACACACAGTCTTTTCATATGAAAGACAAGAAAGATAACCATGCATCTAGAGAGGGTGGAACAACACAAAGAATGAGGGTTCCAGGGAAGATTTTCTTTGACTTTTAGGGAAGAGTGAAAATTAAAGCAAGACTTAAATGGTACGTTGGAGAGGAAGCAGAGGAGTGCAGGCATTCCAGGCATGAGGAGAACTGGCAGGAGAGCCCTCAGCAGGGGAATCATTTCATGTCTGTCTTACTAAAAGAGAAGCTTCTGGATTTTTCTCAAGGAGGAAAGTTCTCAGAGACTTGGTTGGAGAAGGAGATCAGAGCCAGGTCATGGAAGACCTACCATAGCCTAATAATTATGGGAATCATGTGTTCATCTCTCTGTTGCTGTGACAATACCCAAGGAAATCAACAGAAAGGGAAGAAAGATTTATAATGGCTCATGGTTTCAGAGGTTTCAGTCCACGATCCCTTGACCCCATCACTTTGGGCCTCTGGCAGCCGAGTATACCAGGGTAGGAATGTGTGATGGAGGAGAAGATCACTCACTTCATGGCAGATGCGAAGCGAAAGAGGGAGAGTGAAGTGAGGTCAGGGACCCAATATCCTTTTCAAGGACAGGCTTCCAATGACCTAATTCTTCCACTAGGCCCCAGCTCTTGAAGGTCCCACCACCTTCCAATAACGTCATGGGCTGGAGAAGTATATTCATGATATGATCAGAGTCAATATAGTCTAACTTTATCTATATAGATGTTTACATATAAATGATCACAAAACAGGGCACTTCTGGATATATAGACGGATATAGATACAGGTATATACACACACAAATTCACATTTGATTTAGAAAACATATCTGAGATTAGGCTTAGAGCCATTTTTCTAAATTCATCTTATTAATCAAGATGGCTATGAATTGAAGTTTAAGTTTTAGGTTGACATTCCAACCTGATAATGAGTTAGAGGTTTAAGATATGATTTAGGAAAGGGAAAAGATTTATAAGCAATCATCTGAGAACAATTATCTGAGAGTAATATAGCTGAGTAAACCATAATGTCCTCTCCTTTTTTATAGCCTATGCTCAGAATTTATGTTGTCCTGATGCCTTTTTACAGAAAGAAAAAGACCCCAAACCCTAAATTTGCAACTAAACCGAACAGTAACCTTTGCAGCTGCCGTAACTATTTGAGTAAGGAAATTCCCCTATGATTCCTTCCAAGGCAAGGACAGCTGAGGTCTCCAGGGATGGGGCCCAATACTCAACCTGTCTACTCAGAAATGGCTGTTTCTGACATATTGCTTTTCTCAGAAATTACTGTGAATTTCAGGACAGCTAAACAACAGGAGCAAGAAAAGAGCAAAGCTGGTCTAATCTGTGGGTTTAGAATTCAAGGTTGAATACTTTCCTTTGCTTAATGATGCCTCCATGTATACTATGTCCTTATTAATCTCTAAAGACCAGAAAAGGCCAGTGTCTGGTACCCATGGCCAGTGAGAATTGGCTGTCATCAAACCATTTTCTCAAAATGGCCAGGACCACTTTCCTTATCTGATGGTAGCAAAAAGAAAGGTAACTTAAATCCTACTAAAGAGAAGAGTTACTGAATCATTGGGACTAAATAAAAACAAAGCAAAACAAAATAAAATCCTTTCCCTTTTCAACCCAGATCATCAGGAAAGTAAGGTATAAACTATTCAGGGATTATGCAATATACGGAAAATCAAAATTTGAATTACATAAACATAGTAAATATATGTATTCATTCCATAAATATGGTAGAATACTTGGGAATATTCTTGGGATGAGCTGCCTTTTTTTTTTTAGAAAATGTTTTTAATAATCTACTCACAGTTTTCCTAAGTTTGAGAAGGATAGTGCAAATCCCAGATGCTGTTTCACAAAACCTTAAGTCTGTCAATGGTTTGGGAAAACTGAGTTCGAATCCTGGTTGGAATTTTGCATTGCCACACATGTATGTGATTTATATCTGTCATTTTCTGTTTTGTTTTGGCTTCAGTCACATTTCTCAATTACATCTCATCCAAAAAATATCATGAATGTGGGTGTGTCTTTGTGTGTGTGCATGTGCATTTAGATTTCATTTCAATTTAAGATATAAGAAACCAAGAATACCAACACTGGAATGATAATACTCAGAAAATTCCAATTCCTAATAGTTTTAAAAGAAAATTGCATTTCTCAAAGTAAATTCAGTCCTATTATAAGGCTATACATGGGATATAAACTTAATTCAGAAGGAAACTGGAATATTGATCTTATAGTTCATTGAACATAAAACCTATATTTATTTGGGTAATCATTCATTTTATAATTTCCTAAAGCTGGGTGGATTCTTTGATATTGGCTCCATTAATTTTTGTAGTGCTGTGCTAAATAAACGTGAAGTATATATGAAAGCATCTGCTTTCGTTATATTACTTCCAATTCTATCAGAGAGATTTTTATAACATGAGTGATAATAACTGATAGCAATATTGATTCTACATTTAAGCACTTCCTATGTCCCAGACCCTATGCTAGGAATTTTAGTGTAGTGTCTTAGAATCTTCTCAACAGCCTATGAATAAACATCATTATGTGCATCTAATAGTTGAGTTCAACAAAAGCTTGGCAAGGTTGGTGCTGACTTTTCCCCAGGTTACACAACGGATTCTTGGGTTTAGAATTCAGGCTAATCTGACTCATGAAATACTATTAGTGATACTTGAAAAGGTTGATTAGCAATATGTACCATCATCTACAGAGTCAAATTGTTCTTTGAAGGTTTGGCAACTAAAGAACAATTGTTCTTTAAAGGTTTGGCAACTAAAGTCAGATCTCTGAGATCCACAGCCACAATCTGTACTTAGGCAAGTAATTCAGTCTCTCTATAACTAAAATTTAATTGTCTCAAAATGGAGTTTTTAGTAGTATCTACTTCAAGGGACTGTAGTGAGGATAAAATAATCCTCCCCAAAATAAATTGTCTGGAGCAAGTTACATACTTGCTAACTGGTAACTATAATAATAATAGCAGTTGTTTTAATTGTTAGCTATTGATATAGCAGCTGTTATTATTATTACCTTCACTATTGGAGCTATAGATCTTCTCAGGAAGCACAACTTCAATGAGTCTGGAAAATATTTCATGGCTTTGGAATTTCACACTGCTTTCTCTATGATCTCAGATACTTACAAAGATCACAAACATTTCTATCTTTATAACACAACTAGGCAAACTTACAAAGGGTAATCCCCAGTGGATTGTGTCTGTGGAACTGCAGGGATTTGGCTTCTACAGGGTTGACTGCCCCAGGGACAGAAGAAATGTTAATCGGATTTTTATACCAACTCATTTTTCCTTAACACAATATCCTCCTGGGTGGAATCCTATTGGGTGCTTAGCATCATGAGTTTTCCACGGCCACTTTGATGTTATCACATTTTCTTCCTTAGAGACAGGAAATCAAGTTATTTGGTAACTTCCTTTCACTGTAGGTAGACATGCTGCAAATGATAACTAGTATGAACTTGTGAAGGAAACTAAGTTATGACTTCAAAATATTTGGTCAAAGCAAAAAAAAAAAAAAAAAAAAGAGAGAGAGAAAGAGTTATAACCTGGAGCTTAATAACTCTTTTGTCCCCAAGTTTTAAAAGTGTGTACTACGTTTCCTGGCTAGAACTTCCAATTATTTCATTAACCACTGGTTGGAGGTGATTCATATACAGAGATAAAACCACCCAGGGAGCTCCTAGCTTGAGAAATACTGGTGATATATATTGTGTATTTATTGAAACTATTTTCTAAATGCATCTAAAATTAACTACTCCTAGGAACTCTAGGGAAATAAACTTTCATTTATTGAAAGTTTATTGAAATTTGAAAAAGGAAGGAAGGGAGGAAGAAATCAGAAGGGACAGATGAGAAAAAGGATTTGAAAACTCATGTTTGTAGTCTATTGTCCAGTGAACATGATGTGTAGTAATTATTGATGGATTCACTATTGGGAGAAAGTCTGTGTGTTGTTTGTTGGGACTTTTAAAAGATAAGTTGATTCTGCCTTTGAAAATTTCGTGACTTTTAGGAGAGAGAAGTTGTGAGCAAGTACAATGCAGAAATGAGAAAATCTACAATAAGAAATTAGATAAGGCAATAATAGTGTAAAAAGAGAGGGAGGAGGCAGTGACATTTGATTTGGAGCTTAAAGGTTGAGAAGGGTTTTCTTTAGGGAAGTTTCTTTGGAGGGTACAAGTGTAATAATTGATTGGTTTAGCCAACAGTGAATGTTATATGGAGAATGACAATGGAAAAAAGGATGGAAATCGTGTTTGGGGGTGATTGGGGGTCTGGCATGCCGTTCTAGAAGTAATAATCCTGCTGGAACTGGCATTGGTTATACTAGATCTTTGTACTACAGACAGATCCCAGCCCAACATCACTTTCATACATAGGATAGGTGAGAGATGTAAAGGAATTTTAGAGTCACTTGTGCCTCATTGGTGACGTGGTTTCTAACGGCCTTGCTATATTAAGTTTGTATCAAGGAATACATTTTCTCTGGGAAATGACTGAACCCAATTCATGATCTGGGGCAATGCTGACAAAGCCATTAGACCTTAAGTGCTATACACCTTGTAGGATTTTGCTTGCGATTTGCCTTTCCCCGTTCCTTCATGTTTCCCTTTGGCTTTTCCTTAGAGTCTAAGGGAGCTGAAAAGGAGCATTTTAATTTTTCTGGCCTTTGATTTTGGCAGGTAAAATATTCAGCCCATCCTGATTTCTCCCTCTGAATAATGAAGAAGTCCTTCATTGCCCCCTCTCGGCCCATAATTTCGTTTCTTTGGTACCTGTTATTGCTCTCCATTGGCCTCATCAACTTTTTTGCCACTTGAGTCAAACAATGCCTAAGGTAATGGCAAATTAAAGGTGGCTTATGGCTCTTTAGGGTCATTGGAATTTAAAATCTTGAATGCTGACTGTAAGAATGCCAAAGGTCTCCAATTCACTCAATGATCAACAAATGTTAATCATGAACTTGTGATATTCTAGTTAGTGTAGCCTGCTGAGTCTATAATGATGAAGACAGACCGGGAACCACTCACTGTTCTCAAGGAGACCAAAGGCAAATAGGGAAAAGTCATCTAAAAGCTCACGTAAACCAACTGAGAAGAAAGCAAGGGAAATAAATACTTCACAGTGACCAGTTTTGACTGGGTGGTCATGGGGTGGCAGTGCTGTTGAGATCTGAGTGACCCAAGGGAGCAAGCCATACTCAGACAGTTCCCAACTTAGAATGGTTTGCTTTTCCACATTTTGACTTTATCATGGTGTGAAAGCGATACACTTTGAATTTTGAGCTATTCCCAGGCTGCTGGTTTGAGGTACAGCACTCTCATGATGCTGGGCAGTGGAAGCAAGCCACAGCTTCCAGTGAGCAGTGTGGTCACAAGGGAAACAAGGACACTCTACAGAGTGTTGTGCTGCTAAGCTAGGATGTTTGGGAGTTTAGGAGTACTCAGGAAAACTCACGATGTTTTAAATTCAAGGTGGCTTATTGGGACAGAATCCCTTCAGAAGTTGAGAAGCATTGTGTGAGGACATGAACATCCCTGGGAACAGGAATAGAAAACTTGGTGGTTTAGAGAAACTGAAATATTAATAGATAACTTTTTGAGGCCCTTCTAAGTGAGGCATTCTGCTAAGGGTTTTAAATGAACATATTCATTTTCTCATTTGATTCTCATTATAAGCCCTATAAATATCTGTTTCTTATAGAAGAACAAATAATGGTTTGAGAGTACATGGTACAAAAGGACTGGAGACTCCCTTGTCTGATTGCAAGGAGTGTTCTATTTTCACTACACTTTGCCACCTTTCTCCTATCTTATGCTCTGATTTACACCTCTCTTAGGTTTTGGAAGCCAATATCTTTTGCATACCCTCCAACTTGGATTATCCCTGCAGAATAGCTTCTCTCCCTGGTGGAAACCTTGCCTCCAGTTCTTTACCCCTGCTAGGCTTGAGTGAGTGACACAGTGACAGGTGGAATCTGAGAGCCTGTGGTAGTGTACTCAAGGTGGTGCTGCATAGAGCCACCATTTCTGTCTCTTACAAGCTGACCTCATCTCCTGGGCTTCCCATGTCTAGAGCAGGAGAGTGATTTGAAAACAAGGTACTGTGCAGTCATGGAACGATCAAAACACAAACTTAGGCTAAACACTGTGAACAGAGGGTTATGACTCTGTGAGAATGATCGCTGCCTACTTGGGGAGATTTCCACAAAAATGGTGTCACTGTGGTATTTGCCTTGGTGCTGAACTGGCCTTAATCTGCAGGCTCAGAAACTCCATCTCATCACATGTCATTGGAATAAGCTTAAAAGAACTGGGTGGATGAAACTAGAATTCTGCTCTGCTCATTTCTAATGAGAAACATCATGCATATATTTTGGAAATGGATATTATTAAAAGATTTCTTGGTGAATCTGAACTTATGAAAAGAATGACTCAGGAATTATGGATGTACTGGCTTCAGGCTTTTTTAGCATGCTGTGCCCATCTTGACGACAGAGATATAATAGAAGCCCAGATCCCCTGGTGGCTACTGTGGGGAGCCACCAAGTTCTGCTATGAATCTCCTGGTTTCTCATCCCTTGTGGCAGCAAACTTCACTCTGATTTGTTCTTCTTTATATGTGTTAATACCGTCTCTCTGATTTCAAGTCAGTCTTTTTGACCAGAAAGTAAGCAATCTCTTTTTATCTCTTCTCTGAATCATCCTGTGGTGAGTTTTTCATTCTCAGAAAACAATTTTACTTCCTTAATTTCTATATTCTGGAAGGATGCTTTCTGCATCCTCAGGGTACAATCTGTACTCTAGTTCAATGAAAATGACAATAGCATTTTTCTATGAGATACCCACATGCACAGGAAATTAATTTTGGAAACTTTATTTTTTTCAGTTTTCTACTACTATATGATAAGCCAAACCAAAATGCTATGGCTTGAAAGAATGATTTATTATTTCTTATCCTTCTGTAAGTTGATTTGACTTTATAGGCTCTGCCTGTATGACATTGTTGAGGGCTTCTTATTTGGCTGCACTCGGCTGGTGGTCAGTTAAGATAGGAAGGTTGGAGAATGATTCATTCCAATGACTCCTCTTTCTCCTCATATACCCTCTTCACATGACTAGGCTGGGTTTCTTCCTGACATGTCGGTCTAAGGGGTCTTATATGGGAATTGGCTTTCAAGATCGAGGAAGTGAAAGCTGCCAGTCTTCCTAAGTTCAATCCAGAATTGTTACATTCTTTTGTTCAAGGCAAGTCACAAGGCCGCTCCTGATTCAGGGAAATAGAGAGATTTCAATTATGATAGGTGGAATGCATCATCAGCAAAACAGGAATTGAAGGTGGCTATATTTGAAGACCATCTATCCTAATTTGCCTTCTAGCTAAAATATTTTCAATAGGAAAAATATTCTCAACCTCTTACCCTGAAGATTCATTGTATTATAATATCGTCTTGAAATCTAAGATGTCATCATCTAAGTCATGCACACGTGTACAACGAGACTCATGGGGTGCTGCTTCTCAGTCAGGGATCCTTTGTTGCAGGTCCCCATATGCAAAGGCTTTGAATGAAAAGCACAATATGTCTGCACTGCAGCAACTCAGCATATTCTGCCACATCAGTGGCAAGAAAACTGCAATGCACAGTCTTACTTTAAATAAATGGAGGTAGGAAGATGGATGGTACATATGAGCTCACTGGCTCGTATCTATTCAGAAATCCATTTAGACACATGTGGCCAGTTCTCTCTATTCTGAGAGCAGAAAGTATTTGTTTCTGAAGATCAGCTCTGCTTCCTGGTTTTGGTTGTCTATAGTTCTTGATTTTCCCCTCCTGGGTTCTTCAATCTGTTTTCCAAATCATTCTTCCCAAAGAAATGACCTGTATCTGTAGGTGAGTGATTTTTTTCAGCTCATTTGTAGTGTTTCTAAATTTGGGGGCCCGATTTTTTTATTTAAATTTTGAACTTCTCTCTGTTTTAGTGAAAGTTGGCAAACCACCTTTATAATTTCAATGAATCATATGATATTCCATTATATTAGATGAAAGAACCACAGATTGCTTTGGGACAGGCCCCTCTCTACTTATAATATGGTCATAATATTTCAGAACAACATTTTTAGGAATCTACTTTTTAAATTTTTTTATTAGTACATTTTAGTTATACATAATAGTGGAGAGATTATTAAATTCCCAGGGTTCACTACCTTAAATCTTTCAGAGTTCTCAACAAGGGATCTTATAACTATACCCATAATTTGGTTTTTACCACAGGCCATGCCTTAGTGGTAGGGCACTGATTCTGACTCTACCCTGAGGCTGTATTTTTTTATTTTAAAACCTTTTGCTACCCAGAGAAGGCTTCTAGGCAAGTACTTCCATGGAACTGGTCTTTCCCATCCTATCTGCTTGGGAACAAGGAAGTTCCTTCCTTAGAACTCCTCTCTCTCTCACAATGTTTTATCACCTGTAGTTAAAACAAGCCAACTTTCACTTTTAATATTTTTCCAGAACATTCCTTAGTTAGGTTCATAATCTCATTAGGTATATTTTGTATTTTCTACATTACCACAAACAACAGTCATCTCAGTTTCTCCTCAGTTTGTAAGCAATTTTGTCATTATTATGGTTTAGATATTAGGTCTACCCCAAATGCTCATGTGTGAGACAATGCAAGAAAGTTTAGAGGTGAAATGATTGGGTTATGGAAACCTTAATATAATCAGTGAATTAATCCCCTGATAGGGATTAACTAGGTGATAACCAAAGGCAGGTAGGGTATGGCTGGAGGAGGTGGGTCACTGAGGGTGCTGTGAGGAGAGCTCTCTCTGTCTGCTTCTTGGTGCAATCTCTTCAGCTGCTTACCTCCACCACACTCTCCCGCCATGATGTTTAGCTCCCACCTTGAGCCTGAACCCTGAAGAATGGAGCCAGCTATCTATGGACTGAGAGCTCTGAAACTGTAAGCCCCAAAATAAACTTTTCCTGCTGAAAGTTGTTCTCATCAGGTCTTTTGGTCACAGCAATGATAAAGCTGAGTAAAACACTCATGAACTTTGTAGCTGCCCAATAGTCTTTTCATTGTCTTCCAGTATCTGCTTCACCAAGTCCCAAAGCTGATGTAGAAGTATTAAATTTTTGTTATAGCAGCACCACACTCTGGTACTCGTTTTAGGTATCCATAACTATACAACATTCCAAAATTTAGAGACATAAAAGCAATGTCTGTGTCTTCTTGTAATTGTGTGAGTTGAACACAACAGGACACAGTGGTGATGGTCTTTCACAGATGCAAAATGTCTTCTCTCTAATCTGGAAGGACACAAACAGCTGGGCTTAGGGTGACTGGGATAATTTTACTGGGGTCATGTGGGTGAAATTTCACATATGGCTGGAATTTCACTTTCATTATTAATTCTGCTTTTTGATTCTCTCCTCCATGGCCATCTTGGGCTTCCTCAGAGGTTGGTGACATCTGAGAAGTTAGGCTTCTTACATGGAGGCTGGCTTCCTTTGGAAGAAGATGGAAACTGACAGATTCAAAGGAAGAAGAAAAGATTGTACCTCAGGTTGAATGGAAACATGTGCATATAGGCAGAGAAAGAACTGGTGAAGCCATTACTGGAGTCAGTGAGTTTTCTGGATTAGGGTTCTCCAAACTTTCCTCCTTGGAACCTATATGAAGTACATGTGACCCAGGGAATTTCTGTATGTTTACAAATAAATTATAATTTCAAGAAACAAACTTTACCCTTATCACATTGGTATCATTTATGTATGAGATGTCCCCCAAAAGCTCACATATGAGATGCAGGAATGTTCAAAAGTGAAATGATTGAATTATGAGAGCTATAACCTAATCAGAGGACTATTGCATTTCAAAGCATAATCATTTGAATGGATGAAGAGCTGGTAACTGTAGGCAGGTAGGGCATGGCTGAAGGAAGTAGATCATTGAGGAAGTGCCTTTGGGGTTATTTTGTCCCTTGAAAGCAAAGTTCTGTTGCCTACCTGGCTTTCATGAACTGAGCTGCTTTCCTCTACCATGCCCTCCTGCCATGACGTTTCCTCACCTCAGACACAAAGCTATGGAGTCAGCTGATCATGGGCTGGAACTTCTGAAACCAGGAGCCAAAATAAACTTTTCCTCCTTAGAGCTATTCTTGTCAGGTCTTTTGGTCAAGCAAAGAGAAGCTGACTAAGACACATGAAATGAACTCATGTTTTCTAATTTATTATTTTAAATATTTATTTTGGTATTTATAAAGTGGGGTAATGGACTAAATGGAGTGGGTTTGGAGTTGTAGGACCTCTGTTCCAGTCCTGGATCTCGTGGCAATAAAAGTGGAGAACTCAAAACAGTGTTTGGGTAGAACCAGACAAAATCAGGGTTGGGACTGGTTCAGCGGTGTAGTTGGAAAGTTGAGTGGAACTGAAGGAACTCTGGCTTGAGTTCAAAGATATGGTTCTGTTCCCTTCTGTGCCTCACTTGAGGGGCATGACACAGGGTAAATTCCATTAGGAACTTTGAAGAACCCAGGTCTTGCACACACTAGGTACACCACTGAGAGACCCTGAAATACACCACTACACTGAGATATACCACTTTGATACACTCCCAGCCCATTTTGAAAATTTTATTTTATTTTGACATAGAGCCTCACTAAGTTGCCCAAGCTGGCCTCTAACTTTGGTTCTTCTGTGTCAGCCTCCAGAGTAGCTGAGACTACAGCTATGGGTCACTCACCTGGCATTTAATGGATTTTAAAAAGCAAGTTATAGACTCCGGTTTTATTTTACAACTAGGAAGTTAAAATAACAAGTTCAAATAACAATGATTCTTATTCCCTTACTGTCTATGTAACAAAACGAGTGTAAATAAAAATGTTCTTCAAAGTAATTTGCCATTTTATGCCCCTGGAGTGAAGTGGAGAAGCTCAGGTCTTTGAGCCTAAATGGAAGCTCCTTCAGTTCCACTCAATCTTCAGACCACCTTGCTGGTACAGTCCCAAGCCTGAGTTAGTATGGTTCCACCCAAACACTGATTTGAGTTCTCTGATTTTTGCCACCACCAGATCCAGGACCACAGTGCAGATCCCACAACTCCAAACCTGCTTGTTTTTGCACATTATCACACTTTCTTGTTCCTACTGTAAACAGACCAAGGGAGTTTGCAACTTCCATCCCTTAACAAATATCTTAATTTAAAAACAAACCAACAAAAAACTGTGGACAGTACTGTAGGGCTTGTGACTGTGAAAATAAAAATATCCCTCAAATCCATGCAATTGTGAGTTGTGAAAAGAGAGTTATTGTGAGCACAGTTCTGCTGAAAGTGGTAAATGTGTCTCTCACCTTCAGAACCATCATTTCCCAGCATCCCAATGTGGACTGTATTTCCTTCCAATAGATTGACATTTCCCAGTTGGTATTACTGACTTAAAATATATCTCTATAGCAAGATATACAAAGTTAGGGTCTGCTTTTATGGTCTAGGCTAAGAGAAATTATCCTTTTTGCCATATACCAGAACAATGAATTTTAAATTATATATTTAAAATTATACTTTCTGCCACATACAGAGTAATGAATCACATAGGTCCTCCTTCATTGTGTCCTTATTTCAAGGGGTATAGTGGACTGAATTGAAGTTATACGATTTTCTTTAGAAACGAAGTTGATTAGGAATTAATATCTGTTTACCCATCATATGTGGAATTTAGGCTGGATAATCTATAAGACTCTGAAACTCTGGGATTCTGTGGCCACAGAGTCTCCCAGGAGGGTGAAAGTCAACCTGCACCGTGTCTCTTTTTCACCTCTTAGGTGAAGAACACCGACAGATGCCAAAGCATGATTTCACATTACATTTTTTTTTAATAAGAAAATTGTATTTCTGAAGGATAGGTTGACAAAGGACATGCTGAATTTCCAAAATTAACTGTGAAAGACAGATCATCTAGGCATGACTGAAAGCCATGCATAACCTTTGTGCTCAGATATATCATTTCAAAAATGTCACTTTATGCTTATTCAATGCTACTCTTATTATTCTATTTTAAGGATTAAAATTTGTGTTCTGGAGCTGAACAGAAATTATTGCTTCTATCTTTGGGCTTATTAGAAATAATTTAGAATTCATTTAAGAGTGATAAAAATCACCTTTCCATTATGGTTGAATTCAGTTAAATGTTGAAATTTGCAATGCAATTTTCATTGTCTTTTATTAGCAGTGTTTTAGTATGTACATATGTAGTTCAAGACTATTTTTAAGTATCTTATGAAAAAATCTCATCTGAAAATGATTTTTTCCTTTACTTTTTAATTGCCTAGAGTGAGCTTGAAGTAGAATAAATTATGGGACAAGGTAACCAAAAAAAGTCAGACTTTTCCTTATATAGAGAAACTTTCTAAAAAGCATATATGAGTATTGAAACACATTTTCATTGCTCCACAAATTATTTACCCAATACATACACCATGATAAAACTAGATGATGCAGGGAAAATGAAAAGAAAAAATTAATTGTTTAGAAAAGAAATTCATTTCTGTTTTGACTTTTCAGAGAGAAACAGGATTTTAAGTGGGGATGTGCAGTGAAAAGAAGATTTTGTAAAGGCAAAAAACTCCCTAATCCATCTTGAAGGGATGGATCAGTCATCTGTGATTTACTTGTTATTTTATTCTCTGAACTATCCTTATTCTCTCATGTCAAAATTTGGATTAATACTAAACAGGAGGATCAGGAAAATATCTGCTTGAATCACGTGGCTCTTCAAGCAGGGACCGGAAGAGGGAAGGAGTTGCCTAGGTAGTGGAGGGTTCCCTGGACAAGACTGCTGGGGAATCACTGCAGCTGGTGGGCAGCCAAAGAGCAGAACACAGTGGAGCATGAAGGAAGAATGCCAAAGTAAAGTACACCCAAATGGCAAACATCAAGAAAGTGGGTCAGATTTAAGCACTAGGTGCCTTGACACGACTTAGAGACTGGCTGGATAGTCAGATCAAGAAGAATGAGAATAACACGCCACATAGTGAAAGGGGGCTCTTGGAGAGTAAGAACATGTCTGTTTGTAGGTAGAATGTGCCTTGTGACATTTTTGCAGGAGGCAGGGACAGGGACAAGAGACATTCAAAAGGCTGCCTAGGAGAGTTGTGGTAATTCCTAAAATAACAAAGCCAGTGGAAGCATTCCAATACCACAGAATGAAATTAAAGCAGGTTCTTATTTTCTCACTGTAAAGGGTCTTCACATAAGGTGCAGTAAGCAAACTATTTACTTGGTTCAGACAGCTGTAATAAAAAAGGGGTTAATTTAAACCTCAGGAATGTATTCTTTCTTAGTTCTTGAGGCTACAAGTCCAGAATCAAGATGCTAGTACGGTTGATTTCTGGGGTGGGCTATGGCATGTGGACTGAATATCTTCTCTCTGTGTTCCGACATGGCAGCGGTGGGAGATTCTCCTTATAATCACATCATGAGAGCCCCATTCTCATGACCTCATTTGAAACCAATTATCTCCCAAAGTCTCCATCTCCAAATGCCTCATATTGAGGGTTAGGGCTTCAACATATTAATTTTATTTGTTGTTGTTGTTGTTGGGAGGAAGAACACAATTTGGTCAATAGCAACTGTCAACTTTGATCATCTCACAGTCACCGTAAGAGTCCTATAATATATTTGGTTTTCCTCACAGACAATATCTATAATTGGTTTGACATTGAAATTGACCTGACAGTATAAATGGGTTGCCCAGACTCTTTCTTATGAGTCAGCTTTTCTACCGTAATTCTAAGTATACTGTATTCTGGGCGGGGAAAAAAAATCTCTTTCTTCGATAATTTCATCAATATCAAGGGTCCCCCCCCACTTGTTCTCTGTTTATTTTGGCAAACAAAATGAAGTGTCATCTTCTCACAGTTTGCATACGACCCCCAGCATTGGTCTTATCCATTTCAAGGCCATTTTCTAATCTCTGTGGGAAAGAGCTTGTCCAACTAATGCTGCTTCCATGAATACCACACTACACCCACATCTACTATTGATGACTTTTAATTTAAGAAAGAATAATGAAAATCATATTCTAAATATGAGTTATTCATCTCATGGAGAACACACCTTAATTCTTAGACTCAAGTTAACCATCTATTCAGAGCACCTCACTACTCAAACTCCTCTTCTTTAGGAACCCCTCCTACCACAAACCGTTCAACCACTAAACAGTGGGAACTATTTTCCCAAAGTCTGAGTTACTTAATTTAGAGTGATTCTTTTATGGTAAAAGATGACAGGAAACAAGTTTTAAAGAATGGGTGTTATTTTTTGTCCTCTTAATCCTGATCCTTTCAATTTTTTTTCATTACTAAGTCAATCGTCTTCATTGATATATAGTTTTACTCTATTCCAGCTCATAACTCCAACTCATAATTTTGTATATAATCTGATGACTTATTTAAATTATGTGAAAATTAATGTACTCCATAGATTTCAAAACTAGTAAAATGGATGCTATGTTGGGTGGTTCAGGGAAGACCTTTGGTTGCTTTTCTTCTTCCTAAAAATGAATCAACTGAATAGTTTTCACCTCATTATGTCTCTAGGAATTTTACTTTGGACACTAAAGGACTTCATTGCTCTAGCCCCCTTGGAAATGACATCAAAATGTTTGATAGTATAGGCTAAAGGAAAAATCTAGACACATTAAAAGTTTTTCTCTTCAAAAGTTGTTTGATTGTAGTGAGTACAATTATCATCATGGCCATGATGAAACAGAACATTTGAAATCATTAAAATCAAGTAAAATAGTCCCTGCTAGAATATTTGATGGTTCCCATCTTGTTATAGGCATGAATGATGCATACAGTAGTCACCTAACTAATCCTTAAGCACTTTCTTCTCCTGGGCCAAAAGTCGTGCTACTTGTAAAAAAACAAAGGGGAACTTAATAGATTCCTGATTTATGCCTTGAGACTCCCCTCTTTAGGATGAAAACAGTGGGGAAGACTAATTATTTCCTTAAGGTTAGCACCTATAAGTTAAACTGTCAACTTCCACTGTGTTCTACCATCTAGTGTAAGCAGCTACATTCTGTCACATTGCATAATGATGATAATCATTATAATCACATATCAGCACAATGAGTTAATGAGATAATAACAAGACTCCAGTGCCTTCCCTGCATGCTAAACAATTGATTCCAGTCACAGATATTTGTCAGCTTGTTCCACCTAACTGGATGATGTCAAAAGTGTACATTCTGTCCAAAGAGAGGGCTTCCAGCAGGCAGTGAGATGCACTAGTACACAAATCTGCTATGAATTTCCAGTAGTTATTCTTGAAGATTTTTGCGTCATTCCCTGGATTCCTCTCTTTTAAAATTCTCCAGGAAGTTCTGATGTGTCATCCGAACATATCTAATAAAGTTTCTCCAAGACAGCATTTAGGATATCATACAAGATCTTATGAACAAAACCAGACAAACACAACATAATCAACAATACCTGGAGATTTGGAGATTAACTTGTCTAGCCTCATAAGATTTTTACATCAATTTCCCCTAAAGTATCAAATCCATCTTCATAGAAGCTATTTATTTGAACCAAGACGGAGATTAAGTAAGTTTAGCAGGCTAGGAAATATTTATCCTAAATGAAAGCAAGATGTGATCATGGGAATAGCCATATCAGTCAAAGGGCTCAATGTCTATGGTATTTTTGTGAACATTTGTGCTTATTCACACTAGATTAAAAAATTCTATTTCTTTCTCAATTCTTGCAGTTTTTATGAGGTTTGTGATTGCTGTCATGCAACAAACTTCATCTGAAGTTTCTATTTAGAAATTCCAACTCAGAGAGGTGAATACTCCTGACATTAACATATTTATTGGCATTGGAGTATTAATTAGTCTGAAGATGAGAATTCCTATTGTTCTGTTTGTTAGTCAGTTTTATAGCTGTGACCAAAACACCTGATGTGAATATCTGAGAGGAGGAAAAGTTTATTTTGAGCTCAAGGTTTCAGAGGTTCAGTCCCTGGTTGGCTGACTTCATTGCTCTGGGCTCAAGATGAGGCAGAACCTTGTGATGGAAGAAAGTTATGCAGCTAATGGCAGCCAGGAAGAACATGGGGAACCAGGAGCAAAATATATAATCCCTAAGGCATATACAGTGACCCCTTTCTTCCAGCCACACCTCACATGCCTAGGGTGACCACCTTTCAATCAATGAATCATTAATCCATCAAATTGACTAACACTCATTTGGTTTCAGCTCTCCCAATTTAATCATTTCACTTCCTGCCTTAACACAGGAGCTTTGGGGAGAGACCTGACATCTAAACCATAATGCTCTGCCATCACGTTTTTCTAAATATGGGAAACATTTGATTCTATGGTTGATTTTTAGTCTAAGCCTCAAGCTAGAAATGAAGTTGGCTCTTCCTCCCATCAAATTTATAGCAATAAATAACAATAGGAGTCATTTTGGAAAGCTTTCCTATTGTATTCACCTACTTAACTATTTTTTGTTGTTGTTGTTCTTTTAGTGGCTGCCAAACCAAGACCCCACAGTGATGAATATTCAAAGAAGATTCCCCCTCCGAAACCTAAACGGAACCCAAACACTCAGCTTAGCACGTCCTTTGATGAAACGTACATCAAAAAGCACGGGCCCAGGAGGACATCGCTGCCTCGGGACTCCTCCCTGTCCCAGGTCAGCACCCCGGCGGGAGACCCCGAGGAGGAGGAGCCCGTGTACATCGAGATGGTGGGGAACATTCTCAGAGACTTCAGGAGAGAGGAGGACGACCAGAGCGAGGCCGTCTACGAGGAAATGAAATACCCCATTTTCGACGACCTCGGCCAAGATTCCAAAGGTGACTTTGACCATCACAGTTGTTCTTCGCAGTGTGCTACTCCCACGGTGCCTGACTTGGACTTCGCCAAGTCCTCAGTGCCATGTACTCCCAAGGGTTTGCTTTGTGACATCCCCCCGCCCTTTCCTAACTTGCTGTCTCACAGACCCCCTCTGCTGGTGTTCCCGCCAGCCCCTGTGCACTGCTCCCCCAATTCCGATGAGTCTCCACTAACCCCGCTGGAAGTCACCAAGCTTCCCGTGTTGGAAAATGTGTCTTACATGAAGCAGTCCGCGGGAGCCTCTCCATCCTCCCTGCCGTCTCACTCCTCCGGCCACTCGAAACTGGAGAAGGACCTGGGACCTGCCTCTGCCACGTCTGTGCTCTCCTCGTCCCCGCCGCCTCCTTCCACTTTGTACCGAACGCAGTCTCCCCATGGCTACCCTAAAAGTCACTCCACCTCCCCCTCGCCTGTCAGCATGGGCAGGTCCCTGACCCCCCTGAGCCTCAAGAGGCCTCCCCCCTACGACGCCGTGCATTCAGGAAGCCTCTCCAGGAGCTCTCCCTCAGTGCCTCATTCCACCCCCAGACCCGTGTCGCAAGATGGGGCCAGGATGGTCAACGCTGCGGTGAACACCTACGGGGCGGCTCAGAGTGGCTCTAGGTCCAGAACACCCACGAGTCCTTTGGAAGAACTCACCAGCCTCTTTACCTCAGGACGCAGCCTGCTGAGGAAGTCGTCCAGTGGCCGACGTTCCAAGGAGCCAGCAGAAAGTAAGTGTGCAAAGTCCACGTGAGCCAGAAAGTCTGGTGCATGACCCAGAAACACAGCAGGCCCCTAGCATGCGAGTAAAGCGCCCAGAGCAGGGTGCTTGGTCCTTTTAGTTCAAATGTCAAAATGCAAAATGCACAATTTTGCTTTTGGCCTTCTAAACAAAATGGGATATTCTGAATATGGATGGAAAGAATGAAAAATGGCAATTTGCACAATATAATATCCTATGTAAAGTGGAGAGGGATATTTTTCTCAAAGAAAAGAAAGTGTAAAATCTAAATTCTAACAGTGGGTCTCAAAAGTTAACAGAGAAAGCAAAGACTACTATGGATTCTTTTTGGTGGGAGGGAGTTTTAGTATTTTTGTTTTGTTTTGTTTTGTTATACATGACAATAGGATTCACTCTGACATAATTATAAAAGCATAGAATACAATTGGTTCTAATTGTGGAATTTCTAGATAAAAATCTTGATTTTATAGGAAAAATTAATCACATATTGAATTATTAAATGTTACAACTTACCCTTTATTTTATATTAAAGTCTGTATAAAAAAAAAACCTTTGTGGAAAAGAGCAATTTGGATAGAATTTAGAACTTGTTTTTAACATAGGAAGATCATCTCTGCATACTATGTGTTGTTTTATTCTTTAATTCACTGTAAACCAGAATATACTCATTGCTTTCCTTTTAAAAGCCGTATTAATTCACATCTTATATTTTATGGTACTCTTCCTGGATCCATTGATAGATGCAGAAAAATCACTATAAACGCTATTTTGACCACTTACTTTAAATACCAGAAAACTTCTCTATCTAAATGAATAACCCTTTTATAAGCCCTAAATAAATTACAAGTACACAGTAAATTCAAAACAGATCCAGGTCCATTTGCTCCATGTCTAATTCCTTAAGTTGTTACACTAACTTCTTAAAAATGCCTTAGACAACTCAATAGATTATTAATTATTTACACCTCAAATGATCCTACCTCATGATATTTTTTATCTATTAATACAGCCATACTGAGGACTTTCCTTAAAGGAAAAAAGATCTTTAATAGTTTTTGATGATAATGGTGATGATAGCATTCTCAGTTAATATTCATTTGTAGTTATAAGCCACTTTTTCTGTCTTTTATTCATTTTTTTCTTCTACCTGGAGAGATTTATGAAACCATTAGCTACTTAAATAATTATCCCCCAAACATTTTACTTGTCTAAAGGCAGCACTTTCTAATGCTCTAGGCATGCCTGGATTTGCCTTTATATAGACATACAAAAAGTTATTTCAAATTATTTTAAGATTGAATTTAAAGCTAGGAGCAATCTCTTTCTAGAGCAATATTTCCAAGTGAGGACAGTTTTGCCCTGAAAACAGGGATATTTAGCTATGACTAGGAACATTGTTGGGTTGTCAAAATAGGAGTGCTAATGGCATCTAATAAAGCCTGCTATCCATGAAATGGTACGCATACACACAAAAATAAATAAATAGATAGGCAAACAGATAAATAAATAAATAAATAAATAAATAAATAAATAAATAAATGAAAGATTCTCTGATCCACGATAAAGACAGTATAAATGTTAGGAAACCTGGTCTAGAAAATTTATTAAAATTTAAAGTTTCCTTAACTTGATTGGTTTGGTTTTCATATAGATCAAGTATGTATTTTAGAATAAAAGGCAACAGGTGAAGAAAAATGTTTGGTTTTAAAATACATAATTGTTAGTGTGAAATTAATGGAATTTTTATCTTAGAATTGTTGAAACTATTTAATTTCACCCTACCTCTCAGCTTCTTTGAAGGATTCTAAGCATCTCCAGCTGGCAGTTATGCCAATTAGCTAGAAGAAGTATATGTAAAAGAATTGATTAACTAATGAAATTATTTCTAGAAAAATCCATCTGTTAGAATCAGTCTATGAGCTATATATCACAAAATCCTCTATTCAGAGCTCCGTGTGCTTCTAAAACAAAGGTTGTACATGGAAACGTGATCCAGATTCTTTACAGCATTTAGGGAGCTCAGGATTGGAAACCTTCCCATGGACTATTAACCACGTATCAACCCTTTAGAGAAGTGGCTTGCCCTGCGTTATATTAGCATTGGTATATTAATTTATGTAAGTGGGAGGGAGGAAAAACACAGATAGTACATATGAATAATCCAAGCACTACTTTCTTTTGACTTCAGAGGAAAATAGATGCCATCAGATACTAACAAAATCATAGGCAAGCTCAGAAACATTCTCAAATGTAAAAGATTGGACTAAAACCTCAGATAATTGAGCATTAACTCCTAATTGCTCTCATAGTATACTCAGTGATACAACTCTTTTCTGTTTTTCTTGCCTGATAGGATTTATAGATACCTGTTGATACCTTAGGGTCAGAATAAGTGACAAGAAATAGTATTTTATTCTTAATTCTTGAGTCTCATTTTTTTAACGTTTCAGAATTTTTTGTTTACATTTCATGGATAAAAGTGAACAGGGTATGTCCCTTGTTCATTCAAACTACCTTTGCTTTTTGGAAAAGTCAATTTTGATAACTTCCTGGCATTCTGCCTGAAACAAATATAATCTTTGTTTTAGCTGAAATAATCAATCTCAAAATTTATACCTTCAATTATTATTTTTAATAATCTATAAAAGGCACACCTAAGGTGATAATTTTATATTTAAAAGGTCATGATTGTTACTGGACAGTATGAAAGAGATAGAATAAGACAAAAGTGGAAAATTATGAATAAATTCCATTTTGCTTCACAATTTTCTAAATATTATCTTCATATTAATTGTTATGGAAATCAGCTTTTCCCTGGTTGCTACAATATTATAATGTTAATTAAATCAGGACATTTGATAATCTCTATAATAATTTTTTTTATTTGGTTATCAATGTATTTTTAAATTTGTGTAGAGAGATGGATTATGTGACATATACAAGTAGTGATACAACTCATGTGTTGCTACTGTAGATATTTATGACCTCCTAAGAAGTAGGCCAGGTACAAATATGTTTTTTGAAAACCTAAATGACAATATTTTTTGACACATTTTGTTTACCCTCCTTACACATCTTCTTATTCTATGTATCCTTTATGATTTGATTTGAATCTTTGAACATGTAAGTCATGAATGGGACACTTTATTTTATTAAAATCATGTGCCATGAAAAATCAATATGCAGGACCAAATGGAAAAAAAAAAAGAGGAAACTTTCTCTTTTTTTCCTCATCTTAGTACATTTTGTGCTACTATAATAGAATACCTGAGACTGATCCATAAAATCAGAGAGTTATTTAGTTCATAGTTTTGGAGGCTGGAAAGTCCAAGAGTATGGCCGGCACCCAGAAGGACCTTTGTACTGCCTCTACCCGTGGTTGAAGGTGAGAGGACAAGGGAGGGTGAAAGCAAGGGAGCAACACAGAGCCAAACTCACTTTTATACAAATCTGCTCTCAGGATAACTAACCCACACCTGTGAAAATGGCTAAGTCCACTCATTAGGCAGAGCCTCCTTCACTAATCACCTCTTACTGGGCGCTGCCTCCCTATACTGGCACGGCAAAGATATCCTTTAAAATACACATTTAAGGGCTGGGGATGTGGCTCAAGCGGTAGCGCGCTCGCCTGGCATGCGTGCGGCCCGGGTTCGATCCTCAGCACCACATACCAACAAAGATGTTGTGTCCGCCGAGAACTAAAAAATAAATATTAAAAAAAAAAAATTAAAAAAAATAAAATACACATTTAATATACATTTAATAGGACATACTGTATAATATCTGTTTTTATACAGGATGCATTGTCCCATTTTTTAGAAAACGAAGAGTCTCTTACTATGCTGTAGTTCTCTTGATAATTCAGGTTCATTGTTCTGATAGTTGTGTGCCTACTATGTGCTAATGCAAAGTGGGTAGCAGGGTGTCTCAGACACCATCTTTGGAGGCTGTCATTGTTCGAGTCATTGGTAATGAGGAGATGCAGTGTTAAACAGCCCCAAGGGGCTTCTTGAGGTATTAGAGCCCAGTAGCCTACTTCTGCCATTTAAATTCAGTTCCTATGTCTGTTTCTTGTGGCTTCCCCACCTCCTCCCTTTCTTACTGGTAGTGTTATTGATGCATCTAGACTTGCTCCCCTTTTTTACCTTTTTCTTCATTGTAATATCACACAATTCATCACCAGGGGACCAAGAAACCAGTACTCAGACTTGTCCTAGGAATCTCTCAACTAGTTAAGTGTATGGACTCCAGTGTAGAGACTGTGTGAGCTTTACTTTTAAAGCCTACTTTAACCCACTATTGAGTCTCAAGTGAACTTTCTGGATTCATACTGAGAGATTAGAAATATCAGCTTCCCCAAAAGTAAGCTGCTCTGGGAAACATGTAAAGATTTTTGGTTTATTTTAGGGACATCCACAACATTTTGCTTAGTCTACTTAGTACTTTTTTTTCATTGGAATTTAGTAAAATAGTTAAGGACTTTCCTTATCTCCTGTGAAAGCAGGTGTTCACATAGAGTGGGCAGGACAAAGTCAGGTGTCGAAAAGCCCAAGGGAAGAGTGGAGACTGTACATGACAATTTTAGAACTGTCAGGGGCGATGGACAACAGGTGAACCTTTATCCTGTGACAGCCCACCAATAAGCATGTTTGCTTGGAGCAGGACTTCTGGACGCATGGTGACTTGAAGCCATCTGACCAGAGCTGGGGGATAGAGCTGGGACCACTGGAACTCTGAGTTTCTTCAAAGATGATAGGGAGTTATATTATTATATAACTCCCTTTATATCTGTATTCAGAAAAACACCTGATGAGATCTCCAAGGATACCTTGAAGGGAATTCCAGAAGGCCTGGTAGGACTAAGGCCTGTTAGTTTTGTTAAACATTTTAGGTAAAGATGATACCCTTTCAGGAACATTCTCTTGGTTGCCTTGATTGCCTCCCAGGCTTTGAGTCTCACACTGTGGCCTCAAACTGTTTCCTGCCTTAGCAAGGCACTTTTTAGCAACACAGACTGGAAATCAAGCCACAAACTGGGTTTTGATGTTGCTTTTAGGCCTGGACCTTGGGGACATTTTCATATTACAGAGAAATTCCTCACATAGTTTAAATCATGATAGACAAAGGACATAGAAAATGTGGGTGATTGACCCAAAGACCTCTTGTATCACATTCACCCAGATATTGTTAACAATATTGGTTCCTGGGTCTTATCAGAGATGGTTCAGTGAGGAGCTTAGTGGATGTAGCCTGGGATGTTCACTATTTAACTAACTCTGGTGACATGGACACCTTCTTTTAAACACTACTTTAATGACATCACTAAATATTTATGTGCATGCATTTTGTCCTCCTAACAATACTCAGGGGCAAGTTACTAACAATTTTAAAGATGAGAGAAACTGAGGAACAACTTGTTCAGAGTCATACAGGCAGTAGATCTGGGATTTGAACCAGATTATTTAATTTCAGTTTCTTGTCTTATTGATACTTGATCTATACTTATCAATCTTTAAATTTCTTTCCCTGTCTTATTGTCATTAAATCCACCATCTGTCATTGAAACTGGAAGGGTGTCTGCTTAATAAGAAGAAACCAAATCTGTGTAAATGGCTTGATCTAATTAGTAACTGACATCAAAATAGGAAGGAGGTAGTAACTCTTTGCAGCATCCACCAAAACTCACTTTGGAACATGTCAGTCACATCAATCGCATCTGGACCCCACACTTCTGAGCTGTGCCTGAAGGCATGTGGTCTCTCCAGTGGGCCTCAAAAATCACCTAAATGATGTGGGTGAAGAGATGTGAGTGAATGCAGATCTCAATGCCTCTAAGTATAACTTAAGAATATTTGTGCAGGTACCTTTGCTCTGTCAGATTTTCATTACTGACCTCCCACTACAAAAGTCCATCCTAGGAATGCAGGGCTTTTGTCTTGACTGCTTGTGTTTCAGTCATAGCTACACGAAAGATAGAGGGCTGGCCCATGGTCACCCCAGAGGAAAAATGAATCCATCAATCGAAAACACCAGCCAATGCTCAAAGGCAATGAGAGCCCTTGTAAGACCCATCTAGAAATGGACTCAGGTAAAACAAACACAAAAACTCCAAAAAGGCTCTTTGTAAATGCTTTCCAGCGCCATTTCATTTCCCCTTAGACCTTTGTAGTTGATGGAAGCAGACCCTAATTTTATTTTATTTTTTAAATACAGTTCTCCAAGAATAAACTGGCCAATTTGATTATTCTTTTTTTTTCTTTAAAAGCTAAAGAAATTTCTATTTGGGATAATGAGGTTAAACTGAGTATAAGTAAAACTCCTTGATTTTGAAAATGCTTGTGACTCCTTGGTTAATTGGGACCATGACATTGTCTGTTTTTCTCATTCAGTTTCTCCTAGAATTGCAATATAGAATCACTGAAGAAGACATAATTTCATAAATAATTGCTCACCTTTCTGGGGGGTAGACTGCAGCTGTCTTTGATTGATGCAGGGAGACGTGTTTATCCCCTGTGTTTATGTTCTCTGGCTGCTGAATCTTTAAGTGCAGTTTCTTGTCAGCAATTTAATCAGCAATTCTCTCCATTAAGAAGAACCTTCCCTGCTTTAGATTTTTAAAATGCAGGAACATTTTCAATTCAGAAATAAACCTACCTAATCTTTTAAAAAAAAAAAGAGATTCCCTCAGTTATATTTAATTTTACACACACGAAAATACACTAAAACTGATTTCTTTCCCTCCTGTACAATTATCAGAAAAAAGAAACTTAATTTCTGACTTTGATTTGTTATCATGAACTCTCAACACTTTGACATCTACAATTAACTAAATATTGAGTCTAGGTGAGGGGTTTCCTACCACACCATATTATGGATGTCCTACATTCTAACTCCATGTGACCTAGAAGTCTAAAAGAGGTGGTTTCCAACTAGGCTTACCCCTGAATAGGCTTTGAGACCGTGGATGAGTCAGTTCACAGTGCCTCAGTTTTCTCACATTTCAAATGAAATATCAGGTAATAAAACCCTGAATCTCATCTTCTACCCTTTGTGGTTCTTCTGTGGATTAATGGTTGATCTGTAAATCCTCAGACAAACTTCCTGCCTCCTTGGATTTCCGTCTGATGTTTTCTTTCTTGTTGAAAGGACTTCCCCAAATTTCATAAAACAATAACAGTCTAATTTTAAATTCCAGCTCAGAGTCTACCAACTCCACTGAGTTTTCCATATGCTGTTTTCTTTGTATGCTTTCTTTGTACTTCTACAGTGATATGAAACTTATTCTGTCGTGTTGTAAAACTTGTTTTATTTTGTTTGTCCTTAAGACAGAGAACCTGGGAGAACAGTGCCACATCTTTTCATCATGTTTCTTCTTGTAACAAGTGGTCCAATGCAATCTTACTCAAAGTTGAAGTATGATAAATATTTATTGAACTAGCTGAATTAATAGATATAGTGACTGGAGAAGGCTATTGAACTTGAGAAGAAGAAAGCCATATGAGAAATGTTTAACCAACCATTAAATGAAAAAAGGATCAGCTTCTATGAATTAGAAAAAAAATCACATTGAAATCAATACAGTCATTCAGTAAAAATGGAGCTATGCAGAATGCTGAATTCATTGCTTTTGACCTTAAGTGGCACACTTAAAAGAATGACCATGTTATTCCTGGCAGATTTATTGGAAAAAAAGATATAAAGAATATTACCATCAAGCATTTAAATGTGCACCATTTTGAAGATGTCAGCCATCATCAGTTTCTACACAAATGAATGAGCTGTGAAAATTGATTCCTTTTTGACATTTGGAGATAAAAAAAGATGCATTTTTTTTAAGAAAGTAAGAGACAAACAATAAAAAGAAGGAATTCTAATCTGATAACATTTTGTATTATTGAACTCAAATAACTAAGAGAAAAAAAAACATTCAAATGAATTATTTAACCTATTTGAAGGAAAGGTACTACATAAATCTGGGGAGCTCTTATGATACCACTGGTGGTCTTGAATGTATGTTGCCCAGGTAAACATGAATTTTGGTAATAAAATATTTAAAAGCTTGTCCAAATTAAAAACAAAAACAAAACAAACAAACAAACACAAAACCTGTTTTTCAGAATTTGATAAAGTAATGGCAATCCCAAATTTAATAAGTGTCTGTAGTGGGGCATGATGTTTATTGGTTGAAGCAGACTCATTATTGTTGCTTGTTGATGGAAGTGAAGTTAATTAAATGTTTCACTCCTAGTACAGTAACCAGTCAACTGGAGAATCTGGGCTATTGCTTCTTCCAAATGAAAGGAATAAAAATACTGAAGACAATCTAAGAGGGGAGGAAGGAGAATTAGTAACATGAATTTTAAAGCAGCCAATACTTTTTAAGGCAAATGTAGCCAGAACAGTTTAATATAAGGGAAAATTCCAAATCCAGAAATTTGTAATATTCTTTTGACTGTTGATGGAAGACAAAAAACTTTCCCCAAGATTTTCTGCTGGGCAAGTTTTGGTGACATTCAAAATAACATTTTCCTATTTTTTGCCTATTTACCCTTGTTATGGATGAAAATTATATAGTCAACATAAAAATGAAATAAAATAGCTAGAAACAATCAGAAAGATTAGGGTGTCAGTGTGTTAGCCAACACTGGATTGGTTTACAATGCCATGGGTAGGTATGTCCACCGTGTCCTTTTGTTTCATAAGACAAATGAGAAATCCTAAGAACTAGAAGATTTAGAAAATATTTTGTTGTTAGGATCCTGCAACAGAATGATTAGAGCTGAAGTTAAACATTGCTCCATTTAAATTATTACCTTCTGGATATCAAAATTGACTCTATACTCACATACTAGTTTTGTTCTTTTGGCTGATTACTTAAAAATTAACCACTGGCCAATGATTAATGATAAGGGAGAAGCATCAAAATAATGAAAGCTTCTTGTCCATGTCAAAAAGGTCTAAGAGAAATTTCAGACTAATCAATTAGGACAGATTGCATCACAGTAGTTCTTTTTTAGTTCTTTTTGACAACCTCACTTGAAACTTCAAGGTTTCCTTTTGGCTTCTGAACCAAGCTATGTGTATGGTGGCTATTTAATATTGACTATAATAAATTTTCCTTTGAAGTTTTAGAGGAAAAACTAGAAGCTGGCAGATAAGCAATGCAGACAAGTTCTTTGCCAGAATATAACATGAATGGCCTCTAGTCTAATTCCTAGTTGAGTCCTCATGCCCTTCTAACACCTCATGAGCATGTCTTTACTGTCCACATTACTCTAAGCATTCTTCTAAACTTCCACTAGAATCACCAATTAAGCTCTGCCAAGAACATTTTAAGGTTCTAAAGGTTGCATCTCCAAATTTTTCCAAACTTTTCTTGCAAACCAGTTTCAAAGGCTTGTGAACCACATTAGTCACAGCAAATGATCACACTCTGGTAGCAATATTGTAATATTCTTTTGACTGTTGATGGAAGACAAAAAACATTCCCCCAGAATTTCTGCGGGACACATTTTGGTTACATTCAAAATAACTATGTTAGTTAGGTTTTTGTTGCTGTGACCAACTTAGAGATGAAAGAATAATTAGAGGAGAAGAAGGTTATTTTAAGTCCATGTTTTCAGAGGTTTAATCCATGGTTGGCTGACTCCATTGCTTTAGGCCTGATATAAAGCAGTACATCAGGGCAGGAGGGCATAGTGAAGGAAAGCTGTTCTCATCTTAGTAGCTAGGAAGCAGAGATAGACTGTGAGAATCCAGGGACAAAATATATAATCCCTACGACATGCCCCCAGTAACCTACTCCTTCCATCCACACCCTACCTGCTTACAGTTACCACCTAATAAGTAATTCTAATTCTTAACCCATCATATGTATTTATTTGCTGATTAGGTTACAGCTCTCATAACCTAATTATTTTACCTCTGAGCATCCCTGCATTGACACAGGGGCTTTGAGGTGACACATCATCTATAAAGCATAACAAACTTTAATTATTATACAAATCTAAAGGGTGATTATTGGATGCTAAAAGGAAAGAATAAATATTTTACTAAAACATAGACTAAGATTGAAAAATAAATTAAATATACAAGGATTCCCTGTTGTTTGTACAGTTTTCTCTTCAGTTAGGCTTGGGTAAAGGATTTGACATCTTAAGTGAATCATTCTGGTATTTGGATGTCAGGAGCAAAAAGAACTGAAGAGGATGTAAGTCATTCTCTGTTCCCACAGGAGGTAAGTTGTTTACAGGTTGCTAAATGAAATCACAGCCTTGAAAGCTGGAGGAGTACTATTACACTGAATGATGCCCAGTATCCTTCCCCCATAAATAACAACTCAGAGCACAAAGTGGCCCCTTTCATTACATATACAGCTTTTCAACATGAGAATGTGTTTATGAAAGATGATTTACCAGCAAGAGAAACAATTCATCATAACTGAATTGATGTGTTTCTCAAAGGTAGTTAATATTTTTGAAATTTTCTGTTCACAAATTATTTACCTTATGAAATGAAAAGCAAAGTATTACCCAAATAATTAGTAGAAACTGTGAAGACTCAATTCATATAAAAAATACTTACTATGTAGATGGAAGATTTTAAAGTAGTTTGTGAAGTGTTTTTTTTAAGCACATTAAAATAAGGTCTTATTTTCTTTTAAAACAATTAACTAAATTTTTTTTAAAATGAAGTCATTATTTGAAAAAATAAAACATTATAAAAAAGCAAATGCTGCGATTTTATTTTAAATTATGCGTGGAATCTCAAATACACAGAAGGAACCCTAACCTACTAACTACAGGTTAACTGGCTCATAGAAGGAATGCAGGAGATGTGGCCATCCGGAGCATTATTCATAAGGAAGAGGCTGCAGGCACAGAAGGAGCTGTGGAAAAGCTCATTGTCAATTTTCCCCTTTTTGTATTACTTCCAAGGCTTTCCTGGTAAAGTCTTTATCCAGATGCTAATTAAGCAGAGGTTTACTTTGCACATCAATTTTTAATATTCATTCCTCACAGTTAAATGAAACCTGCAGCATGAGGTTTCTCCAGTTAAAAGCAGCCCTGACCTACTTCCTTGTGAAATCAATGGAGGGCTTCAAAACACTCTGGAGTAGCTGACATTTAGGGAAGCCAGTTTATAATCTGTGTTGGTGTAAAATGTGTTTCTCTGGGTTTCAGTATTCTTTCCTTTCTCCCTGTCTGTCTCCCTCCCTCCTTTACTTTCTTTTTTTATCTTGTTTACTTCCCTTCCTCCTCCCGTCTCTGCTTCTGTCTGCCCTGCCCCCTATTTCCCTTTCTCTTCTTTCTCTTTCATTCCTTTTTTTCTTAAAACCTAAAAATGGGGAAGTCTGTGGAAGCTGTTGAGCCAGATAAGTGAGGCCATACTAGAGTTATGTACCCCTGGGGGATTGTGGATGGATGTGTCAGCTACATATTTAATGACTTCAAACTAACAGGAACTCCTAGGTCTGAGTTTAAAGAAGGAGAAGAAAGGCCTAAGAGGCACCCATTTACATTCAAATATATTCTACAAAAAAAGAAAAAAAAAAAGCAAAATTGAATCCACCAGAATATGGTCTTCAGATATTATATTCTAAAACCTTTAAAAGTAAGAGCATATGGTATAAGGCAAACCTTTTTGAAGACTAATATGACAGAGATCTGAACTGAAGGATGTGAAATTTAAATAGGAAGCAAAAACAGCCATATAGAAAAGCAGTAGTCATTAGGGTGTGGAAGAGCACCCAGGGTCTCCATCTAGCCAGAGGTCCCTATGAGAAAGGTGGGAAGTTAACCCTTTAAGGGTTAAACTGCAGCCATACAAATGTTAACTTGCAAACTTGACCTATGACCCCGGAGAGTTTTCTTTATGTTAAATTACAAAATACCAAGATAATGTGGGGCTAAGCCTGGAAAACTCAGGGAAGAATGTAGGATAAATCCAGTTTTATGGCACACTATTTCAAGAGCAACCTGAAGTCTAGGCTGATTGTGTTTAACTTGAAGATCTGTACCTTTAAGAAAACATAAAAGATATGTTAGAGATATGTGTTACTTGCCCCTAATGATTCATGCCAATCCTGAAATCCAAATTTTCGAGGGCACTTTCTGAAGACAGATGTGGCCACTGAAAGTGTTGTTAGGAAAAGAATAGAGAAGGAGAGGGCAGATTTAGGACTGAGCTCTTCAGAAAGATGCTGTTTCTCTCTCCCTTGCTTCCACACTGGGCCCTTGACTTTCCTGGCCTGTGCTTAACATTTCCTTAGATTCTGTAGCTTGCAAAGTCCTGGGTATCTGGGTGCCACTCTGATGATCTGTGTCCAGTGACCCTCAGGTGGTAGAATCTTTGAGGTTTACTTATAGCCTCATATAAAAATCTTACACTGCAAACACCACTCCCTCCTCTTTTCTATTCCTTTTCTTTTTTCTTATTTCTCTTCCCCTCATTTTTAGCTTATGAACCAAACCCAAAAGATGGGTATGAGAACCTTCTGAAATGTTATTTATCAATCAGATTGATTTTGTCACAAGGAAGTCTGCTACCAGATAATTTATGGAACAGAATAAGACAGGAATAAAAAGTAACAGTAACATCAGAAATAAGGAATAACATCTAATTCATGCTCTATTTTCTTCCTTTTGTCTTTTTATCTAAATCACAGAAAATAAACACCATGATTTCTGACATCCTTTGTTATTAAATAGTTTTCACATTAATGTGTGTGTGTGTGTGTGTGTGTGTGTGTGTGTGTGTGTGAAGAAAAGATGATGGCAGGAATTCAGACAAGGACACAGGTGGCAAGTACCTATAGAAGCTAAAAACATAGAAGGAGACAAAGAGGTTGTGGTGATATTGCCAAAAAAAATGTTCAAAAGAACTTTTGGTTTTTTCTTTCCTAGACCAAAGGAGAATAAGTGTAGAATAAGATCAGCAACTCCCTGCTCTTTCCTTTGACTGCAATTTAGATCTGGAGCTCAGTAAATATTTGCTGGATTTTAGAAATAATAATTTTGAACTCCCTCATATTACAGGCAAATTGAAATCCAAAGAGATCCAAAATCTTGAGAAGGATCATGACATCATGAAGAAGCATAATTAGAAACAGCCCAGTTCTTCTAAGTGCCCATTAAACATTGCTCAGGACAGCAATATTTAAATATATTCCTATTGACTTTGCCTGTAGCTTGACTTGATATTCTTTAATAGATTCATTTAAAATGTCATTTTTGGTAGAAGAAAAAATCAAATATGGTTAATTGACTTTTCCCAATGAGACCCTTTTCAAATTTATATATATTTTTCCCCAGGAATACTGTGAAAAACCTCTCTATTGGTCAACATTTATTCCCAAATACTGTTACTCACTTTAACCATATTTATACAGAGAATCAATAAATTGAAATCAGCAAGAAATACAGTAGAGGGTACATTCAATTATGTAGTTATTGAATTATCCCTAAAAGGGTTAATATTTCTGCCTAGCTTTTCTTATGAAATTTTAATAGCTATGACATCTTTATTCTTCCCAATATGGTTACTAGTAACTGTGATTCCAGGAATGCCAAATTTTGCATTTACTCTGATAGAAATTAAATATTCTTATTACCCTTTATGATGAAGGAATTATTCTTCTTAGCATTTAGTGTTTGCTTCAGAAACAATTATGAATGTGTTTTCAGAATTACAACTTTTAGGAAGAATGGAAATGATATTTTTCTTCCCATGCATTAATATTTTTAGTGCCTGAATGCCTCTGATTCTTTTAGAGATTGAAGCATTTTTCCATCTGCCTGTTAAAATGATTTGAGTCTTAATTAACGTTGATTGCACCTGTGCATACATTCAACTACCCACACAACTCCCACCTATGAGTGGAAAAGCATGTCATTCCTACAAAAATGAATAGAGGGGACTTCAAAAAACAACATAGACATGTAAGATAGACAACACAGAAAAGGGTTGAATAAGTTTCTTGGCTCTCTTAGATCAAGGACTTTTGATCTCCCAAGGATTGTTTGGCAATTGATGTAAAAGAATTCTCTCTCCTAAACTGCTGGTTGCCTTTTTAGCCTAACTGAGAAACCCAAGTTGAAAGAATCAGAATTCAATAACAAATTCTCATGCCCCTCCTCACTGGGGGCTTGCTTGTGTAGTTGGATTTAGCAGCCTAACCTTTCCTTAGTTATGAAATTGGGGAATGGTAATAAAAAAAATAAATTGATAATGAAGATCATCTTCAATATTTTAAATGGCCATTTTTTCCGTCTCTATAACTTTTTCCTAAGGAATTCTAATAAATTCCAATAATTCTAATACATACACATAGATTAGCCTCTAGATACATATGTGTAGATATGTATATATGTGTGAATTATTTTTATTTTTGTCTTTCTCTTAGGGAAAGAAGATAATTAAGATATTTTCATCTAAAATATGGGGGAAACACAGTTGTAAAGGGCCTAACTACTACACAAAATTAATAATTCCAAGTATATTAAATATTGCTAAAATGTTTCCATAGGATTTAACAGAGGTTCTGAACCTTGACTTTATTTTAGAAACAGCAGATGCTTTTAAAAGTTTTAGATGGCTCAACCCTCAGGGAATCTAATTCAAATGTAGCTCAGGCATAGGCACTTTTTTAAAATCTCCCCAAGTATCTTTAATATGTAGTCAGAGATAGGAAAATCTAACATCAAACTTATTCTGGTACTTATCACTAAAATCCTAGACTTGAAGATCCTTGAGCCTAGATGCCTCATTTACAGATAAGCAAAGAAATGCTCTGAAAGGGGAAGTGATTTGCCTGAGGCCTCAGAATTAATTAGGGACTAAGTCTAAACTGGTATCTGGTTGCCTGTAACCCAAAGACAACACCGAACAGAGATGTGGTTGCACCTTGCTTTGTTGAGACCCTTTCCATCCAAGTGTCCCAGAAGTCTTAACTCCTCTGCACATTGTTTCAAAATTGTTGGCCTGGACTTAGGCATTTAGGCATTATTAGTACCAATTTTACACCCTCCAACAGCATCTAGGCCATTTCTATAACAATGTGGTAGTAGCCAATACAGCAGAAACTTTGATTTTGATCTACAAATGCCTGCTGGTAATTTCCTATGCACATTAACTCAATATTGAGGAGACATGAAAATGTTCTACATTGTGCAAGTTTTCCTAGTCCATAATATGATTTTTTTTTAGTGGTCTCTTTCTCTCACATTATTGAAGAGATTATTTTGCCATTGCTACTTAAGTAGAAACAGAAATGGTACTCACATTGATAGAATTCCACTTTTTTCCCACTATAGGAAAAAAAAGTCAATTTAGATTCCTTGCATTCAATAGATAATTGGTCTCCTTTCTCCCCATGGCCCTAGTAAGCAGATTCTTCTTATGAAGCAAAATCCTATTGAATTTCTCATAAAAGGGCAACTCAAATCATAACCAAGGGGTTTTTGTTCTGTTCACACCATTGTTACTTCTCCTGGGGCTTGGCATCATTTCTCCTGCATTTTCCGTGTTTGTTCCTGCTGTTGGCAGCTTCTAAAGATACTCTCTATATAGAACACCCCTCTTCTGTCCTGTGGTGAGATACCATTAATTAGTGTGAAATCTTCCTTAAAACAGGCCAATATCATAGTTTTAAGAACATTGGGATTCTTAGGGAAGTTAATAGGCAGATACTCTCATCAAATATCTGTAATATAGTTGGGCTCAGATAAATCCCATTTAACTTCAACCTGAAAAAACTAAACACATGATTTTAAGTCCTGGATTCCTAATTTTCATAGAGTTTCAGATTAAGAAGTTGTCATAAAGATGGGTCTAAATCCCTAATTTGATAGATGAGTAGCCAGAGGCAGAGAAAGGGTCCAGTTTTCCCAATGATTAAATCAAGAGATCTTTTCGGATCCCACTGTCTATTCCGCATTACTATTGCTAGGGCAGCAGAGAGCAGAGCAAATCTAAGATCACACCCTTTTGAGTCCATGTGGCATTCTTTCTTAGAGTGTTCTTTTTTTTTTTTTAGGCTATTAGCTTTATGTTAATTTGGTGCCTTGTAAGGTACTCAAGAATGACTCTAATTACATGTCTTCTATAACTTTTGGTACACAATAAGGATGTACACAAAACAGAGTACGTTAACATCTGTGTGTGAATCAGGTTATTGAGGCTTACAACTCTAAAATCCTACTTGTGCCATAAGGTAGAATTCTGTTTTCTTCTATAGGAGATGTCTCTCAGTTGTCTGCTATCAGCTGTGTGAAGAGCTGCATTCTGAAGGAGTCAACTGAGCCCCAATGCTGTCATGTCTTTAATGGGAAAGAGGGACTAAAAACACACTGCTGCCATGACAGGGGCCTCCAAGAACTGTGGGCATAAATATTTAATGTGGCAAATTATAGGTTGGAATTTGCATTTTTATGCCCTATTTTGAAGTAAAAAGGGTTGTTGAACAATCAGGACACTTTCCATAATTATGTTCATTTTTAATATGCAGAGAATTGACAGTAGGTTCAGAGTAGTTATTTAATGAATTCTCAATATAACCTTGTCTGCTATTTCCTCACTAAATCTTGATATCAGATTATGACCACACAGTGGAGTTGGTTAATGAAAAGTGATTATCTTGTCATCAAACAGGTGATTGATTTTGAATTCCAAAAAACATGAACATAGTTTGGCTGTCACAAGTTCACCTGCATTGAATGTCAATACTAAAAGTTGTTTATAGAGCAGATTTACTACTAAATACTTAATAATTCTGCATTTTTCATCTATTCCTGAACAACCCTTTGAGAAGCATATTTTAGATGTTGGTGACATCCTAAGGTTGAGGTGGTGGTATCTGGAGTTGTGTGGATTTCATGTGCACAGAGATAAAGTGGTGCTGAGGGCGAGTGTTTTAGGAAGCTTTTTATCCCCTGTGAACAAAATAGCTGACAAGAATGACTTAGAAGAGAAACAGTTTATTTGGGGCTCATGGTTTCAAAAGTCTCTGTCCATGGTTGACCAGCTCCATCACTCTGGGCCTGAGGTGAGACAGAACATCATGATGGCATGAAGGAGAAACTGCTCAACTTGTGACAGAGAGAGAGTAGAAGGAGCAAGAACAAATATGTTTAATCCCCAAGGCATGCCCCCAGTGACCCACTTCCTCCTTAGCCATGCCTCATCTGCCTTCAGTTACTAGCCAGTCAGCCATTCAAATTATTAATCCACCAAATGGATTCATCCACTTATTAGGTTAAAGCCCTCATAATCTAATCATTTCACCTCTTGCATTAACAGGGGAGCTTCTGGGAAACCATAACATCAAGACTTTGACCTTGCAAACTCCTTGCACTTTATCCTTCTGGTCGATCTTGCACACTCTCCTGGATAAACCTTTCTTTAAAACCAATGGCATCACCATATTCTGCTCCTCAAATATAAATACAAACTCTGTACCTTTATACCTGAAACTCTTTAATGGGTTTCTTCTTTTCTACATAAATTCAGATCTCATTCTTTCTAGTTTAAAACTTGTCTTTCAGCAATAGGCTAAATTGGTTATGGAGACATTGTTCTTCTCCACTATTCTTTTGAGAGTATCTGCTATGCCATTTGGTCAAGCTGGATGTTTCTGGGTTTTTGTGTGTCTACTTTCTGTATATCCATGTCCTGTTTATCCACTCCATGGTGATTTTCTCAAAAGGAGGATATAATTTTTGCATTTCTTTTGCACCATTCTTAGCCCTGGGCACAATGCTCTGCATGTGAATAAATGTTATTAGAGCAGGAATGATGGTATAACTGTGGTCCTGTGTCTTGTCCAGTGTCACCCTTGACTCTTCTCTCCCTCTGTGTTCCAGCCCTGTTTCTCCACAGACCTTCTAATGTCTTCTTTATTCATTTCTGTCACTGGGCCATTTTGATCACACTGAACTTTTAAATTTTGGCTACTGCAATTTACCCTACAGCATGCTGCCAATATTTCTTATAAATCCTTTCATAGGATCCCCCAGTATAGTGCCTATTAGATTACAAACCTATCAGAGTTAGAGAACAAATGGTGCATAATTTTAGATCTTTAGGTCTCCTTGATGATTATAGGCATTTTGTATTCTTGCAGACTAAATAAATTAACCAAGGATGAGATGAATCAAGAGAGCAAGCTGTAGTCATCCAAAGTCCCAAAATGTGCTCTTCATATGCTTCTTATTTAGCGTCCCAATTACGAAGGCTGCAGGAGTTTGGAGGCCTGTACCTCTTGATCTCCACTTTTGTTCCTCCTCCCCCCATCAGTATTTCACTGTCTGTTCCTTAGGCCTAGCAGTACATTTAGCATTCTCAGTACCAGCTTTTGGTATTACAGACATAAGACAAGAGGACAGACAAGGACCCCATTCTTGTCCACTAATGCAAGGATTCCTATAGTCTAGGCTACGTAGGGTGAGGTCTTCAAAAGAGGGTGGTGGTTCTGCATGGGCACAGGTTCTTGGCTTCACGGCTTCTTGCTCTGTCATGAAAATGCAACAGAAAAACAATCATAATAGGAATCTTCAAAGAAAAGCTCCAGGACAGGGACCCTGGTAGCCCAGGACTACATTATTTCTGCTTTATTTAAATCTTCCCCAAATAAGAGACATGAACACAATGGTATTAAAATATAAATATCATCATATTATTTGAGATTTGGAAAGGTCCTTAAAGGTTCCATAATGTTGCAAGATATTCATATTTTTATTATATTTTATATTTATATTTATATTATATTTTTTAAGTGAAGAAATAAAATTACAGAAAGAAAATCTGGTAAATCCAAGTCAGTATTTGAAGTCTGACAGATTGGGAGTGGAATATAACCCTTGCTTTTCACAAATCACATATTTCTGGATAAGTTTTATAACTTCATTGTGCATTGATCTCTTTATCAGTAAAATGGGAATTATGTAATCACATAATAATTATTATGCAAATATTCATTCTCTTTTATTCATTTATTCACATTCTTCATCTTCAAATAAAATCAGATCTAGGTTAAGACTCCATGTATATACAGCTGTTATATTATTCTACTAGGGCTGCCATAACAAAATGCCATGGATTGGTTGTATGGCTTATACATATATTTTCTCATGGTTCTGAAGTCTAAGACCAAAGTATTGGCAGGTTGGGTCTCTACTGAAGCCTCTCCCTTTAGTTTACAAACGGTGGCCTTCGTGTGTCCTTATGTGATTTTTTCTCTGTATGCACATGAATCATTTGTGTTTCCTTCTTACAAGGACATAAGTAATGTTGGCCCTCCCCTTATAGCCTCATTTAAGCTTAATTACCTCTTGAAAGGTCCCATCTCCAAATTACTCATATCAGGGATTAAAACTTGAATGTATTAATTATAGGATAGATATAATTCATTCTTGAACTGGAATAGTTTATAGGAGGAAATAGTAAATAAGAGTACATTTCAGTTACAAATCAGATTTTCATGTTTTTTTTTCCTTCAAAACTAAGTTATAAAACAAAATGGGATGGATTGTCTGAATTTCAGACCTATCTCTGCCAGTAGCAGGTTGTCCGGAGGTCACCCTTTCAGTTTTCAAAGTACATTCTGTATAACAATAGGTCCTTTGAGATTGTACTTAGAATAGAAAAAAAAAATCACCCTAGATAAAAAGATGACAAAAATCTACAGATTATATCAACCTGTTAGACTTGCACAGTGTGCTACAATTCATTAAAGACTTGAAGAAACCTTAAAAGGAAAAACCTACAGGGTTAATTTTGTTTAATGCAGCACATTCTAAAGTAAACTATGAATTTAATCTTTAAGCACACCTCTAGTCCACTAATAGTTGCAGTGTGTTTATACCATGTGGAATTTGCTTTTAGCCTGTATTGAAATTTTTTTAATTTATGGACTTCAAGGTCTTAGCAAACTGGTTGTGTCGGGGTGCAAAAAGGGAGATAGCTGGGCTGGAAACAAAATTTGAGAATGTATTGGAGATGGAATTAAAATACAAACATGGGGGAGATTATATCACTCTATTATAGGAAGTCTAGGAAAAAAATACACTGTCATAGTTTAGATAAGAGATGTTCCCCAAAAGCTCCTTTGTGAGACAATGCATGAAAGTTTAGAGATGAAATGATTGGGTTATAAGAAGTTTAACCTAATCAGTGCATTGATTCTCTCTGTAGGAATTAACTTGATGGTAACTGTAGGCAGGTAGGATATGGCTTGAGGAAGTGGGTCCCTGGGGGCATGCCTTTGGGGTATGTATTTTGTCCCTGTTGAGCAGATCTCTCTCTCTCTCTCTCTCTCTCTCTCTCTCTCTCTCTCTCTCTCTCTCTCTTTTCTTCTTCTTGGGTGTCCTGTTCCCAGCTGCTTTCCTCAGCCACATACTTCTGTCTGCCTCACCTTATGCCCCAAGGAATGGAGGTGGTCTTCTATGCACTGAGACCTCTGAAACCATGTGCTTCCAAATAAGCCTTTCCTCTTGTAATTGTTCTTGTCAGGTCTTTTGGTCACAACAGCAAAACAAACAAACAAACAAAAAAGCTGACAAAAATATACCCCAACCCCAGTTTACCAGTTTATAGATGTTTTCTTCCATGGATTATGTTAAGGGAAAAGGAATATTTATAAGACTAGGGCCTCTGTCTCTTCTCTCTACTGTAACTAGTGTAGTCTTTTACAAACCTTAATTTTGTGTTTTTTTAATTTGTTTGTTTGGTTTTGGTGATTTTTTTTTTTTTTTTTTTTTTTTTTGGTGCTAGGGATCAAACCCAGGGTCTTTTGCATGTGAGGCAAACGCTCTACCAACTGAGCTATATCCTCAGCCCCTTGTATGTGTATTTTTTGGATCCATACATAGAATATTGAGTTCCTTTTCTTTGCTCATAAACAGTGAGATGCTTTCAGGAAGAAGCCCTACAGGACTGACCAGCTCCCCCTCCACCCTCAGTTGCTGTTTATTTTCTCCACCTTTGTCCACTCCAGCTTTTCAGCCTTTCCCTTGTCTTCCTTGCCATGTGCTGAACAATATTTTCCTCTGCTAGCAAAACTTATCCCAATTTGCCTTCTTCAAATCACTGGTTATTCTGTATTTGGGTTAAAAAAAATCACTGATTAATAAGATTTCTTGACTTCTCTACTAGGAAAAAAATAATCTATCATAGCTTTTCATTTCAACTACCATCTCTGCTTGCAGATCTTATCAGAGCTCTAATCCTGTATTAGTTCATCTAATTATTTTCTTCCTAACTTAGATTAGGAGCCACATTCAGAGGTCATGACATTTTAGTTCACTGCCCTATTTCTCAAGGTCATAGTGTCTGACATTTCAAAATGTCTAGAAAGATGTATCCAAGGCAGACATGTACATTACCATTGGTTGAACATAAGCAAAATGATATACTCTTCTTTTAAAATAAGTTAATCCAAAGAATATTGCAGAATAAACAGCTAAATTTTGCCTTACATGATTTACATTCTTTGTTTTCTGACTCACTTTGGTGTTACTAACATGTATTGCTTGGTGACTGTGGTTTAGAGTGCACAGTGCTATGCAGGAATAGTAATCCAGTGTGTCCCCATCTGAAAACTACTGTGAACTTCTTTATAACTGTGTATGACAGTGTGTCAGCAGAGGAGTTGTATATATTCTATACCATGTACACTTGCAGCTGATTCTCCCCAAATCTCATAATATTAATTTACTTGCTTATACAATCTTATAAGTTTTCTTTTTTAAAAAAATTGCTATTGCCATTTTTAATAAGATTAGCAGTCCTTCTGGAGAGATTCCAAACAGAAGATAAAGCAAAATAAAGCCAGTAAGGCTGTTTGTTCAGAGATCAGAGTGCAAATCCTGCTTTTTCTAATTACCTATCTTTGTCTGGCTTTAGGGAATTTAAATAAACTTCAGTTTTCCTTGGTGAGTGTATTAGTCAACTTAGGATGCTATAACATAACACCTTTGACTGAGTGGCTTAAGCAACAGATATTTGTTTCTCACAGTTCTGGAGGAGGAATGTCCTAGATCAAGGTGATGTGATGGGAGGTTCAGTTCCTGGTGAGGGCTCTCTTCCTGGCTGGCTCACAGCCATTTTCTTTTTGTTCTCTCATGTAGCAGAAAGAAAGCACCAGTGCTTCTTCTTATTATAAAGACACTAATTCCCTCAGGACCTTATTCAAGCCTAATTACCTCTCAGAGATTCCACTTTGGAGTGTACAGTGCCATCTTATTGGGGTTAGGGCTTCAACATACAAATTTGGGGGACTCCGACATTGTCCATACCATGAGTTTTCTTAATCAACAGGATCCCGAATTTGCCTTGTAAGCTTATTAATCAACAGAATCCTCAGTTTTCCGTATCAGTAAAGGTCATCACACCTTCCCGACAGACCCGAAAAGAGCAAATGTTTAGAGACTAGTGTAATCCCTGGCCTGTGGTAGGCACTGACTACCTGGCAGCTCTGATAGCAGTGCTGCTGCTTTATAAGAGAGTGTTAAGCTCTGGCTTTCCTGACTTACCAACAGGAACTAGGAAACATCAGCCTCCCGCTTTACATACAGCAAGAAACATTGAGCATTATCTGTATTTTTTTTTAAACTATTTAGTTTAGGTCTTCTAATCAGATGACAGGGGGAAAGTTGGATCTTAGATTTGCCAGTGATCCTAAATACATCTCTAATGTTTCTGAAGAGAACAGTTTCTTCATTTATTTTATAGTTCACTGTGATTTGATTTGGTGGGATGAATAGTAGGAAGGATTAAAATATATGACATAGAGTTACCTTGAATAATCTAAAGTTGAATTTTTTTAGAACAGAATAATAATGTTGAAGCCTCATGAACTATTTTGCTTTCTATCTTCAAACTTTGTGTATCAGAGGTATAAAATTTTAGATTTAGGAGAATCTTTAGAAATTGTTTCAAATTTATAATTTTATTTGGAAAGTCAGAGCTCAGTAAGGGTTGCCTCCTCAAATCCCCAGGTTTTTAATATTGACCCCCATTCCAGAATGGTTTACAGTTTGTGCATTTCTTTGGAAGTATTTTTATTTTTGTTTATATATATTTATGTCTATATTGTTTTTATGTTTAAAAATATGTATTTTTTTCTGAATACTTTAAAAGAATTGTATTTTGATCCTCAGCACTGCAAAATGAAAAAAGATATTATTTAATTATTTCACAGACATTTTTTCTAATATTGGAAAAAAACCTCCTCATTCAAATTAATATAAATAAAATATACAAGTTCTGTGAGTGACTATTCCAGAGGCTCATGTATTGTACATGCCGTATTTATTAATTGAAATTATGTACTTAAAATAGTTATTAAATACTCATTAAATATCAGTTTTGTAAAGAAGTTTCCTTATCACTAGAGCTAAGAGAAAAGCATTGCATGTGAAATTTTGAACCGTATTTTGCAAGCTAACTAATTTCTCCACCCTTTAATTTTTCTGTCAGTATTCCAATAAAAATATTTTCTTCATTAGAAACTCAAGTATCTTATATTTAGACTGCTCTTTAAAGAAAGGAAAATAAGAAATAATATTGACTAACATCTGTATTAGAGTGGTTCAACTGCCACAGCAAACAACTACCTAACCTCAGTGTCATGATATAATATGACTTTGGGTCATGTCACAGGCATATCCCAAATAGTTGATTCAATCAAAAATGAGCTATTCTTCCCACTGTTATTGGGAAGTTTCCATCTGGAGTCTCTGCCAGCTCCTAGGAACTCAATGAATTTTCACCATCAGGAAAAGCAAACAGATGAGCAGTTTGTGAGAAGTTTGATTTTTCAGACCTTGAAGTAGTATATATCACATTCCAATGCCAGGTCTCAGTTATGTGGCTCTTTCCACCTGTATGGAATCCTGGGAAGATGGACTAGTATGGTCCCCAGGGAAAGGTGCAAAAAGGATTTGGTGCATATGGCTAGTCTCTGCCCACAGGTCCTCCTGGCTTTCACAATACAGGCAGAAACAAAAGTATGGACTGTGTTCTCCAAACAAATTGCCTTTTCCCTGAAATATTAGAATTTCTAAATGAAAGTGTTACTAAAATCTTTTAACACCTAAGTGTTGCCTGACGACTTCAGTGCAGGCATTTTAGGTAGAAATGATTTTGTGGAAAATATTTACAGTTCTCACCCACTTTGGTTAAAATTGAATGATCTGATTATCTGCATGTTTCAGTGAGAAATTTTGAAATTCTGTTTTGGAATGGCAAGCAGAATATTTTGGAGAAATAAATAAAATTTCAAATTGTTTTTAATCACAAGCATAAAAAAAAAAGAAATTACTAAGTATAAGCCAGTTTCAAGGTGTTGTGGGGAGAGGTACCCATGGATGGATGGTCAGAGAACTCATTTCTTTGTGAGGTCTTTGCTAATTCCCATATTGTGACCTTGGGCAAGTTGTGTAACAGGTTTGAATTGCTTTTACTCCTGCAGAAGGATTAGAATTCGTGGCAGAGTCGATCCTACTTCCGTGTGCCTTATCCTGTGTACCAAGGTTTTACCCTACTTGGTCTCTTGGCCCAATCTAGAGTTTCTTTCTGACTATTGAAAATCTTTCTCTCTCTCTCTCTCTATTTAAAGGGAAGCCATCTCTTAGATGTAGGAACTGACAAAACTGACCCCAGATGACAGAGTTCACACAAGACAGAGGAATAATAAAATATAAAAAGTTGCCCTGTGCCTGACAGCCCTTTCATTGAGGAGAATGGGAGCTTCTGCCCTCTTTTGCCTCCAGGCTCTGGGGATGGAGTGACAGAAGTGAAACCAGAGGGCCCTGGGGCTTGCCTGGACTCACAGGTGAACTGTCTCTCTGTCTGAAAGGCTCTGATCAGCTCCACACAGCACAGTTTTAAAGTCATGATGACTTGCAATTAAATGCCAGTGGACAGTGAGGGTCCTAGATTTGTATTCTGAAGATGGGGCCATGGGGCGCCAGACCGTTGCACTCTGGATTCTCCAGGGTGATTATTTAAGAACAGACAGACCCTTCTGAGTTGCTATGGAAACAAGAGTACTGCTTTGGTGTGCATGTGTCCCTTAAAGTTCATGTGTTGGAAACTTAAATGACCCAACTCAGGTCTCTTGTTTAGCAGCACGAACAGACTGAGACAAGCGCCAAAACCTAGAGACAGTAGTGGGAAGGAAGCCGACTTTGGCTCTCTGTAAGCACTTTCTAGTAATTAGAGATGTTCAAGACTGAGCCAGAGTCTCCCATGAAGCAAGAACTCTCACTCCCTGGGGCTGTCCCGCAGAGGCAGGAGGAACACTTCAGTGATTATGAGCACGAATGCCTGGCTTTGAGCAAGCTGCTGCAATAGGTGATTTCTGAAGACCCTTTCATTTCTAAAATTCAATGTCTCAATTGAATAACTCATCTGATGATGCAACTTTGTTCTCTCTGAGCACTTTGAACATGTTGTCTTTTCTGCTTAATGAATCTGCCCTAACCACCTTCCATTATTTTCATTATTCAGTGGTTGATTCAGAATGGGGTGACTTTGCTTCTGCTGATTCTGCCAACATGAGGGTCGGCTCTGAAGCATTCTTTTTGTCTGCAGGAAGTTCCAGTGTTCATCAGCAACATGAGCTTTGGGTCCTGCATTGTCAGAGACAGTGAAAGCTCACGTTTTGTAACCAAGGGATCCTTATATAAGATTGGGAATCTCAAGAATAACAACAAACATGAAGTCTCTTATCTACATTAGCTGAATCATCTCATGCTCATGGAAACAACTAAATTTAATGGCAAATTAACCCTTTTAAATATTGGAGGTGGAAGGAAAATGGAATCTATGGTTCCCTAAGGAATTCAGTTGACTGGTCAAAATTTCAAATGATGCTCATTCTTCCAGGAAATTATTAAAAACCTGATCTACCATTAGCAAACCAGTTAGAAATATTTATGATTTAACACAAAGATAATTTTGACTACAGTCAGGAATTCCCATTCATGAGTTATTGAAGGGTATTGATCCATGCTTGCCATGGCCCATGTGCTAGGAGACACTGGTGAGATAGTATGACCTTGGCTGTGTTTAGAGCAAGGAGTGAAAGCTAATAAGCTAACCCTCCTGGCTGAACCACGCCTGTATTTGTTCATCTTTTGTTTCTCACTGAAGACTCAGCTATTGAGTACCACCTGAAAGAAGCTTATGGTCAGGTGGAGCATAAGACATATATAATAAATCAACAGCCGCAGATAGGAAGTGATGCACTGATATGTACCTCAGGAGCACAGGTGTGGCCTCTCTGAACTGTGTCATGGAAGGCATGGGGTTGAGCAGCAATTATAGGTTTCACTGTAGTATCATTTTATTTGGCCTACAGACATGGAGACTGTCTTGATACCTTATGAGTATGCCCAGATTCTACATATACAGTTGCCACATAAGAAAGATGAGAACCAAAGCTCCAGTGTGTCACTTTGACTCAAAGAAGCCACAAGTCTGTTATATTACTTTTTATTTTTATTTTTTGTGGTTCTGGGGATTGAACCTAGGGCCTTGTGCATGTGAGACAAGCACTCTACCGATTGAGCTATATCCCCAGTCCTCTTATATTATTTTTGTCACATTGTTTAAAGGCCCTTGTGCCACCTAGTAGTCCACCTGTGTAGGTACAGACCAACAAATCAGGGCTGACAATAAAGAGGAAGATGACATTACACCAACAATATCAGGACTGACAGGAGGGGACAACAGTACACTTTTATTGTAATTGCCACAGATAAAGCACAGCAAGATGACAAGCTTCAAGATCATTTTCGGAAGCAGAATTAGGCCATCTCGAGCCTAATACTAACCCTTTACCCTCACCTTGAGCTCAAAGTAGGGAGAGAAGGTAGGGGAAACTTCCTGGCTTGATAGCCCCTGAGCTGAGTATTCCCTAAGGATAAGACTGGGCTAATTAGCTACTTATTTTAGTTTGGAGGTAGAAGTGTATCAGGCTGAAGGAACATAAACAGAGAGCAACTCATCAAACACATTTTTAATATTTGTGATGAGAAACAATGTAGAAGGATGCCAAAAAAAAATGGTAGAAACTTTGGATCCTAATTCTGAAGGCCTTGGGGAACCTGGAAGCAATGTTACTCAAAAGTTGCTGAAGAAGTCCGTGACAGAAGTGAGGCAGGAAGGGGGGTTGCCATAACAGGAAGGAGGAAAGTTGAGGACCAGAACTGAACCAGTGACGTGGGAGCAAGGAGCATGAAAAAGCATTGTACATTTCTGTTTCCTGTGTGGGTCTTGAGGGCTGCTATGCCGCAGTGGACACTCCTCACATGGGGATAAGTTAGTTTCGGATGGTTCCTTAGGAAACAATGAATTGACCCCTAACACTGCTATGTAAGGAACTGTAAGGCATTATCTCTTTTAATCTTCACAGGAACAGCAGTTGTTGGTATCTTCACTTACAGAGGTGGAAACTGAGGTTCAGGATCCTTGATGGAGGTTAAGTAGCAAATAAATGGTGTGGCAGAAATGTGAAACCAAGTTGTCTGGCTCTGAAGATCATGGCCTTTTGATCTAGAAAATGAGCACGGTTGGAGCTATGGTGGCGCTTTGTGTTAACATGTCTCCCTGCTCCCCACCCCAGGCAGCATATGTAAAAGCCCTGCAGTGCTGTATTTTACTTTTCATAGACTTGAAAGGGGTCTTTAGGTGTGGTGACCTATATAAGATCCTCACTGATGGGGGAGTGGATGTTGATGAGGAAGAGTGACTAGGAGGTACTGCTGAGACCAGTATCAGGGGCAGCTCTGGTGAGGAAAGCCATCCAAGCCAGGAGAACTAAGTAGTTCTAGTTGGTCCAGGGTCCATGACAGAGAGAGGATGAGGACCAATTGGGAAAAAGAGAGATGTTTACTGGAAATATCATAAAGAATCAGGGAATAAGAAAACTTTGAGAAGGAACATCAGAGTTAGCTGCATGAAGTTTGATACTTGGAGAGAATATTTGGTCATGGAAACACTGAGTCCCTGATCTCTTATCCTTCCATTCTTTTTTGGTTTAAATACTGTAAGAACTTTAAGACAATGATCTGCAAAATACACAGCCTGAAAAAGAAATGTAATGCAATCACATTTTCACAACATGAACTTGGTTTCACATCAGATTCAACATTTGCTCAGTTGCTCATTCAAGGAACAGAACATGAGGAGCACATTCTATGTATTTGGCACTGTGTGCCACAAGCAGGGCTGTCACTGTGAACACTGAGAAGCATAAATTCCACAGGAAACTTTACCGTAATACGTAGGATGGATCTTGTTTCATGAAGTTCATGTTACTAAAATCAATATATGTACTGAAATACATGAATATGTACAGTGATGTCCCCTGAATAGATTTCTTTGAGTTTACAATATGTCTTTATTACATATTTCCTAATCTGATTATCTAATGTTTCTTTTCAATAGCTGTTTTGAAGTTTTTTATTTTAATTGGAAAACATATTTGGTTACAAAGTGGTTCTTTTGTGTGTGTCTGTGTATAAACCAGATTTATTCCCAAATAAAAATGGTCAATACTCCATTTATGATTTTCTTACAGCTTTTTCACCTCTGTCTTCTACCTGGGAGACAGACATTTACGTAGGCACAAATCAGAGGAGAACAATTTCTTCAGTTCTTTTATTCAAGTTTTTCTAAATATATCTAAATTCACAAACCCTTGGCATTTGAAAACAAAGAAAAAAGAAAACTAAAAAAAAAAAAAAAAAAAAAAAAGCTCTTTTTTTTTTTTTGTGTTTGTTTCCAAAGCTGCCCGGGCTTTTGTGTAGTTGAAGCATGAGACCTGAATAACACTTCCCTGATAGGTACATAAGTGAAACTTGAATGAGAACGGACAGTGTTGTGGCTGGAAATGCCTTGACACACATCTTAGCCTTTCTGATGTATTTCAAATGCATAAACCTGCAGGAACTGTATTGAGCCCCGTGTTAGAATGGAACAATGTTTTCCTTTGGCTAGTTCCAATTCCAGTGAGAGAGGATTCTATAGGAGTGTGTGAAAGTTTTGTTTTTTTTTTTTTAAAGGAAATTCTTCTTAATACTGGTAATGGAAGAAAATACACAAGCAGATAACAAACCCAATGGTTTGCTTAAAATGTGGACGAGAACATGGGGTGAAGCAGATGGATCATTAGGCTTTGAGGCTATGACATTTGAAAGCCAGAGTTACATTTTCTTTGAAACTGTGAATAAACAGCTTGGGAATAGTCTGGGATGTTCTTTTCTGATTCTGATTTCATTTTATTTGTCTCTGAACTGAAAAACAAGTGATAGTTAAATTGTCCTATCTAATGATTATGCTGAAATGTATTACCTTTAAAATATTTTGACCCATTTGTAATTGATTTCAGTATAACTAGAATCTAAGTTTATAAAAAAGGTCCATTTAAAGACCTAAATTCTTGCAGTTGTTATGGGACTACTCTCCTGATTTAAGTTCATCTCATAGAATGTTATTCATGACATGTATTTGCATAACTGCATAGCATCTTAGAGCTGGAAGGAACATAGCAATGTGAAAATAAAAGAAGACCAGACAAATGAAAACGGGCAGAGATTATTTATTCAGAGCTTGCATTTGGCAGAGACTCAGAGGCAGACAGAGGAATGGGAAAGCAAAGTGGAAAAAGAAATGTTAAATTTAGCCTAAAGATGCCTCCCTACAATCTAACTTAGTGTATAAACAAACTGCAACCTAACTTAAGATTATATACTTATAACAAATAGCAGAGCCTAAGCCAATCATAGCAGCCAAGCTTTCAGCTAATCACAGGCTATAACTGCCAAAACATGTCCAATGCTGGAAATGTAGCAAATTTCTGCATGTCATTTTCTTTATCCGTCTATAAATACTGCCTGCTCACATCACTGAATGAAGCTCTCTGAAATTTTACTGGTTCAGGTTGCTGCCCAATTCATGAATTATGTCTTTGCTTAGGTGAATTCTACTGAATTTAATTTATCTGAAGTTTTCCTTTTAACATAAGGAAGGCTTCAGGTATGCCCTGACTGCAGGCTCTCAGCCTGGGGAAGTGGGAATTATGCTAAGCAGAAATAGAGCCTGGCCTGTGATTGGTTAAATGTGTGTATTTGTCTTTCTTTAGTTTGTTCTTAGTTGGATGCTGGAGCAAAAATTGTGAAAATGACTCATTTTTAGTGCACTTGTATTAGGGGTTCTTATTATTGTGACCAAAATACCTGATATAAACAACTTAAAGGAAAAAAAGTTTTATTTTGGCTCACAGTTTCAGAGGTTTCAGTCCAGGGTCATCTGGCTTCCTTGCTTGGAGCCTGAGGAGAGGCAGGACCTCATGGCAGAAGGAAAACGAGTGGCAGAGGAAAGCTGCTCAGCTCATAGCATGTCCCTTCTCTCTCTCTGTGCGTGGAAAGCAGGGAGAGAGAAGGTACATGTGAAAAGAAGCAGTTTTCTAGGTTATCCCCCCTCTCCGAAACCAGTTCCCTTCAACTAGGCCCCACATCCCACAATTACCACTACATTCCAATATTACAAAGCTGAGGTCTTCTGTGTGACTGAGGCAGCATGAAGACCTCCCCTTCAAACCCCGGTTCTTGCTATCAAGTTAGAAAGATTTCAGATATGTTGCTCAGAGTAATGGGATTGACTTTATTGAAGGGTTAGGAGAAAGGAAAGGGGACACTCTCAAGGGAGAGAGTGAATTCTCTCAGAGAGAAGAGGAACAGTATACCTCTTCTGCACTGTAGTTTTATTAGGGATCCCAGAGAAGTTTCCAGAGAGTCCTGCCCAGGTCCACCTCTTGACTTTTGATTGACAGCAAGATGGTATCAGATTTTCAAGTACCTATTGCTATGACAATTCTAGGTTCCCTTGGCCCATGCTGAGTAGTTCTTATTGAATTCTTCACCATACCTTCTTATAGATTCTATGGTTAAAATGAATTATCCTTGTCTTCTGGAATATGGTCAATAAAAGGATCACAAGAGCCTCTCCCTTCAGAATAACTTGTGTTTCTCTTATTGTCCTTATTTCATGCCTGCATTCCCTTGTAGATACCAGGTAGTTTGCTGAGGTTTGTGACATATCCTGCCTATTTAAGCCAGGCAGGGCTTCAGGTAAATTGCTGTATGGCAAAGAAAGTATGTGGGGGTCATCATGGTGAGACAATATTTTGGAATTATTCTCTTAACCTCATGTTCCCACCATCCTCTTCTGTCTGTCCCCTAATATCAATAGTCCATTCAAATTATTAATTCATCAAGTGGATTAATCCACTAATGAAGTTAGAGTCCTCATGATCCAATCATTTCCTAAAAGCCTAATCTCTGAACATCTCCTTCAACAAAGGAGTCTTTGGGAGACACTTCATATCCAAACCGTATCTCTAGTCTTGACCAGTTGAGGCCAATTGTTACATGGGCTACTGTTTGGCTTCTGGATTAGTAGCTAGATAGAGTGGTCTAACTTTCTACCAGTCTGGCTTTTACTGCAGAGATTGGCTTCCTGGGCAGGTTATTACAGATAATGGATTAGAGTTCTATTTTTATATGTGATCTGGGAACTTTCCATTTGTACATACCATTTCTTAATGATTATATAGTTTAGATGTAGAAAAATTAAATTCCTAAAGGAGCAGGGTTATTATTTATTTAAATGAATATTACTTTTATTTGTGTGTCACTTTTTAGGTTCCAAAATGCTTAAAAATGTAGAATATTGTTAAATTATTCAAATAAAACCAAAGAAGTTAGGCAGGGCTGGCATCATCCCATTTTTGTACTTCTGAAAATGAGGCTCCTGGAGGAAAAACCAGATGTTACATCACTGGGGTCACCAGGCAGGGCTGCAGAGCAGAGGCCTCTGAGATTCCTGATCACAGCTGCTCGGTATAGCACAACTACTGCTTTTCCTACAGATTCAGATGGTGGGACCAAAGTGGGACATTTGTGCTGTCACCCTGCTGAAAGTTGATGAGTATTTGAACCTAAAAGTAGAAACAATAGAATATGGGTGCTTTGAATCATTTCTGTAGCCTTGAGTCATTCACTTTGGTTTTTCTCAGAAATTCATTTTTTGAATTAAACTCAAAACTTGAATTTTACAACTTGTGATAATCAGATTTTGAAAATATTATCAGCTGCATGCCCCTTTAATTCATTTATTATCACTTGATGCTCTTGTTCCAGTGTGTTTCCTACACATATCAGAACAATGCCTAAAGAGTTGAGAAACCTATTAAATAAATGAATTGCTTAAATGAAATATCTATTGAAAAGAATGCTAGGTGCTAGGAAAGTGAAAACTAGCATCCAAGAACTCCATAGCCTTTTGTGGAGAGCAGATAGATACAGAGATATGTAAGGCAAGGTCCATGAACAGATGACCATAACCAGGTGGAGGTAGTGAGCTTCAAGAAAACACTTAAATTGAGTAACCCCATTGAGTAGTTACTGAGCACAGACAAAATTTATATATATTTAAGCAGGAAAGTTTGTAAGTAGTTGTGAAAAATAGCATGTATTTCTTGGAGGTAGAGAAGGAAGAAGAAGCTGTAACCAATTTAGTAATGTTGATTGAGTAACAGTGATCAATAGAGAGTGACAAAGTTAGGAAAGGAAGAGCAAGTTGGCAAAGATTCTTGTGGGCCACAGTAAGGAGCTTAGTCAGTACCCTGTGGTAACTGGAGGCTTCTCAAAGGATTAGATTTGCATTTTAAATAGATGACTTTGGCAGTATAAGGAGTTTGTACTTGGAGGAATCAAAGACAGAGTCAAGTTGCAGTAATTCAAAGGAGATGATTAAAGCTTGAACAGGAGCAGTTGAGGTAGATACGATACAAAGTAGAAGAGAAGGGGAAACAAGACATTCAGAAATAAAATCTGCACAATGTTCTGCTGATGGGTTTGGACAGTAGCAATTAAAGAACGGGAGATAAAAACTTATAGAACAGATGGTTAGCTGGACAGGAGGGACTATTAGGTTAAGGAGAAATGTTATCTGTTCAGTATCTGAAATGTTGCATTTGTGTTATCCACAGCAGATCTGGATGGACTTACTTAACAGGTAGTTGGATAAATGAACTGAAATCTAAGAAGAGTTGTCCAGGCTTCTGATAAACTATCAACGATCACTAACATTCAGATGATTGCTAGCTGAGCCCTGCGGAATAAAATCATGGAAAGAGTGTAGAGAGAATGAGAAGGATTGTGGCTAAGCTTGTACCTTTGAAAAACTAATGTATCAGGGATGCGTGGAGGAAGAGAAAGTATTTTGTATTGATTTCTACAAAAAGGGCGTTAGACATAGATAACCAAACGCTGGAAGAGGAAGCATCAGTGAAAGCAAAAGAATCAAACATGCACATTGATGAGTGATGGAGAAATTGTCACTGAATGAAAATGTTTTTTAAATTCATTAACTAGAAGGTGCTAGGTGATCTCAGAGAAAATAGGTTTTGTGGAGTGGTTGGGCTGATTCAGGTCACAGAGGGTAGTAAAGTAAATGAAAGATGAGAAAGTCAATAATAGATGTAAATTGTTCTTTAAGAAATGTCCTTAAAGATGAGCACAAGGGAAGAGTTATTAAAGAAGACTTGAGTTTCATTTTGCAAAGAAAAAACCATACTCCCTCTGGTGATATTGACCTATTCACCTGAGAAAAAGATCTCATGGGATCTGTGTCCCTATTACATTTAAATATTATAGTTTCCAACACAAGTATAAGTTCTCTACAACATACTGGAAGTGTTTTAGAAAACAACTTTTTAATTTCTTAAAAGAAATTTAGGAAAGATTTGGCTTCTGTTTAATGGAAGGTATTTTTGTTAATCCACAGAATCCACAGAGGAGCTGAAAGTCCGAAGTCATAGCACAGAGCCACTGCCCAAGTTGGAAAGCAAAGAGAGAGGGCACCATGGGTCATCATCCTCCAGAGAGCCTATCAAAGCTCAGGAATGGGATGGAACACCAGGTCCACCTGTGGTCACCAGTAGGATGGGAAGGTGCTCTGTGAGCCCCACCTTGTTGGCAGGAAACCACAGCTCAGGTAAGTAGGATTATGATTTTCACGATGGTAATTCTTTATATTTCTAGAAATTCTGCTCTCGTGCAAATACTACTTAGAGAAACATCACCACAGAAACATCTGTCTCCACTCAGAGAGAGAGTGTAGGCCTTCATATGAAGGAGTGCACAGTGTATTGTACCACTCCAGGGTCCTTCTTTTCACAGAGATGATAGGTAAGTAAATAGTGCCACTGGAGCCCTGGGAAGCAGCAGCCTGACAGCTTGAAAAGTTTTGTGCTAAATTTCTTCAAACACTTCTAGAGGCCTCCAGTAAAGTAGACTTTAATTTAAAAAGTTTGGTTTAGTATTTATGCCTCCTTTGCTTAAAAAATATTTTAGGCAACTGGTAAAATTTGAATAAGATAAAACTGAAGATAGCAATGGGATGAAGATGATTAAAAGCAGTAGAAAGAGTAGATATTTTGAGCTGAGAACAGTAACTGGGCATTGCACCTAGTCTTCAAATCTAAGTCAAAAGAGAAATTTTTAATCTAATATGCTGCTAAATTTCACATCTTGAAATTAATAGTATGCAATACAATTTTGCATGGTTAATAGATCAATATTATTATACAATCAATTTTTAACAGCAGCATATGTCTGCTTTGAACTGATTAATGCACATGCTGTTCTCATAGAGAGCTGACAATTGAAATGAACTGCAAATAATCAAGGAACCTTCTGTAGTTTTCAGGTCTGTATTCCTTCAGAGTGTTAGGGCTCTAAAGAAAAGATCAATCCTTTAATTTTTTTTCAACTTTGATACTCACCTTAGAAAGCAATTTACATGAATTTAGCCTATGGTCTCTCTGACACTCATGCATATGTTAAAATTTTAGCAGGATAAATGATCCTTGGTGTGTGATACTGCTGAAAACATCCCCAGTAATATCTCCTACAGCCTCAAAAATCCAACTTAGTTTTGATGTTGGAACCAAAGAATGTTATCATGTGGAAAACCAACATCACAGCCTATGTTCAAATCTGATAAGAGACGTGTGCCTTTAGTAGAAATTTTAAAAGACATTTTTTAGTAAAGTATAAATTGCTATAGATGAATGAGAAGAAGATATTTGCATATCTTGTCAAAAAGAAAGAGGGAGCAAATGATTTTTATCACCACCTAAAATGATTGATGTCACTTATTGAGCCTTATTATTAGTTTGGGGCTTATGATTATTTTTTAAAGAATTTTCTAAATTTATACCAGTTCTATTTAAAATATGTAAATAACATAATATATTGTGACCACAGATATATCTTAGGAAAAACAGAAGTATTACCTGAGTGCTAACGATGCAACAGCTACTATTTAAGGGTATGAAGATTCAATGATGAATAAAATATTCTTGCATTGGGTGTTCAAGGTCTGGTGCAAGAAAGACAAATAGAAAATTACAATGTAATGTGTTTTAGAGTACTCAGAGAAAAAGAACAATAAGATATTTAAAGGTATACAGAAAGAGATTTATTATGAGGAGTTGGCTCACATAAGTAGGTAGGCTTTAAAGTCCTGTGATCTGCCACCTGTAAGTTAAAAGCCCAGGAAAGCCGATGGGTGTGGTTCAATTTGATCTCAAAGGTATGGTATCCATGTAAGTCAATGTTGCAAATCCCAATCTGAGTCCAAAGGTTTAAAAAAGAGAGTGCTGATTTCCAAGAGCAAAAGATGGATATCCCAGCTAAGTAGAGAGAGTGAATTAATGGAACCAAGTGTGTTTATTGTAAAGGACAGGGGAAGGTCAATTGAAGAAAATACAAATGTTTGTGCAATGTTCCTGAAGGGCTTTGCATATTAATTAGAAATGCTTTCAGCTACATAGCACAAGCCATCAGGGTCTTTTACAATAATGGCCTTTGTTGGCTCCCTTTGCATCAAGTTTGGAGGTCAACTGTGCAGCTGTTTTCCAGTAGGTCAAGGATATCATCAAGGACTCAGGAACTGTGTGTGCTCTATTTTTCTCCATTTCCTCTTCTGCTACCCTTGAAGATTGTTTTCATGATCTCAGCTGAACACATGTTTTGGGGCATGATGCCCCAGCAGACTCTGTCCCTTTCATCTAATTGATCAGAAATTGGAAACATGCTTCTGAGACCAACCACTTAGTGAAAGGGATGGGACTTCCTGGGCTTCTTCAAATCCTTTTCCCCTCTAAATCAAGATTTTCTATCTGATATCTATAAATAACAACAGTGTATTTGCAGGCATAAGGGACATAAGCAATGTACAATATCTGCCACATCATTATTAGGTTTTGACCATTATGTAAAGGATCTTTTAAAGGTAGGAATAATTCAATTTGGTTTGCATCATAGAAGACTCAATGAGCACTCCAAGGCTTTAAATGTGGGTGATAGGAAGGCCATTTACTGAGACAAGGATAGTCCATATGAAACATGGAGCAAGGTTTAGAAGGGAATGTCAGAACTTAAATTTTGACCATGAATACAGTTGGACATGCTCTGGACATATAATTGAGAAGACAATTGGAATCATTGGACTGAAGTCAGGGAGATGAGGTGTGGCTCAGTAGTGGGACTAGAGAACTTTGTAGTGATTAGAAAGTAAACTGGAAAAGCCCAAATTAGAAGAGAAGAAAACTGAAATGAGAAAGAAATTGAGCTGGGATCCTGGGAAATCCAAACATTTCACATGAGTGCAAAAACAGAAGAATCTGGGGAATTAATTGAAATGACACACTTACATGAGGAGTTGGCTCACATAATTAGATAGGCTTGAAAGTCCTATGATCTGCCACCTGTAAGTTGAAAGCCCAGGAAAGCCAATGGTGTGGTTCAATTCAATCTCAAAGGTATGATAACCATGGAAGTCAATGTTGCATTACAGACCTAATCTGTAATGAAACCCTTACTGAACACTTAATAAGTTGCATAAAAATTGGTAAATATAAACCTTTAGTGTCTCCAACACTTTGACATGAATCTTCGAAGAAATTCAGAGTGTAAACAATTATACCATAGTTTTACTTTCTTTTGCCTCAAACCCCTGAAGCTTCTGTTTTGTTTTACAGCATCTAAAGTCTGCTCTGAGTCTTTAGCTCTGTTTATAGAGCAATAAATTGTCTACTAACCAGAAGAAATGACAAAAAATATTTTCAGTCCCTCATGCTCCCTGCTTTAGATTCTGAGACAGTTAGATAAAGGTGGAGGAAGAAAATATTTTTGTTAAAAATTGTGTTATCAAGTTGTTGTATCTCTAAAAGATTCCAAATGTTGAGACAATGTGGTCACATACTTAATGTCACTGCAAGTCAGAGTGTCTTGAAAGAGCTACTCAATGATCTTTGTCATTACTTGGTTCTGTAGTTGATCCTTCTACCACTTTTGAGGAAGAAATGGAGAAAAGGGAAAAACATTTATTGTGTTGTTAGATTTAATTATTTTGAAGAGAAAGAATGAAAAAATGTGTCAATTCTGTCCTAATAAATGCCATAATTCCTCTAGTGAGAATATATAAGATAGAGAATCTGAAGTTAACTTGTCTTTGTAGGTGAAGATGGCATTTTGAACTTGCTATTGTGGAACAGAAGAAAATAAGAACTGTTTTTCCTTCTTCTTTACACTTCTTCTTTATTATCTCTGGGTCACTGGGCCACTGAACAACTCATTCCCTACAAGAAACACCAGAATAGTAATCTGTCACCTTCTGCCTAAGCCACATAGGTGTCAACACCACAGCCAACCCAGAGAGGAAGGAAGATTCCACATGTGAACTCCTCTTTCCTTTTTTTTAATTTTCTCTCTCTCTCTCTCTCCCCCCACCACCACTCGCATACATACACATACAAACTTCTACCAGTCACAGACCATTGCTTTACCAAAAGTAGTTTAGCCACTTGAAATGGTGTTGTAACGGCTCTTGTGAGGACTGAAGGATTGCTGAAGTAAAGCAAACATGTCAGGAGATCTCAATTCTAATTAACATTGCCGCTGGTTGCTGCTGCACTTTATTAAAGTTACTGTTGTTTAGTAAATCAGAGATTCCCCAGAAGGCGATTCTTGAAGGCAACGGGAAACTGGGACCCAAATGCTTGTAAAAATAATGGGAAAAAGTGGGGAAATTATTTAAGTAAATATGGCATTTACAAAAACTCAGATTTCAATCACTGAATCAATTAACAAGCAGTTTCCAAGCAGCTTGTATCCAGCTCTGTTATGGTTTCTGGGGGACATATATTCATAGTCACACACAGCACCATCAGCTACATAAAATACAATCTCTGCCACTCAGAGGTCTTACTCTGCTTCCTTATGGCTTAGGACTACTGTACGTACTTTAATTAGATTGTAATTAAATGTATTATTTTTATTATTGTATTCTGTCTACTATACATTTAAAATCATTCTAAGAACAAAAATGTAATGCAGACTTGAAAAATGATACAGGGCTTAATAGGAGACATTAAGCCTTACACCAGGATTTCATCAAATCTTCTAAAAAATTATTATTATCAGCTGAGTAAAAGAGAACCTCCCATGTGGAATGAAGAAGGTGAACCCAGGGTGGAAGAGCATGGAAGTGCTCATGAAATGTGCACACACATTCATGCGCATACACACACATACACAAACACATACAGAGCTAATACTGTAACATTTAAATCAAAGCAAGAATGAAAATCCAAAAAGTTGGAAGACTAAAGACTTTCAATGAATGTCAGCTTCTCTGGGCCCACCCTCATGTGCTTCTGCTGTGGTGAGCAGGTCTTGGTGCCAGCTGAGATGTCTGTAGGACAGACACGCCCTTCAGCAGGTGGAGAGGAGAGGTGCCCCTGGTCAAAGCAGGCCTGCTTTCTCACACAGGAAGCACATAGAAATGGATATCACTCTCACAAAAGAAAATAACTTACCATTTATTTTTTCTGAAACTTGAAACACTTTTAATGTAAAGTATGTCTTCTCACATTTGGTGGAAGTATGAATATAAAAACCACTTTCTCTACTTCAAGGAAAGCTATTGCAAGCTGGTGAACCTTGGCACTGAGGGATGGAATGCAGGATACCTGGAGAGCACAGGGTGTGTTAAGGACACAGAAGCCACCCAGTACCTGCTGATGCTGCCCATGTGAAATGCTAACCCCAGGTTTCCAGATTCAATTGCTATTGTGTGAAATCTTCCAATTTTTAAGTATAGCTCAATTTTCAGAAAATGTGAATGATTCACTTCTTTCTTATTGGGTAAGATGTGAAGACTGCCACTTTATACTTTCTGGTTTGCAAAATCAAGTGTGACCATTAGTTGGAGGCATGGATTCAACCCTGCATTGAAGAGTCTTGGTTCCAGAAGAAGAAGCAGGTCCAGTGGACACCTTGCTCTCTTCCATTTAATTTTTTTAGGAGCTCAGGACATTTGATAAAGCCATGCTGGTATAGGAATAGGGAAAAGACAGTCATGAAGCCTTTGATGGTCAGGCAGGGAGGGATAGTTTCTTAACTCTAGAAGAGGAACAGACATCTAGAATTCTATGAATAATGAGGACCAGCAGCCTAGTTCCTCATTAAAAAAAACTGGAAAGATGCCAAGACCACTGAAGGGGAGAAAATTCAAGGGGTTTCCACTCAGGCTGGACTTTGTGCTTCACAGTTTCAACTTCCATCATATAGAATCCTGTACTTCAGGAGACTGAGCCTGGACAACAGACTCCCTTGTGATAACCATCATGAGCTGAAGACCAGAAGGACCCCATGGTATATTCCATTCTGCAGAATATGGTTCTGGGCCTTTTCACAACCCACTGTATGGGGAAGCATTTTCTCTAGCCATATATGATTCTGCCTTTTATGTTCAAGCAGAGCTGTTTGCCCACAAATTCGGAGAAGTGAAAAACAGATACAAATCTACTTTTATATAAAGAAAGTAACATGACATTTCTTGTATCCCATATTTTATACTAATTATAAATGCAACTCTGTATAATATGGTGGTTGAGTGCTGAGACTGACCAACCAGCAAATATGGATTTAATCCTGACTGTTTTCATTGGTGATGATATTAGGCATGTCCCTTCATCTCTCTGAACTTGATTTGTGAAAGATGGATGATGACAATACCTAACTCATTTAAGGCAAGAGTTAAGTGAGATAAAAACATGCACTGCAACCCAATGAATTTTTAATAAATACTAGTTATTCCTATGATTCCTGTTACATTTACAAATATCTCTGCAGCAAAGTAGTGAAAACCATGGGTCTGGGATGATGAAGGAATGAAGAAGAGTTTCCCATAAGAAGTGGCATTTGAGCTGGGCCTTGAACTGAGCAGAAGTGAGAGCACGAAAATAAATAAGTAGCAAGAATGGTGAGGAAAAGGAGCCCTGGAGTATTTTGGTTTTAGTGGGAGACGGTGAAAACCTGGCTTTAACGTAGCAATTCATACACCCTAAACTGTTTCTTAAGATATTAGCCCGTCTAATTCTTATCCAAATCACCATTTTGAAGATTGGGGAAATTAGGAAGATGTTAGAGTACTATTCGAAGGCCTGTAACTAGAGACCCTGAAGAACTGGAAGAATGGGAACCACTTAATACAACCAATAGAAAGTTGAGATTCAGAAGTGGGTAGTACTAGAAGGAATCCCAGATTCCAGTCTTTGAGCACTAAACTTTTATCCATTGATTTCTAAGAAAGATGCTTTTTTCTTGAAAATTTGGAAACACAATTACTATACTTGATCACACCACAATGACTGCATATATTTACTGATAAACTTCCTGAAGCGATAATTCAAGACATTAACGAGCCAGCCTGCTATAACCACAGATAGGCTCAAGCACAGAGAATTGAAAAGCAGGTGAGCAGCTCAGAACAAGGCAGTGGTTCTGGGGACTGTGCAGCAAAGTATAGAGTTTTCTTTTTCTTTCTTTCTTTTTTTTTTTTTGTACTGGGGACTGAACCTAGAGGCACTTAACCACTGAGCCACGTCCCCAGTCAATTTTATTTTATATTTTGAGACAGTGTCTTGCAATTTGCTTTAGGCTTCGTTAAATTGCTGAGGCTAGATTTGAACTTGTGATCCTCCTTCCTCAGCCTCCTGACCTCCTGGGATTATAGGAATGTGCCATTCTGTTTTGTTTCATTTTGTTTTTAAGTGTAACTAAAAGATGTTTGGCAACATTATTAATAAATTAATATTTTGGTGGTAATGGCTTAAGGAAATTGCATAACTCTGCTGTCACCCAAATTCTGTTAAGATAAAGAAAATCTCACCTTGTAGGTCATTATGAGGATTACATTTTTTAAAAAGCATGGAAATGCCTGATATAAAGCCAGTTTAAAATAGCTAGCAGACCAATTTTGCAGGAAAGGTCTTTTTATTATATCCCCCTAGGACTAAGACTGAATATTTTCTCTGGAGAGTTTAGCACATGGCAAATATGATGCAAGTTTTTCCTGAACTATATGTATGTAGTTACACTGGCTGTGGAACTACTGTTAGCGCAAGAGCCTGTGATTTACTTAATTGTGCATTTTCTTAGAAAAAGGTTAGGCCAGTTTGATGACCATTTTTGGATTCTCTTGAGAACACATTTATAAATGAAATTTAGAGAAATGACCAGAGGCAATCCTTAAGACTTAGTTGCTATATCATATACAGTTATCAAAAAGTAATATTAATCTTTCATGCCTCTGTTTTGCTGGGTGGTAACTAATGTGATTTAAGACAATGCAAGCTAGGAGGTAGGAATCATGAGAAAATATTGACATTCATAAATTTACACATCAAGTTGAATAAATATCCAACTTAACATTTGATCATCAATTCCCTTTTTGTTCATTTTCTAATAAAAGACTTTAACATCTATTCAATATCATGCAGGGGTATGATGCTAGGTGCTAGGGGAAGGGCAGACATATGATGAACCCAGGACTCATACTCCAGCAGTGTTTTTTTTTTCTTTGCCATGATAAAAAGGTCTGACAAGAACAATTTTAGGAGGAAAAGTTTATCTGGGGGCTTATGGTTTCAGAGGTCTCAGTTCAGAGATGGCTCTGGACCCAAGGTGAGGCAGGACATAATGGTGGAAGGGTATGACTGAAGAAAGCAGCTGGTAACATGGAACCAGGAAGCAGAGAGAAAGACTCCACTTGCCAGATACAAAATATATATTCAAAAGGCACCCCAATGACCTACCTCCTCCAGCCACACCGTGCATGCCTTCGGTTACCACTCAGTTAATACCTGTTGGGGGATTAATTCACTAATTAGGTTAAGGTTCTCATAACCCAATCATTTCATCTCTAAACTTTCTTGCATTGTCTCACAGATGAGATCACCTAATATCTAAATAATGACATTCTGTCCCTGGGCTCCAAAAGCTCATGCTTGTCTCACAATGCAAAAATTCAGTTAGTCCATCTTTAAGAATCCTCACATTTAAGAATTCAAGAATTGTCCCAGAGTCCACATTCAAAGAATCCTCTGAGACTCAAGGCAACATTTCATTATGATTCCCTATAAAAACTCGAAGGCCACTTACATGTATCCAAGCATTTCCATTCCATGTGGTTGATGCCAAGGTCTGCCACCATCTTGGGCAGTAATGAAGGCTCCAGGGACCATGGATGGTTGAGCAGTCTCTGAGTGCCTGTGTGTCTGAGCATGGTTAAACAACTTCCTGGGTCCCCCTGTGCAGGTATAGTGCCCCCCTGGTCTCTTCTTAAATATTTTTTTTTTTACTTTTACACCCTTGAGCCTGAGATGGGTATGATCTTGCCAGTTCCTGAGATGCCCTAAAGACATCTTTCCTAGTGTTTCTGGGAAGTCTATTTCTTTTGTGACTATAATGTCTTTAACAACCACACATTCCTTACTTTGGCCAAACTGCCAGTGTTTACAATTTTTTCTGCTTTGCTTTCTGCTCCTAATAACTTCGCTAAAAGCCTTCAGCAGTACCCATGCCACCACCTGAATATGATGCTGCCTAGAAATTTCTTGCACCAGATTAAGAAGTCTATCACCTTTAAATTCAGCCTCACAGAAAGTCTCAGGACCCAGGCAAAATGCAGATAACTTCTTGGCTAGAGCATAACCGGAATAGCTTCCAGTCCAATTTCCAGTGGAGTCCTCCTTCCCCTCTGAAATCGCATGAGCCCTGTCTACTGTGCACAGTCCTACTGCTCTTCTGAGCTCCACCAGTATCACCCATTAAGCTCTGATTACACAGTCGAAAACTTTCCCAGCTTATATTGCTAAACTTTCCAAAATTCATCCCACAAATTACAAAAAGCTCCAAAAGCTTCTAAACCACATAATCAGGTTAGTCACAGAAACAACTTCCCTTCTTGGGACCAACTTCTGTTTTAGTCAGCTTTTCCACTGCTGTGACCAAAGGACCTGACAAGAACAATTTTAGGACAAAAACAATTTGGGGGGTTCATGGTTTCAGAAGTCTCAGTCCATAGATGGCCGGCTCCATAGCTCTGGGCCCAAGGTAAGACAAGACATCGTAGTGGAAAGGCATGGCTGAGGAAAGCAGCTGGAAATACGGCACCAGGAAGCAGAGAGAGAGACTCCACTCACCGCACACAAAATATATCCTCCAAAGGCACACCCCAAATGACCTACCTCCTCCATCCACACTCGACTGGCCTACAGATAGGACCCAGTTCATTCTTTTTTTTTTTAATTTTATTATTTTTTTATTGGTTGTTCACAACATTACAAAGCTCTTGACATATCATATTTCATACATTAGATTGAAGTGGGTTATGAACCCCCAATTTTACCCCAAATGCAGATTGCAGAATCACATCACTTACACATCCACAATTTTACATAATGCCCTATTAGTAATTGTTGTATTCTGCTACCTTTCCTATCCCCTACTATCCCCCCTCCCCTCCCCTCCCCTCTTCTCTCTCTACCCCATCTACTGTAATTCATTTCTCTCCTTGTTTATTTTCCCATTCCCCTCACAACCTCTTATATGTAATTTTGTATAGCAATGAGGGTCTCCCTTCATTTCCATGCAATTTTCCTTTTCTCTCCCTTTCCCTCCCATCTCATGTCTCTGTTTAATGTTAATCTTTTCTTCTTGCTCTTCCTCCCTGCTCTGTTCTTAGTTGCTCTCATTATATCAAAGAAGACATTTGGTGTTTGTTTTTTAGGGATTGGCTAGCTTCACTAAGCATAATCTGCTCTAGTGCCATCCATTTCCCTGCAAATTCTATGATTTTGTCATTTTTTATTGCTGCATAGTACTCCATTGTGTATAGATGCCACATTTTTTTAATTCATTCATCTATTGAAGGGCATCTGGGTTGGTTCCACAGTCTAGCTATTGTGAATTGTGCTGCTATGAACATCGATGTGGCAGTATCCCTGTAGCATGCTCTTGTAAGGTCTTCAGGGAATAGTCTGAGAAGGGCAATAGCAGGGTCAAATGGTGGTTCCATTCCCAGCTTTCCCAGGAATCTCCAAACTGCTTTCCAAATTGGCCGCACCAATTTGCAGTCCCACCAGCAATGTACAAGAGTACCCTTTTCTCCACATCCTCGCCAGCACTTGTTGTTGTTTGACTTCATAGTGGCTGCCAATCTTACTGGAGTGAGATGGTATCTTAGGGTGGTTTTGATTTGCATTTCTCTGACTGCTAGAGATGGTGAGCATTTTTTCATGTACTTGTTGATTGATTGTATATCCTCCTCTGAGAAGTGTCTGTTCAGGTCCTTGGCCCATTTGTTGATTGGGTTATTTGTTATCTTATTGTCTAATTTTTTGAGTTCTTTGTATACTCTGGATATTAGGGCTCTAGCAATTTTAAGCAGGAAGTGTGAATCAGGCAGTATAGCGATACCAGATTTCAAACTATATTACAGAGCAATAGTGACAAAAACAGCATGGTACTGGTACCAAAACAGGCGGGTGGACCAATGGTTTAGAATAGAGGACACAGAGACTAATCCACAAAGTTACAACTATCTTATATTTGATAAAGGGGCTAAAAGCATGCAATGGAGGAAGGATAGCATCTTCAACAAATGGTGTTGGGAAAACTGGAAATCCATATGCAACAAAATGAAACTGAATCCCTTTCTCTCGCCATGCACAAAAGTTAACTCAAAATGGATCAAGGAGCTTGATATCAAATCAGAGACTCTGCGTCTGATAGAAGAAAAAGTTGGCTCCGATCTACATATTGTGGGGTCGGGCTCCAAATTCCTTAATAGGACACCCATAGCACAAGAGTTAATAACAAGAATAAACAAATGGGACTTACTTAAGCTAAAAAGCTTTTTCTCAGCAAGAGAAACAATAAGAGAGGTAAATAGGGAGCCTACATCCTGGGAACAAATTTTTACACCCCAGTTCATTCTTATCAGGGCGTTAACTTACTGATTGAGTTAAGGTTCTCATAACCCAATCATTTCACCTTCAAATTTTCTTGCATTGCCATACACATAAGCACTTGGGGGAACACCAAATATTTAAACCATAATAAGTGGAGAATGAAAAAAATAACAGATTTTTCTAAATGCTACTGGAGAAAGTGTAGGGTGTTAAAAACAAACCAGCATAATCACACAATTTTTTTCTCTGGCTCAAGGGAAGATAATTCCAAGAGGATTTCTGGAGAATATGATCTGAAACTAGTATGACAAGTAGGAGCCAGGCCAATAAGAGAGGATAGGGGATTTCTTGCAGCTCACAGAAGTGGAGATGAAAATAATATATTTTACTTTGGACCCTAATATTAAATATTTTTATGTCTGCATGATTTCCAAATTATTCCTCTTTTCTTTTTTTCTTTTTCTTCATGTGGACTGCCTTTGTTGGGATGCTGTGGCCACAATAATGGTCCTAGTTATTCCCTTTTCCCTGTATTCAGGACCCTGGCAATGTGCTTTTATAGCTCCTTATCAAGAAAGGTCAATTTCCCATCCATCAAATCTGGGTTGGACTTTTGTCTTGTGTTCACCAATAGAATAAAATGGAGGTAACTGTGCATGAAGTCTGAGCCTCAGCCTCAAGAGAAATGCATGCTTCCATATGCTGTTTTCTGACCCTGCCATCACCATGTGAGAACAAACCAGAGCTAGTCTGTGGAGGATGGGATACCTTTGCAAGAAGCCCAGGGTCTCTGACTTTTAACTAGTCAACTTGTGAACGTGGGAGAAAGCACAGCATGGAACAGCAGAGCCACCCACCTGCCTCACAGTGGACTGCAAATGTGCAAGTGCATCCAGCAAAGAGCAGAAAATGGACAGGTGACCCAGAGTCTCCTTAGTGAAACTAAGGAATATTAAGCCACAGGGTTTGGAAATGAAGGGACAGTAGATAATTGTCAGGGTCTCTTTGAACCTTGCTATCTTCCCCTAACTGAACATTCTTTGTTATTATTATATGACAATACAGGATAATAATGGATAAGTTCAGCATGCTCAATGACAAAAAATTAAAGCAAAAAATGAAAAAGCACCCTCCCACCTTTCCTTTCACCATCTAACTTCTCAAAGGATTGTGTTTGACCATTGCATTTTCACAGCTTGGATCCTGCGCAATGATCAGGACTGTGGGTTCTCCATTATATCCACTTTTATTATGTAATAGAAAAGCAAACCAGTCTGGTAGAGTTTGGGTGTTCGCTGTAATATGGACTTTGCTGTAGGATGTTGACTAACTTCCTGCTTGGCTTCACTTCAGCCCCAGGCAGCTGTGGGCTTCGGTGCCTACGACCCTCAAGGCTGCCATTCTATACTGTGGGCTCATGCACCGGAAGCCAATTCTCCACATCTGCTCTGCTTTCCAGTTCTAATTGGGTGCTTGGTTACTTCCTTGGGGAACATTTGTGAGATCTTGCTGCTTGGTTCTGCTCACTGTTTTCTCACTCTAGAGTTTAGCTCTCCCTTTCTGAATTCTACTAGTAAACACATAAAGATTTCTCATTTGGAGAGTCTGTGGAGAGTCGTATAAGTCATATCCCCCATGGCCTCACTTGTATTTCTCTGTGGAAAATGGTGACTTCTGCCGGCTGGAGTTTGTGTTCAACAGAGACAGTGTTATTGGTATTTCTCTTGATGCTGGTCATACAGCTTTGAGAAATAACAAGAAAAGGAGAGCTGGGAGTGAGTGAAACATTTTAAATGGTCAGAGAATGTCTTAATAGAACTTGAATGTAAATAAACAGAGTATGAAATGCAAAAGCCTAATTACAAAATAATAGAAGATAATTACTCTCACATCCCAAGCCAAAAACCAGATCAAAGAAGCACAGCACATCCCTACAGGATGCCCAAGAATCAAGGAAAGACAGAACACACAGCCGTAGTTCTCTAGGAAAGAGATGGCCAGTCACCTGGGAGGCCTCCAGGCACACTTGAAAGTGCCCCCAAAAGAGTCTTTCAGTGCCAAATGCCTGGTATAGCCGGAGAGAGGGAGAGATGTCATCTCATGCCACGCCCCCTCAACAACCTTTCCTGGTCCTCCTCCTTCCTCCCTCCTGTTCTGCTGGTGAGAGTAGACACTGTAGAACCTAATTGAGTGCAGAGGGATATGGAAAAGGACATGAGGCAAAAAGAGGGCCCTTTGTGGCAAGGGAGAAGCATTTCCTTGAAGCGGGGCTTGAAATGTTGATCACTCTAAGTAACTGGGTATTTGAATTAGGACTCTGTAGCACTTTCTGTAAGTTGTAGAAACTGAACGATTTTCAGTTATCAAAGTGAAAGATCCTGAGATTTGGCCTACGGTTTCTTCAAAAGGTGGTTAAAAAACAAACAAACAAACAACAACAACAACAACAACAACAACAAACAAGCTCCTCAAAGCTACGTGGAACTCATTTGTGGAGAGAAAAGAATAAGATGGTTTTGTGATTTCATGTAACATTTGTTCCAATGAACAATTAAATATAAAAGATTAAAGAAAACAGAATCTGGCATAATTACAAAAATGGCTCTAAGAACATTACAAATTATATTGAACCTGATTATGGGAACTTAAGTTGATCACCTTTGTAGCTTATTTGTGACCCACTCAGAATAATACCTTCCATGTATAAATCATGCATTATCTTTTAAATACTTTTCTATGTACTGTCATTTGTGCTTCACAAAAGTCTGTGCATTAATGTCTGATCTTTTCAGTGAAAAAAAATTGAGACTCAAAAGAAATCAAGTAAATCCCCAGACTCTTTGGTAAATAGTAGTTTCAAACCAAGGAATGGCTTCGGATTTCTGATCCTTTGTACAGCTCTCCTCCTTGGAGTTACTTACATTGGGTTTCCTTTTATCCACCACCATGCACCTGAATTCACTCATTCATTCTCCCATTGTATGCAATATAAAATTATCAAGCAAGGAGTATGTGCCAGTGGGGGAAATAGCCATTAATGGCAAAAGTAAAAATGTAGTTAACAATCTTCGACAAAGGCAACCGAGGAAAGTGGCACAGCCTTTCCTTTAGAGTGTGTTACCTGGCTTTTGAGAACCTGGAGACTAAGATGTCAAGGCAAAGTAGGAGGAAAAGCAATCAATCAAGAGGACAGGAGAGGCGCATGACCCTGCAACGTGAGGATGGACACAATGGAGGGAATATGGAGGGCAGAGGAGAAGCCAAAAGCCTGCCTCTGTGATTTGCGTCTTAGCTAAACATGGCAGAAAACTATTTATGGATTGTAAACCCAGGGTTTATGTGATCATATATACAGAGCCAACTAATTTATTATCCTCCTAAACCAAGGGAAACAGAATTATGAAGATAAATTTGCTGCCCCAAATAATGTCTTATAAATCCCAAGAAGGATGTTTTCTTTGCTCTTCAGCCCATGGAATTTCTGTTTACATAACTCATTGAAAGGTACTTATAACTGAGTGTATTAGTGCATCAAGAATTAATGAGCAACCTTGTTCCTCATGTAGTTCTGGTGGTCAAAAACCAGCATTCTGTATGCTTTTCTTTTCTTTATTTTTTGGGTGAGGGTTATGAGAGATTGAACTCAGGGGCTCTCAACCACTGAACCACATCCCGAGCCCTACTTTGTATTTTGTTTTGTGACAGAGTCTCACTGAGTTGCTTAGCACCTTGCTGTTGCTGAGGCTAGCTTTGAATTTGAGATCCTTCTGCCTCAGCCTCCTGAGCTGCTGGGATTACAGGTGTGCACCACTGCATCTGGCTCTGTGTGCTTTTCCTCAGTGAGGTCTTATTCAGTGCACCTGTGAGAACAGCACCTCCCAGGAGGTGATGAAGAGATGACCCTGCCTTCCAGGAGCTTGTTTTGGCCAATGATTTGAGCAAAGCTATGCAGGGAAGAGCCATTATTGCCTCAATTCAGTAAAACAGGACATTTGGTCTGTTTCCTAGTGGTGTTATAAAACTTTTCTTAATCCATTTATATTCTCATTCCTATTTTTTTCTAGAAAGGCAATTGGTTAGTTATGTGAGCAGTCTGATGTCAAGTAATGTGGTGATATTAAACCTGATGTGTGTGCGTGTGTGTGCATGTCTGTGTGTGCACATAGTGTGCAGCCACTTATGAGCTTTCAGCTAGAGTATTAGTCCAGCAGATTTTCAAAGTCAGCTAACTACTTAATGCAATGTGCCATGTATCTACTTATCTAGTGTATAAAATTTGCATACCTATTTATTTCCCTTAAACTAGATTTCTACTAAATACAGCATAGAACATGATATCATATATAGCATAAATCCCTGAACACTGCTAGAAAAAAATTATAACCTGATTAATAACTTCCTCATCATTAGAGACATTCTGAATATCCATGCTTTGTTGGATTCTATGGAAGGAAAAAAAATCAGACATAGACAATTCAGATGATGCAGAAGGTGCCTTTATTCTACTTGTTGCTTAGTAAAAATCTGTCCTGCTTGAGAACCAGGTTGACAGTGTGCTTGCTGGCTGAATTTTGACTGTAAAATCTGAAACTTGGGTCTTTTCTGCTGGACACTTATCTGGATCCTCCCTGGACTCTGTCTAAGCAGGGCCCTTTCTGACACTGCTCCTGTTGGCATCCATTGACTTTTATTGGAAATGCCCTGTGAGTACACGGAGCCGACAGTGCTCACAAAGAATGCCTTTCCTGTTTTTGTGAAAAGTCATAGAAGTCATTGCAAAACAGAAGGTTCTGTTTGATTTATGTGAGGCATTTACAGAGTGTGGAAGCTTTGTAATCCCACGAGAATACATAAAATAATAATATTTTTACTGCCACCTTCTGTCTAACACAGGTAGTACACACCCTAACACCAATGTTACACTGACTTGAAGAATAGTTGATGTATTTCTTTTTTTTTTCCCCTTGACCTATGGGGAACTATGAAAATAATTCATCTTCTATACTTCCCTAATTCTTTAAAGCTTTTTTAAAAATAGTTCATTTAATAAATATTTAATCAATCCTTTTCAGGGATTAGTAGTTATCACATTACTCAGGGGAAATACGGTGGAGAAAGAGATAGGCTCAGCCCCTGTTCTCAAAGAGCATACAGGTGAGTAGAGGAGGAAAGGATCAAGAGCAGGAGGCAGCATGGAGCATCAGCATTAAACCCTACAGTAAGAAGGCATGGAGGTTTTGGAGAACCTAATGCAGCATGAGAGGGACAGGCTACCACAAGGCAGGCTCTGTAAACTGAGCCAGATGTGCACTTCTGATGAAGCAGTTTGGATGTAAAAGCAAAAGAAAGGTAACATTTACCTTTAAATAGTAAAACAGAGCAGACATCTCTTGAGATATTATGTATTGATGGCCACAGTAAAATCTTTGCTTTTATTAATTTATTTAATGCCTACAATAATCTCATGAAGCAGGTTCCTGTATTTCTCCCATTTTACCTGTGAAAAAAACTGAAGCTTTGAGAGATCAAGAAAATTATCCTAGTTCATTCAGCTAGTAAGTTATGAGAGTTTAGCAGACCTTGATGAAAGACAGACCTCTTTCCCAAAAGCTCCAGCAATAGCATGGAGTGACTTGGACCACATGGCCACCCCCGAGTCAGTCAGTGAGACTAAAGGGATAGAAGTATAGATTGGACAGACCTGTGTCATGTGACCATGTCTGGAACTGGAGCCCAAGTGAGCGCTTAACATAGAACTGTAAGAACTGTAATGACTAGTGATACTGTTCTGCAAAGGAGAATTAACTAACCATTCCAGAAAGACAGGAAATGGATTCTGGACAGATAAAAATAATAGGTGACTATTACTCCTTCTTATATTTTATTTCTATATAAATTTCCATATTTTTAATAATTTTCTGCCTAAACAATTACCAACTGTTTTAGAAAATTTTAGTAAATAGCAATCTTGAGCTATGCATAATTCTACCACCATTGTTGGCAAATAAAAGACAAAAACATAGACTTGAAAGGAGGAGTAAGTAATGACCTTAATAAACTAGCTTGTTTTCAATTAAGAATATCTTTGAGGTCATTTCAATTATCCGACACATTTCATTTGTTAGCATCAAAGAATCAGAAATGAACTTGGTGCTTGCTTCTTATAGAGACATAAAGTACCCTGAGAGTTTGGATGACTTCCCTCAGGCTCAAAGGAAGTAATAGGTTTTCTTGGATTTTTCCAGAGATTTTTTTTTAAATATATATATAGAGAGCATTTCTATTTGGTGGTTCTCAAATCCTTTGGAGTTTTCAAAGGTTTTCCATGTTTCTTGTGCTTAAGCATGAAACTTGTCTTTCTTTTTAAAAAAAATTTTTGTTTTTAAAATAAGTGACAAATTAATGGGAGAGAGAAGGGAAATTGCACGGAAATGGAAGGAGACCCTCATCGTTATACAAAATTACATATAGGAGGAGGTGAAGGGAAAGGGGGGAAAAACAAGGGAGAGAAATGAAGTACAGTAGATGGGGTAGAGAGAGAAGATGGGAGGGGAGGGGAGGGGAGGAAGGATAGTAGAGGATAGGAAAGACAGCAGAATACAACAGACAATAGTATGGCAGTATGAAAAACGTGGATGTGTAATCGATGTGATTCTGCAATCTGTATACAGGGGAAAAACCGGAGTTCATAACCCACTTGAATCAAATGTATGAAATATGATATGTCAAGAGCTATGTAATGTTTTGAAGAACTAATAAAAAATTTTTGTTTTTAAAATAAGTGAAAAATTAATGATATGAAATATGATCTTTTAAAAAAAACTTCATAGAGATACAAAATCCTTATAAAGCTTCAATTTTCTACCTCTGGTCTCAGGACCCCTTTTATTCTTAAAATTATTGAAAACCCCAAAATACTCCCCTTTAAATTAAACTCCTTTATGTGAGTTTAATTTAACAATATTTATCATAATAGCAATTAAAATTGAGAATTGAAAAATTACCTATTCATTAAAAAACAATAAAACTATTATATGTTAACATAAATAACATCTTCCCATTAAAAATGAGTATTTTCTGAAACTGTAGCAAATGTTGGGCATATTGAAGGTGTTTTATATTTGGGAAATTGTAATGCCTCTTCCTTGTTTTAATGAATAACTCATTAGAATATAGGTTTTCATATCTGCTTTGCATTCAATCTATTATAATGTAGCTTTAGTTAAATATATAAAAAAAATCTGGCCACATAAATGTATGGATTTGAAAAGAGAGGAATATTTAAATTTCTTTTTTTAAAAAAACACAGTTATGTATTCTCTTCTTTAATATATTTCCAGAGCTTGATGAGTAGTAGTTTCTTAAAAGTTAGTTGCAAAATTAGCTTCATTTTAATAAACTCATCATTCTCTGTTACATTAAAATTTCCTGGACCATCTTGAATCGTAAAGTGCAATTTTTACCTATTATGATTTATAACATCATGTATAGAAAATATCAATTTACTAAGTCATGCAGATCTCCATTTGTTGACCTGTTTCATTATAAAAAAAAAATCAATACACCACTTTCACTAAATCACTAATGATCTCATAGAAAGACTTTATCAGGATTCTGTCAAACTCACTCAGATAGATGCAAGCTTTTTGAAACTTTCATATTTGTTTGGATCCTCAAGTTTATTATTGCCAACATATACATCAGGTATCTTCCCTGAACCACCTTCATCCATTTTCAAGAAAATACCTGTCAAATACCAAAGTCCAGGAGCAATGTGCATAGTCATGGTACAGGCCTGTGTCACTGATAAAGTGACATCAGCCTTACTCATTGCTTTTGACTTTCAGTGTATTTGTGAAGACAGTGAAAGATGCACCTTGCTTTGAACTCTCATAAGGATAGTTTTGACCTCATTCCCTGATCTCCAGTGGATCTTAGGGACCCCAGAATATTTGTCATAATTGGGAAAAGCATAGCCATTACTAGAGATCAGAGTGAAGTCCCTGCTGTGGAGGACTCCATCACAGAATCTGAGCTTAGTTTTCTCCCGATCCACACCTACCTCAGTTTATGTCTGTAACAGTTGATTCAAGGCAGCCATGTAAGGGTGATGGCCATTGAAACAAAACATGATAGTGAATGAGGACCATCAAATGTATAATAACTAGAAACACTTTCTCTCAAGATTTTTGCTCATTAACAAAGTACCAAAACCTATGATATGACAAGGAAATGTCCTTACTGAAATGGCCAGTTTTTATCAAAGTTTATTAGAAGGAAATAGTTTTTAAATTAACAAGTTGAGTGATGTACAGAATTTAAACTTTATACTTCCTTGTTCTTCTTTTGTTATTTAGAAGCAAAACATAACCTTTCTAAATAGTTCAAATGACTTTTTCTGACTTGTTTTCCTAAGGGATGCCCCGTTGTATGTCTGTTCATTGTACTTTTATGCCATAGCACATAATGGAATTTCTGTCACTATGGTAATATGCACTTGATCCTGAAACAAGTCATGATATTTCTTTTAACTTTTATATCTTGACTCATCAATTTGCTCTCTGTAGTAATTTTCAAGATAATTATCATATTTGACTTGTTAAACAGATAAAATACCACATCATATACACATATCAAGTCATTTTTTAATGTGAAGTATTTGTTGAAACTAAAAGCACATTTGTATATTCAGCTAAAGGGATAATGATTCTACAGGTATTTTAGAAATTATATGTTACTATAAATGAGGCTTTCAAATAATCACATTATTAATGCTTCACTATACTATGCTGCCTTGTAAGAGGCCAGCTGTGTATTATAGCATCTTGGGCATCCGTCTATGAAGCAGTGTGATTTACATTCTCTACACAAGAATATGGATGACAATGACCATGCTGGCCCTTTAGATCACAATAAGGAATATAAATGGGTACCCCCAACTTGACATGTGTGATTCTCTTTGTCTTCTGTATGGGACATCTCCTGTAACTCCATATCCATTGGTGGCTCACAAGCTACCCACCATGTTGCCCCCTATGCAAATTGCACAAACAACAGCAGCCTGAACTTCTAAAATGTTATCTATAGAGTCTTCAAAGGAAGTTTTTACTTTTGTAATGAGAAGAACAGGTGCCTTCTAGTTCATAATTAATGTCTTAGTGGAATGAATGTTTCTTAGGGTAGAAAAACTCTATATTACATTTCTTTCTGGGTATAAATCTCTTGTTCCCAAGAATTACCAATTACTCCAGTATCAATCATTGTTTTATCAGACCCTTCAAGGTTATGGAAGTGTCTGGAAGACACTGGAAGACATTAAAGGTTATGCAAGTGTCTGCTGCTTCCTCAGAGGAAAACTGGAGAATCCTGAAGGGGGGTAGAAGAGAGAGAGAAAGAAAAAGAGAGAAAATTAATATATGTATGTGCACTACTAGGATAGATTCTTGCATCCTGATGGTTTCCTTTCCTTTCTCAGTGATCATGAAACGATCACAGTAATTATCAGATTAGTTTTATCTTTTCATCACCATAGTTACAATACCCAGGCCTATCTCCTACTCAGGAATCTATAAAAAATATGTAACATTGAAAAAAAGTATAATTGCATAGAAGTTCTAAAAGAAACTGCTACATTAACATTAATGAAAACTTAAAAACCAGTACAAAATTGATATTTAATTGTTAAATTTAGTATCAAAACAATGCCATTGCATTTGAAAACTATCTGTAGATTAGATTGTTCAATCTTTAGAGAATTGCTGTGTGAGAATGATTACTGTGTAGATATCATATCAGTTGTGAATTATGGGGGCTCTTTACAGTTCAATTACACAGCAAAATTATAAAAATCCATTCAAAGTATACAAGAAAAATTACATTTACTGTGGGGCATGAGGGCATCTTACTCTCTTTGCTATAATGTGTGGTAAAAGCTTTGAAACAAAGTGTTTGGAACCCATGAAAGTTTAAATGTAATCATGGCAAGCCTGGCCCTTGTTCTCAGGTGCCAGTTTATCTCAAATAACATATGGGTTGTTTCAAAAAATGCCTTCCCCAGAAGTTGGAGCTTGTATAAGAACACTTAGTATTTTGGGGAGCAGGGAAAAGGTTGCTCTCTTAGTCCCATGTAATCCCCACATCATTCAGTAGACTCAGCAGAAAGTCTGAATTGGTGGATCATCATTATCTGTCTTTGCTTGTACACCAAAAAATATGGATGGTTTTAAAACAATACAGAGAAAAGACATGCCTCATCAAAATTTGACTGATTTGATCCTTTGGTGATAGAAGAAAGTATATCTTCTTTCTTTTTTCTTTTATGAGAATGCACTAATCTCTTCACAGCTGTGGAGACCCAGTTGTCGAGAACACACAAGTGTGCCTTTGCCTTCTGAGAGCAAAGAGAACACTGGTACCCCACGGGACAGCAGTGACACCTTGGAGGTCATCCTGTAGTGATGACCAGGGACATAATCAAGGGGAAGATGAGAAATGGTGATCTTAAAAAACAGTAATGAAAAGCAATGGGAGGTTGCATGCACTAAGAGTAAAAGGAAAGATGTAATAAGAAACACAGTCCAGTGACTCCTTACTTAATAAAAAAAAAAAAAAAATGATGAGCCAGGACTGATTTGGAAGTACCTCACGGTCGGTCATCTCTTGATAATTGTTTACTCCAAGGAGTTAGAGTGTGAGTCGCCATCCCTCTTGTCTTCCTTCCTTCCTTTTCCTCCCTCCCTGTCTCCCTCTCTTCATCTCCCTTTGAATCTACTTCATCTTTGTTGTTCTCTGTCTACTCTTCAGGCAAATTGCACAAGCAACAACAGCCCACACTTCTAAAATGTTATCCATAGAGTCTTCAAAGGAAGTTTCTTCTTTTGCAATGAAAACAGGTGTCTGCTACTTCAAAATTAATCTCTTAGTGGAATGAATGTTTCTTGGGGTAGAAAAGCTCTATTTTACATTTCTTTCTAGGTATAGAGCTCTTGTTTTTGGACTGCAAAAAGCCTTGTCATTTTTTTTTTAAATTAGGATGAAAACAGAGTATTTTGGTGATGTCATACTTGCTCTTTAAGCCTGAGTGAGTACTGTATCACCAAAGGTAAGAAGTGAGTTGGACAATTTAACTTTAATATCACAGGCCTAGAGATCTGTAAGAGGCTTGATTACAGGTAGGATCTACTTTAGGATTTCCAGGACTGTCAAGTACAATTAATTTGGTTAAAGAAACCTCAGTCAGAGCAACTTCATAAAGATTCATGTCATCAACACAGGCACATAAATACCGTGATAAATTCTGAGTGCCTTTATGTCACAACATTTGAAAGTGACAGAAGAGCCAAAATGAGAGAGATAAAAATTTTTAAAATGTCCCTACTGCACGAAAGCTTTAAGCATCAACATTATAGTGCATGTGCCTGTATACAAATTTGTACATGATTGTGCATAATTTGTGCATAATTGATGGGAATCACTTCAGTGTCCCTCTGCAGGTGGAGTCATAGCCACATGGGTTTGAACATTCCACTATCAGGTGACCTGACTCCAGAGCTAGCCCTACAGGTGACTAGCTAGGGGTTTTCATTGCTACACGTAACTGGTGGCTATTGGTTTCTATTACAGACCTATGTGGGGCTTGATGAACCTTCACAGAACCCAGACTGAACCCGAAGAGTCAAAACAAGGCCTTTACAGGTCAAGAGGAGATCAAAATTTTGCTTGGATTTTGGAGAGGCTCAGTTTGCACATTGGAGATATCAGTATCCACATTTGAAAGAGTCTGATTAAGTCAGGAAACCTCCACAGGAGCAGTTTATCCTTAGGTACAGATCATACCTTTAGCATAAACTTGGAAAGAGCCTTATAGTAAATAAATATTAGTCATCCTTTCCTAAGAAAAACATTGAATTTTTTCACTTCTTGGGACTGAGTGTGTTAACCCAGGAATGGATACATGGACAAATTGACTCATTATGAAAACTCACCAACCAGGTTTCTGATGAATGGTTCACCTGTTATTTATATAATAAAAGATGGTGCCCTAAGGTGTGCAAGGATTTATGCCTTCTATTAAATGGGGATAATTTATAAGTTATGGTGATATTTTATCTATATCATCATAGGATACACCCATTTAATGCTCTCTGCAGCAGGAATTCAATGGTATTTTGAGGAATGGGTGGGCAGATATTTCATCACCATAACAAAACTAAGAAAGGATTTTCTGAAATGGATCTTAGAGGGTGACATCCTCTTGAATGAGGGCCACCAACTTAATAAGCTGGGGAACCAGGCCTGGATTCCAGGTTTTATATTCTTTGTTACCTGATCTCCTCTATTTGCTTTTAGAAGTAGCATTTATCAAAAGGTAAATTTGGGTATGTTTGGTGACAGAAAAATGCATAATAATTGACACTTACTATCTGGTTCCTACCAGCAAAAATGCTCAAAACCTTATCAAGTAGTTTAAACCCTGTTATGTGCTAAGGCAATTCATAAGAGAGAGAAAAACAAGATCACCGTGCACTTTACACAGGAAGTGCACCTTGAAGTGGGTTTTGGATACCTGTGAGGTCTGGCTTGATAAACGTCTGTGGATGAGACCAGCTTGAGGTGAAGGACGGAAGCAGATCAATGTGGATCCCAAGGGGACCCGGGATGTCTGTGTTCTTGGGAGCAGGGAGCTATGGAAAAGAGGGTGGATGGTACTTGTGAAAATTAGGTGATTTTTAATTTCTTACAATATTAAGTATGGAGTCATAGAAACAATTTTTGAACAAGGTAGGTGTGCTGAAAGTCATCTATGAAATGTGGCATTGTGTCCTCGTTACTTGTGAGCAGAGAGATCCTGGGAACCAGCAAGGAGGTTTCTGGGACATGAGATAATTACAGGAGCTATTGCAAAGAAAAAGACAAACTGTCACAGAACTTACTTTACAGAGAAAGGAAAAGAAAACTGATGATAAGTATTAGAAAACTATTAGAAGATTTGTTCAGAAAAATGGAGGTGGCACTCCTGCTAAACATGGGTAAATCACTAGGGGGATTCAGACATTGAGAGGAAGCTTTATCTTGGTTTTCCTGGTGAGCATGTGTGTATAACGCCTGGTGTGCAGAATACTGAGATCCAAGACCAAGCAAGAGCAGAGCGCAGGGAGAGGACAGAGCTACAGGAGTCTTTCCCCGACTCCAGAAGGAAAAGACTGGATCAGAAGCCACAGGAGTGCTCTTCTAAAGGGAAAGTGCAGAACAAGGAGGTGAAGCAGGAGACAATGAAAGGAGAGAGGTGAAGTGATGAGGGTTATAGAGAGAAAGGGGAAGAGAAGAGAAGTATAGTACATGTGTGTGTGTACACGTGAGTCTGTTTAGCAGAGGTGAGGAGCGACGTTCCTCTTGTATATGCTGGGTAGTTTTCTCTGAACTTTCCAAGACATTTTGTTCCATCTTTTTATCTACCATCAACTCGACTCTTCCCCATTACTCTGGGTGATAAAATATTCCACCTCTCACTATTTGCTTAGAATAATATATATGCAATAAAATGAATGCATTCTGAAATACGTTTGATTTCTGGATAGGTTGGAAAATAAATCCATGGATCCAGAATCCTTCCTACTTCATATTCTGCCACACAGAACATCATGGAGTTCTTAGCGGATCATTATAAAATGTAAACAAAATAGAAATATGTTAAATAAAAACTTTAACTCATTATAGGAAATATGATGAATGTAGTCATGGAAGTCAAGGGAGGAAGGAAGGGAGGAAGAAAAGGAAGGAAGGAAGGAAGGAAGGAAGGAAGGAAGGAAGGAGGGAGGGAGGGAAGGAAGGAGACAGGCAGGCTTTGGAGTGCATGGGTAACATTTTAGAATGTAGGAGTCCTCTGGACCAAAGCTAAAGATGAAGCATCAGAAATAATCAGGTTACTTGCTTTCCCTGTAATGGGTATCGCTGCTACAGCAATCACTCCACAGAAACTAACCTTAAATGGGATAAAATGTGCAAGAGATCAGGCCTGGGCTTCCAGAGATTTGTTCTTTATCCCCCAAGAGCTGATCTGAAGATAAAGTCCCTTTCTGAGTCAATTGTCATGAAGGTGTTTAGTCACCCGCCAATTATTAGCCAACACCAGAGGCTTTCTGCATATTCCCAGAACATTTAGCAAAACCAAAGGGAGACAGAAAGCCATCCCAACTCTGCAGACGGTACTCAGCTAACCTTTTGTCTTTCCTCCTTGTTTGCAGAACCTAAAGTAAGCTGCAAGTTAGGCCGATCTGCATCCACGTCAGGTGTGCCTCCGCCCTCGGCTCCTCCTCTCAGGCAAGCCAGTGACCTGCAACAGAGCCAGGTACCATCATCGTTAGCCAATCGTGATTGACTTCCTGTGATGCAACATGCCAAATGCTTCCCACTTCTGTCTGTCGTGTGTCGCTGTAGACAACTCTTGCATTTGCTTTTATTTTTATCTGTGTGTATGGGGTGGGGGATGAGTTCTGGCCTTCTGTGTTTTCATCTCAAGAGGAATGTCTTTCTTCTTTGTGACTGGTGAGACTTTCTTTGCTGTTTGTTACCAAATCGTTTTTGTCTCTGGTTTCCATCATTCTGTAATTTAAATGTAGTAAACATGTACTGTATGTATTGGCATAGTGGCTATTCTTTAAAATTCTTTCTCTTTTCCATGTTTTGTGTACTTTTATACTGTCTCTGAAAATTTATCAACATTTGATAAATTTATCTACCTTGTTTTATGTAAATTTCTTTTTAAATGTTTTGTCCACAATATTGCACAGATGTTATCAATGAATTTGTACATATCTTTCAGCTCTTATCTTATTATACTGTAATATTTGTGGAAGTTTACTTTTATTTTTATTTAGCTTGGAGCATGATTGTAAGATACTGTGAATATTGATGTCCTTATAAATATTCATATACCAACTCATTTGCATTGAACACGGCAGCTAGTGGTTCTTCTTTCTTAGGCTCTGGAGACAAATTGACTGACCAGATAATCTGGATATTTACCGAAAGCTGTAGATTAATAAGGCAACCTCCAAATAAATGACTTTTCTTTCCTATACCAACAATATCAGAAATGTTTTCAGAAAGGGAATGTAAGTGTTCATGCATGGTCAATGAGATCTCTATTATCACTTGGAGAACAGAGGCAAAAAATAAAAGCATAAACTAAAACATCATTTCATTCTTAAAGTACAATATGTTGCTCTGAAGTTCATTTGGGTGTGTGGTTACGAATGAGGAATTCAGTATGGGGGAAGCCACTCACATAAATGTCCTGTGTGTAACTCACCCAATAGGAATTCGACACATTGACTTGATTTGTAAGGTGTGATCACTGCCGCTATGAAGTGCCATAGGTGGGATAATGTCACCCTGGAGTGGGTTCTCCCTGCTTCCCAGGTTCAACCACGAAACTCTTCTGAAACAGTAAATGATGAAACTAATAGTTCTTAAAATCCAGAATTCCTAATAGGACCTATGTAGAATTTTTCCTAGGAATCATTGGAAAACAATGTGATCTGTTTAAAAAAAAAAAAAATGGAAGCAGTCAACAAACCCCAGACCATTCTGGGAGGGCCTTAGGAATCTGGCTTTAGGAAGACCTCATTCATGGAGTGGTGTTTGCATCCTGTTTCTTTTCAGTTTTCTCAGCAAGAAGTGCTTTGTGCTCTCTGAGAAGTGTTACAGGTGGCATTAGGTAGAACTGCTAAGCATTGCTCCAGCAGAAATGAGCAGAAGTGGCCCAAAGTGACTGACCCCAACCCTCGGCTGCCTGATAGAACTAATAGGACCGACCATTTCCAGAGAGTCTAAGGCCAGTGACAGGATGGCCCACCATCACAGTGGGCGGGAACAAAGGGGAAGGTAACATTGATCGACTTTGGTACCTGTTTTAGCATCAGGTAACAAGCACAGGCGTGAGATGGATAGAAATATAAAATATTATCTGACTGGGATTTAAAAATAGGTAAGATAAAATAGGAAGCTAGGGAAAGAAGTGTGATTTTCAAGTGTTCAGGCTTTTTTCTACAACACATTATTCTGTGAAACCCAGAAAGATGAAAATCAGATTTTCTTCCTTTATACTTCACTCTTGAGCAAATAAACTAGGCATGGGACAATTTAGGACATTTTCTTGGAATTTTAATGCAATGCAACCACTTATTTTGACATTTGCCATTACACAAATCTTTGGGAATTAAACTGAATTTCTCTGCCTTAAAAAGTTAATCTCTTCCTTGTAAAAGTAACAAGTATAAAAGTCGTCTGCTGAACTTGGAGCACCTGTCACATTCTCCTTTGTTTTCCTCTGTAATAGAGGAGAAAGCCATGTGCTCCAAAGAAAGAGTCAGGAGTGCTTTAGAGACAGCAACTGATGTGCATGCATTTCATCATCCCTGGCTGAGAACGAGCCCCCTGTCTTCAGGGATCCCACTGGGGACAGCACCGTTATCTACAGTCCTCCTGCAGCAGGTGGTGGGGCAGGGCATGTAAAACCAAGCTCTCCTTCAAGAATGGAGCTGCCAGGATAGTTCTGCATGCCAAAGGGCAGCTCTGCCAGGAAAGATGCTCCAGAGGTCTGTTTGCACTCATTTTTCTGGGAAGGAAGGAGATGTGGGCACACCCACCACCATGCACAGTCTCACCCCCGCCACACACACACACACACACACACACACACACACACACACACACACGCACTCATGAACACACACACTTCACAAATGGCCCAAAGGTTTGACGGTTTGACTGGAATTTCAACTTCTTCCTGAGGCTTGTTTATCATTTAATCTGAGTTACCTCTGAGGGTCTTTGATATGGGAGAGAGGATTAAGACCATCTGCTGTTTTGTTTGGAAACACATTTCAAAGTCTGACAGACCCACATCTCTCTAGAAGTACATGCAGAAAGCCTCATCCTCCGGACTCAAGATCTTTGTGCTGTGGGACCCTGAACCATTATGCCTATGTCCTCACACCCAGGACAGGCCTCGCCCAGCCCCTGCCCTTTCATACTCCAAGGCTGTTATTCAGGTTAGTAGCCCAGGTCCTTTTGATTGCAGCCCTCCAGCCCCTCCATGCTCCTAATATCACACTTCTGGGGAGTGTCCAGAGCATAAGGAGAGCTTCCAGGCTGCCTTTAGGGCCCAGTGGCTCTCTGTTCCCACAGGGTCCATAGCTGTCTGCACACCTGCATCTGGCTGGCACTCCTGGATGCTGGAAGAGCACGCTCAGGTAACCCTCCATTACAGTTTGTGTCCAGAGAGTATTTCTAGACCTGTCTGCATGTTAAAATTATTTTATAGATACTTTGTAAAAGGAAAATAAATAATCCACCCGTAGGGTCATGAGATCAGTATACTCAGAGGTGAAGGTGAAGGGCTAAGGATTCCTTGGCAAGGACTGTGCCCAGTCCCAAGGCGCTCCTCCAATGCCCAGCACGTGTGATGAGCCAGTGGTCCTTTGCTGACTGACTCATTCTCTCCCTCTGTAAATGTCCCCTGAAAAAGTTTCTTCTCCCACAGTCTGATCTTGTCCCTGTTCTTTATTCCTTTTAATGCCTCCAGAGCAGGGATGTTTTGACTTTCCCATAGCCCCTGAAACGCTTTGCCTTACAACATGGAAGACTCCTTACTCTCTCTTAAGGTCTCTGCAAGTTTTTGGCTTCAGCTTTCTGAATTGTGAGGGTATTTGCACATAAAACATGTGCCAGAGCTTCTGGAGCAGGAGGAAGGCTTCAGACAGGGAGACCAAACAGAGTAATATTCCAGGGTGTGAAATGAGGATGCAGAGAAGAAATTCAACCTCAGCCACTCAGTGCCCAGAATCAACCCCACATAATGTCACTTTAAAGACTTTGGCCTCATTTAATATTTCCTTCAATTACATCAGGTAGAAAAACTGAATGAGACCAAAGAGCGATATGGAAAAATCTCCATACTTTCATCTCAATTCTGCTGAAAACTTAAACCTGCTCTGCAAAAATTAAGTTTAAAAAAAATACAAAACCTAAAGGCAGAGAAAAGCTCCAACCACATTTCCTCTGTAGAAGTCTTGGGCAAGAGGTGACCCGTTCGGCCAAGGCTGTGTGTCATGGAGCTCGGCTCGTGCCTAGTAAGCCTAGGACATGTTTTCTGGGGCTTTCTCTGACCAGTTGAGTCCATTTTTACCTATCTCTCACCTAGAAAAGTGCTCAGGTTCTGTGGTGGACACAAAGGAACAGTGTTGAGAAGTGAAAGACCCCAGGAAATGTGGATGGAGGGCACACAAGACCAGCTTTATTAGTGGCCCTTGGCTCTTGCTTGATTCCCTATGGGGGTCACCTGACATGTATTTCCAAGTATGGAAAAATCCAAGAGGGTACTTGGAAGCCCCCCCTTCAGTTCACAACACAGGGGCAGTATGGTGACAAAGAACTATTTATCTGCACCAAATTCAAATTGTAAAGTGTTATATTAACAGATTATGTATAAAAACAATGTTTATTTGTAATAATGAGGATATTTATTGAAGAATGGATCTGTGAAATGAAATGTAGAATAAATTTATATTGCAAATGAAAATGTCAGTGGCTAAATTGATATATTGCCATGTATTATGGCATCATTACATTAAAATAATACAAGTATTAAAAAAACCCCACCACATTATCTTACACATGGTCTCTAAAATCCTATTTGATTGATTTATAAAATCTGAAGTTTTAGTTTTTGTGAAGCTCTCTATGAGCTATAATTAATGTCATATTTAAAGAAGGAAAATTGTGTTAATACCTTTGAATAGCATAAATGGCAGCTGAATCCAGTAATATGTGAACTGAAATGTTGGAATTATTTGATATCCATATTCATACAAAAATGACAAGACAGCAGTAACTCAGATTACATTTTATAACTAACTGAAGAGTGTGTTGAGAAATTTGGACATACTCTTTAGCCATTGCATGCTTGTGAATGTTAAGTGACAGTATCTGGGGATGAAAGTGACAGAGTGTTTGGGGGTCATCTTTTAAAGTCAAGTAGTATCATAACAAGCTTTTCAGTAGCCTTATTATTATTATTATTTTGAGGTACTGGGGATTGAACTCAGGGGCATTTGATCACTGCACCACATCCCCAGCCCTATTTTGTATTTTATTTAGAGACAGGGTCTCACAGAGCTGTTTAGTGCCTCGCCATTGCCGAGGCTGGTTTTGAACTTGCAATCCTCCTGCCTCAGCTTCCGTAGCCACTGGGATTACAGGCATGAGTCACTGCACCCGGCCTGCCTCAGTAGCCTTATTATTGAGTGGAGTGAAACAAGCTCATCTCAGCCACTTATTCCCCTGGAGTATGAGAGAGAGTTTACTAAACAAGAGAATATTCTCTTAGAAGTCTTGAACCAAAGGACAAAGTGCACACCTCCTTCACCACACAATTGATGGTCACTGTTGCTACCCCTTGTGACAACTTAGGGTACCAAAGTGAGGTTACAAGCTTTGTCAGAGTCTATGATCTGAACTACTCAGCTAGATAAAAACCAACAAAGATTTAGAGAAATTCAAGAATGTATTTTCATCTTGACTTCACAAGTTAGTAGCTGTGTGACTGTAAATATGTTGCTCAAATTTTGTTCTCTTTTTTTGTAAAATAGAGGCAGTATTATTTGACTAGTGCTGTTGTTGAGGATTAATGAAATAATACACATATGATCGGTCTAGGCAGACACCACCTCTTAGGAAAATATTAATTCATTCTTCTTTCTTTTAAAGTCTTTCTTCCAAAAATTCAACTTTCATACTTGCTGAAAATTTTAAGAAGGAGAGTAGTTCTGGTCAGTAATATTCCATAGAAGGTGATCACAGAGGGAATGGTTTGGTGCTTCCCATATTACCAACCCTACAGGTGGTTTGGATGCAAAATAAATATAAATTGGCTACAGGTATCATTTAAGAAATGTCAGATCCCTTGTCCTTGGTTACCACTTATGCCCCTATTTGAACTAATGTATGGATAAATGCAGTGGAATTGTTAAGGCTGTGTAGGACACTATTATCTGTATCTGCATTTGAAAGGGTCAGGACAAAAAAATTGAGACTATTTATTTATTTCCAATGCCAGAATTTATTTAAAGATTCCCAAGACCACAGTTGCAAGAGTCTTTTTTTTTTCTTATCCACAACATGAACTTTTTGAAATGTATCAATATAAATCTTGAAAGTGTGGGTCTCTAGATGGGGATGGCCTTTCCAGCTTGGAAAAGCATAGCAATAGATGGGTACATGGCGCCCTCTCCTGTTTGAAGTGCAGATTGCAACCAGTGGTTGGCTTTTCAAAATAATCCAAACAAAACTCTGTTTAAGGCAGGGACAATGTTCGTTGTTCGTCTTTTAGATAATTATTTTTAATACTTTTGGGAGGGGGGACATAATGAATTACATCTAGTGATAGTGATCTCTGAATGCTGTGCATTATTTGTGAACAGATGCAGTCGTTTTCACTAGGATTTATGACATGAATTGTATCACCTGGTCTAGCCTGAGTGTCCACGAGAAGTCATTACCCTTGTTTTGCAGACTGGAAAAAAAAAGAGCAGAGAAAACTTAATTGACTAAAAGGAAGAATTTCTTTTGTTTACCATTCACATCTTTGAAACAAAGATTTTTTTCCCCTAAAAGAGCCATTTTTCCAACTAGTAATAAATTAACCTCCAAATTAAATTACAGGTGGATTGAAAATAAAGGTTAACACTATATTAATATTGGCTCACCACTGCACTCATGCCACTAAGAATAATAAATACATCCACCTGGTGAGTGCCTTACTTAAGAAGCATTAGAGACCATTAATTTCTCCACCCAGCTCACCTGCTGGATAACTCTTTGTTCTTTATTCTGTGCTTCAAATGAACATTGCCTTCAGGTTGAAAACATCTTCCCAAATGAAACAGATTTCTAAAATAGCATTTTTGGAGAGCTCATTAAGTGCTTGGCACAGTGTTCAGAAGTCTACATTATCAAACTTTATTCTCATGGTACTCTGTGACATAGGCATACTATTCCTATGTCACTGACAAGAAAACCGGAGCTAATGGGTTTCTACTGCTTGTTGTGGGTCCCACAGGTGGTCAGTGGCTATGTGCATGTGAGCCATAAGCCCAGGTAGTTCTCTGTACCAAAGCTCTGCCCCATACACAGCTGCCCTGAGTATGCCTGCTTCTCTGAATTTCCTTTCTTCCTATAGTTTCATTCATCCATTTATTTAATCACTCTTTGATTTTTCCAGGGTTTGTCTTAGAAAAGTTAGAAAACAAAATATTTTAAAAAATTTTAGGAGAGAATGAATTCCGATAGACTTCTGCTAAGCAGGGTTCCACCTATGAAGAAAATCTCTGAGAATGAGGTGGGACTGGGGGAGGGGAAAAGTAACTCCTGGAGGAAAGCTGAGTGGCACTGGTTGGTTGCACCACACTCTTGAGGAAGTATGGTTGTGAGAACACAACTGACCCTTTCACATTCTGAAAAGAAAAGACACCCGTCGCTCATAGCTAGACTGTACAGGTTGCTAGATTCGTGGTGTGCATTTACCCAATACCACACAAAGGGCAATAATATATTCACCAGGGTTCTGACTTCTGGGCTTCCATAGCATTCCGTTGAACAGACACTTTAAAGTTGAGAGAAGAGTAACCGTACTGTCAGTTCAAAGCATTTGTTTTCTAAAGCAAATGCTGCATTAGAGCTAGTTAATAATCCCTGGTTGTCAGCTGTTTTGACAGGGATGGTATTTGGTATTTGCAATGTTACATTTAATGACTTCCTTCCTGAAAATCAGGCATTTATTTGAAGGACCAAAAGGTGTCAAGAGTAATCCTACCTAACCTAATAAACTTTGCATATGAAAGTACTGGAAGCCAACAGAGCCAAAGTTGCTTATCATTCAAGGCATATTTCAGGTAGGACCCCAATCTGTGCTAAGTAATGAAACAGGGATCCTAGGAGAAGTCAGGCACTTACACTCAAAGGTGAGTATCTTCAGGCTTTGTGGAATTTCCAGGTATTTTGATTTCAACATCTATTTGAAGCAAGATAATGGATATGAAAGTGCATTTTAGAATTGAATGGATAAACGCAAATACTTATTTTGGGTCATTCATGTATTTGACACGTGAGCTGTTTTTAACACTTCCTTAGAGCAAATAAGTGCAAATACTCTTGCCCCTAAGAACACATGCATTGGGGAAATGCGAGGAGCAGAAGAATAGAGAGGAGGATGGAGCCACATAAGCAGCTTTACTGTTTGGGCTTCTTTCTCTTGAATCCAAATGTATTTTACAAGGTGACCATATGCAGTATTGTGACAAACTCAGTGTCTGTCACCCATTTCCCACCTTGCATCTCCAGTATGGCTGTCTGTTCCCAGATCCATTCTTCTCGTCAAGGGGAGTGTAAGTATATGTTAACCTCCCCCCTGCACAATTCTATAAGGTCTGCTATTGCCTAGAGAGTGGAAAAGGGCCCTGTGTAACCTGGCCCTGGCCCTGGGCAGCTCCACCATCCACCACCTACCTCCAGCTTCTTAGGATGCCTCCTGTCATCCACCATTCTTTCTCACTTTACCATGATCTAGGGATGCCTCCAGCAATTGCTTCACTCTTCCTTCTTTGGTACTTCTTCCCAAGTGCTGGGTTGCTGGCAAACTATCACTTATCCTTTTAAGTGTGGGGTCACATGTATTCTGTCGTTAGGCTGTCCCAATTCTCCCAAGAATAGCTTCCTTCTTCTTTGTCTCTCCACTGTAATTACCAAACATAGCCATAAATAACACTATTTTTGAACCACAGAGGAACACTGTAGAGAGATAATACCTATGTTCTGTTATGGAAAAGAAGTCTGAAAAGAGTCAAGTAAATTCCTTTGCTATCAGAGTTTCTACCTTGCAGATGCGCTGTGAAACATAGAGAGGGAGAGATGATTATTGCATATTTATCCAATACATTTGATCATGGATCTGTTTTTTCATTTTTGAAAATTTGTTTTGATTCCAAAAATATACCTTATAGTTGTTTGCATTAGAATGTAGGCTTCTTGAGGGCTGGGAATATATATTTTCCACTTGGAAACTTCTAGTTGTTTCAATAGATATTGAATGAAAAAATAAATTAACATTAAGGGTGGAACGCATATTATCGTAAAACTGCTGTGATGATTTGCAGAGGCATTTTGGCTCCTGGCAGGGGGTTCTCCCTGTAGTCATCACAGAGTTACTCCTCAGTAATTAAGTAGTCTTACCTGCTTGCTGAGGATGAAAGAGAAGTTGGAAAAGAGAATGGAAATGAAGTACCACTGAGACAGGTAACATAATACTGCAATTCACATTGAAAGAGAAATTTCTATTAAAACCAATCCTAAAAATAAATTTCAAAAAATAAGCAGCTTTATTAATGGAAGGAGAAATAAAATATTGTGAGAAGTATTCTAAATAGACCTTCTGTACTTAAATGACAAAGACCTTATATATTAAGAACAAAACAGTAACATGGATTGGAGTGAATTAAGACCTTTATAGTCCTCAAGAACAGAAAAGATTATGAAGGCTTTTCCCCAGAAATAATTCAATGTACAATTATATACTTTTTTAAAATCACAACATTTACATGATATCTAAATTCATTTGATTTTACTTAGATTTTCTCCTTATAAAATTTTGCACAAAGTTCATTAAAACTGTGCTCTGTTTTTTCTCTCTTTTTTCTTCTACTGTTCTGCCGTAGCTTTGCTGGGCAGGTGCCCTAAACACCTGAGACTTGCCTGCTGGGTTATTTAGAGTTTGTTACATGCCTCCAGAATTTCTAAAAATTCTCCTGTACCCAAGTTTAAATACAAAGGCAAAAACGGTATAAAAAATGTGAAGAGTCTCAATGACAATCAGATGTCAGCTATGACAGTTTTTGAACGGAGAGGTCACCCTCTGCTCCACTGTCTGCTGTCTCAGTGCAGTCATAAGTGGGGTGGGGGTGCTGATGAGCTGAGTGAAGACCTGCTTGAGTGGCCAGGAGAGGGCAGCACTTCATCTGCCCCTCCCTCCGTCACAGGCAGGCCTGAGTCCACCCTGTCTGCCCCAGAGTGATAAGTCTCAATAAGATGAAGTTCAATGTCTGTCACTGAGAAGGAAAAACTGAGGTGCATGTGGGGTGAGGCCTGGGAACTGGTCTAGAGTGGGACAGATGGGGTCCTTATTCCTTTCTGGTCCTTCCTCTTTCCTTTCTCCTGCCTCCCAGTAGCTCTCAGGTGTGGCTGGACCTGAGGAAACCCTGGACCCTGGACCCTGGAGGATGCCAGGTGCAGACATGGAATACTGGTTTGGCAACCTTGCTCACCATGGCTCTGAAAATAGCCATCTGAAGTCTGAACAAAAGTGTAGTGGGGGTAAAATTAACGGGGGCGGGCATCCTATTTTTTCTTCTCTTTCCAAAATTTTCATGTTCTAAAATCACCCACCTTTTACAAAGTTTTCACCTCCTGTGTCTCATTCCCCCTATTTACCCTCTTGCACCACCAACCACACACTATTAATGAACATGTGTAACTGTCTTTGACATTTCAAAGTAATTCACATTAGTAATTTGGAGTTTACAAATGGCTTTTATGTATTCAGTCAACAAATCTTCAACATCCACCTGCTAAACACCAGATGTTCTGCTTGATGCTCAAGTTTGCAAGATGCTGATTCATTCTCCTCTGTTCAAAGGCAACTCAACCTCATAAAGAAGCCAGGTTGCGTGTGCGTGTGTGTGTGTGTGTGTGTGTGTGTGTGTACTTGCAGTTCAGGGTAATTGAGAAGCATACACACGGAAGACAGAGAGACTGACTGCCAGCGTTGGGGTCGCCATTGGCGGTGGTCAAGCAGGACTTCCCAGAAGGAGGTGGTGACATTGATGGACATTTTAATAAAGTCAGGTGGAAGGCCATTAGAGATAAGAGTTGCTAAGGAGTTAGGGACCTGAAGTCAAACAATTTGTCAGGGAAATATGAGCCATTTAGCTTGACAGGAGCAAGATACGTTCAGGTGGGAAAGACTGGAGGAAAGAGCATCAGTGGAGCAAGAACAAATAGGGAAGCTCCTGGGGAAGAGGGAGCCATCATCATGATTATCATTAATCACATTTCACAAATGAGGACACTGATCCACCTAAGATATTCAGCAGAAATTTGCTGAGGAGCTGTCTCCTTAAAATTCAGATTCTGATTCCCTAAGATCATGGCACTTAAGCATGAGATGACAGGATGATTGCAGCAGAGAGCCCTTCCCCAGACAATTAGCATCACAAAAGGGAAAATTGTTAACTCAAAAGTATCTAAAATGGATAAAGTACCTAAGAGCATTCATTTGTTTGTTTCACATTTTTTTTTTAGTTTGATGATTTTCCAATGACAGAAAAATTGGATGGCTAGTACAATGTGTGTTTTATTAAACACACATATCTGTTTTTATCATGCCATTTCATCCATATTTGAATGTATATCTTCTGAAAACAATAATATTTTCCTCAATACTATGGTTGAATACAAAATTCGTTTTCAAATCTCTGCACGTGCTCCAACATAATATCCCTCCCCATTCAGGAGCCAATCAAGAAATGGCCATGCATTAACATTTAGTCATCAATTTCTTTTCCTTATTGTCAGATTGGCTTTACTCACAAATATTTTCACTAGTCTTTCAAAATACCAACAATTTCAGGGTTCTACTGAAATTTTTCCACAGTGTCACCCACAATGTTTTGATGTGTCTGAGAATTTACTTGCCGCTTGATGAGAATTGTTTAGCAAGGTGACTACATATGGTGGTTTTCTCACAGAATCCCATGGTGCATGGTGTGAGTGTCTTTCATCACTAGAAACAGGGATCTGAGCACATAGTTGAGGCTGTGTCTCCAGATTCTCTACTCCTGGTACTCTCTGTGCCAAGAGGCAGAGACATGGGGGGCACCTGAGAGCCTGTCCACCAGAGCGACAAATCTGCTGTTAAAGATATTATGTCTCTTGAGTTTTCTATAGAAAAATTAAAATGAATCTAATTATGCTTTGTCAATGTCTAAGTAATTTGACCTGATGTTTTCTCTTGTGACCATCACAGTAGTTCTACAAATAGAATCTCCTCTGATGAAATAAAAAAACAAGTAACAAAAGGTCAAAATAACAGATAAAGGTCTAGAATCGGTCCCTTCTCACTCTCAAAGCAATGTGCTTTCTTATATGCATCAGCAGCAGTCAGATCTCATTGGGTATTCTAAAGCCAAGGCATCCTGCAAATGTCTTAGGCAGTCTGTTACCACTAGAGGGCAACCAAGGATCTAAAAGTTAACATGGCTGCGTCTGTTTGGACTAGGTATCCTTTTGACAGAAGTTTAATACAGGGTCATGGGGATACATGAATAAATAGAGATAAAAAACACTGTGACCCAGGTGGTATCCCCCAGTTTTTGTTTTGCTAATTTCAACTTAAAATACATTGCAGATGCATTGACTATAAGTGTAATGCAACAAGGCTAAGGATAAATATGAGTACCTAACTAACTCCAAAATTAGTGTATGACCCATACTTAACTCTATAAGTTTTTATGGAGGTTTTTATGGAGGAGCATGAAGTTGGTTGTTTAACAGTATATATTATCTACCTGCAGGAGTAAAGAATGCGGTACATGAATTTATGGGCTAGGCATTATTTATTACTATTTTCCATGGGTCTGTCTCTCCTTATTTAGAAATCAGAAGTCATCATGAAGCCAGAAACATGCCTGTAATCTCAGAGATGCAGGAGGATCACAAGTCCAAAGCCAGCCTCAGCAACTTAACAAGGCCCTAAGTAGCTTAGCAAGAACTTGTCTCAAAATGAAATGTAAAAAGGGCTGGGGATGTGACTCAGTGGTTAAGCATCCCTGAGTTCAATCCCTGGCATACACACATACACAAAAGTCATTATGAAATGCAAATTTGGCTCTTGTCATATTGTGTTACGTTAAAATTAAAGATCTGAAAATATGTTTGTGCACATTGCATTTTATCTACAATGAGTAAGATGTTACTATGTTTAATTCATCCTTTAAAAACTCATTGTCATGAATAAATATGGAATAAAGCTAATCTTTATATATCTCCTCTGACTCTGGATTATAAAAACAAACCCTATATAGAAATACAAGTAGAAGCCTATGTTTTAATTACTCAAACTCAGAATAATAATAAAAATTACAACAATTTAGTTGGAGCGGGGGAGAAAAAAATACAACCCCATGAAAAAAGGTATCCAGAATGTACTGGGAGGAGTTTAGTTTGTTGTGTAGTTAGAAAATCTTTAGGAAGTGCTGAAATGAATAGCAGAAAATATCAGTTTGATAGTATTTAAAAACGCCAAAAGGGAGAAGCCTTTATTTCAGTAATGACAAAGGAATAATTGTGCTAGATGATTATTATTAAAGAGTCAAATGAAAGTAAAGAATAAAAACAAAAATTTTATTTTTGCCTAGCAGTCAGATGATACTCAGAGTGTAAAAATGCAACAGATACTGTTATTCAAACCCTCTAGTTTTTTGAAGTATCCTCTGAAAAGATAACAGTGTACAAGAGCAGCAGGGATACACCTTAGTAGAAACTGGCTTTACATATGCTTGTTTGTTCAAATGCTCTCTGCTCCAAACAGTGGACCTGGCATTTGCTTATCCTGAATTAGAAGGTTTCGCAGATAGGCCTTGAAGACTCCCTCTGCCCCAAACCAACTTTGCTATGCTCCATCTCTGTGGCCTTAATAGTGGACATAGACACCAGTAGAAAGACACCCCAGAGACCATTCCAACCAAAGAGACAGGTCCAGCCAGACGAAATGAGTGCATGCTGTTGTATGAAGTGTTTTTATTAGACCTGAAAATAAAACCCTGGGCTGTTTTATAGAGAGAGGTCATGGAATCTTTGGATAATTTGAAAACTACAATATATTTCCAAACTGGTGGAATGATACTGGTGTGGTTGTGCCGGAAGCGAGGGAAAGAATTGCTAGGTTAGTCTGCAGGATTTTTCATCATAATTCTACAGAAGAAAAAAAAATGTAAAAGATTCTGGGGAAAAAAAAAAAAAGTGCCTTACTTGTAATTTGTATACCCTCATATTGCCACAAAGGGGTGCTGTTGCCTTAGTTTATCTTCTTGCTGGAAGTCACCTTCAGCATTTTCCCTAAAAATCTTACAATAGACTTCCAGCCCTCATTTTGTAACCATCAAGTGGTAATTTATTTGTTCTCGTGTATTCTGGAATGATAGAGATCTGGATTAAAAGCAAACTCCTAAAATGTCTTTGGCCTATTTGTAACTATTTCTTTAGAAAAAAAATGAGCATGAATCTTGGATCAGTACAATGCACATTTGACAAACTATATTCTATTTCTAGGCAGTGATAGGAGGTGGGCTCCTTACCTTGGCTACTTGTAAATCAAACTAATGGTCATATCACCATTTTGGTAATGGGATTCTGGCACTAATGAGCAATTATTAGACCTGGAGGATAGTCTGAAAGCTGAGTCTCTTTGGGAGATAAAACAAGGACAGCCTGTCACTGGGTAGAAGCTCTTCCCTGGCAGGGAGGATGAAAAGCCAAGGAATCTGTAGTCCTCTCTGTACTCACTACCAGCAGCTCGGTTTTCCTTTGTGTTGGGCACAATGACAAGCAGGCTTTCTTTCCTGGCCCAGCTGGGCTGCAGAACTAAAGCTCACAAATTTGCCATGTGGTGAGCAGGGGCTCCCTTTCAGAGCTGAGGAAGGAAGTCAGGTGAAACCATAAAGCTTAGGGGCTCAGTTCTTCCGAGTTGGGCCCCAGAGTTTCAGTAATTAGCTTTCTGCTGAGAGGTGCTGTGTTGAGAGAAGTAAAAGTAAATGAAAAACTTTCTGTGCTCCTAGCAAGACTTTGATGAGGAAAGTAGGAGTCCTGAAGAGAGTCTAACTTGTAAACTACTACCCTAGAGGGCTGTGAATATATATTCTTTGTAGTGTTAGGATTTGGGGGTTTAAAACATGTACCGAGGTGCCATGTTAAGAAGGGCTATATATTCTGGTGTTTGCAAATAAAATGCTTTGTGAAGTTAACTTAAAAAATGGTCTGACATTTTATTAGTCCCTCTCAGAAGAGTTTATTATAGCTTTATCTGAAAGCTTTGTTGAGGATGTGGGAAAGGTTAGTGTGCTTGGAACATTGACACAAAACATTGAGGTTCGGACTTGCCCCTTGGGGCTGTGATTGGTCAGCATGGGAAGGGGACCCATGAGTTTGGGGAGAGAGTGACTGGAAGAGACTAGGGGCAGAGCAAGTGAATTGGTACCCACACCCTCAGTGCAGTGGGGCCATCCTATGATGATCTTTGTTGGTTTTTCTCCTTTCACTCTTTGAGACCAGGAAGCCCCTCAGTTCTTGTCATTAGTCAGCTGAAAAGTGGGACATATGTTTCCTTGCATGTCTCAATTCTGATCTATTTGCAGATTCTCTTGGGAGCAGTGTGCTGAGAAAGAACCGGAGGTTACATTTGGTCACAGTGGGAGTGTTGGGAAGTTTTGTTGGTGTTTGGCAAGTGCAGGAGGGTTCATCAGAATTCAGGGAACTCAGAAAGGGGCTGTCATTTAGGAATTCTATGTCTAATAACATGATTTTAGAGTAGATCAAGTATCTGTGAAGTGGGGATCACAAACCCCAGTTTTACATGGAGAGAAACATTAGGATTCTTAATTTCTACAGGAAAATGATTGTCCATTACTACCTTCTCTAATTATTTGACAAGAAACATTTTTCCCACGACCCATCTGTTACATTAGTGATTTTTTTCCTAATTCATTGTTTACTAATAGTGAAAGAGTTTCCATTGCTTTCCTCAAAACTTAGAACAAATTAATTGCCATATCTTTGGAGGTCTAGTTCTTTCTAAAGTTTTTCTAAAATTTCCTGGGAAGCAGGCAACCTTTCCTTCAATGTGTAGCATTTTTATGATAGAGGGTAAAAAAAAGTAAAAAAAAAAAAAAAAAAAAAAAAAAAAAAAAGAACAGTTGCTTCTTTCCTGAATGTTATATTTGTTTGAATTGCACGATAAGGTGTGAGATAGAAGCCTGAGGGGCCCAGAGGAATCCAGCTGGAATATACGAATTCATGAAATGCCTTGCGCATGAAGTGGTGAGATCAGATGTAAATGTGCAGATGTGTGGAGGCTCTAGGCTTAATCCTGTCTCAATTATCCCCTTGCTGAGTTCCATGGACAAATTATTTAACCTCTCTGACTCAGGTGCCTTATCTGAAAAATGGCAGTAATTAAGAGGAGCTGTAATTATAGTCCTAAAGAGTGTAGGATAATGGTAATTTATGATAAAATGGATTGACAACATCATTGGTTTTCTTATCATTGTTCAATCCTCAAAGGGCAATGAATATATTATTTTATGCCTATTCCAGCTAAGAGAAAGATATTAAATATATTGTATGAGAAACTTGGCAATTGTTGTTCAGGGAAAAAATGTAGCTTAGCAAGTATGAACACAATTACAGTTTCTTCTGGAGGCATGTTCTCACTTTTCAGGAATGTTTAAAGCAAGTACTTTATTTTGGAGGGAAAAAGAAAAGAAAATACTACTAATACCATATAATGGGAAATTATGGTCCTATAAAAATTAATACTAAAAAGTGAGATGTTTTGCATTAATTCATGCTCAGTATCTTATGGACATGTTGAAACAGTGCCTCAATGTTTAAAATAGATTGTCTACAATGTTCATTAAAACATTTGATTATCATGTTAAGTTAGATTAATTCTATTTATCACCCAATATAATTTCAAACAATGGTTAAATATTGCCAACACATTGGTAGTATATTTTTACTTTCAGAGTGGAACTTCGTATGGCTTAAAATATTAAAATCTATTTTAAGAGGTATTTTTGTCTTTCTTTCTCTTTGAAAGAATGTGTTAGGGTACAGAAAGACGGCAGCTTTTACAATCAGCCAGCTTTGACTTAGAATGGTCTGTTCCTTCCCACACAGCTCTGAACCTTGGTTTCTTCACCTGTAATACAGATACATTCACCACTGTTTTAGTAAATATTTTTACATTGATCTGTAAGGTTGGATGAATTAATCCATGGAGTGGCTAGCTCAGTTTTTAACACTCTGTGAGGGCTCAGCTCACCTCTTGACGTTTCCTTTGGTTTCTCAGTGAGTGATGCATTAGCACAGCTTCACGTTCAAATACCTGAAGAAGTTCCAAAGCCAGAAGAAAGGAGTTTTTATGCAGTTTTATACAAAAGGACTCTCTTTCTTGTTAAGTAGAGACATCTATGGCTGGAAGTAGTGTTGCTTATAAGTAGGGGTAAACCTCTGGGTTCTGGAAAGACCATGCTTCCTAATAGACTACCAATAGAGCATGAGTCGTAGTTGAGCTGGGGGGAGGTTATTACATCTGGGAAGGAGTTGGAATTTATTTGCAAAGTAGATTCTGTTCTACTGTGGGTGACAAACATGGTACTGTCTTCTAGAGTATTCTACTAGAAATGTGTGTGTGTGTGTGTGTGTGTATGTGTGCATGTATGTATATGTTTGTGTGTGAGAGACTGGGGATTAAATCCAGTACCTCCTACATGCTAAGTAAGTGCTCTTCCACTGTTATTGTCCCCTAATCCATTTATTTGCATTTTTCTAGAGTTCTAGTGATAATTTTTCTTAGGAAGTTCTTTTTCTAATTAAATTCAAGGAATTTTCTGTAAAAATCAATCTTCAAATGACAGATGTAGCATCTTATATTTATACAACTTTATTAGAAGGCTTTGATATATTTTGTTAGATTAACACAATCAAATTATAACAAGAACAAGTATTTCTATTTAATAAAATAAAAAGCTGATGTAGTACATAACCTATCAATGTCCCCTCCATTGCAGTTCTTTTTCCTAAAGGCTAGAGATCTGTCAAAAGGTTAGGGTTTTTTTTTCTTCCTTCAGAATCCACACATTATATATTTTACATATATTTATATATTATATATGAAGAGGTCAACTCATCACTTCCATTATATAACCTTCCCATATCACTCATTTATCCATTGCTCATTAGATAGGTTAGTAGTATGGTTACTATAAAACAAACCTCAAAGATTCAGTGCTTTCTTTTGTCTTTAAAAATCTGCTTCTGTTTCACACAAAATCCAACAAGGATGTTCCCCCTTGATGGATGCTCTGGAGTGTTGGGCCTTCCAACCTGTAGCTCTGCCATTCCAGGAGAACCTTTGAATCCTATGTATAATGTGTGTCTCAGCTTGATAGTGCAGTGTGGGGGAAAGATAGAAGATCACAGATGAAAGGCTTTATCTGTCTGTCCTGAGAAAGATGCACAGTGAGAACTGTCATGAGGCCATGTGTATCTGCAAAGGACACAGTTCCTCAATAAATAAATGTTGCAGACATAAATGCATAAATGATGATGGTTACATTGTGCAAAAGAAAAGGGAATGGCACCCGATGTGTCTAACATTTTAGGACTCAACAGATGGGCTCTTGCATTCAGAGAGAAGCACTGGAGCTATTGGATTCTGGAGATGGATCTGGCTATTCCTTTGGGCAAGTGACTCCTTTAAGACTTGCTGGCTTAACTTATGAAATACAGCAAGAAAGGGGACACTTTATTGGCCAAATGGTATTTTCCAAGAAAAGTGGTAGATACATAACATAAAACATTTGTATGAAACCTTTATTATCTCACTAGATTTGTGCAGCTAACCCAATGACAGAGCCACATGGTATTAGACTCAAAAGGGTTGGGAGATGCTGTGGAGTTAGTTCAATTTAATTTGGATTCCTGTTCCATCCATATATTTGCTCATTCTCTTTGGCCTGGTTCATACTTATAGAACCTTACTTTACATCTACACAGTGAGCATCCTAGTGTCAACCTTACAAGGCTGGTGGGAGGAATAAGGAATGAGTTAAGCCCTTTTTTTGGAAAAGCATTTGAGAGTGCGTGCTTAATTTGTATTAGTCATTGTATATATTGTTTTTAGCATCCAACTATCATTATTACTGCAGAGAAATATCCTCTAGTCTTCACTGACCTTTCACACCTATTGAAAGACAGAAATCATCCAGTCATGGTAAAGTATGGTCCTGAGCTTGAATGTCCTTGCTTGGCCGACTTACAATCGTATATACTTATATCACTAGATAAAACTCATTATATATTGCTCTGAGAAAGATAGTTAATGAAAAAATAAGATTATAAAAAAATAGGCTCTTAATTTTTTCTGACTATATTCCTAAGTATACCCATGAAAGATTAAAAGGTTTTGTAGGAGCAATGCATGACCTATCTTACCAAAATCTAGCAAATGTCTTTGGAATTGTCTTTATTTTGGTAAATGTGAAGAATGATGGGAAAAATAGTTGCAATATGGAGGAGGATGTTAAAGTAGAAGAATAGTAGGATTTTTTTTTGTCTGACACACCCTAATTAAATCTTCTAGCTGCACACAAGTGCAAAAAAATCTCTTGCTTTTCTCTTATCCTGATTTTTAATTTTCTTCTACTTAAATTTTTTCTTTTTACTTTTTTCTTTTTGGTGCTGGGGATTGAACTCAGGGTCACACCATCACTGAGCCACATCCCCAGCCCTATTTTGTGTTTTATTTAGAAATAGGGTCTCACTGAGTTGCTAAGTGCCTCGCTTTTGCTGAGGCTGGCTCTGAACTTGCGATCTTCCTGCATCAGCCTCCCGAGCCGCTGGGATTGCAGGCATGTGCCACAGTGCCCCGCTCCACTTGTTTTTTTTTTTTTTTTTCAGAATGGTTTATAGTTTTCATCTTGGTAAGGACTGGAAAAAGGGAGCCTATCATTAGAGTGTTCATGAAAGCATGGCTTTATGAAGATATATTGGTCACTTCTTCAGACTGTTAGATGTTGAAAAGGATTCCTCATATCTTCAAAAGTAATTGGCATGTTGTGTCTTTGGAATGAGACCTAGCAGTTTTGATTCAAAGAAATGAATCGAAATTGATGTGGTCTTCCACAAGCTGGACAGAATCCAGATTTCTAATAAGGACAGAGGCATTGCCTCATAGTGAGCAATGAGGACATGAAGATAGCTATACCACATGGTCCATATGTTTCAGTGGCACCCTAGGTTCTGTGGACATTAATACCATTGGCAATGAGACGTTGCTGGGCAGACACATGACATGATGAAAGCAGTTCTCTGGGAACAAAATGGGTATAGTGATAATTGTTTTCCTCTGTCTGCTCTTTCTGTTCAAAGCCTTATTATCTCTCTGTTGACTCCCCTCTTTCTGAAGCATCCATCTGGAGGACTTCATTATGAGAAATGCTGTGTTGGCTTCTGAACTAGGGTATAAAATATGGTAGAAGAATAAGAACAATCATGGAATAATTTCCAGAAAGACATTTGTTGTGTTAAATCTCAGCTTTGATTCTACATCTGACTTTAAGCTGATCCTTGTTTACAAATGAGAATAAAATCAGGCAATCCTTTGAAAGTTGAGTGCTGTGAGAGTCTGGGATGGAATATTGTTTCCTAGGTACACACTTTCATCACCTGCAGCCTGAAAGAGATTAGGCTTATCACAACTCTAGAAGCTTTTTGTGAATATTAATCCAGAAAAGGTATTTTTTAAGCAAACTGACATCCCCAATGCTAGGAATATTAATGACCATTTAATAAAAATTCTTCCAGTTATTTGTACTTAAGCAAGGTCTACCCAATCATCTTCAGGAGAAGTAAGTCGATAGCAAGTCAGAGCCTTAGTAGATTAGAAGATGTGGAATTCAGATTCTAGAGAAGGCCCATTTGATATCTCTGTCCAGTATACCTTATACACGGCTGCTTGTCCTAGACAAGTAGATAGGCCTGTGCCATGTCGTCTTTAGCTACTCTGGAGTATTAGTAAGGATTCTCTAGAGGAACAGAACCAACTTTTTACATGATTGTAAAATGGAGTTTTATTAGATTGTCTTACACAGCCCGTAGGTGGGCAGCCGCGCAATGGCCGTCTATAGGCTGGGGAGCTGGAGGAGACAGTAGCTGCACAATCCAAGAAGTTGATCAGAACAACATTGATCAGAACAACAGGGATCAATGATGCCACCCTAGTTTGGGACCAAAGGCCTGGAAACTGTCTGGAGAGTCTCCGGGCAGAATCTGCTTTAGAAGAGTGAAGGAGCGGGAGTTGAGATCCTAAAGTGATCACAGCAGTGATCAAGAACCTGTCAAGAAGCATAGAGCTTGCATCTGCTTCTGCTTCCTTGTTCTTCTGACTCTCTCTGCTTCCGTTTGCTGTCCCATGTGCCAATCATTCCTAGAAACACCCCCAGCGAGACACCCCAAACCGCTTACTTAGTCTTTGGCATTTCCTAACCTTATCAAGTGGACAATTTAGATTAATAATCATAGACAGTAAGAAAACAGTGTAGAAAATAGAGAGGAGCAGGGGAAGAAAGGAAGATGAGGATAGGACGGCAGCAGGGAGGGCTGCCTTTTGAACTCCTGCCTGGCAGACCTTGAGCTGCAAGTGATACTTCTTTTTTTTTTTTTTTTTGAGATTCCCATATAAGGTTCATTTTTTCCTGTCTTTCCATGCCGATCCCACCACAATCTGAGTGAATTTGGTTAGAAGAAAAAATGACCCACCCCTTTTGGGAAAACTCAATCATAAAAGAAGTCCAGTTAATTTACGGGCAAATTTACAAGTGTCGTTTACATTACTTTGGGAGCTAGTGCTAGTTTTGAGTAGGATGAAGGCCCCAGGCTTTGGGTTGATGTAGCTCAAATTTAGAATTATGAAATTAAAAAAAATTTATTTAGATGGAGCGGCTGTAGAGACACAGACCCTAATGCCTGCAGCCACATAGGAGACAATGGGAATGAGCATTTTTTTCCTTTGATAGATTCAAGAGTATAGAAAATCTTTTTTAACTGTCTGGAAATTTTCACTCTCAATGAAATGAAAAATGGCAACTGGCCCTTTGCCCCAGTGCTGAGACTACAATAGGGATTAGGTTGAATTTTAGGGACCAGTCTATTTAAGGAAGACAGAGAAAACTTGGCCCCAGTTAATTTTTGCCATGTTTCTCTGATTTTCAAGAGAATTCAAAATGTAGGCAACATTTTGCCTATAAGGCCTGGCCTTGGCCTTCTTCCCTATCTCAACTTCAACTTTCTCTTTCTCTCAATTTAATCTTATGATTTCTTCCCCATGGGTTTAAAATTGTCATTGTTGTATAGTTTACATGAAACACAACTGTGGCCTGATGCAGCTTGGCATTCTATGGTTTGAATTCTCTTGTCTTCTCTGACCTGAAGCCCAGAGCATGTGCAGTCAATCACTTTTCCCAAGCAAGTAGAACAGCAAATCTGGCCCCAGTCTGAATTATTGTGATTGCTAGTGTGTTTCTCCTTCTGTATCATAGTTGTGCTCATATTGGGCAATCGGTCTTGTGGAAAAAAACAATATTTTACATCTGTTAACCCAAGCTCAATTCAAAGTTAAAAGAACTAAAAATGTTTTTTAGTGTTTCAGCAGTTATTATCAAATTCTCTTTCTTGGGGTTACCAGACTGCTTGCCTCTGAGCCTTCACCTTGCTAGATAAAGCAAATGTTGACCAAGACTGGTCTCCCTCATTTATTTGTGGTCAAGTCCATATACATTATTAAAAACCAGAATTTTATAATGAAATTAAACTTGAAATTAAATTAATGCTAGTGTCAGCAATTAAGAAAATATATTTAGTGGAGAACATCAATACTTTTGTTGTAATTGAATTTTATCTTGTAATACTGCTTGTTCCTTCAGGGAATGTCTCTTTAAGGTTTTCTACTTACATAAATTTCTTGCTCATTTAAAAACTTATAAATTAATTCTGAAACCTGCTCAAAGGTTTTTTTTTTATTCTTTATTACAAACAATTAGCTTATTCAATTTATAGATGAAATTGTATCTGTAGTAATTATTGGGTTTAATTGCTTCAGAATGTCATGTATTGGTGGAAAAAAATGTATTGCATTTTGTATATAACCACTTTACTTTCCAAGGGCAAGGACTTTATAATTATAAACAGTAAAAAGCCAAATAATTAATCATACGTTGTTTTTCTAAGGCTATGCCCTGGTTCTGCCTGTGGACACAGACATAATATTTTTTATATTTGAACATGAAGCAACTTTGCTCTGAGAAGCCTCATTTTGCATTGTAATAAATGAATGTCTTTTATCATATATCACTCATGCTCATATCCAATATCCTTCACAACTTTATAGAAATTTTAATTCAGCAAAACTGTAAGCCAGTTTCAGAAACTTGAGAATTAAATCACAAATCAACTCTTTATCATGAAATATTTTCATTGTTTCTCAAAGTTATTGCATGTTTTTCTGTACCTTTACAGAGGATAATCCACTCATTTTACCTGCATCTTTGCTCTATGAACATGTATAAAGAGGCAAGTACAACGTCAATCAAACCTGCATGGATGTAGCCTTATTAGGTGAACTTAGGTGAACACACTTTTATGATCATAGTCTTCCACTAGAGAATATATTTTATATCATTTAGAATCATATGTGCTTACCAATTTGCATATCATATCTGTTTCCAAGAGACACAAAGTTAACATTTGATTCTGACAACTGGCTTTGCTTTTAGTTGTCATCTTGTGATATGAAAGTATGATGTATTTTCAAGACTTGAAAATTTTATTATTTTCTAAAATTATTTTTAAAATTTAACTTTCTAGCTGATACCTAAACATCTAAAACTTGTACACAATAATGATGTTTTGATATATACAATGCATAATATTTAAATCAGACTGAACCTATCTGTCTCGTCAACCACCTGATGAATGGCAAACATATTCAATATTCTTTTCTCTAGGTTTTTGGGATGTACCATACGTGTCTGTTCTCTCTAGAAACTTCTTACTTTGGTATGACTATAACTTAGTCCCCATTGATCAACCTCCCCTTATCCCTACTCTCCCAGCTTTTATATTTCTGCTCTAGCAAAGAGTTTGTGAACAATGATTTTATGCAATTAACATTTTCCTTCAAGGTGGCATAAAACCTATTCCTGATCTTTTCCCCCAACTCAGTGCATCAACTAACACTTTTGTACCACTCACTTCTCACTAAAATCGTGAATGTATTTGGAAAAGCATAAACATATGTGAAAGGATTACTCTATTTGTTTGCTACCATGAAACAGAGGAAAAAGGGGGCTTGTTGAATGATCTGCATTATGACTGGTGAAATAAGAAAAATACCTGCAAAGGGACTTCTAGTGCAGTGCCCCAGAGCAGCAAATACATTCTCAAAACGTGATTATAAGGAGGTTCTACCAGTGAGTAAGTGATATATATTTGGAGATGAGATAAGTGGGAGGTATTAATAGACAGCAAGAATGAAATAATGCATTGCTCTTATTGTAATTATTATCATTCACTTTTGGATATGATCTCTATTGAGATACTTTACCCATTGAATATTTGGCTAACAACTCCAAGAAGGAAGCCAGGAAGGAGATAAAGTGAAGAATAATGAGGAATTATCTTTGCAATTCAGTCTCAGAATATTAAAGTCCATCACTGAAACCACTCTGGTGCCCTATGAGTGTTCTTGTGGGTGACAGGTAAGGAAGTTGCCTTGAGCATAGAAGTTCTGATGGGGAAATGAGGTGGCCAGCTCTGCTCTGTTGACCTCCCTTTTCGTTTCCAAGGTGGAATCCATCTTCAGAGACTGTTAAATGGGATAAAATTTGATTTTATCATATAGAAAATAGTGGCCACATTTTCATTGCAAGGATGAGATGAAACAAAGCAGGAATGGAGCCCAGATGATCCTGCACTCATTCTGAGGAAAGGCTGCAGTTATGGAGCTCTTGTCCTTGATAATAGTGAAAAAGAAAGTGGTAGAGGAAACAAACAAAATGAAGTCAAAGTGTGTTCTCTCCTCCAGAGTTTTCATCGTTTACCAACCTTGGCATCTTTCAGAGGCAAACTGCACCACTCTTACTTCATGTGGGACACTTTCCTGTGTCAGTGTTTACATAAAGTGAAAAAAACACAGTGATTGTGTGTGTGTGTGTGTGTGTGTGCTCACGCGCGCGCATACACGCATGTGCTTGCCACTGTAGGCAACTCCAAGGGTAGCTATGAGAGAATTTAGTGCGATGACTGGGGCGCAGACTAAATTTTGCAATTCCAATTCCAATTCTGCCTTCTATTAGACCTATGATACTCTACCTTTAACTTAACTTTCCAAATCTTATTTTATTATATAAAAATAGAAAAAAAAATACATGACATTATTACATTTAAAGAAATTGATACACTCTGCACCCATAGAGTTCCTAGAACTTCATTATGTGCAATAAATTATGGTTGCCTGGTATTATTATATTGCTGATGCTATTATTATTAGATTTTGATAATCCTCCACTCCAACATATATTTTGCCAACTTGGTTTAGAACTTTTATAAAATCATTGAAGAAAGTTTTGAGTTCATTCCTTTTACATCAATCAAGGATTTCAAGATGTGAGTTTATTCCTTTTTTTCACCACTTTTGCTTGAGTGACATTATTGATACATAAAAAAAAGTATTCTTCAGTAGTACTTTTATAATTTTATATTTTGAAATAACATGATAAGGACATGTAGCAAGTTTCAATGACTTAATCATTGACATGTAATATTTGCATATATATAAATAATATACATACAAATACATGAGTACATTGCACGTGTATGAAAGATAGATGGACTATACTTGGAATAATTTGCTAACATCAAAATCTGATTCCTCCTCCACAAACCTCAATTAATTCTTTACTTGTGTGCTGCATTCAGTGAGGATGGTCAGAGAGTGGGAAGAGCCAGACCTTGAGAAAATGCTTCTACGCTATCTTGACAGTTCTGAATTTCTCAGACTATCTCCTATCAGGATCAGCTGGAAAGCCTAATTAAACTAAGCCCGACTTTACCCAGATCTAAGTCATAAAAGACTTGTGGAACATTGATTTGTCACCTAATATAAGCCACAGGGCCCAGGATTGATGCCCAGAGTGTGAAAGTGGTGTTCTTGGCGGTAGATCACCCAGGTATGACTCATGTGGTGTTACAGGCTCAGTTTCAGGTTAGGTGCCTCCTGTGGTTCATAAATTCCAGGAAATAATTTTTTAAACCATGTACAATTTGGGCTATTGTTGGATTCAAGTGAGCCAAACTGGAATGAGATCATTCATTAAATCAAGGAATTTAAAATTGCCTTTCCTGAAAATACTCAGAAAACATTACATCCATTTGTTTCTTCACTCATTCATCTTATGAACATTGATTGCATATCTCTGCTCTGCTAGAGGTTGAGTGTTCACAGAGCACGTAGTCCACTGGGGGTAGAAGAGCTTATGTTCTTAATAGTGTCCACTTTTAAAGAGATGCCAAATTATTCATTTAATCCTCAGCAAAACTGAGGTTTTTATTATTTTCATTTTATGAATAAAGAAAAAAGGTCTTGGAAACGTTATGTAACTATACCCTGGTCTCACAATTGATAAATGATAAAAATATGTCATCTTATCCATTTTGTACTGTCTCCTAAGAAAATAGAAAATCAAACACACACACAGAGATGCACAAATGAATTTTATTAAAGAAATAATGCATAGTGTATTAGCTTGGATGAGTCTTTATTGTCACTGTTTAGCAGGGTAATTGAAGCCATCCTCTATTCCTGAAAGTGACTTGTGATTTGATGCTTGCTTAAAAAACATCACTATAAGATTGAAGGGTTGGGCCATTTCCTCCTTTTACAGGCACAAGAAATGAGCAACAGATTTTAATTTGAAACTCTATTTTTCTTTATAGCCATGCCAATTTTTAAGACATTAATTTATGCTTTTTAGTTTTTTGATAGTGTGTTTTACATAATTGATTATGCAAGCAAGTACAGATACATAAAACCAAAGAGCATATGTGACTTAATATACAGCATGTGATGTTTTGCATCATGTGCCTGGTAGTTGATCAGACTGTTTTGTGTCAAAGGGGATGTTCAGATCTACAAAGAGAAAGGAAGGAGATAATGTAGGTCTGCAATTTTGCATTGAAAAGCAACTCAAGACAGGGCTCTCGTTCTGTGGACTTATGTATATCACAACTAAATTTAGACATGGGAAATAAACACTGAAACTTCAGTACATGCCTCGGGTATAGACTTGCTTAAAAATTCTTTCATAAAACATACATTCTGAGTCAACCTTATGATAAACAAGGAAGAATTACAAGAGAATAATTCTAAAAATACCCCAAATACCACAGTTAAAGATGAAAAAAATATAGGCAAAGCACCACAGAATATCTTAAACCTATACAAAAGGTGCATGTTACTTTTAATAATATAATCAAAGTATAGAAGCTAGAAACATTTTTTTAAATATTTATTTTTTAGTTGTAGTTGGACATAATACCTTTATCTTATTTATATTATTTATTTATTTTTATGTGGTGCTGAGGATCAAACCCAGGGCCTTGCACGTGCTCGGCGAGTGCTCTACCACTGAGCGACAACCCCAGCCCTAGAATCTAAAAACATTTTTCCTATAATCTTTAATTCTCATAATTTCTCAAGCAAGAAACAAGGTATATTATTTACACTACATCATCCAAGTGATACTGAAGGTCCAGGTCAAATTCAGTCCAATAGTATTGAAAATTATTTCTACTTGCTTTGGTCTTGCACACTTATATTATCTGTTCTAATATCTTCATTCTGGCCTGTATTTCAGATTAGGAGGGGTGGAAAACATTTACTTCTGACTCATTCTCCTAGTGTTGAATCTAAACTTTTCAAAGTTAAATAAATGGTATTTATAATAATGAAGTAACATGAGTTATATGACTGTAACTTTTTAACATTAAGCATAAAAATACTGTTATGTTGGACCACGTATACAAATTTCCAAAATAGAAATTATTGTATACAACATACATAGGGCAATCCATAATCATTCAATGAAAAACTTTTATTTTTCTGTGTGAAAGGTTTGTGATTTGACACTAAGTAGTGAAGCAATTTTATTAGTGATGATCATGTTGACAAATACAGGGGATTATAACCTGCTCGCTCTATGTCAACTTCAAAAGGTTTACTGAGGGCTAACACTGTAGTCTACACTTTGCAACGTTGCCCCTTCCTTCCAAAATATAGCTGGAAAAATATCAGAAATGTAATTCACTAAAATTGCGGGGGATTTCTCAAAATAAATTGTGAGTTTTAGGTTGACTCACAAGACTGACATGACAAAAGTAACTATGGCAGCCTTATTAAAGAGGCGGAGGGACCTGGTATGACACCTCGTACGGAGCAAATGTAAGCCAGGTAATCTACTTTGTTTCTTTAATTCCAAAATTACTTTTTTCCTTATAGAGATGGAATTATAACATGCACATTTAGCATACCCAAGGAATTTTTATATATGAATCGCTACAACAAATCAGAAACCTAAGTTTAATGAGCCAAACTTGATATGAAAAATATTGTACACATGTAAATCAATGCTCTTCATCTTTTATACTCCTTTTAATAGTACCAATATCAATGTATTTTTGCCCATCATCTCTCAAACTGTTCTAGAAAGTACCTATTTTAAGGTCAATTGACCATTTACGTAGTTGAAAGCATGTTTAGGGAAAACCATGATGATAAAGCAATAGTAGTTTGATCCAATAACTATTTACTAGAGTGAAGATAAGTGGAAATTTGACAATTTTTTGTGTTTAATTTATCCATTCAAAATGACTTTTCCCACTTTAATAGGTCTAGGATACTATTTTCTTGACCTTTTTAGATGCTGTATTAATCATAATAAAGGGGTTATTTATTTATTAATTAACTGCATTTTTAATTTCATATGATCATTCAGGGGTTATCTTGTTTTTTTTTCCCTGAAAAGGGCCAGATTGTAAATATTTTAAGCTTTGGGAGCCATATGATCTCTGTCTCAACTTAACTCTACTCCATAGGCAATATGCCAACAAATAAGCATGCTTCTGTGCCAAAAAATTTATTTATATACACTGCCATTTGCATTTCATGTAATTTCCATGTGTCACCAAACATTATTCCTTTGATTTCTTTTTTAGCTGTTTAAAAATGTAGGAAAAAAAATATATTGCGCAAGGTCTGTCCAAAAACAGACAGTGAGCTGTGTCTGGCCTCTGGGTTTCAGTTTGCCAGCCCCTACTCACTGTCTTGAAGATAAGTGGAAAATAGCCACGGGACTTACTTGTTTATTTTTCTGTATGTTATATTAGTGAAGATTGAACCTCTTTGTCCACTAAAGGGAAGAGGAAGAACATTCTTAATGAGAGCAATAGTATCCCTGGCTGGCCTCCTAACTCCTTGGTCAGGGAGGGCACAGGTGCAAGCTTCTCACTCCTCCCAAGATTCCTGAGGCTGCTTTGGGTCACTCACACACTTCTCCACTGCCTCATTGCTTCACCAGTGCCATGCCTGGTCTTCTGGAGACAATTTTTGTGCAGTGAAGAGAAAAGGTAGAGATTTCAGGTAGCTCTAACTTCGTTTTTGTCCTGGGAACAGCTTTTACTTCCAGTGCTGGAGATGATCATTTCTTATGAAGTGGGCAACCAGGAGGAAGAAGTTGACACACACAGCCCAGTGTGGGATTGATAGATCATCCCCCGCCCAGATCATCTGGAAATGAGTATAGATTATTTAATCTATTTTTGAGAAATATTCACAGTTTCAACACTTATCTCTGAACTTAATTCCAAAGTCAATAGGCACTGCTTAACATTGAATTTAGTCTCCTAAGTCCTTGATAAATCATTATTTTTCAAATACTAAGGAAGGCACAAAAAATAATAATTTGAAATATGCATATTCATATCAGTTTTGTGCTCATGTCATTTTTAATGTTGAAGTTCTCTTAGTGCTTATTTTAGAGTAATATTTTGCTGTCTATGATTTAGATATTTTGGAAAATTGAGTATTTTCCATATATAGTAGAGATTTCTTATTGTATTGCATTGCTATTCATTTCTTTGAAGAAAATATATTCTTGATCTCAGGTAGCCCTTAATTTTCATTCTTAGATGAAGTAATTATTGACATGAACTAAAGACTCCTCCTCATTCACACCAGTATTTCAGGAGCACCCATGAGGTTGCTACAGTATATGAAATATTCCCACTTCATATGGCTTTAGTTCACTGCCCCCCATACCATGTATAAAGTGTGATATATGTACGAATATGCATAATATATGTATACATGATGTACAATATATATATATATAAAATGTGCATGTGAAGTATACACAAATACAAATATTATATCCATATGAATTACATTCCTAGTCTTATACTATATATATATGGCTTTTCAATGTAACCCAACTAGCAGGATCTCAATCAAGTTATTTAACTTTCTCCCTTATACAGTTTGCTTCTGTTTAAAAAATAAAAGACACTATTAAAATGAATATTTAGAGAGAATATAGTCTTTTCACTTTATTTTTTAATATGTATATATTTTAAAATTTTGATTTATGGAAAAGCTACAAAGAGTGCTAAAAATTCCATTATGATCCATGCTCTCTGTTTTCCCTGTGGCTAAGGCCTTACCTTTCTATGGTTCATTCTGTTGTAATTAATGAATCAATATTCAAACATTAGAATCAGGTACAGTACACATCACTCTAATTTCCCTAGTTTTTATCTAATGTAGTTTTTACTGTTCCTCAGTCCCTTCTAGAACAGCAGATATATTGCTTTTAGACATGGGTTTTCTCTTTATAACCCCTAGTTTTTGATAGTTTCTCAGACTTTACTTCTTTGGATGACTTTGACAGCATTAAGCTGTATTGGTCTGGTATTTTTGTAGAGTGTCCCCTATTTTGAGTTTTTCTAGTACTTTTTCTATTAATTAGAGTGTAGTTAGGGGTTGGTGGGGGGAAAGATGGGAAAAGTAAAGGACTATCATTGTAACAAACATACATAATATCAATATGACTTATCATTGTTCATCTGTTGATGGTGAACAATTGCTTTGCCTGTCTGGGCTACTGTAACAAAATACTACAAACTGGGTAGTTTATAAACAATAAAAAGTTATTAATCACAGTTCTGAGAAGTTCAAAATCAGAGTGCTACCATGGCTGTATTTGAGGGCCCTCTGGCAGGATGCAGGCTTTAACTTGTTGTACTCAAACACGGAATGTAGAAAAGAGCTTCCTTGGGACTTCGGAAGGTCTCAGCTCTTAGTACCATCACCACAGAAGTGAGAATTGCAGCATGTGAACTTCTGGAAGGCGAAGCGTGTCGGCCACAGGACCAGGGTTTCCCACTATGGGGCTACTCCTCTCCCCTTTCCTGTACTGTACTCTTTGGAATGAAAGTGTTATGTAGATCATGCAGCTGGTGGAGATTTTGGTTTTGCCTCCTTGGCAGGGAACTTCACTAGATTTTATTTTCATAAACTTATTTAAGAATATTATCTCTGCTGAATTACACTAATATAAGACTCTCATCTAGGAGATATGTGTTCATAATTGAACAATCGTCTTATAATAATTTCCCAGTGTGTATTTACCCTCCCCTGTGTACAGTTTTCATATTAGTTTGTAGTCACCCATCCTAACTCACATCACAAAAATATTAAAGAAAATTAAGTAATACATAATGTAATGTTTGTGTGAAAAAATAAATAAAATACAAATGGGGGGGATGCTGTAAGGAATATTTGCCTTAAAGAAATTTGGAGATTTTCCAGTTATGTTGAAATGTGCAAACACAAGACTTTATTAAGAATAAGATTATTGGGAGAATTTTTTTGATAGGCAAAAAAATTGTTCAATGATGGTAGGTTTTTTTCCGATTAATAATTTTATGAGGGGTTAGAACTTTGTTATGCATGTTGAACTTCTAAAATGGATGAGATTAAGGTCTTGCCTTTGGGAATTCTTTGTTATACATTCCATTATGACAGTTTATAGTCATTCAATAAATTTTTCTTATATTTCCACCTAAAGAGAGTTACTGTATTTTTATTCCATGGGTCATGATATTAGAAAACATCACAGGTCTTTCAAATAATCTTTGAGCTGCTTTGTCAATCTCCTGTTGGAACACAAAACAGTTCATTATATTAACTCAACAAACACCTATCATTTTATGTAAATATGAATGTCCATGGCCAAGGTCTTAAGCTAGGGACCAGAGGACATTAAAAGGCATATACATGGCCCATCCTTCTAAGACACTTTGTATCAAGTTAGGCACATTATAACGTATTTATTTAAGAATATCATCTTTTGGTTCCTTGAGTCAGATCAGCACTTTTATTCACAATAAAACTATAAATACATTTGCATTATGCCACTTGGAAATGGCAATATAGACCATAATAACTATTATAATTTTTAAATAATTTTCAAGAGATGGAGCACGCTGTACTAGAAAGAATATCAACCTTGGAGTCAGACAGCTTGGTGTCACTTAATAACTGTGACATTGATGTAGTTCCTTAAACTTCTGACACTCAGCTTTGTAATTGTGGTGCATAGATAAATCCTAGCTTTCAATGAAGTGTGGAGGAGGTAACACCACATAGAGTTCTTTGCAGAGAAGGCAGACAGACATGTCAAGCTACCAGGCTTTTGCCAGTAATAGAATAAGAAAGTATAGGCAAATGCTGTACTGTTTCTAAGTGAGAAGGACTTCATTATCACTTTAAACCTCAAACCAGCTTCTGAAAGTGAGGTATTGCCAACTACGTTGTTCAGTTAAAGAATCCAGAAGCTGAGTGAATAATGGAAATTTGGCACATCCAGGATTTGAATCTCTATTTTTCTGGCTTTAGGTCCTGCCCTCTCCGTAAAGGTTTAGGATTGGTGATAATTCAATGAGTTTTGTTCAAACCAAATAATCCTTGCCTAACTTTGGGGAAGATAGGCAACTTCTTGAAGACTTAGCTTCCTCATTCATGCATTAAAGACATTGTACCAATTTATCTTCCCAGTCCTGTCCATTACCTGTACACATTGAGAGGCCGCGTGGTGTAGTTAAAGGAACAGGTGCTAGAAATGAATTCTTTTGTTCATATCCTGACTTCCAATCATTGGCTCTATTACTTTGGGTAAAATTCCAAAATATAAGTGTCATTTTATCATCACTATCTGGGCTACCAAATAGTATTTATTTCAGAGCATCTTTCTTGTGAGGAATAAATGAAATAACCCATGCAAAGTACTTAGAATGAGATCTGATATAGATTAAGTATTAGGTATTTGCTTTTCTGTAACATCAAGTTCAGTATCTTCAAGTGAACTACTTTTACTCTGCAAATCATAGAGTAGATTTGCTTAAACAATTAAATTCAAGCTTCTCCATCCTAGCAGGGCTCATGGGCCAGTCTCACTGCCTTTTGCTTGGGACAGAATCTATTCCAATGAAAGTTACTAACACACATTGTATCTCTCATACCTGGGATTAGTGTTTACCTGTCTAGTAATACATGTGCACATACCAAAGCATAGTTCACTCTGAACTTTCTCCCGCTAACCCAATTGACCTGATGAATCTTTTCCTGTTTCTGGAACTAATCAGGAACTATGTCCATGTAGAGATCAATGATTCTAACTCAACATTCTATGAAGTATCAAAAACTTCTTTACAGTCAAATTATTGAAGCATGTATATTCCAAACATAAGGTGCACACTGAAAGTCATTTCAAGAGGAAGAAATATTTAAAATATTTATTGTATTCCATGTACTTATAAACAATTCTAAGGTTTTAAAATTCATTTCAAGAATGAAAATGTTCATTAACATCTTTGCAACATATCACATTTATGTTAAATCTCAATGAAAAATAATTCCAATAATTGAATTTAGATTTATTAGGACCAATAACACAATGGAGCTAACGTGAAAGTAAAAGGCAAAGATCTAGCAAATTGTTTAAAAAGATACACATTTTTAAAAAGTTTTATTTCCATATTGGTAAAATATGTATGCCTGAATAATTATTAAATAATATCATGATTTTACCAATTTCAAAACAAAGATTTTTAATGGTTTCCATGGCTACATTTTGCTTTGTAAGAATTAATGTATTTTCCATTCATTTCTGAGAGTTTTTAAAGGAGGTGTAGAAACAGCTGACATTTTTCTAAATGACAACTAACAGTGCAAAATATGCTTCCATTCCATGTTTTCTTTTCTGCTAGGTGGCTTGCATGCAGTGGTTTCATGGAGACCATACAATGCTTGAGATGATTGAGAAAAAGCGTTGCTTGTGCAAGGAAATAAAGGCTAGACAGAAAACGGAAAAGGGCCTTTGCAAACAGGATAGCATGCCTATCCTACCCAGCTGGAAGAAGAGCACAGGTGCAAAGAAGTGCAGCCCTCCGCCGTATTCTAAACAGCAAACGGTATTCTGGGACACTGCCATCTGAGCGTGGGGAGGATGGCGGCAGCTCCTGGTTACTTACTACCCAGAGGGAGGTCGACTCGGTCACGTGAAACATATCTTCTCTGTTGGAGTGGAATGCCACAGGAAGCTGTGCTTACTTGTGGCACATACAAGATAAAATGTATATGTCTTTGCAATTAAGGCACATTATTTATCTCGGATTATTTTGAATCCAGAATATATTAAATTGTAAATATTTTACTAATTTATGGGTGACACCTGAAATAATACACACTATACATATATATATATATATATATATATATATATATATATATATATACAGAAATATCAAGTTTACTATATGATATAATTTCGGTATTAACTGGTTTGTTATCTCTTTTATATGTAACCCCTTGATGCCTTTTACTATTAATTTTTGCATTTAAAATGTTTTTTTTTTCTCTCCTGCCCACATTTGGCTTGTGTACAGTAACTCACAGCTACACATCATATCCAGCCACATAATATAGGATCTGGTGCTAGTAATGTAAAAATTGAATATCATATTTGTGAAGAGCATCTGCTGCTTTTTAAGTTTCTCAAGGTTTGACAGGAAATGAATGCAAATGTGATGTTAATTTAGACATCCACATTACATTGACACCAATATTTTTCTTTCATGAGAATTTCTCTTCAATATCCTATTCTTTATAATAAAAAAATGGTTAGACTCCAGAGAAAGTTCTTAGGATATATTTGGACATCCCAGCAGGAAACTTTTCCTTCACAAATGACTTTAGGGACATGTGTCCTTGCATCATCATGGATCTGATTGGAGGAGACCAGGGTTCACTGTGACAATGGAAGGAATAAGGAGTCAGATGCTGGTGAGGGTGACTGCTGTGGAGCACATGAGGCCACTGACATTGTGGCCACGCCGTCAGTAACCTTTCATGTGCATGATTGTTTCCTTTAGAAAAAGAAACAAACATTCAACTAGACTAGTTTACATATCTACGTACACTAAATGCCAATCTTTCTCAAATTTTAATCCCATTAATGAAAAAGTATTTCTTGCTTTTTTTTTTAAACTAATTATCCAATTTTGGGGTCATAATCCGTACATGACCATCACACCCATTCTGACCAATTATGACTCCATGACCAAAGAGTGATGATCACTTCTTTATTTTGTTTCAAGGAAGAAACAGGAAATGCAGGGGATAGAGGATAAGGTGGATTCGATTTTATGTGGTGATGAAATTTAAGTTTTTTTTTAAATCATATATATCTTTTAAAAGTAATTTGTTAGTTGAATATAAATGTTGCCACGGATAAATAAAAAAGGAAAGTATCACATATATTTTGTATATTTAAATTACTATTTATGCTTCCTAAAATTGACAGTATGTGGTTCTTCATTAACAATCAATTTAGTATTATATTTCTCAGAGAAAAAGTGTGTGTTTGAAGTTATTGTCACAGTAGTTTTCCATGTAAGGGTATTGACAGCAATAGTACCATGCTGCTCAATAAAACCAAATATAACAGGAGTTGGGGAATTTTTGTAATCTATATTGACAGAAACTTAGTAATGCTTTATTGGTAATAGTTTCTTTCAAGAGCCTTTGAAATGCTATAACATAATTTTTTAGAGTTTTATAATTAATGTATATTTTGATGTCCAATTAGAATTCTGAAAGAATAAAGGAAAAGGTAAGTGGGAGCAAGTGTGTATTTGTGTGTGTGTGTGTGTGTGTGCACGCATGCGTGCAAAAGAATTGTATACATAAAATTCTTACTGAAGATTTAGGTTTTGCTTGTATAAGTGAGGTGTTGAAAAAAGCAGAATCACAAATACAGGATATCTCAGAAAGGTCATAAGTAGCTTAAATGAATCCTGCTTCCATGTTTCATCAGCTATAGATTGTATTTCAAACCCAATAATCAATGGATCACAAATTTATGAATAATGAAAATGTGTAAGATAAAATAATAATTGGATACAATGTGTTTATGTTATTTTCACTTAAATGATCACGACTACACATATACAACCCAATCAGTCAAATATAAGACATCGATTTTTAGTTTCTTTATGATCTATATATTTAGGCTTAGTATGTTAAAGATTATTCTTCCTTCAAAATTTATATTTAGGTAACACCTTCCTATTAGGAGATACAGGTGTATTTCTCAGATGCTGATCTTGCTCATATCTCTCTGAATTAGGCAGAAAATATTTTTAAATGCCAGTCCCTTTACAAGAAGCATATACTTGTCAAGATTGATTCATGTTGAACTCAGCCCTTCCCATTTGTTCCATCCAACATATGCTATGGCAAGATTTCATGCACTTCTCTTTCAAAAGTTCTTTTCTGAGGAGGTTTGAAAGTTTGACCTTAGAGAAACACTTCCATTTATTTCTCTAGATGTTTCTCTACATGGGAAGTAACTGAAATATTTGGAAAAGTGACCTCTGTTACTCTGTGCCTATACAATATAGAGTTGCCCATGGTGGCAAGAGCCATTCTCTAGTCAATTTCCTCAGTGCATGGTATTTCTCTATATGAAGAAATGGGGGCCATTAGCAGAGAGAGAAAGGTAAGCTGACTCTCTGGCAGTACTAAATCAGGACACCTCTCTGTGTGAATCTGGTCAGAAGATAACCTGCAGGCAGTACACTATGCCATGATAAAGCTCATACTTTCAGCAGTGCCAAAGAACAAATCATATCATGGCACAGTTATCAGGTTGAAAGAGCTCAGATCTATAAAAAACAATCTTTTTAACAGCAAATTCTATAGAAATAGAATTTTATTGGCTGTCAGCAAGATGCTTTTATTTGTGAAATACATCTTAGCAGAGAAGAAACAAATTTATTTAAAAATGATGGAAGGGAAAAATGAAATACTGCGTTTTTTCCCAGTCAGAGAAGCCTAAGTCACCTGTGGTATTACAGTGGTCCCTCACGAAGACACTGCCAACATTTTCCCCTCAGTTGTGCTAATGAAGCAAATTTGGAGTGAAAAGTGATGGACTTGCATTAATAAAGGTTCATGTTCACCCATATTAAATAATTGACAGAGTAGAACACAACACCACGAGACTAAAATCCCTCTTTGTTATATATGTATATACACGCTTTCAAATGCACAGTGATTGAATACAATTAGACACAACTTCACTTTTGAACATAGTGACTCTGTTTCAAAATAGTGAACGATTTTTTTGATTGCTTCTAGAAACAGAAATTGTTTTTTCTTACTTGATTTTGACATAGGTGTGGGTCTTCTTGACATAAAGAATTTGGTTTGATTTTTTTTGACTGAGTTGTTTAGTAATCAAATCAATCAAACCTAAATGACCTTACTAGGTTTTGTTCTAACTGAGACACCAGAACAATGTGTGTACAAATTACAAGTTCGTATCACCTACATGGTACAGCAAGTCAGTAGAGTTTGTAAAATGACTATGCTTGTATGAGAAATCAAGAAATGATTTAAATAGTATGCGATTCTGAGATGAAGGGTAACTCATGCTTGCAGTAGAGTACAGCTACACTAGCATCACAATGCATTGTGTCATGAACGTAAGTGGAAATAAAAGAAAAACTGTACCTGTAGTGTTGACATGATCTCACTACATCTTCCTTCTATGGGAGAATAGAGAGTTAATTGAAAAATATGGACAATTTGCTATTAACCCATTATTTCTTTAGCTGTTCATTATTGAGCAACTTATTAATCATTTTTTAAAAAGTTTCTCAAGCACTTGGAATTAAACATGGAAAAAGATGTGATCCTTGCCTTCAAGGAGGTAAATTATGCAATCACTAATGTTTTCAAAATAAAGCCAGTTTTTAGAAGATACACAATTTCATATGTTTAACAGCTTTTATGTGTTTATATAGCATTCTCATTTTCTTCAGCTCAAGTGTACAGTCAAAATACTAAAACATACTAAATTAAATGTCTAAGTATAAAACATGTTTATGTGTAAGCCTCTGTATGTACACGTACAATATATACTACTGTCTATGTAAATCAGTGAAAGGATGACACATTTTGCCATGTTAGACTTGAACAAAATGGCTTGGGGTTAGGATGATTTAAAACCCTTTGATATTTGGGTCAATTTCACTGTAGCAAAATATATATATAGTTTGGAAAAAATGATTGATTATATTTCTCTTTAAATCTTGTAAAGTTTCAAATTTAAGGGGAAACACCTTTAAAGAATCTTTGCATTAATCACAACCAAACATGTGAAAATCCTTCAAAGGATTTAGTTGTTCCCAAATACAACTGGGTTTGCCCACCCTAAAAGCATCTATATTTACACATGTACACCTCCATAGAGAATACATACTGTATATAAATAATATATATGGAAATATTTAGTAATGCACTTCTTTTGTTTGGAACTCCTTAACATTTATAGCGTAGCAATTTGTGTAAAGTGCACTGTGATTATTTAAAAAAAAAAAAAAGCACAGTAAAGTCACAGGTCTTGTTATCTTGCACTGAAGACGTGTTTACGTATTTAGCAATTGTATGTTTACTTTATTGCTCTTTTCAAACAATTGAAACAAATAACTATGAACAATGGTATAAAATAATATGTTTTTTAGTGGCTAATGGCACTACATTTTTTAAAGACAGGGTTTTTAAAGAAAACCATTTAACATCCATTCCAATATAACATGTTTACCATATTTAAGAATCTGAATGTCATATCACATTTTTCATAACTCATTAGAAATGTCAGGTATGTGCCTGAAAAAATGTGCAAATAAGCATTAGATAAAAGATTTCTCTACTTGTGTGTTACTTAGCCATTTATATATACATAATAATATAAACACTGATGTTTTAATGTCTCTTAATTTTTGTACTTGATTTTTTTAGGTAACATGTAATTATAAATGTACTTTGATACTACTGAAGTAACCAGATGTTGTTTGAAAACAAATTGATTTCTTTAGTGCATTGACAATATTTTACAATACTTTTGTGCTTATTTATTTGTGCTCCCGTGTAATTATAATAAAAGCAATAGTTTAAATTAGTTAACTGTCATTCCTTGTATTTATTCATCAAGAAGCAAGATCAACATGAACTCTTTCAAAAAAAACACACTAATATTTCTACTTCTACAGTTGTCTATGAGATTTTAAATATTGTGGAAGATTGTGCCAATGAGCAATGAGGTCTAAAGCTCAGATGGTCCTTAATCACCATTTACTTGGCTTCTGTCTCCAAATGCTCCACTGAATAAGAGAAAATCTTGACATCTTTCTTCCCATGCACCTAATTGCAGCTAACTGATTCAAAGTGTATCTCAGGGTGCTCTGGGAATTAGAGGGGAATTAGAGAATAAAATTCCTTCAGCCCAGACCTGTGCATGCCCCACAAAGTATTTATTGGAAGGGTATTTAACTTGTGTAGTTATTTAATTATAGCTCTAGAATCCACTCAGGTTAAACAAGGAGGACTTCAGTACTTAATTTTGCTAGGGTATCAATGAATAAAATGTTATTGAGGATCTGAAGTGTGAGACAAGATTCTGAAACTTGATGAATTTATTTAAAAAAAGTACATCAGTAAGAATGTAGTAACCTGAAATGGTCTCTAATGGCTGTTTTATCAACCGTTTAGGTCTTCTTCCATACATCCAAACTTAGTGTCATTAATATATTTGCACCATTCCTCACTAGTTATTTTTCACATTCATTTAAAAAAAAAGGAATCTGATTTATTTTCAGGTTTAGTCTCATTCATTTTCATAGTTTAGTCTCATTCCTCTAGCTGCTCAAGTAAATGTTCATGGCATCATTCTACCTCTTGGTTGAACAAGAAATAACCTGTCACCCCACCACACCTCTAAGCTTCCATGCAATTCACCTACGACAGGAAGTACCTCCATAAATTGAAGTGTTAATCTCTTCCATTTTGCTAATACCAATTAAACCTCTTTTTTCCCCAGTTTTGTGATCTCTGACACTACTTAAATTAGGTTAACACCAAGATGGGTTACTGATAAAACAATATCCATCCTCCTATGGCAATTGGTGTTTGCAAAGATTCTTATTAACACATATGAGTAAATGTCAGGCAATGTAACAGATCATGAGAGTAAAAGAACATTTTAAAGACAACTTTGCAGGACATTGCCTCACATTATGTCCTCTAGAGTAGTTCTTCTCACACTTTGCTTCTCAGAAAAACCACAAGGATAATTCTTAAAGACATCCAATCTGCAGAAGGCAACCAGAGGTATAAAACATAGGCATCTATAGATTATAAAATTACCCAAGTAATTCCAATATGCAGCCAATTTTGAGAATTCTATAGCAGTGCCTCTCAAAGTTTAGCACACATTTATCATATTTTGATTTAATGAAGACTGAGTTGTGGCATCTGTAGTAAGGTCTCAGTAAGGTCTGTTGATGGCAACTGTCCATAGACACTCTTTGAACATTGAACCCTAGGCAATTGCTTTTCCACCTATGTTTAGGGAGTACACTCTAGAGTTCTGCTACTCAAAGTGCCCCATCGATGGGTAGCATGGTATTCTCCTGGGACTTGTAGAAGTGCAAAACCTTAAGCTCCATCCCAGATGGATTTTGGGCCTGAAACTCATAAGTCTTCTTCAGCAAGCTATCCAGATGATTCTCTATTCACATAATTCTTAATGACCAGCAAAATTTGAGAACATTGCCTTAGACCAATATGATTTTCCATCATTGTAGCATATTACATATATCCTGAGAGATTTTTATTTAATACTGATGTGGGTCCCACTCAAAGATTTTGATTTTATCAGCCTCGGGTCAGGGATAAACAACTTTTCCTTCCATTTCAACTCCTCTTGTCTTTGCTAGAACCTCCCTAGCAGCAGCAGCAGCAGCAGCAGCAGCAGCAGCAGCAGCAGCAGCAGCAGAGGATTAGAACAGAAAATTGATGCTGAGAAAGCTTGATGAGAGAATCAATTCTGATCATATATTAGAAATCCTGTCACTTCTCCCAGAAATAACATTGGAGCCACAGAGCAAAATCCGAGAATTCATCTTTTCATGTTCCTCCTCATCAAAATAACATACAGTACCTCATGGCATAGAGTGCCATTGAGCTGGGCACAGTTAAGCATACCTGTAATCCCAGTGACTCGGGAAGCTGAGGCAGGAGGATCATAAGTTCGAGACCAGCCTGTTTCATAATAAAAAAAATAAAAGGGAGAAGGAATATGAATGTGGCCTGGTGATTAGGTACACCTGCGTTCAATCCCCACTACCAAAGACAAAAAAAAAAATATTAAGGAAGAAATTTCCAGTTTTTTATTAAATCAGTTCCCTGTGATTGGTCATTCATCTGCCATTTGAGAAGAAAAATATTTCATGAAAAAAAGTTCACTATTAAAAATAATTCCCTAAATGTTGTAAAGAAATTAATATCAAGTGTTCTTTACTGTCACTAATAGGATTCTGTCAGATTTCCCACCAGTTGGTATTGATGCATAATTTTCAAACAGCCCTTTCCACCCTCCAATCCTTAGGTATTGTGTTTGAGTTTCCATTACAATGCCATCTGTCTTATAATAGCTATCTCTTTGGGGATTTGTCTTCTCTAATACATTATAAGTTCCAGAAAGGGGAGCTTAGATTTGTTCTTTTGTAAACCTTGTATTCCCTAAAGTACCTGGCCATTTGCTCTGTACATAAAAGTGCTAGAACAATGTTCATTGACTTAACTTATGTATTTATTCAACAAATATTCACTCAGGTTCCCCTATATAGCAAACACGGTTCTAGGCAGTAACAGCACAAAGCCACAGTACTTGTAAAATTTAATCTCTTGTTGATTTATATATTCCTTTGAAGTTATAACTTCTACTTCTCTCTTTATTTACATAAAACAAATATGAGAGTGATACTTTGTATTTTATATCTCAAATTGCTATATATATGTGTAAGTATGTAGGCAGATTGATCTGTCTGTATTATCTAAACCTCATTATCAAAAGAAATTAAGGCACTTTGTATTATTGCATAAAATATAGCATATGCATAAATATATTAGAAATGTGTGAAAGCTTTATCAATAATGGAAAAGAAAATTAGAGCATGAGATAAAACCAACCAGGAGTGATTTTCGTTCACAAAATGCATATGATAATAACTGAAATAATTAATAATTATGAGTGTCATCTATCACAATAAAATATCAATAATAATAATGATAACACCTACTGCAATTTATGGTTTAGTGTGTTCAAGACACTGAACTATGTTTTTAAAATTTATGTTTTTTAGTTCTTAACTCTAGGATTACATTCATTTTCTGAATAAAGAAGCTAAAATTTAGAAAACACAAACATATATTATAGTAGTTATCTGTTGTATGGAAATTCAAAAACGGTAAAATTGTAAAATTTAATCTCTGGTTGATTTATATATTCCTTTGAAGTTATAACTTCTACTTCTCTATTTACATAAAACAAATATGAGAATTTAAAAAATTTTTTAAAAATGCAAGTTAGACTCTCATTTAAATTAATTTTGTCTGTTTATTATTCATTATCTGGAGAGAATGAAAGGCATTTCCATTACTATCAGCTCCCTGTGGCCAGAACAGAACAAACCCAGCCAACCAACACGTCCATCTTCATCAACAGAAAGTCGGGGTTTTCCATGAAATGCAATGAAGTTCACAGGTACATGGCTCAGAGTGCAGGATCTTAGGTTTGTGAAAATCTTTGTCCTTTTGTCAAAATTAGAGAGTATTCAGAAGGCTGAAAGCAACTGCTCTGACACAGAGATTCTATATGGCGTCTGCCCCAGGAGACTTTCTTGCCCACTCTCCTCATTCTCTGGGATTTGGTAATTCAGCTTCACATGGACATATTGTTTCCTTGGCGAACACACACTGTGGTCTTACAATGGAAAGATTCTGAGGGAAATGATACAGACCCCTGAGACCAATTTGGAGGTTGTAAGACATCCCTGGTTTCCAACCTCTCAAAATGGTCTGCTTGCCTGAGGATTCTCTAGACTTTTTCTGAGACTAGCATTCAAATGTTTGTCTTACCCTAAGGGATTCTTGACTTCTCATGGAGCACAGTATTGCATCCAGGTGCCAAAGAGTCCCACCAGGTTACAGAAAGTCATCAACCCAGTATTTGCATTTAAGTCTCAGAGATCAACATCATACACCAGTGATCTCAAATACAAATGACCATATGTACTATGTAAGAGACACTTGCCAAAGAGCAAGGTAGAACTTGAAAGAAAAAAAGAAAAAACAAGGAGGATAAACAAAACCATGTATCCTGTAGCATGAACTCGGACCTGAGGGCAGGGAGTTTTCTGAGCAAAGATACAAGGGTAGGAATATTAAGAGGCTAAAAATATAAGATTAGGGATGTTTAGTTTTGGGAAAACGCATATTTCATCTTGAAGATTACCAAGTACAATCAGTGAAAGAAGTTTACCTCATTTTTATTTGAATGTGAGACTTGATCTTCAAATTAATGTTAGGATCCCATATACAAGGCCAGCAAGGAATTTGGTCAGAGCACTTTAGAAAGCAAGGCGGAAAGTCAAGGCATAAAAGTAAAGAAAATTGGTATAAAGAAGCAAGGAAATAGGCAGAAAAACACGAATCACCAAACACTGATGAAAAGTCGCAACGTGAATAAAAATGAATTAAAAAATAGTGAAGAACAAAAAGGATCTTTGATGTAGTTAGATTGGGTACCAGTAAAAGGGGTTAATGTAAAGCTAATGGGGCTCAAGTTTCATGCCACACACATCTAAACTACTCTAAGAGGCTACACAGGACCTGGAAAATTCATGATTTTGTAAATTTGCAAAAGTAGGCTCCATCTTGCCTACAGTCAGATCAGAGTAATGTCTTTTTCTCCTCCAATTGACCTTCCACCCTACTTCCCTTGCTTTGGGGTCACTGGAATGGCTGTGAGAATTTTGGATATCAAACTAAGAATGTGGATACACACTTACATTAGGCTAATGGGCTATTTTCCTGTGGTCAGCAGAATTTTTGGACTTGCTTTCATAGATATTCATAGTTATCCAAAGGATATGATTTCTATACAACTAAAACTGGGAAAATGCTAAAAAGTTAAGAATGCATAAAATATGAACTACTTCAACTCCTTGCCCTTTTGTTCTTCTTCAAACAAAAGGAAAAAGCAATAAAGTACAGTTAAGAGACTGCAGCCACACTAACGACAATTTGGGAGGAATATGATTTAGATCTCTAACAAACACTGAGATCCAAAATCTATTTTGAGCATGCTTTCTTCGTCACTAAAGCGTTCCAAATCCTGGGTATACCATATCCTTTAGAATACAGCAGTTGTAATATATTTTTTTTCTAAAACAATTTTATTTTATTTATTTTTTATTTTTATTGGTTGTTCACAACAGTTGTAATATTTTTATAAAAATTGATGAAATTGAGCTATTTGGAAACTTGGGCACATATGTACACACAGAAATGATAAGAAAGAGTTAGATATAATAAAAAAACAATCAATTTATACCCTCTCAGCTCCAAAACTTGCCCTTCCTTGCCTTCTGTATGAAAATAAAGTTGGGACCATCCATATTTGTTTCTTGGTGGCTGAGATGATGCTAAGCTTTGTCAGCAGGGGGTGATGGAGAGGAGAGAGTCTGCAGCAGCGTCCCTCGCTATTTTCCATCTATGTTTTCCTCCTATTATGCAGTACCAGTAAGATACACATGGACCATCTGGTAGTGCTCACCTCCCAAGGGTTTCAGCGGTACCCCAGAGGGGTATTTCTTGGTTACCCAGGGACTGTGGACCAGATTTGTCCAAGAGAAACCCAGAAAACTCCTCTGTCACCCTGTCAGTGGGCCAAAGCCACACGTTCTCTAGTGAGATCTGAATGACAAAGCTAAGGAAAAGATTCGTGCCTTCTATTTGCTTCTTCTTTGGGTAACAACCCTCACCCCACGGTACCCATGAAGCCAGAATTAGACAGACAGTCAGTATAGATAGGTAAATCAAGTCAGGTCAGATCAAGGAGGCCAATTTTGAGTGAGTCTCAAACTTGGAGACTGTCCCCTGAGGGATTAAAATGTTAATTCCTTCAGAGCCCTTCCTCCACCCTTATCTAGAACCTGCCCCCCCCAACCTGTTGCCAAGGTAACCTGTCCCAGGAACTGCCCCTCCCTACAGGGAGCTATAAGGTTGTTGATGTGTCCTTGGCTGCTCCTTCCTGCCCTTCCCCCTTCAGCCCACCTGTTTTTCACCTTTGGGCCCTCCCACGGAGCATTCCTGGGCCTAGCCACACTGCAGGAAGGAGAAAGATTAGGGGGAAAAGGCAGGAGAACAAAGGAAGCCTAGGACATATAAGAAGGGCAGAACACCTCGCTTCAGGATACCAGCTATGGCCCCCTCCTCCTCCTGGGAGAAGTCTATGTTGCTCCTTTTTATATAAACCCTGCTTTATATGCTTGCCTCGGCATGCTTCTCTAATGTTCAAACTTCAACGTGTGGGGAACTGTTGGTATCACTTATAGGAATCTCTTTCGTGCTTAATAGATTTTTCCATGATGTAGTTAATAATTCTTTACATTGACTTTTTGTTCAAATTAACATGTGGTTTCTGTCTCCTTGTTGACTGATATAACAATATTTCATTTTTCACTCTAAGTTTTTAATTTTTGTAAACACTTTTATGAAGGGTTACATGGTGCCCCAATAACATAAATGTACATTTTATGAATTTTATAGTTGTCTTTTAATATTGATGATTGCAAAGCATTTAAATTTATGATTTTTTTCTTCTTTTTGCAGTGTTGGGGATAGAACCTTGAGCATATTAGGCAATTGCTCTACCATTGAGCTATAACCCATCCACTTTTTGAGCCAAAATTAATATTGGTCTGTTTTGGTTCCATTTAACTGACAAATACATCAATAAATTCTAGCCTTATTTTATTGGGATACTCTTAATCTCTTGATGCTAAAAGAAAATACTTATTTGAAATTACATAATCTCTCCAGTTTCATTCCCCTGGATTTCATTATTTTGGTTAATATTAAATTAAATTTAATGCTTTTGATGTTTTAAACAACTGACCAGAAGTAGCACAATTTGATCCTGAAGTGGAAGAGCAACTTTATGAATTTTTTTTGAAAGTGAAAAGAGGAAAAGATAAAGACATGGGAAATTTTGTTGGGGATAAGGTAAGAGTTGGGGGTAGTTCATTTCCCAAGGCCTTAATTTTTCCCAAATAGAAAAATGCCATCTGCTTTAATAAAATATAGGAGGCTTGGTGAGAATGAGCAAAATGATCAGGCAGATGGCCACATTATACATGTTTTCAAGTCCCCCTGAGCACTCTGTTTATGCAAAGATGTTCCTCCATAATATTCCTCAGGCCTGGGGTGGAGAGAGAGAGGAGGCAGACCCTGGAACTGGTCCAATCGCACTGATATTATCATGGCAAAAACTTGTATCCAGACCTGAGAAAGAGGAGAGACTAATCATTTATCAGCAAAATTCATTTTTCTCTTCTGGGTAAGTATACCACTAAATTATATTTCCTGAGTCACCATGGGGTGTGGCCCTTGACTTAATTTAAAACATGCAGAGAGAAAATGAGCATCTATGCAAATTTGGTCTATACAAACATCTTAGGCCCCTTGGTGACTCCACCTCTTCTGGCTCACTGGGTGGACTTCCCTACCTCACACCCTCCACAGTCAGGATGCCAAATGCTAATGATGCTCTTGGTGCCCTCTACTATTTTCTGAATCAGAGCAAAAACCGATTTATCCTTTTTTTTTTTTTTTTTTTTTTTTTTTTTGCTCATGCACCTGTTTAAATTTGGAAGCACTCTGAACCTTTATATAAAGATGAAATAACATTTTATATGAAATCATTACATGTTTGGATCCACTCCTCATACTATTGTCTAATAAGATATTGCAGACTGGATGATGGCTTAAACAGTGGAAATTGATCTTACAGTTAGGAACTTTGGGTAGTCCAAGTTCAATGCATAGCTGATTTATAGGCTCCACCTTCATGACCTAGTTACTTCTCAAGGGGCCTGTCACCAAATATCATTACATTAGAGATTAGAGTTTCAACTTGCAGACATGCTGTCCATAGTAATTATTCTAATCTGGCATAACATATATACAATGGATTTAGGAAATAAGTGCTTCTACAGAAGATAGTAAAATGATGAATGGGCTCAATGTGTACTGTCTCTAATATTTGACATAAAATAAAATTGGTTTCTTTTACTATACTAAATTGTTATGGGAGATGCAAATTAGACGAATACACAAATTCTAGTAGAGCTTGTATTCTGGAGGATAAAGCTCTGTGATGGATCCAGGAACTATAAAATTATTATTTACACCTGCAAACCAAGGGAATGCAAATATTTTGCTGCTTGAAATACTTATATACAAAATATAAAAGTTACCATAATGATGCTATCTTAATTTGTTTCTATTGTGAGAGGACACCACACAATAGGTAATTTGTAAAATTATCACTTGAAGATCTCACCTCTTAAAATCATCATGATGACAACTGAATCTTAACAAGAGATATGGAAAAGACATTCTAAACATAGCGTTTTGCCCCTGATTCCCCCAAAGTCATGTTCTTCTCACATACAAAATACATTCCCTCTATTCCAATAGCCCCAATGTTTACTCCTTCCAGCATCAACTCAGAAGTCCAAGTTTCATCTAAAGTAAAATATGATTGAGATTCATGGCATGATTCAACCTGGGCAAATTACCCCAGCCTGAGTCTGTGAAATGAAAACAAGCTATTACTTCCAAAATACAAACGTGGACAGGCATAGGAAAAACAGTGCTATTCCAAAAGTGAGAAATAAGAAGGTGATAAAGAGTGACTACTCCCAAGTTAAGTCCAAAACTTAACAGGGAAAACAACATTAAATCTTAAAGTTGCAGTCAGAACTGCAATTAACAAACATACAAATAATAATAAGTATTGGCAAGGATGTGGGGGGAAATATACACTTACAGATTGTTTGTAGGACTGCAAATTAGTACAACTACTCTGGAAAGCAGTACATAGATTCCTCAAAGTACTAGGGTTGGAACCACCATATGACACAGCTGTATACCACTTAGTGGTGTTTATCCAAAAGGCTTAAAATCAGCTTACTACAGTGATACAGTTACATCAATGTTTATAGCAGCACAATTCACAGCCGCCAAGCTATGGAACCTGCCTAGTGGCCCAACAGATGAATGAATAAGACAAAAATTCGGTGTGCATACACAATGGAGTACATCATGCTAAGTGAAGTAAGCCAGACTCAGAAAGTCAAGGGGTGAATGTTTTCTGACATCTGTGGAAGCAAGACAGAAATAAGGGGGAAAAGAAATAAAATAAAAGGGAGTGGTGATTCCATAAAAATATAAGAGAGATCAGTAAAGTAGCAGAAGGAGATTTAGGGGGAGGGTGGAGAGACTGGAAAGGGAAGAACAGTAGAAGGAATTGGACAAAAGTGTCATATACAAGTAAACACAGTGAATCTCATCTTTATGTATGTCCACAAGGCCCAGCTCAAAGCAACAAACTATAAATAAATATAAGAGAGATCGCAAGAGTAGAGGAAAGGGAAGTGGGGGTGGAGGAAAGGAAAAAGGGAAATATGGGGACTGGATTTAGAAAATTATACTCCATGCTTGTATAAATATGTCAAAGTGAACCCTCATTATGTATAACTAAAATGAACTCATAAAAAGAAAGAAAAATATTAAAGCTGGAAAATAATTTCCTTTGTTTCCATATCCCTCATCCTGAGTACTTTAGTGCACAGGGTAGATCCTTAAAGATGCAGACAGTGAAACTTCTCAGGCTTTGCTGGACTTAGTCCATCTAGCAGCTTGAGTTTTGGAAGAAACACTCCAACTCTAGCAGATACCTTATAGATTCTGAGGCATATCATTTTCTAAAATATTTAATAGCATAGTGACACTAACATGATGCATAGAAGGGACTTCTCATTAGACTATTTCTCTCCATGTCAGGGATATCCATATCACTTGGTGTCTGTCTCATTTGCCTTCTCACACCTTCTCTAGGGAAGAAGGAATGACATATACGTTTTAGTTTGGGGAAATTTGGCTCCAGTGCTCTCCATGCCTTACCAAGGGCACTCATTCTGATCTACTACTATTTGAAGCTTTGTGAATCTAAAAGCCAACATTTGGCCTTGCTAATACACCGACATCTCATGTCTTATAACTTCTAAGACTGGGAAATGTTGGGGTAAATTAAAGTTTATTACATACAAAATATGTAAATCTCTAGTTAAGAAACCTATTACGTCTATAAAAAAATCTGGTTGAAGAAATACTTGTGCACATATAGGGAGAGGGAAATTGAACGAATGTGTGGGCATTAAGAGTTTTCTTGGAAGAATATGGAAGTGGAAAAGAAGACCCAGGCCAGGATGGTCTGGTGCTGAGTGCTTTGGAGACAAGGAAGATCCTCTCCCATTTGCTCCAATCTCCTCCTTTCCCTATAGTCTTCTAGCCCTGCTTTACTCAGTGATACTACTAGCTCAATACCTGCTTGAACTCGGCTTCCTATACGTTGGTAGTTTCCCTCAAGTTGGTGGACATTTCTAAAATATTTCAACAAAATTGTGATTATAGCCTCACTTTCATGGGCTTGGTTTTTAAGACAATTTAATAATTGACCATCATCAAAAGCAATACTCATTAGCAACTTGAGTACAAATATTGTAAATATGCCAGTTCTTCATAAATTTTCCAAGATTCAGCCTCGCCAGAAGCAGACACTGAGATACAGGACTTGGAATGTAGGAAGTTGGTTAGGGTCAATACATGTGAAGCAAAATGGGAAGAAACAGAATTAGGCGAAGGATAAAGCTAGAAAACAATGTGGCCCCAACAAGGTTTTTACCAACCTGGAAAAGAAACCTGAGAGAGCTCTGCAGCTATGGAGGGGCTGAAGTGGCCGCCCTTCATTCTCCAAGTCCATTAGGTAGTAACTGTGGCCTTCGGGAAGCCAAACTGGAGGAACCTGCTGCCCTTAGTCCCCTGCAGCTGGGATGAACTTCCTCCAGGAGGCCAGGGTAGCACCTCATTGACTGTATGGGACACATTAATCTAAAACTCTGTTTCATAGTTGACCAGCTAACTCTAATGTCATCTGTGTGACAAGAGAGAAGTGACATTAAGATGAACAATAGGAAAAAAAAATTACCCTGACAGATTTCAAAATATACTATGAATGTTCAGTAATTAAAATCATGTCATATTGGAAGAGAGGGTATATAAAAATTCAGCAAATATCAGAGTAGAGGTTGGCTGTGGGGGCATAGCTTAGTGGTAGTGTGCTTACCTAGCATTCTTGAGGCCTTGGATTTGATCCTCAGCAATTCCAAAAAAGAAAGAAAGAAAGGCCACAGCTACTACCTAGTGACTTGGAGTATGAAGGAGAGAGAGAGAGAGAGAGAGAAAGGAAGGCAGGCAGAGAAAGGAAGGCCAGCCGGCCAAAAGGCCAGAGAGCAAGGGACTTTATGGACATGAATGAATGAGGCATTTCACATCAGCAGGAGACAACTCCAATGCTCAATATCGTGTGAGCATAATCGCTCATTCATTCAAACAAAAAGTAAATTTTGGTCACCAATTTACAATATTCACTGAAATAAACCCTAGCTGGATTGAAAAGAAAATGTAACATAACCTCTAAAACTAGAATGACTTTTCATCAATGAGCCAGGTTGTAGTAAACTATAATTCATTTGATCATGCTTTGCTAAGTAAGGTAAGAGCTCTGTAGTATAACAAGCTCCAGATTCCCTGTCTATCAAAAGGACTTATAGATTTCACTATAGGAAGGTGAAAACTATGCCATAAAAGAGCCTCAAAAGTAATAGAAAGACAAGTAGAAAATATTTATAACATATACATTGTACAAGGACATCCAATGCACAAGAATTCCTAAAAATCAATATGCAAAACAAAATAACAGAAACATGTCTCAATAATATCAACAAATAATTCAATAGAGTCAAATCAATGATCAGAAAATACAAATTAACTCTGGTAGGTATTTTTAGCTCATCAGATCCTGCCCAATTCCTGATAATTGTATCTCATACTGGCTACCCTGAGAATCAATGTGTGTTCCCATGACTATTTCTAATTGTACAAATTACTATAGTCTTTGTAGAGGGTGATTTTAGCAATATTTGTCATAATTGACACTACATAAAATCTGCCTGTGGGTACAAAAATGTAAGATATAAACGCAAGCTGGTGTATTGCCACTATTTTGTATGTGTGAACAATTGGAAGTGATTTACTGAAATGGTGGAAATGAAAATTGTATACCAGCAATATCTGTATGAATTGAGAAATGTTCAAATATGCCACAGTACAGCCCCCTAATCTTAATGGATTAAAACACAAGGTGACTTCTTGCTCACACATAGCGCTCTCAGGTCAGCTAGGGACTCTGCCCTGTGTCCTCAGGATCCAGTCAGATGGAGCTGGACACTGATATGGAGTATTTTGTTGTGTTCCTATCAAAAGACAAGGTATGGTGACTTGCAGACAGCTTTCAAAGCTTCCACCTGAAGGCGATACCTCCTACTTACATTTCCTTCACAGGCACATCCCTCACCTCAAGAGCACTGCAAATTAAATCTACATTTTGCCTCCGAGGAATATTAGAAGTGAAGAAACTACCACACTATGAAATATAAAATTCTCCAACCAGAAAGAATGAGGCAGATAAATATGTTCATATTTTAATTAAAAAGTCATCTAGCTCTAGCATGTACTTAAATTCTATTGCTATTGTAAAAGCACATATAATTGTATATGTACACATGTATTTATGTAAAGGAACAGACAAAATTTTGCAATGGTAAAACAAGCCATTAACACTAAGATTGCAGTACATTGTGGTTGGAGAGTAATGGTGAGACACTTTTAGTTTTACTAAATATACTATAATGGTCTTTTTGAAACATGATTATAGGAATACAATGCTCAGTTGATCTAAAAAAAATTTTTAAAAAAGGCACCAGAAGTTCTTGAATCACCTCCTGCTTCTTTGGATGGGGAAAAATTGCTGAAAGGTGAACTGGAATAGTGAACATTTACTACCTACACATCTTGTGTGTCCCAAGAATTATTTGTGTGTTGATGAAGATACCAAGTATCTATGAGCTGCTCCCAGATGAATGGGGCTTTTACCCTTAGTCTTATCAGACTAAAATATAGTTCACTGGTGATCTTTAGCTCTTCTCTCCCCTAAGCCTCTTACCTCTTAAAACAATTAATTTATGAATAAGTACTGACACTTTGTTTTAATATGTTTTTTCCCCCACTGTGACCAAAAGACCTGACAAGAACAATTAGAGAAAAAAGTTTATTTGGGGGCCCACGGTTTCAAAGACCTCAGTCCATAGATGGCAGACTCCGTTCCTTCAGGCCTGAAATGAAGAAGAGCATCAAGGAAGAAGAGTTGGTTGAGGAAAGCATTTGGGTGCATGGCTCCAGGAAGCAGAGAGAGAGGGGTGGGGGAAGTTCTCTGGTCAAAACCAACAAAATGCATATCCCAGAGGCATGCCCCCAATGGTCTACCTCCTCCAGCCTTCAGTTAATCTCTACCAGGGGATTAATACCTTGATTAGGTTAAAGCCTTCATGTTCTAATCATTTCACTTCGAAACTTTTTTACATTGTCTCACACATGAGCTTTGGAGGGGGTACCTAGTATATAAACCATCATACCCCTCTTCTTCAGTAGTAAATCACTGCATACACACACACACAAACACACAAAACACACACACACACACACACACACACACACACATACACACAGGTTTTTTTGTTTTTTTTTTGTTTTGTTTTTTTTTGTTTTTTTTTTAGTTCTCGGCGGACACAACATCTTTGTTGGTATGTGGTGCTGAGGATGGAACCCGGGCCGCACGCATGCCAGGCGAGCGCGCTACCACTTGAGCCACATCCCCAGCCCATACACACAGGTTTGTCCCAAATTTGGCCTGTATCAATTCTTAAACTGTTTTAACAGGTACTAGTAACTTCTTGTAGTTAAAGTCAGTGAGAGGTCCTAGCCCAAGCCAGGCTATTAGGAAATCTTTTAAATCAAAGCAAGTCTCTAGAATTTAGCTACACTTCACAGCTGATAGAAAGTGAACTCAGAGTTGTGCAAGCAATTGAAGGCCGGCTCTATTTTTTAGGGATGAAAGATTCACTAGAGTGAGGTGAGACGATATTTCAGGGCAAATATGAGTTCAGGTGAAACAATCTTATGAAGCTTATGTGTCTAGACTTGGAGTTAGAGGAAGAAGTCATCCAGAAACCCAAGCGTGCACTCTGAAAATCTTGATCTTCAAGGACTTTGGGGTTCAGAGACTGACTTCATGCAATGGTGGAGTTGATGGGTAGGGCTCATGCATCACTCTCTTCACTAGGGAAAGCATGTTTCTAAAATGCATTCTGTTAATGTAACAGGTCTCTGATGCTGAGCAGAGAGCTTGCTGATGCATTTTCACTGGCCTACCCTGGAATGTGAGCTGCTGTGTACCGTCTCCAGAAGCACCTCCTCATGGACCATGTGTACTTTATTCAGATAAGTCCAACATCAACTGAGCATTCTAAGATACAAATTAAGTAAACACAAACATGCTGCTGTCTATGCCAAAGTGAAAGTACTTTACACACAACATAACCTTAAGCATATGAAGGCTGAGGCAGTAGCAGAGGGTCACTGAAGCTAGCAACAAGGGGGCCTATTATCTAGAGAGAAGTTATTAACAGTAATATAATTGGTTTTGCCAGCTTTTTTTTTTGTTGCTATGACCAAAAGACCTGACAAAAAAACATAAAGGAGGAAAAGTTTACTTGAGGCTCATGGTTTCTGAGTTCTCCGTTCATAGATGGCCAACTCCATTGCTTCCGACCTGGAGTGAGGCAGGAGCAGTGGTGGAATGGTGTGGTGGAGAAAAGAGGCTCAGGACATGGCAATAAGGAAGCAAAAAGAGCCCTGCTCCCCAGAGAAAATATGAACCCCAGAGTCATCCCCAGTGACCCAACTCCTGCAGCCACATCCTACCTGCCTATAGTTACCACTCAATTAATCCATTCAAATGGATTAATGTAGCAAGTAGGTCAATGTTCTCATAACCCAATCATTTCACCTCTAAACTTTCTTGCACTGTTCCACACATGAGCTTTTGGGAGAGAACTCATAACTAAAATATAACAATGACCAACCAACCGTTCTACTTTTTGTTATCCCTCTGTGCTAGAGTGAAGGTGTGTCTCCATGATGTCAATGACTCTTGAAAAAAATCATTTTTCCAAACCATTGTTGTGGTCATTGCAAATGAATAATAATGATGACAATACTAATAATAATATGTGTAAATATCAAATCAGCCATATGTATTACACACTTTTAATAAACATTATATTTTACTTGGAAGTTAATTAAGAGAATACCCAACTATACAGTTGGAAGCACATACTTAAAATACAGGGATTTCTTTTAAGGATAAATTTATAGTGGTTCAGAATCATTTGCATTTACTTTGGCCAAAGTTCGTAACTTCAATTTCTCCCGTGCTGGATTTAAACAGGAGGAGATCCAGAATGGATCGTTCTTGCAGACTGATGGTAAAGACAAAGAAAATGAACTTGACTTATTTCAGTTTTTTATGTTCCATATAACAAATGTAATTTATATTGGGTTTAAATTTTAAAGTGGTGTGACCTATGAGGTCTAATAAATTTTTTTTTGATAAGGGCCAATTTTAGTTTGCACAAGAATTGTTTTATGGAAAATAAATAATATACTACATTCATATAAAATGTATATATGTATAAGATACATGAACATTAAATTAAAATTTATCTTCTCTAATCGTTTTGTTTTTTTCTAAAGAGAAAAATAAAATGTTATAATAGTGATATAATTTAATAGTTGCTAAATTGTACTTTTTGCAAATGTTTTTTAAGTTAAAAATTGCCCATCTTTATTGTATGATAGGAAAATGATATGCTATATTTCATCTACATTAATAATAACAATATGTTTGAAAATTACTCTCCCTTTTTCTTGATCTCCTTTTTTATTCCACTGATCTTTTCTATGTCTTTATGATGTCCAACCCCACTGCCAACCTTCTTTCCCTTAACCAATGTTAAGTTTTACTAATGTTTGTCAATATTAATGAATTGTTAATGGAAAATATTTTATAAAGCTTTATAAATGATTATATATACAAAATTCAAATAAAAAGCACTTTACTGTCCACATTTCTTTTCTGGTTATTATTTTTATTAGTTTCACATCATAAGTATTAAGAAAAACAATTCTTCCTGCAGAGGTAGGATATTAAAAGTGATTAACCACTCTAGGAAAACAAAAACTAACTAACATACAGTATATAAACTCACACTCAAAGGCTCACTCACACTCACTTTTATCCCTCTCTTCTTGTGAACTTTTCTTTGCCCTTTAAGCATCCCCAGGAGAGAAGTTCCAGCATCCTATTGCCCACTGCTCTCAGGACCTTCCCAAGGTGTTCTCTTTAATACGCTCACTTTTCCCAGAGACCTGTGAGGGCTAAGAAGAGAAAGGAAGGAAATTTGGTCCATCAGTTCCTCACCCGTCATAAAGATAAACTTTGTATAAACTTTGCATTTCCTTTAGTTGGAGCTTTCTCTATTTTTACCAGGAAAAGCTCATCAGAAATGTCAAAGGAAATGTGGGCTGAAGCTGAGCCTTTGGTTTTGTCTTAATTGCATCTCAACATAATAACACATGTGAAAAGGTGAGAAAGTTTTGTTCCCGGTCCACTTCTCAAATATACACAATGCTCAGAATTGTAGGATAATGTTCCCAGAATGGCTCTTCTACTTAGTAGCACAGCAAGGATTTCCTTTATATCTGACTTTAAAACCCACTCATTTTCCACAACCCTGTTTTTCAGAGTGAATAATAATTTAAGTAAATATCAAATGGAACCAGATCATATGTCAAAATGATAAGAATGTAAATTTTTGCAGTGTACACTGCAAAAACCCACCCCATGAGAAGGGTAACTGAATCAGTCAGGTTCTCTGGAGAAATAAAAGCATCTATGCAAGAAGATTTACTATAAAAATATCAACTCATACACTTATGGAAGTGGGAACCTCGAAACTGTAGAATAAGTTGACAGATTGGAGACGCAGGAAAGGCTGTGTACAGATCCACTCCAAAGGACAGAAGGCTGGAGCCTAGGAGAACCTGAAATTTCTACTCCAGTTTGAAGACAGGAAAGAAACAAAAACAATGTCTCAGCTCAAAGGCCAATGAGTGAATAATTCCCAGTTATTCCCCATTCAGTTAGGCAAATAATTTTCTATTATTTAAGGAAGGGTCAGGACTTTTCATCTATTCAGGCTTCTAACTGATTGGATAAGGCCTACCCACCCTAGGGAGGTGTTTTAGTCAGCTTTTTTTTTTTTTTTCCTTTGCCACTGTGACTGAAGGACCTGACCAGAGCAATTGTAATGGAGGAATAGTTTATTTGAGGGCTCATGGTTTCAGAGTTCTCAGTCCATAGATAGCCAGCTCTGTTCCTCAGGGCTCAAGGGATGAGGCTGAATATCATTGCAGAAGAGTGTGGCAGAGGGAAGCAGCTCTCAAGATGATCAGGAAGCAGAGAGAGAGAGGTCTTCACTTGCCATATACAATTATATAACCCAAAGCCTCACTCTCAATTCCCACCTCCTCCAGCCATACCCTACAACTTCAGTCACCACTCAGTTATTCCTTATCAGGGGATTAATTCACAATTCAATCATTTTTTCCTCTGAACCTTTTTGCATTGTCTCACACATGAGCTTCTGGATACACTTCGCATCCAAACCATAACAGGAGGCAACCCAGTTACTCAGTCTATCAATATAAATGTTAACTCATCCCAAACCACCCTCACAGAAACACCTAGAATAATGTTTGACCTAACATCTGAGCACCCAATGGCCTCATCAAGTTAATCTATAAAATTAACCATTACAGAAACTTCATAGTGCAATGAACTTGCTTCTGAAAACTGCCAGTTTTTCGGAATGTTAATTTTTGCGAACATTAGATATTACAAATACACAATAAGCCACCATTCTTGTCTTCTTGCAACTTCATATAAAGGAAATGTATTCCTGTTATGATGAATCTGCACTGAGTTTCATATATTTTGTTTTGTGTGCAGTGATTCACTTTATTCTTTGATAAATTGTGAAAAGTTTTGAAAAACATTTTTTAAATTCTTCTAGGTTAATTGATTCCTTAAAAGAAAATTTAAGTCTGCTTATTTTCATTCACATGATGTACAATTATCAAATATATGTTTACCAAATAGATCTACTTTTTTCCCTTTTAAATCTGTATTTGCATTTTAGAGAATCAATGAAACTGTTGATTTTCATTAGTAGACTGTCATATTTTAAGTTATAATAACTTTGCCATTGAGTACTTACCTTTTCATCCTGTATTACAGAGGTCAGAAAACCTCAACATGTAACTCTATGAAACCAAATGTAGTGTATTGCATTCAAAAAACACTTTATTTCAACGATTACTGCTCATGAAAACTGTCAGAAATTTTTATTGATGCACTTAGTTAAAAATTATCAAGGTAATAATTTTATGGTATTTAATATTTTCAAATGGGATTAAATCTATTAAACCTGATTAGTAGTGAATGGACCCATGAAGCTTGAAATAAAGTGATATCAGACTCATCAATCAAAGCACTAAAGAGTTTGAAGGTTTTGCAAAGTTTTATACCTAGTACATTTCCTGTATTTAGATTACACTAGTTCCAGGTTGTGAGAATTTATTCTATTTTTAAATCTCACAGGATTCCATAAAGTTGTTTTATAAAAAGAGCCACTTACTGGTTATTGTATGTAGTATTTATAAAATGTTTTTTAATATATATTTTAAAGCATAAAACAAGCATCTTGGAGATTTATCTTTCTCTTCACTTCAAAAATGTATAAAATACTGGTTAGCAAGTACTATTTTATTTTTTTAAAAGAAATTGTTAACTTTAATGGGAGCTGTTAGAATATCAATTTAAATGTAACCAAAGTCCCTATCTAACACACTGAAATGATCTTCTCATTACAGAAGAAATCTAATAGTAGAAAATAACAACAATAGCAAATTATCTGATCTGTGCTGGCCACCTGGGGGTTGAGTACTGATCTGAACTTTCCCTGAGATACTAAAGCACAGGGCTAGTGACACCTGGAAATCCAGGCTCCCAGGTAGTGGAAAGACTGCCTGCTCCTCATGCTCCAAAAAGCCTTTTCCTTTAGCAGATCTGAAGGGCTGAAGTGAAGGTCAAAGCATAAACAGCACAAAGCTCACAAGTGCAAGAGCTCAGCCCTGAGGTTGTAAGACACAGACAGGAGTGGTTTTAAATATTTCTGAGACATTTAAAACAAACATGAGATGAGGGTGAAACTCAAAACAACTCTTTCCAGACTGAACTGACACTTTTATCAACTTAAGTCAGTTTGAAAGCATTTTAATGCTTTGGGAATTGTGGATTTAGTGTCTGGTAAGACTCACTGGCACATGCTACTTGGGATTACTGTTTTTCAGCTTGAATTTGAATTGAGATTCAAATGTTCTTGGGGTGTGGTGTTGAGGGAACCAGGAAATTATTTAAAGAATCAGTTTTCAGAAGAGGTTTGGTCAAAGGATAGTCTACACCCAGGGTGTTCCTTCTTCAAAGAGAAAATCAAAAAAGGAACAAAAGAATCTAATTATTGAAGGACTGTCCTAACTGAGAGATATTACAGACTGAGCCAAATTACCAATTATGGATCTTCCCATCTGTAGATAAGAAGGCTCTAGGCTGGGAGGAAGCAGTGAAAATTCAGAAAATAATATGACAAAAAGTCAGACACTGGCCTTTGATAAAGGGACTTAGGCCTTCAACCTCCCCTAAAGCTTAAATGCTTGAGGAGGTCATGGGGATGGGGCAGAGTGGGGATATGGAGAATTCCCAGAGAGTTGAGGGAATTCAAAATCAGAAGAGTTTTTTATGGCATTTCTATCTAAAACTTTAGAGTGAGGTAAGCCCCACAAAATCTGACATAGGTGACCTGGGACCAGAAGAGGATGAGAGAGTTATGAAGTGGAGGAAAACTGTCGCTGGCAAGGTGAGAAATGAGAGAGTGAGGAAAGTGTGGGGACTGTACAGGTAAGGTTGAGACAGACTCATCAAGGGAAGTGGGGAAAGATCCCACATCTTTGGAACAAGAAATAGGGATCCATGTATATTGCTAGTGTCATAAATGGTCAATATGGAAGATAAGAGTAATAATATGAATATGGAGTATTGAAAATAGGGGTGGAGAATGTGGATCATGTGCAGTTAAGCTAAAACATCATCCTTCACAGTGATAATAGGTATTTACTGTATTGAAGAATAGCAATGAAAATTATTTAAAATTATTGTGGAACCGCCAAAAGTTCTAATGGCAATCAAAATTAAGAGACATCTTTAGGGCATGTGTCACTGAGCACAATGAAGTTGCCTCTTCGTGAGTGCAAAACCTGATAACCCGACCAGGAGATGAAAGAATGCAGAGGTTTATCACTTGGAGCAAATAAGGAGCAGGCAAGATAATTCTGTGCAGTGCCTCCTCAAAGAAAGCAAGCAAGAGGCTTTCATTGGGGGAAATTTGTACATATTCATATAGGGAAGACTCACCCTCCCTGTAGAGATGGGCACATTGTTGAGCATACTCAGTTCCAGGACATGCTTCCCGTGGTGGAGGGGAATATCCTAGGATGGAGAATTTAGTATTTTAATGAAAATGTTTACTCTAGTCACCTAAAAAGAGTAAGTCACAGGGACTGGCCATTTTGTCTGATTCCTCCTGTCTCTGGAAAGTCTTGTCTGAAGCAAACCATAACAAGTTTGATGGAGTATGCACAAACATTTCAAGGGATAATGGATCTTCTCCCTGCAAGCGTAAATGAGTGCCCATGAAATTACAGCCTACCAGCTAACACAGGAGATTGGGAAGAAAAGAGGACTCACAATGCTACATATAGATAAGCAAAATTCTTCTGTGCGGATTGGTTTTACCATGAGCAAAAATGACTACAGTAAAAATTCAATAAAAGTAGTAATAATACCAGGCAGCATAATGGTTAAATCCATGAATGTTGAATGTTGGTGTACCTGGGGTTTAAATCTATTTAAATCTATTTAGTAAATCAGAAACTTGCGAGAATTTTTCTAACCTCTCTTGTTTCCATTTCAACATCTCTCATATGGAGGAGGAAATTGTAGCTTCCTCCCAATTAATATCTGAATTAGTGGATTCAGGAAAGGAGAAGATGCTCTCCTCAAACTGTGTGGGCATCTTCCAGTTCTTTGAGGGACTGAATAGAACAAAAGTTGAAGAAAGAAGGAATCCCCCCCTTTTTATTTCACTACACTATCTCTTAAACTGAACCTCTCACTTCATTTCTTCCTGCCCTCGTACTGGGATTTACATTATTGACTCTGATTCTCAGGCCTTTGAACTTGAACTGAATTACACCACCAGCTTTCATGGTTCTCCAGCCTGCAGATGGCACGGGGGGAGTTTCTCATTCTTCATCCTGTGAGCTAATCTACCTGTGAGCTAATATAAATACGTATGAAATCTCCAAGTGCTCTGATCCTCCGGAGATCCCTATTGACTAGTACTGTTATATTTACACTTTTAATCCACTGTTGACAGGAACAGAGATCTCCCCTGAATGGGCTGCTTCCTCTTCTTCCCACAGCTCCATGTTGTGGAGTCTCCCCTCTCACATGGCCCATCTCAGCAGCCTTCTTCCAGGACTTTCACCTCTCCCTAGGCTTTCTGCCCTCCATCTCATCTATCACATCTCCTCCAGAAGATCTTCCCAACCAAACCAGATCCATCTTCTTTATAAAGAGTCCTCAATAACTTTCAGTTGCCCAAATAGAAAGTTTCCACTTATTGGCAAAGCAACAAATCTGTTCTATCCTTCCCCCCACCACTGTTGACTTCTTGTGAACAAGCTGTACTAAACTTTGGTACTTATCCAGATAATCTATTGAGATAGTCATTCCTTTCAGTGGGGATTGAGCCAATATAAATAGTAGCACTTCAGTATGTGTTTATAAAGTAAATGAATGAAAAATAAAAGCCAATCTTTCCCTACATGTTTGGGATTCTGGTTAGAACACAGTCTTACCCACAATTGATCCTAAATACATATTTAAGGAATGAGTTTATACTTGAATAAATTAACATGTTCATTCTGAGCTTAAGGACAAATAATTGAATTTAATTGCCATCTGTATTTGAGTTTTCTCATTTTAGAATTAAAATCTTCAATTCATAGTATAGTTGAATGTATAGGTATTCTTTTTTTTTTAAAGAGAGAGAGAGAAAGAGAGAGAGAGAGAGAGAGAGAGAGAGAGAGAGAGAAAGAGAGAATTTTAATATTTATTTTTTAGTTTTTGGCAGACACAACAGCTTTGTTTGTATGTGGTGCTGAGGATCGAACCCGGGCCGCACGCATGCCAGGCGAGCGCGCTACCGCTTGAGCCACATCCCCAGCCCTCTAGGTAGTCTTACAATAGGTGAGATCTAAATGCAAAATTAGAGCCCAAAAGTGTGTATTCAATGTTTTCTCCATTATAATTCACCATGTAAAAACTTTTGCTCTATTACAAGCATTCATCCTCAAACAATTATCTTCTTTTCAGCCTTCACTTTTTGCTATAGTGATCATTCAGAGAACACACACTCACCAGATGCAATACAGGGCCTTAGTCACATCAGTATGAGTATGGGTGTTGTGAAGGCAGACCTTTCTAAAGCAGAATAGGCTAGGGACCAAGTGGCCTAAGCCAGGTGTGTGAATAATGTGGGATGGTAAATGGTAATGGCTGAAATCCAAGAGCAGGAAGACAAGGGGAGGAGCTCAGAGGACAGACTTGACTGTTCCTAAAGGGCAGATAAGAAAAGACTACAATGTATTGGGCTGCAACTCTAGTGTCAACATGGAGAACTGGACCACAGCTTGGTGGCTGTGAAGCAGCTTCTATCTTCTCAGTTTCACTTGTTCCCCCCTTGTCCTTTGGTGGTAGTTCACCAAAGAGTAAAAGGGTATATCTACTTATTTCGGCTTGAGGCTGGGGTGTTGGGAGCCTCTGCATGGCGCTGGTGTGATGGAAAACTGCTTGGACTTTAGTAAGCAAATGAGTTCATCTCATTTCGATTACAGGGTTTATGTCTCCCATTTGTTATAAGAAGATACCATAAAAATTTAATTGCTTAGAGTCAGAAAACTCTGACAAACCTTGTATGTATTCCCTGTGTCACTTCTTGGATTTTAATAGCACAAGCTCCAGGAATAATTTCTAAGTCAAAAAAAAAGGAGTAGTTAAATCAGTGAGAGCCAATAGATGCAATGAGTGAATATGATCATGAAGTAAAATAAATAAATAAATAAAATTTATTTCTTGTTTTCAGGAAGAGGAGATGACAGCTAAAATGTTTCACCTATTCCTGAGGGAGATCATGGTTTTATGTATATTGCTGGTTCTCCATCTCCATTGATTCTTCCAACTATGGATGGAGAATATTTAGAAAAGTATATTGTGTATGTATTAGACATGTACAGACTATTTTCTTGTCATTATTCCCTAAAGATTACAGTATAACAGCTATTTGCCTAGCATTTACATTGATTTAGGCATTATACATAATTTAGAGATAATTTAAAGTATACAGAAGGATATGTGCAGGATACAAGCAAATACAACTGAATAAATTATCATGGATACTGAAGGATGCCTGTCCTTCCAAGCAGGCCTATGATTGGATTTGTACCTTACTGATTCTGTCACTGGATCTTTAATATAAAGCAGTCTAAGAGTTCCATAGGTATTTCTGAAATTCTTTAATCTGGTTATGATTTTGACTTTACCTTTGACAACTCAGCCATTTGTGCTTTGCATTCATCATAGTAATTATATTTCTTTCTTTCTTTCTTTTGCTTTTGTGATGATTTTTTTTTGGTAGGAAAACATATCTTTTCTGTCCACCGTAGCCTTTCAACACATAGAATGGAGCCTGTAAGACCTGCTACACAATGAATGGCAATTGATTAAAAGAGAGATGATATAAATGTAAAGAATTAATGTTTAACTAAAAAAGTCATTTGAGGACAGAACAAGGATCAATAGTAGATGATTGCCAAAAAGATTTTGACTAAACTCAGGCAAAAAGTAGCAAAATTATCCAAAATGGAAGAACATTCTCTGTGAATTGCTTAACTCCCTGTTCACATAGTGAAGACTGTGTGCTTAGATTCTGAGAGCAATCAGGGGATGATGTATTGCTTAAGTAATGGAAAGCCTTTAGTTACACAGCACACTGCCACTCCAGCTTCTCCTGTCCAGCCTTCTCTTGACCCCCACCCCACCTCTGTCACTTCCACATCTCAGTGTGAGCTTCCTCCTGCTACATTTCTTTACACAGGAGAGTGCCTTTCCCTGGATGGTTTCTTTTCTCTCAGCAGGTGATCTCATAACTGCCCTCTCAAGGTAGGTGTTAAAAACTCTTGAGCACCTTCTCCACACCTCAAGATCTCACTCTTTCAGGCCCATTCCCTTTTGGAAACTATCTCATTTTACGTATGCATTTTCTTGCTTCCCAAGAACTATGATCACGTAGAACCCAGATATGATTATATCTTACGTCTTATTAGATCCCCAGCTTCTAGAGTAGATCTGATGCTCATCAAGCTATCAATAAAGGTTTGTGCAATGAGAGAATAAATGAATCTTGGCTTAAGCTTTAAAAATTACCTGGCAGGCTGTGATGTTTCAACTTACTGGGCCAAGGATTGGCCAGATATTAAGATAAATGTTATTCTGGGTGTTGCTCAAAATTTGTGTTTCGGTGAGTTTAACGTTTAAATTGGTAGACAGAGTGAAGCACATCCCACTCTTTAAGTTGAGCAGGGCTCATCTGATCAGTTGTAAGTCTGAACAGAACAAAATGAGTAAGAGGGACTTCTTGCCTGAGTGCTTTTGAGCTGAGACACCTTTCCTTTTTTCTTCCTTACCTTTTGCCTGGAGTGGAAACATCAGCTTTTCTTGAATCTCAAGCCTGGGACCTTTCAATAGAACTACTTAGTTCTCTCTCTTAGGTCTCCAGCCTGTGACCGGCATGTCTTGGGACTTTGCAGCCTTCATTGTCATTTGAACAAATTCTTTGCTATTAGTCATGTCCACTGGAGAACGCTGTTGAATACACCTCTTGTTAGTCAAAACAAAATAAATTGAAGCTCTTTTTTTTTTTTGACTTTCTAATGTCTCTTGAAGTTTTTCTTTTCAATTATAATATATTGATCTAAATTGCTAACATTTTGGGATAAGCATTTTGGCCTAACTAGCAATTTTCCCCCTGTGCATTCCTGTATATTTCCTCCCTGTTCCTCACTTTTAATAACAAGTAGAAGTATTTTGCTTAATTTGAAAACATACAAACATAAAAAAGAACATATATTAACCCTGAATTTCACACAAAATTCTCAGTAAAGCCAATATTCAATATTTCTTTATATGCATATATAGCCTAATGCTATGTCAATTATTTTCCATGTATACAAACTATAGTCTGGTATGAGCTTTGATGATTTGAGAGATTAGTTCTGTACTTTCTTATTAAGTTCTTATTAAGGGATCACATAAAATGTTAAATGTCCTATATCAACTTAGATACATGTTTACAAGTGTATGAAGTAAATTTCCATTGACAGAGTCAAGAAAAAAAGAAAATATCTTATGTAGAATTACAATGTTAAGGTCCCAGTATTCTGGGGGAGAAAATGCAGTAAATTTCCAGTAACTTTGGATTCAGTTTTTAGGAGCATAGGAAGAATTCCATAAAATTTTAGAAGATTAAGATGAAAATGAAAAACAAAACAAAATAGAAAAATAGATTTTGGAAACTAAGCAACAATTAAAGCAGATAGTTAAGATGATATGGACTAGTATATTAGCTAGCCAGAAGTAATTGTTTTGGACATTCTGTTTGTACCTTAACAATGCCAGGAAGGAGCTTTCAAAAATATTAGCAGGATCATGTTGTTCTATGACAAAAAAATTCACCAGTGGATTCTTGCCTTTCACACATGATCTAATTTCCTTTTGTTAATCAATGAATGCCTAGATCAGATAATGAAGCTTTAATCCTATTGACCCTGTTTCTGCCAAATTAATTTATTCTTCAGTGTGTTTGTAATTGATGTTTTATCTTTTTTTTTTCAATTTCTTTTTATCAAATCTTGTTTGTTCCAATCTTTGAGGTATGAGCTCTGAAGTCACCCTCATGTTGACTTCTCTGAGAATTCCACATATGTGGTCCTTCTCTTCTTCCTCAAGCAACACTCTCTGCATTTCTTTATTTATTTTATTAAACACAATGATCAGAAATGGGCTTCGTTTCCTTCTCTTAGTCTTCATGGGAACAGGGACCTGGTCTGCTTTGTTCACTATTACATTCCAGTTCCTAGGAAACCACTTGGCAGGAGTAAGAGGGGAATTTGAGTGAACCAATGGGTCACATAAAATTGTAATCTTTTGAAGATAAAAGCTGTCAAACCTGATGCTTAAGAACCATTGCAGAGTGGGTGATCAATGTAGTATTTTTCTTTTACCCCAATGCCACCTTTAAATTTTACTCAATTAATTCTCCTTTTGATTTCTCTTCCAACATTTAAAATTACCTATTTTTTTTATTGTTGCTGTTGTTAATTACTTTACTTAGGTATATATGACAGTAAAATGCATTTTGATTCACTGAACACAATTCCAGCACAATTTTTTCATTTCTCTATTTGTACACCATGTAGCACATCACACCATATGTGCAGTCATACATGTACCTAGGGTAATGATGTCCATCTCCTTCCACCATCTTTCCTGCCCCCATGCACCCTTGCCACCCCTCCCTCTCTTTTGCTCAATCAAAGTTCTTCCATTTTCCCATTCGTCCCACTCCCATTATAGATCAGCATCCACTTATCAGAGAACATTTAGCCTTTGTATTTTTGGGATTGGCTTACTTCACTTAGCATAATATTCTCCAACTCCATCCATTTACCTGCAAATACCATATAGAATGAACTATTTCTTAATTTTAAGATATACAAATTTTATGAGGATGGATTATGCAGGTATTATATAATTCAAGGTCTTATAAAAATAACTTATTCTACAATAAGGCACTTAAAGATTAATTATATAATTAGATTAAATCATATCACTATAAAGAACTGATGTTCTTCAAAATAGATATTGAGAACAAATGCTTCCTTGAAATTACTGGATATACATTTCATAATTTTATTTATACTTGACTTTTAGAACATCGAAAGATTTAAATCATACTTCAGAAACCAGATGAGGCAGGTGTGACAAAAATCCAGTTTTAGATGTGCATTGGCTGATGCCCAAGCAGATCATGAGTGTCTCAGGATTCCCTGGCCCCAGGCACAGGATTACTGTCACAGAAGAGCACTTGAAGTACCTTCTTGCTGGGACTTGCCTTATCATCAATGGATCTACAACAACAAAGGGCTGTAGGGGTGCTGAGAAAATGTTCCTTGCCAATGGATCCTATCATTCACATTTCATTTATAAAGAAAAATATAATCTCATTAATTTATACTAGCAGGGAAAAAATTACAGAAAATCCCATCATTCTAGTGTTTCTTTCTTCAGAAAACATTTATTGACTACTCTGGGTGGTGAAGGAAATACATAAAAGACTCATAGGGTAAAATTATTCGAGAAACTAATAGCTTAGTGGTGGGATAACTATATTTGCTTGCAATTATGATGTATTGCAATACATGTCTATATTGAGCCATAAATAACGAAGAGCCCTAAATTCAACTTGAGAGATCATGTGAGATAAATATCCCTCTAGAAGGTCTGCTGAACCACAAAAGAGGAATAGGGCTTCATATTATGAGTAAGTAGAGAGATACAGATATCTCATTCCAAAGCGACACACAAGAAAAACAGATAATGCTTAAACACTGGAGTTCAAGCAGTGTGGGAATGTCTGAAGTGTCAAGCCATCAGTGGAAAAAACTGAGTCTTCAGAGGGAGATATAGACCATGCTAGAAAAATTCCTTGAGCCTTGGTAGAATCTGGGGTATTTAAAAAATCATATACTGTGACCTTCATACCAGGAAGGTAAAATGGTACTTACCCCAACCCTCCAAAAGGACCCTTTATGTGTCTTTCAATACTTCAGGTGTGCGCTGGACAGGGTTGGCTGTGGGCAGGGAATCAGGAACGTCTGACAGATCTTTTCCAGCATTCTTCACACACTGCTTTGGTCCCCAGGCAAGCTCTCATTTTCAGACTTCCAGGGCTGCCCTCAGAAAAGCCTCTCTCTTCTCTGGAGTCCTCTCATCATCATCTGCATCTCTGGGCCCCCTTGAGATATTCTACTTCCAACAGGCTTGGATGGCTGCAAGGGGCCAGAAATGGATAAGGAAACCCTAATTTCCTGAGCACCCTCAATTTCAGGCATCTTTTGCCTAGTCCAGAGTGACTGGCTATAGGCAAAAAATAAAATGTTTTGTCAAAAGAATCTATCTCCACCTCTGTTGTTATAGGCAACATAAAACAGTCCCTCTATAACCCTGGTATGGCTGTGGTTATGCTAGGAAAAGAAGTAGGTGGAAAGAGAAGGACATCATTATCTAGATTCATGTGGTACAACTCTACCTTGTATACAACCAGAGAAAGAAAAAGTTGTGCTCCATTTGTGTACAATGAATCAAAAATCTTTCTGCTGTCACATATACCTGATCTGAACTAGTAATAGATAGATAGATAGATAGATAGATAGATAGATAGATAGATAGATAGATAGATAAAAGAAGCGGTATGGGGTTGCTCTCAGAGAACTTAGCTGGGCATGGGCAAAAGAAGCCTTTTAAGCCATGATCAATACACTAAAGGGTTAGAGCAGAAGAATACTATAGATTGGCTACTTTATTTTTTTATAGGTGTTTGGCAGCACATGGAAGATGGATTGAGGGACATTCCTGGAGTTCAGACAAATTTGATGAGGCAGTTTTCATCAGTGGGGGAGAGCCTTCTTTTGGAAAAGGTCAATTGAGAACAGCTCGGAGATGAGCAGAGCTTTGCAGTCAGTTTCTTATTGTTTTCATTAAACAAACTGTATACATATAATTGTGACAAGATATCACTGATTTTGAGTTATGGACATTGTCAGAAGAGAGCATTTTAGAAACTTGATTCCCACTCAAAGTAATTTTTGATGTTTCTTCTAGACTGTGATGGTAGGTACTATATTAAAGCTTGGGCTCTTACCTCCAAAAATTCCTGATTATTTCCTTGGGGATTAGAAACCCTGTTGATTAGAAGAAGTTTTCCTGACTTAAGGTCATTTAGAAAATGTTTTTTACTATGTCCACAGCAATCAAGATTGATCTACATTTCTTATACATATGAAATATATATATAAATATGGCTATATATACATATAGGTATGTGTGAGAGAGGGAGTGTGGGGTGTGTGTGTGTGTGTGTGTGGTGGTGTGTGTGTGTGTGTGTGTGTGTGTGCGTGCGTTTGTTTATAAATTTCTTAACTGGCTTTTGAATTATTCTGAGATAAAACTTGTTTTGTGTAATTCTCCTAAACACAGATTTGATTCCTCTCCAACACTGATATGGGGACATCTGGGATTCACAAGTTCTTACCCATACATGTACAGTAATCTTAATCTGTTAATGGTAAGATAAACTAACCATGTGATACAAGCATACCTCTGACAGTGTCCTGCAGACCTGAGCTGACTACCCTACACTCTCTGACATCTTTATCTCCTCCTTGGCTAACATTGGAAATGAATCTTATTATTATTGAGAGATCTTCCAGTCACATCCTGCAGCATTCCAAATTAAATCGTATTTAAGATACAATAAAACCAAAATCAACACCATTAAATCCAACTAAAAAGGGTTTCATATTCTGGATTTATCATAGGTATAGTCTAAAATAATCAAAATTCCTTAATTTTCAGTTTGGTTAGTCACCTGTGGTGCTGAGACTGTCAATACTACTTCAGTTTTTGAATATTTTAATATGGCACTGGAAAATTTCAAGTATATTCTGGGAGTAATATAAAGTTGTTTATGTGATTCCAGAAGTAACTCTCTAACTATAGAAGGGAGAGGTTTCATATTACTCAATAAAATGGTGTGACAGGTAAAATTTGGAGAGTGATTCATTACTAATTTAATTCAAGTTCAGGCAATGTATTTCAATCCAGTAAAGCTATCTATTCTACTCTACCTCTCCCTGAGGTCTGTGTCCAGGCATGGAGTCTGAGTATTTGATTGTAGAGAACCAGTTTGAGCTTCCCTGTGGTCCAAAGGGAGCATCTCTGCACACTGTCTCAATCTCTCCTCCGAGTCTCTTCCCCCTGTGTGAGCTCCTGTCCCATTTTATCCAGTATCTAGTGTAATGTAAGGCATTTTCCTAGTTTAATCTAGAGCTGCCACCCTATGCAAGAAAAGAATGTTTTGGGTCTTTATATGAAGAAGGAAAAGGGCAAAGACCTCACTGTGGTCTTGTGGCCTGACTTTGATGCAGGCTGTCTAAATGGCAGACATTTACACAGTGAGGATTAACCTCCTGTTCATAGATTGCTGCCCCTTATTATGTTAAGAGTGTGTCTCTTTCACTTGATTCCTTGCATTGCACCATATAGAAATTATCTTTGCCTAGGTGGGTTGGAGGTCCATGTTAAGTAAAGTAATGGAAAACAAAAAACAAAAAAACGCCAACTACATTATGAAGCCAGAACAGTGACCACAGATTCCTGAGGTTTTCTCTGCTTGGTGGGAGATGGAGGTGTACGGGAATATTTACCCAAGATACATTAAGAAAGATTGTAATCATTTTACAAACAATGAGGATCAATACTACTTCTTTTACTTTTAGCAAAAATGGTTTTGTTTTTATATGAATGTGTGTATACATATATTCCTATATTCACATGCATACATTTAATATGTATGCACCTATCTATTTTTCTACCTACCTAGCCATCTATCATGTAAAAGTAAGCCCAGAAGATTGGTTTCCTGAGCTGGACTGGCCTATATTGTTATGTAATGGTAGCCAGGAAAATCAGAGAACTCATCAATTAGTATGGGAAGAAGAAGAAGCCAGACATGTGCTGGGGAGAGAGTAGGAACCCCAGACCACATTAGGAAATTAGAGACTTAGAAGGAAGATTGCTCATAAGACTGTCTTAGTGATGGAGTCTGCTATGACATTAAATTAATTTTAATATCAGGTATTCAGTATTGACTTGCTTCCTGTAGTGTGCTATGGCACAGCAACAACTTCCTCCACCTCGAATGTCCAGTAAAAAGTTGACTTACAATAGCAGCATGAAGAGAATACCACCTGCAGCCAATAGCCATGAAGACTGAACTGTCATTGGTAAAGTGGACAACAGGTGCCCCCTGAGGGTGGGGATGTGAGCAGAGTGGAGGCTGCGTACTACTTTACACACCGAGGGTCATCCATGTGGCTGAACCAGTCCAGCCAGTCCAGTGGTTCTCAATGGGGGGTGATTTTGTCCCCCATGTGATATTTGTCAATGACTTAGGACATTTTTTAATTATTACAATGGGGAGGAGAGTATTGTCATCTTAGTGGATAGAGGCCAGGGATGCTGCTGGACCTCCTACAATGCACAGGACAGTCCCTGAAACAGAGAATTATTTCAATCCAATGTCTGTAGTGCCGAGGTTAAGAAACCCTGGTTAGACATACTTATTTCCAATTTTAGCAGTATACAATTTAAATTCCTGGCATTCAAGAGAGAATTTTAGACAGTGTTCCTTCTCCACACTTTAAAAGATTCTTCATCCTGTGGTTAGAGAAAGTTTTTCTCCTCTATTTTCCCATCCAGTACTCCCCTTTTAAACTTTGCCCCTCATCTCAAATAGTGGAAAGGATGGTTGATGTATAACTAGGCCTTTCATGTGGAAAGACTGCAAATATTTCAGATTTCACAAAAATGACTCATGGATTGTTAACATTAATGAACAATTATTAAATATTCTGGCAGTTCTGTCTCAGATTTATTCTAGCAATTTGATCTTTTTACATACTTAATAATTTTTTTTTGATCCAAGTTCTTCTTGCTCTGCTTTCCCTACATGAAACTTTAAAAAGGATTCACATTCAGAGAAAATGTATATCAGAGCACAGAATTCACAGGTCAGCTGTAGTAAGCTAAGTCATAAATGCTCCCTGCCTTCTTTCTCTGATGTATATAGCATGTTTGCCATCCTGATTCCCTGTCTGTACTAGCAACTGTACCATTTCATATTTTGGAAAATTTAAGGTTAAAATTGACAATAAAGAGTGTGAAGCCTGTGTAACAATCTCCCAAGAGGTCTTTAAAAGAGCAAGTAGTTCCATGGTTTGCATCTGCTCATCTTGAAATATACGTATGCATAACCCAGTGCCTGCCCCTTGACATATGATGTTCCAAATCAGCAGAAAGTCTTCCAAGTAATTCATGGGACAGAGCAGAAGGAGAATATGAGTCATTAAAATATAGGCACAAACTTTTGTCAGACAAACTGATGGGATTGCTGCCAAAGAAAGATATCTTACAGTTGGGCCACCCTCATAGATCTCTCCAACAAACCCAGGAAGACATTACTGGTACTTAGACACTGAATGCTATATTCCTGAATTATCAGCCCTTATCATTTCATTGGATTTGAGAAGGGTTGTTTGAGTGAAAAAGATATTTCAAAGCAAATAATACAAGAAGATTTTCTGACAGTATTTACCTTGTGTACTAGAAATAAGAAAATCATAAATTCAAACTACTTGGGAATCTGAGTAAAGATTTATGATCCATAAGAGTCACCCAGAATCCATGTTAAAGGTGGATGTTCCTCCACCCACTCCTCTGGGTTCTGACGCAACAGTTATTTTTCAGAGGCTCTGTGGGAATTTCTGAGCAAGTGGTCTGTAGATTCAGCTTCACAAAGGCTACCAGGGGAGCCAGCTCAAGATTGCTGGGTAATAGGAAAATAACTGGGCACATGGAAAAGGCTCAACCGATATTTGTTAAATTAAAATCTTCAGCGTTTTTCCTATACACTGAAATTTTCTATTGCTTTCACAGGAGTAGATTTCCAGTGGCCTTACTTGTATTTGTGTTGTCTCATAGAAACACACATCTTCCTCATTTTTTCTTCATGTTGTGTTACACGAATTTCAGTTGCTGGTGTTACAAAACTCCAGTTATATTAACTTTTTCCTTTCTTGGTGATCTGACTTGGGCTTTTTTTTTTTTTTTTTGATCTTCCTTGGACTTGGTTTTAAAATTTTAAACTGGGAAAGTAAGTAATTACTTCTCACAATCTCAGACAATACTGAAAAACAAATTAAATGAAAAATGCAGTGTAAACTATTAAGTTTGATACTAATATTACCAATGTAATAATTCCTAGAAGTCAGGTGTGTACTGGAACTCGGAGCTGGCTAATGGGGTGCATTAGCTTTCTGTCACTGTGGCAAAATATCTGAGAAAGTCATCTTAAAAGAAGTAAAGTGTTTGTTTTTTTTTTTTTTTTAGGCTCACAATTTAAGAGATTTTGGTCCCTGGTCACTATTGTTTGGGGCCTATGGCAGCATAGTGCATCATGGTTGGAGTAAATATGCTCACACTCATGGCTGCCAGAAGCACAAGAGAGAGAAAAGCAGGCCTGGAATCCTAATATCCTCTTTGAAAGAAGGCCCCAGTGACAGCACTTCCTTCTAGAAGGCCCCCTCCTAAAGGTTCCACAACCTCCAATAGCACCCTGGGATGGGAACCAAGCCTTCAGCTCATGGACCTTTAGGGGACATTTACAATCCAAACTGCAGCATGGGGACAGTGACAATGAAGTGCTTCTCATCCTGAGTACTTTAATGCTAGTTCATTCCAATGACAGAGGTTGTTTCAGCACCAATGGGGTCAGTTAATGTCCAACAGAATGTATGGTCTGCTGGGTGGGGAAGGCTTATAGAGACAGTTATCCCATTTTGGAATCTCTCCTGTTTCTACCTCTCTCTCTCTCTCTCTCTCTTTGGGTGGTGTGTGTGTGAGACACACACATACACACACACAGAGACAGATACAGAGGTAGAGACAGAGAGACAGAGAGAAGCAGAGACAGAGACAGAGAGGGAGGGGAAAAGGCAGACACACACACACACACACACACACACACACACACACACTTCCCTTAGCCCTTAATTCTCCCCCTGGGAAGATGGGTCAGATATGCTTCTTCTACCTCCCCTTAAACTATGTGACAAAAGACACAGTTCTTTCAGGGTATGGGTGATCAATTAAATATTGCAAGTGCAGATGGAGGAGAATGTCTAAAATAATTCCAAAGCTTTCCTTACTTTCTGATGAAAAGGCTTTCTTTACTTCCTGAGAAATGAATCATATACTGTCACCTGCATGAGAAACCCAGGTGCTTCCCTGTTTTTAAACTAGAATGTTAAAAATTAAAGGAAATAAATGGTGGCGATAGAGAAAATATGTTAGGAATTTGTCATATTGGCACAAGTTAACCATACATTTCACAAAACAAGATAGATTTCAGGGCAGGTGCTGACTATCTGAAGGGCACAGTGACCCACTGAGATCCGACTTGGCTCAGCCTTCAGTCGTCTTCTGCAGGAGTTAGGATTCCTTTATTCAGTGCATCAGAAGTGCTGCTTGGATTGTCCAAAGAAGAGAGGAATGCACTGGAAAGTTTCCTCCCTAAACATAGGGTTCATTCTCATGGATTAGCCTTCCCTAAAAGCAAATGAACAGGAAAACCATCCCCTAAATCTTGTGTCTTTCATCTTCAGTTTTAAGGAAGATAATGGCATGGTAAAGTAGGTCAGATCTAAGATACAACTAGCAAGAAAAATCCCAAAGGTTCAGTGTATGTGTTGAGGATCACACAAGTTTGTGTTCAGGGAGCAGCTGGTAGTGGATATGATGATGTGACATACTGCCCAGATCTCTCCTCAGGAATGGAAGATTCATGATCTAACTTCTGGGAGTACCACTGTCATCCTGTTTCAGGTGGCTTTGGAGATCAGCTCCACAGGAGAGGTCTGCCTCTCCAAGGACAGCAGGCATCCAATGACTGATCTAGAGAAGGATGGAAAGTTCCTCCCTTCTGTTCCGACCTAGGGAAACTCTGAAACATTCCTTTACACACTTCTACTTCTGTTCTTTCCACAGGTGTTGACTCCTAGATGCTTTACTCAGCTTTTTCACTACTGTAACTAAAAGACCCAGGAAAGTAAACAAGAACAATTGCAGAGGGGGAAAACATTGGGTGCTCACAGTTGCAGAGGTCTCAGTCTATAGAGAGCCAGCTCCATTGCTCAGGGCTTGAGGTGGAGCAGAACATCATGGTAGAGGAGTGTGGTGGAGGGAAACAGATCACACAATGATCAGGATGCAGAGACTCCACTCTCCAGAGTCAAAATGTATACCCCAAAGCCACACCTCCAATGACCCACCTCCTAGAGACACAGTCTACCCACCTTTAGTCCCCACCCAGTTAATCTCATCAGGGCTTCAATTCACTGATTGAGTTAAGGATCTTAAAACCCAATTATTTCTCTTCTAAACCCTTGTGCATTGACTTACACATGAGCTTTTGGGGTACACTTCACATCAAAACCATAACATTCTGTCCCTGGTCCCCAAAACCTCATGTCCATCTCACAGTGCAAAATACATTTAGTCCATTTCCAAGAGTCCTCATAGTCTCAACAGCTCCCACTGCCCCAAAGTTAGAATACGAAGTCTCCTCTGAGACTCAGGGCAAGCTTGACTCTTAAGCTCCTGTAAAAATCAAAAGTAATTTACAAGCATCCAATATATGAAGGTACAGAGTAAAACATTTCCATTCACAAAAATAAGGACACAGAAAGAAGGTACAGGACCAAAACAAGACTGATATCCAGCTGGGCAAACAGGTCCTGTAGCTCCATGTATAGCATCGGGGACACATGGCCTGTGTTCTGTCTAAAAGGGTGGTGTAGCTCTGCCCTTGTGGCCTTGTTGGTTGCAGCCTAAGTAGCCTTTCTGTTGGCTTGTCTCTCCTTACTTCCTGCAGCCTTCCTCAGTGGGCATTCCAAAGAACTGGCATTTCTTAATCTTGGGGGGTCTCCATTCTAGCTTTGTCCTTCACCTCACATCTCCATACAGTGTCCTCTCAGGGGTTTTCTGCAGGGACTCTGACCTTGCTGCGCTTTTCTTGGCCTCACAGGCCTTCCTTTGAAGTCTTGGTGGAAGCCTCCATGACTCCTGAATTCCAGCATCCTGCATTCCTGCAAAACCAGCATCACCACCGATTCCAAGCTCTGCCACCATCTCAAGCAGTAGCCAAGCCTCCAGGAACCCTGGCTTCCACAGCCTCTTAGTGTGTGGGTGGCTGAGCACATTGAAAAAACTTTCTAGCCCCCTTGTGCAAGAAGGGTACCCCACTGGTCTTTTCTCAAGAGAAATTTTACTTTCATTTCCTTGTATCTGATATGAATATGATCTTGCCAATTCCTGTGATGCTCTTTAGCCATTTTTCTTATAGTCTCTGGAAAAAGTCTTTAGCATTACTTTGGTGACTCTAATGTCTTTAACAATTACAACTTTCTTCCCCAGTTTTATTTCTGCCTTTCAAGTTCAAATTTTTCAAATTTTTCTGCTCTGCATTCTGCTCCTAAAGATCATAACAAACTTGGCTAAAAGCTGCCAGCAATATCCATGCCCCATCCTGAATGCTCTGCCTAGACATTTCTTCTAACAGATTAAGATGTTCATTGCTTTTAAAATCAGCCTCACAGAAAGTCTCAGAACATAGGTAAAATGCAGACAACTTCTCTGCCAGAACACAATACAATTGATCTTTACTCCAAATTCCAATGAGTCCTCCTTCTCTGAACCTTCTTGAGCCCTGTCTTCAGTGTCAACACTCTTATTGGCATTCTGGTCTTCTGAGCTCCCACCAGAATCTGCCATTAAGCTCCTCTTGCAACAATCTAAAACATTTCCAGCTTGCACTGCTAACCATCTCAAAATTTCTCCCCCAAATTCCAAAAAGCTCCAAAAGATTCTGAACCACATAATCACAGTAGTCACAGCAATGACCCCATTCTCAGTACCAATTTCTATTTTAGTTAGCTTTTTCATTGCTGTGACTGAAAGATATGACCAGACCAATTATACAGGAGGAAAAGTTTATTTGAGGGCTTATGGTTTCAGAGGTCTCAGTCCAGAGACAGCTAGCTTCATTTCTTAGGGCTCAAGGTGAGACTCAACGTTAACAGCAGGAGAGTGTAGTGGAGGGAAGTGGCTCAACTATGATCAGCAATCAGAAAGAGATTCCATGGGCCGTTTACAAACTATATACCTAAAACCACACCCCCAATGCCCACCTCCAACAGCCACACCTTACCCTCCATCAGTTACCACTCAGTTAATCCCATTGGGGGATTAATCCACTGCTTGGGTTAAGGCTGTCATAACCCAATCATTTCTCATCTAAACTTTTTGCACTGTCTCTCACATGAGCTTTTGAGGGACATCTCACATCCAAACTGTAACAGTAGGTATTAAGTCTTCATTTATTGGGAGCCAGTTTTGCCGTACATAGTACCGTGAGGAGGATGTTTTTAATGTACTTTCTTTTTTTTTTATTGGTTGTTCACAACATTACAAAGCTCTTGACATATCATATTTCATACATTAGAATCAAGTGGGTTATGAACTCCCATTTTATCCCAAATACAGATTGCAGAATCACATCGGTTACACATCACATTTTTACATACTGCCATATTAGTGACTGTTGTATTCTGCTACCTTTCCTATCCTCTACTATCCCCCCTCCCCTCCCCTCCCATCTTCTCTCTCTACTCCATCTACTGTAATTCATTTCCCTCCATGTTTGTTATCCCATTCCCCTCATAACCTCTTATATGCAATTTTGTATAACAATGAGGGTCACCCTCCAAAAAAAAAAAAAAGGGAAATCACATGGAAATTTAATGTACTTTCTGTTGACATGATTGCACTTCTTTTTCTAATGCAAGCTATGCTTGGGTAGGGGGGCAGATGGTGGATGAGAAGAGTTGGGGAATAATTTCCAACAAGATTAGTAGGGTGTGCATTAATCTACTTGGCAGTTCTTAAAGGAAGATCCTTGATGAAATGCCAAGGTAGCCATATGAAATAAGACCAGTGTCCATGGGGATGAATAGAGAATAAAACAGACGATGGGAACTGACCATGTTCAGATAGTGCTCACAGTCCTCTCTGCTGTGTCTCATGGGACAGCACATCTCCTAGTTGCTTACAAGTTTGCCTCTACCATTAGCTTAGAAGCTTCTTACGGGCAAGACGTGTTTTGTTTGCTTTTGTGTCTCCAGAACCTAGCAGAGATTGTGTCTTTTAATGTGCAATATGTGAGACGTAGGCTGCATGAAGAAACTTAATAGATAAATCTGGCAATTATCTTGGAGAAATTGAATGTTAATTTTCAAAACTCAAACATACTATAATAAGCCGTCTTATGTTGAAACTGTCAGCATTTTTAGAAATTGATCCCAGGCAGACTTCTCATTTGTGCAATTCAGCAGAGAGGGCAGTTGCATCCTTCCTGCCCAGCATGCTATCTGATGTTTAGCTCAGCAGAATGTTATCACACATCCATTCTTTATTCCATATGCTGGGAAAGCTGCACATAGTTCATTAGGGAGGGTGAGGGTGGATCCACTCCAGTATTTAGATTCCTAAACTGTTTTCAATTAGGAAATGACTTCTGTGTTTCTCCCACCCAGGTGCTTTTGATTAGCAAGAAGCACAAACACGCAGTCACACAGACATGCACTCCCACGGTCGGAACCTGCAAAGGCTCATCAAGTCTTAGCTGGCTCACATTTCTATACATTCCTTGACGCACACAGATGCTTCTGAAACCTTGTGCATTGCTGCCAGACTCCACAAGGCTAATTGCGGAACACCCAGAGTTGTTTTTGATTTTTATTCTGAAGCATGGTCTATAGGGTAGAGACCTGCTGAACAGCTGCTGACCTCACTAAGCCTTGGCCTACTGTCCCTGGAGTTGCACTTAGGTTCGAGGTGTGGATATTTTCCACCACTGATAAATGGGCGTGGATTGTTTCTAGATCCTTAGCAGGGAAAGATAATATTATGTCAATCTCAACTCTTTCCATGCCTATTATATTTGAACATCAGGTTCAGACGAATCTCTGAGAATAAAAAGGTTGGTAGAGAGGCTTCTTTTGTCCTCTTTCCTCCAATTTTTGTCCCCCTCTGCAGAAGGGCTATGGCTTCACATAACTTTTTATGTAAAAACAGACATTCCTGGCATGTCTTACAGGACTCTAGCTCCCTCTGCAGCCTCATTTCACCCCAGACCGGTCTTTACTTTAGCCGTGACTCTGAAGCCTGCTTGTACTCATACATACTGTTCCTTTGGTCTGCTTTCCTCATTTAGCCTTCCAGATTGTATCCAGTCCTCCCAGATGGGCTTTCATCTCACATATAATTTCCACAGCATTTTCCCAGGGGCAGTTTTTCATAGAACTATATGATTATTTAAGATACATCTGCAAACTCTCATGGACAGAAACCATGTCTGCTTCATTCTTCACGGTACTGCTGAGCGTGACACAGAAAATTCATGGGTGTTCTGAGTTCAGGTAATGGCCAAGAAATGATCCCTGGTCCCACTCTCTGCCTGCACATATCCTTTCACTGTGTCTTTGGCAGCTACCCAGACTTTGTGTAAGTCACATGCTATTTTACAAAAACAAAAACAAACAAACAAACAAAAAACATTCTTATAAGGACAAGTCATGATGAGAAGATTATTTACAATCAATTAGAGGACATACTAGATAATCTATGCCTAGATAACTTATAAACTCATATTTTGGCCTTCAAATATGTGCTTGTTTTGCAAACCCCAAATTTCATAGTATATTCTGTAAATTTGAATTTACAATCCAGCACATAATAGGTGCTTAATACACTATCCTATCAGTATTAATACCTACTTGTGTCCTTTTCAGCTTTATTCAACCACTACCCCAACAACTATACCAATAATTATAGCAGCACACCCTAGTAGGTAATGTTCTTGAATAACTCTCATTTCAATTGTTTTTCACTTCCCAGGCAATACAATCTCAATTACATCATTCACAGCCAATTCTAAAATAAACATCTTCTGTCACTAGGTCCAGGAGATGCAAAACCCTAGAAAAATTTAAACAAATATTTTGATTTTGTTTACATATGTGCCACCAGCTGCTTCAGAAAATCTTTTTGGGAAACACAGAAATTACAGAGGAAGAAACCCATATTGTAAACACCTGGATTTAAATACTCAATGAAAAGCCAGAAAGTAAACACTGCAGTATTAAACTCAATCAACTGGAAGAAACCTACACCCCAGTGGACTGGAGACAACGTTTATTTTCACATGAAAGAGACTGAATAAGTGGCAGGCAAATATGGAAAGGAAGGCTCCCGGGTGTAGACGTGCCATGTTTTGTCTGAGTGGGTGCTGCTGGACAGGTTAGAACACCCCAAATATACTGAGCTTCACTTCTGCCTACAGCTTATAGAGGCAGCTATTTGCTCACACATTGTTTCATTTGCTGGAAGCAAATTTGCTATGTGCCTGCAGTTTAATTCCGATAAAAATGTATGAAGAGCCTGTGCTTGGCGTCAGAGAGAAAATCACTCCTTTCTGCAGGAATGCATGATTTAGTGAGAGCTGAAATATCGGTAAATAATTGAGTAATGTTTGTGACATATGCTGGAAGTGAGAGGTTAGGGGTAGAACTAGAGGTGGCTCAAAAGTGGAAATAATGGACTCTTGCAGGTCTTGGGAAAGCCTTCATAGAATAAAATGATACCTCCTCGGTTGAGTTTTGAAGCATGTATAGGACTTTTCCTCACTAGTTAGGAAATAGAAGATACATTGGTAAATGTGAAAGGGGGGAAAGGCAGTGAAAGAATCCTGTTGAAAACAAAGAGGTGTGCCCAGGACTGTGCCAGCGTCCAAGCTTGCATGCAGGACCAACCGCTGTGTGTCTGCCCTTGGGCACGCTGAGTCTGAGTTATCTCATGTACTCATATGCCCCATTGCCACATGGGACTTCACTTGCAAAACACAAAGATATCATTACAAATTTCAAGATGATGACAATAGAGCCCTGAACCAAGTTGGTACAGGAAAGGGCTCTGGGCTACTGCACTATTTCATGCTCATGAGGTCAACTTCACACTCAGCACAATTTTCAGTGCAGAGTCACATCATACGTGACCAACAAGCAATTCCCCCTCTTCTCTTCCCCGATTTAGCATTGATTGAGCTTGGAGCACTAAGAGGTGAGTTGGAGAATGGGGCAGGGAGAGTGGGATGCAGTGGATGAAGCAGCTGAAAGAGGCAGAGCCCAGATCACACAAAGCTTTATGGCAGGTTGGAGTTTGGTGTTTACCCTATTGGTCAGGAAGCATCACTGGAGGATTTCAGGCAGGGATGTCACATAGTAAAATTTGTACTTTGGGAAATTCAATCTAGTGTTAATGTGACAGGTGGATTCGATGCAAGAGAAGCAGAAGGAAGGGAAACCAGGTCCAAGTATTACAAGAAGGGGCATATTTTACCTCTCTCCCTGGCTAGAGACATGGTGGGTACCCATTGATATCTACTCTCTGTTCTCGTTCTGAATGGCACTCTCCTCTCTCACGCTCCAATGAAAGTTATTTGGAGTAAAGGGGGATGTTGGTACCTTTTAAATAGTAGATGCTTAATGTGTATTTTCTGTAAAACCGAAGTTCCCTTGGGTATTTAAATAATCACATTAAAATCATGAGTTTAGTCTAGCCGTCTTAGTCTGAATTAAACCAAAATGGTGCTATCATAAATTGGATCATTTATTCTGGTACTACTCTGAATTCCATGGAAATCACCGATGTTTAACATGATCCTGAATAAAGTTAAAAACCTGAATGTGATCTCCATAGAGAAATAATAAGGATGAACCACTGTACTGAGTTGTAAATGTATTACAAATCAATCAATGTACATTCATTGGGCAGGATAATTTTGTCATGATTCTACTTATGGAGGAGTGGTGGTGTTTATATCACTGATAGTCCAGGTAGCAATATTTTATTTTCTACAATTGTGGTACTGCAGTCAAGGAGGATTAGGTCTTCTCAAATTGACACCATTGGGTTGTGGTCTTTAAAACTGGCATTGGATTAACCTAGGGAGAGAATAAAATTTACCCTTCCCTGAGATTTTCCACTAAATTAGAATCTGTGTGAGTGGGGCGGGGATTGAACTCACGGAGCCACATCTCCAGCCCATTTTCATGTTTTATTTAGAGACAGGGTCTCACTGAGTTGCTTAGTGCCTTGCTTTTGCTGAATCTGATTTTGAACTCGAGATCTTCCTGCCTCAGCATCCTAAGCCGCTGGGATTACAGGAATGCATCACCTTGCCTGGCTCCCCAAGCTTTCTAGAGTTATACTTCATAGACAATAAATTTCTCCCATTTTTAAAGAGATCTCAGTGCCCATATTTGTACATTTTCTAGAAAGTCATATAAATGGAAATCAGGGAACGTTTGTCCTTCTTGGTTTGGTTCCTTCCGCAGCATCATAACTTTGGGGTCCATCACTTTAAATCAGTATCCATTCCTGTATACTGTGTGGAGAACACAGAGGGCATTCCATTCTACAGGGTGGTTATACTGTGCTTGGCTTCTTAATTCTCTTGCTGGTAGGGCTGTCTAAACTCTTTCAAAGTTTTACAGTTCATTGCAAAACATAGTAAGGGTTGAGAACCACAACTGCACAGGATCTTAATATGAATATTACTTTACATTTTACCAAGTGCTTTTTCTTGTCACCATTGCTATGCTTCCACTCATTGATTTAATATGCTGTAGATGACGAATTTGAATGACCAGGGATTGTTTTAGAGACCACACTGTTTAAAGCACAAGAAAACCATCCACGTCTGCTCAACCATTATTTTCTGTTTGATAACAACTAAATATGCATAAACTTTTCAATAGCATAGTGAATTAATATCACCTATATTGACTTATTCATATATCAATATGGCTTGAAAATACTGGTGGGAGATTTTGGAAATAAAATTATTGACATTTCAAGTCATCTTCTCCTAGCCACAAATGGAAAATTATTTTCTCTAAAGACAGGTTAGTTTTAGGACCCGTAGTTATTAAATCATCTAGAACGTACGTGGTTTTTGAACACTTGGAGAGCATTCTGTGGATATCTCAGTGCCCAAGTCTATAAATTGTGATTAAGAACAATGCATAAGTGCACAGCCATTTTTTCCATGAATGTTTGGTTGTGACCATTTATCTGTGCCTCCCATGTTCTTTCAAGGCAAAACTTAGCAGCCAGAGGATCAGGAATATCCTGGGAACTTCAACATTAGGATGAATGAAAGTATTTGTCAGTGTTTATTTATTTTTTAAAGTGAGTTTTTTGAGAAGTTTCAGATTTCTGTGGTTTAATAGATTATGGTGTTGTTGGATATGGAGTACAACCAAAGGTCATACTGAGATGGCCTGGTGCCCGAAGACTCCATAGAGGTTTACATAAGAAATGTGTTTCAATCTGGCTTCCAGAAATTAAAACACAGTTAAGGGAGTTTCTCCGAGTAAGTAAAACTTCAACTTCATTGTTTGAAAGGAATGAAGTGGGTGAGGTTGAGACAAGATCAAGGACAGCCTGGTTTGTGAATAACTTTTACTGATGTTGTTAAAAACAACGCCTCTTTCTCCACCCTGGAAATGCTGCCATTGAGAACTGAGCTCTTTGGGGTGGATGCTCTTCATGACTATTACATTCTCTTGGCCCCAGGAAAACTCAAACTGTTACCTGGAATTTCAAGCATCCCTTGTCTGCCCTGAAAATAAAAATTGCTTTCTGCCTCATTATGACTCAACTTTGCTTTTCACTCTTTGAAAGCTCATAATCATTCTCAAATGTTAAAAGAGGTTAGGGAGATTTATTCCTCCCTTTGAAGGCCAGTCCCTTACCCCACTGCAAAAGTCTTTTCTTTTGGCAACAGGAGGATGAGGGAGCATTGACTTCCCAGAGGACTTTTGTCGTTTTTGCTTCCCCAACATACGTGCACACACAGACATATTATTGAAGCAATCCCTGGTTCCTGAGGATGTGCCAAATCTTGCAGATAGCAATGAGGTAATTCTAAAGTGAATTATGTCCGTGTCTCCTGACAAACACTGAAAACAACTTAAAAACGAATTGCCACAAGAATGAAAGAAAATCTTAGTGAAACGATATAAAATTGAATAACTTTACATCATTTCAAGATAATACCTAAACAAACAGTTTAATTCTTGTGTGCTGGTTTGAGTCGTGTCCTTCTAGGAACCTCAGAACATGACCTTATTTAGAAATGGATTCACCGCAGATATAATTAGCTAAGATGAGGTCACACTCAACAAGGGTGGGTCCTTAATCCATTAGGACTGGTGGCCTCATAAGAGTGGAAGCAGAGACTCTGAGACACAGGGAGGGAAGACAGCCACAGGGAGACAGAGGCTGAGGCTGAAGTCATTTTGTCACAAGCCAAGGAAAGGCTGAGCTACCAGAAGCTGGAAAACAGAATAAAAGTTTCTCCCCGAGAAGCATAGGAGATCACATGACCTTGCCAACAACATCTTTATTTTGGACTTCTAGATTCCAGAACTGTCAGAGAATAAATGTCTGATTTTTAAAGCCATGCAGTTTCTGACTTTCTTTATGACAACTCAGTGAGCGAATTCAGCTTGACTCAAGAATTTTGGGACAAAAGCAGAACTAAAAGCTGAGCATTATACAACCTGGTGGTCTAGAGTGAGTTGGGAAAACTTTTAGAACCAATAAAGGGAACAGCGTCTCCCTTCTACATACTCAAGATGTCACAGTGATGTGTGTGGTGCTCTGTGGACTGCCCCATCAGTATTACCTGCATGCTCAAAATAGAACCCCTGCCCAGACCCAAACCTTGGAGCTTAAAATATACCTGGTCATAGCCAAGGAAACTGAATTTTACCAAGTTCCCACATCATTTTGTTTTTGTGGTACTGGAGATTCAACTAAGGGGCACTTTACTATTGAGGTACATCCCCAGCCCTCTTTGTTTGAGACAGAATTTAGCTAAGTTACTGAGACTGTCCTCTATTTTGTGATCCTCCTGCTTCAGCTTCCCAAGTCACTGGGATTAAAGGCATGTGCCACTATGCCTTGCTCCTAAGTCATCTTATGAAACTAGAGTTTTCGAATCATACAGAATTCTACCTATTATCATCTTCAAAAGATAATCAAACAAAAACCAATCAGTGTATTGAGAGTCAGCAACCCTCTCCTCAAGTTTGTTGATAGGGCCAATTAAAATCCAAATATCAACAGGCTTCCCAGGATATGGTTTCATATGGAGACACAGAATTGTGAACTATATAGGCCCAGGTGGCACTTAATATTCTTTCCTGCTCTCCAACCCACAAAATAAGTAATGACAAGTAATTGGTCCTCCAACTTCATGACAACACATATCAGCTGGAACTTGAAAAAAGATGGAGCAAAAATAATAAATGTAAAACTTGTTCCCTGTGTGGATTTCTTCTTTATTTCTTTGATAAAAATAAAAAGTACACATTGTTAAAATAAAAAATTATTAACATCAAATTGATGGAAGGAAAAAAAATTAGAAATTTTCCAAACTGAAATTTCATTTAACAAAACCTCAGTCACTTAGATCTCACTTTGCATTGATATATTAAGTAAATGAGGCAAATAATTGGTTAAAAGATTTGAAATGTAAATTCCACAACTTTTTAAATAGTTTAGTACCCAGAGTCTGATATGCATTCAGTGCATATATAATTTATGCAAGTAAGATCACATGTGTGGTTCACGAAAATATAAATGTATGCTCTGTGATTGTACTTGGTTATTCCTCTTGATTGTTTTACAAATTGTTTTCAATTTTGAAAAATTGAGAAGCACAGAAAAGAGACTCACTGTTAACTGCTACTTCCCCAAATTAACAATATCAAACTATTTCTATATAATATTGTTAAGAACAAAAAATGCAGAGCTTTGTGGACTAAACTGGAGGACTTCTCTATTTGTCTCTTGAGTTCATTTCTTTCATTCCTCCAGTAAAGGAAATTGTCATCCCATTATCCTCAAATCTCTGTTTTCTCATTTCTCATTACTATGTTCTCTCATTTATGTCTTCTTGCTGTGAGACACACACACACACACACACACACACTCATAAATATATATACATTATATATATGTGCCTTGTGTAAATTTTTTATTTATATATGACAGCGGAATGCATTACAATTATTATTATACATATAGAGCACAATTCTTCATACCTCTGGTTGTATACATAGTATATTCACCCCAATTCATGTCTTCATACCTGTGCTTTGGATAATAATGATCATCATATTCCACCATCATTAATTGTCCATTCCCCCTCCCTTCCCCTCCAACCTCTCTGCCCTATCTAGAGTTCGTCTATTCCTCTCTCTATCCCACTATGAATCAACCTCCTTATATCAAAGAAAACATTCAGAATTTGGTTTGAGGGATTGGCTAACTTCACTTAGCATTATCTTCTCTAACTCCATCCATTTACCTGCAAATGCCATGATTTTATTCTCTTTTGTTGCTGAGTAATATTCTATTGTGTATATATGCCACATTTTTTAATCCATTCATCTATTGAAGGGCATCTAGTTTGGTTCCACACTTTAGCTATTGTGAATTGTGCTACTATAAACATTGATGTGCCTTTGTTCCTGTAGTATGCTGTTTTTAATTTTTTATTCAATTCCACTGCTCAATTGTATTCTATGGGTTGAATATACAATTCTTTATTTTATGTATTTTTTATTCCAAATAATGCATTGTTTTCCCCAAAGTATTCACAATGTTGAGGCATTGCCTTTTTTAATTTTATAAGTGATACCTGTTTCTTTGGTTCTATTTTATGCTCAGTGCTGTTGGATAAGGGCATTGGTGAGTTATGTAATGTTGACCTGATGGCTGAGATCCTTGCTCTCTTATCAATTTTATCCTCCTGTGGAGGGCTTTGGGGATTCTTAGGCATTTGTGGACTGCAGGTGTGAGTGGTTTTGCTCTTGCTTTCTTTGCACTGCCTGTTAAGGGGTTGAGGCTCTTGGTAGGCATGCAGTGGGGCACACTAGTGGTCTTGCCATAGTGGAACCTTCCTGATTACATGGAAGTAAGCAAGGTGACCAGTAGATAAGACATTGTTCTAGTAAATTACTGCTGTGTATCTTCAGAAATAGGCCACTAGGAGAGTGATACTGAGTTTCCAAAGGTTTGACTGAAAAAGAGCCCACACTTTATGAGGTGAGAGAAACAGGTACACTGCTCCTCACTTAGTAGTGTTGACCATGACATGTCCTGGCCAAGGCATGGGGAAGCTCTTTGCACTCGGCACACCGGACACGACTGACTCACAGAGACCATCCTTTGGGACAGTATCTTCTTCAACAATTAAATAAGTAACTTATCCAAAAATTATGGATTCAAATACATGGTAATTATTACCACAAAAGAGACACAGAGAACATTTTCTTTTACTGAATTTAATGTGTATAATCTTGCAATAAAAATGAAGTGAATTTTATTATTTAAACAAAGGAATGAATTGCTAATTTTAAATTATGTGTATCTTTTAGAATGTAGTAGGGGAAAGTATACCTACAAAGCCTGCTGCAATAATGAATAAAAACATGTTTCTCTTTTTTAGACTTAAAACAATTAGCATAACACATATATTTTTAAAATAAAAAAAAACCTTTAATCAGCTTAAAAATACTTCCCTTTATTTACTGCATGGGGAGAAGTTCATTTTTATCCCAAGTGACTATTGTTACCTTTTCTGCAGAGGAAAATTATATGGTTTTATCTCATGATACATTAAATTGCCAAAATTAGATTCCTAACCTTAAACATACTTCATTTCTGGAATAAATTTTATTTAATTATGATTTTTTGAACATAGTGTAGAAATTCACCGTAATGAGACTTCACATAGAATGCTTTCATCTACAATTAACAGTGTGATTATTAGGTTTTTTTTTTTTCACTCTTTTTGACATATTTGCTACGACAGTTATACTTTGAAACACAGGTTTTCCTTTTTTTTTTCTTTCCTTTGAAATGGTTTTTAGGATCACACTTTATGAATTGATTATTCATAAAGTACAAATGAGCTTCTTGGAGTTTTCATGGAAGCTTGCCTGTACAACCTTCTAGATCTCTTTTCTTCCAGGGTTTGTTTATGAGCTAGTCTGGGAGATGGATTTTATTCTTTTAATAAGCAGTTTGTTTCCTGTAATGGTTATTGGTCTATTTGAGCTTTATATTTCTTATTTTAACAGCCTATTGAGGTATAATTTATATGCCATAAAATCAATGCACAATTCAATGAATTTTTGCATATTAACAGAATTGTACAACCATCACCACAATCCAATTTTAGAACATTTCCATCATATCAAAAAGATCCCCTGTACCCATTTGGAGTCAACTCTTACTCTTACCTCCAGCCTTAACAAGCCACTAAGTTATTGTCTATCTGTCAAAGATTTGCATTTTCTGGCATTTCATATGAATAAAGTCACAAAAAATGTGGACTTATTCTCTCTTACTCTTGGCATAATATTTTGAGCTCATTGACGTGATAGCATAAATCAGCAATTCATTCATTTTTACTAATAAATCTCTATGTTCTTGAATTTGTCTTGCAACTTTTATTTGCTCAATGTTTTTAAATTCATTGATGAAATTTTTGATTGGGTTGTAATATTTTTCTCTTATTTAAACCTGTTGTCATTATGATTCCTATTTTCCTAAGTATTTTTAATTGGATTTACCAATTATTTCTTTGAATAACTTGACAAAAGTTTTATATTTATAATGTTTACTAAGTAAACAGTTCTAGTTTTTTTTTACTGTTGCTATTTCATTTGTTTTATTTTTATTCTGACTTTTATTCTTTTCTTCCTTTGACTCTTCATGGTTTTCATTTTCTGTCAAACTTTTCCTAATTTCTTTCATGAAATACTTAATTAAATCCACTTGTTTTCATTCTTTAATTTTAAGATTTATTTAAAGCTATCATGTCTTTTCTTCTTTAAACACTATTGATATTTATGTCATGAGTTATAATACGTGCGGCCACCTTTATATTTTCTTTATTCCATTGAATATTTAAAAAATATCTACTTTATATACCATTGTCCGTTATATTCTCTCTCTCTTTCCTAACAGCCTCCAATCAATGAGATAATTACTCAGTTTTTTATTTGTCAGTCTCTTGAACTTATTTATACTTTTAATACACAGGTATTTCTCCTAAATGTGAAGATGCGTTGCATTCAAATGCATAACATAGCAGAAATTTTTGAAGAATGCTGAGGCTATTTATTATTCCTGTTGTAGGTAATGCTACTGAAAACATTTTATACATATCTCCTTATACTTCACGTATCTTGAAATAAATTTCCTAGAAGGTAAAAGAGGTTAATTTCTGTATCACACAGCATGGGAATCTTCAATTTCATTATAAATTTATACATTTTAAGAAAGAAAATGGTTGCTATAAAATATTTTAAAATTTCCAAATTTTCCCCTCAATAGCCTTTTACAAAACTATTTGTCTCCAAGTTAGAATTCTCTTGTATTTAATTTTTGCTAGTCTGACACAAGCTGTTTTAGAATACAGTAGGCTAGTATCACTATTGGGCCTTTAAGAATTACTACAGTTTTTATCATCATTAAATAATGACTGATAATTTTGTATTTTGTTCCTGCATAGGTACACCACACTAGTTTCAAAACATAAACTGGAAAGCTTTCACTATTACATTTTTAGACCTCATGTTTCAACTTGACCTAATGCATAAATTTCATAATTCTTAATTATTATTGACCTGTGCATCTCTCTCTTGTATTATTATTGTTCTGTTTCTGCATTTGCTTTTGGTGATAATTGTTATGTTTTAATAATGTTAATGTTAACTTATTTTGGTATAAATACCTTTAATTTATATGTATTTTGCATTTTTCTTTTCTTTCTACTGAATTGGTTAGTTTAACTCTAGTGTAATGAACATTAAAACCAACAAAAATGGATATTCTTCACATTGTTGTCTCATTCTTGTTTTAGTTTGAATAAAATTTTAATTTAAATTTTTGATTGATTATTCTGTATTTAGGAAACTAACCATGACATTTTTTGTTTTAATTTGTTGATATGGTATCTCATTAATCACTTCCTTAGTCTTTAACCTTGCTTTTTCTGGGGAGAACAATGTCTTTTGTTGTAGTGTTCCATTATTTTAAAGCATATCTGGATTTGTTTTCTAAAATATTTTATGATTTTTCTATGTGTATCTACCTAAATACATGTTATTTCAAGACATTAACCAATAAATTTCCTCCTTGCTAATTAAAACCACATAAAATTTTGTGTTCTTCATTCACTTTATTTTTTTAATGTCTTCATATCAGAGTGTTAAATCATCTTTTTCATGACCATTATCATCATTTTTCTGTACTTTTTCATTATTACTTTTATTATTTATCACCACTGTCAAGTCCCTTTTTCTCTGTGTTGGGCATTGGCCTAAGATATTATAATGAAGAGACCTCAACAACTCAGTTGTGAGATAAGACAGGACAGTTATTTCCATTGGCTTCATTGAGTTAAAGTCGCTGTCAGTACCATCTGCCTTTCAGCCCAAAGGAAGAGAGTACACATTGCATGGAGAGGAGGCTTCCTAATGCCTCATCAGAACTTAAGTGACATGACTACAGCTGGCTGCAAAGGAAGTTTCAAAATTGGTCTTTAGCTCAAAATGATGTTCATCTTTAAAACTCAAAGGTATATGATCTATATTACCAAAAATTGTAGTAGATTATATTCTTAGGGATAGGGACAGTCCCTGACATTGGACATGCCTCTGTACAATGAAGAATCTGTGTATGTCTTCTTCCCATGCTAGTACTCAGTGACACAGTGGCCCCCTGCCCAAAAGACAGAACCTAATGCTTCTGCCCGCTCCCATAACCTATGTGTGAAGGAAGCAAAAATAGGAGCCTCCAGATTTAACGAAAGCAAACTGACTATAAAGTGCTCTGATGTCTCTCATTTTCTGGAAATAGAGTTTTTCTATTTCTCATCATATTTAGAGATCAGTCTCCCTAAATTCTAGATACCTGAATTTCTATGTGCAAAGGTCTGTGGACCAGTTTCTTTCTTTTTCTGAGTATGTCATATCCTCAGTTTTTGTCACTTTTCTGTATATTATGCATTTCAGTGTGTTTCAAGTCGTAGGGGATTTCCTACTGTAGCTCATACATTTCTGGAAGTTTGTTGTATCATTTCATATATTCTATATATTTGTATAACCTAAATTCTAAAATTGTTCCAATTCATTATTCTTTCTTAGTTGGCTTATGATATTTAGATGATATTGAAGATCCCTAATAAAAGAATGAGATGTATTAGTCTTGAACTAAGATAAGGAAGTAATAGCATTTTAATTCTAATTTCTTCATAGCATTTAATGGTTATGTAGCAATTTATGATTTGATTAAATCCATGGAATTTGGGATTTTTTTTTCACTGATGATTTAGATACTGTTGTAGTTAGCTTTGATTATTGTGAATTGATTCTAGACAACGAATGCAATCCTCATTTCTTTTTTTTTTTTTTCAGATTTAGGCAAGGCCATAAGCCATAATTCTTGCAGTTCTAAAAGAAGTAAAGCTTCCCACACGTTGCCCTGTCTGTTTAAGGACAGTATTAGCATTACGGTTTCCTGAAGTCCAAAATTGTTTATTCTATTTGATTTTCTCCTCTGAACACATTGAAGGATAATTCAAAGTAAATTTTAGTGAAATACACAGAGGTCATGTAATATGCTATATGATATGTATTAATACTATGTATGCATGTTCACATATATATAACTGTACACATATAATTATCACATACGCACGTCATATATAATTACCCTATATATGATATGATTGTATAAATATTGGTCAACTTTCTGCTTTTATAAAAAGAATATATGTGTTTCTGACATTTTTCCTTATGTTGTATGAGTTCTATCAATACTTTCTGACTGAAGCCCTTAGAGCTACACTAAATTCCTACTATGTATGCAGAAAAAAAATCCTAAAATAATTAATATTTTTTTGTGCATTTGTGTGTTGCAACCGCTATTATCTTGACACCCACAATTCTTGTCATTGTAATAGTTCTGGGAATTTATCCAAAACTTTTGCCCTCACTTGCTCTGGAAGTTTAAAAGACAAGTTCATTGAAAATTGGCATTTTGCTTTTTCAAGGAAAATTGTTACTAGAATTGTGGTCTTGAGTTACATGTATCAGCACTGTTTGATATTTCTGCTTATGGTATAAAGATTACAATAGTTTAATAAAACAATACCACTCTTCCTTCAAAGCCAATGTAGTTCAACAGACCTGACAAATTTGGCTTCATCTAATAAGAATGGAATGGTTATATAAGTCAGGATACTTTGCTAAGTTTTAGAGCCTTTGATTGGCTGTATCCATTGCCTTAGGCATATACTTCTAAAAGCTAATTTTTGACATTTTGTGACTTAGACTGCCACATAATTTTAACTTGAAAGTGCATCAAAATATAACTGCTATAAGAAAAGACAAGTGAAATTGTAAAATATTACATTAGTATTTTGGAAAATAGAAATAATAAAATGCTAACAAGAGAAAAAAGAAATGTTACTTGAAAAACATGTGACAAAATATTTTTTGAAACAAAACCTAGCATGAAACTAGGTTTTGTATAGTGGTTTGGCAACATCAATGTAAATACTAATAGACATCTATTTAATACAAGATCTTACTATTGGAAATTAACCCTGTAAATGTATTTTCACCTATTTACAGAGTCATGTGCAGTCAATATCTATAAATGGGAAAATATTAAAATTTTCTGTGTTTATAAATAGAATGCAATGTTATGAAGGTACAAGGTACATCTTTAGGTCAGTGTTCTATGTTGTATAAAAAAATTATAACAGACGCCACAGTTTACAATAATGCATATTTATTTTCTCTTATTTTTTTAGGGTTGGGACTGGGACTCCATACATTGCTTACTTGGAGTTTCTCAGGTCTCTTGTGGCTGCAGTGAAGTTTCACTAGTTATAATCTAGAAGTTCAGTTGGGGAAGAATGTGCATTAAGGCTCTTCAGCTCACTGGAGCAATTAAGGCCCTTGTGGATGTAGGATTGAGAGACCCTGTTTAGGCTGCCTGTTGCCTAAAGGCTGCCTCAGCTCCCAGAGGCCATAGTTTCTATGGCAGCCTGAATTTCTTTCCACATGGTCACTAACTTCATGAAATAAGTAAGGAGAGGCTCTGGAGAACATCTCTTAGCAAGTTAGTCTTATCTCTCAGTCCTATCACATTCCATCACCTTAGCCATAGATTGGCCATCCTCCAGGTGAGGGGATTATGCTACAATGTGGGTACAGGAGTCAGGGGCTTTGTGGGTTGTAAATAAGGTTGCTTACCACAAACCATGTGCTCATATGGAATAATTTTCAGACATGGTCTCAAGTGAAGAAGAAAGGATATTATTATTTTTGTGTGTGAATGTGTTTATTTCATCTCTGAAGAAAATCAATAGAGGAGGATACTTGGTGGAAAGAGGATTTTCAATTAATTTGTAAATGTATTTTTCAGTGTTGCAATTTTTATATGTCGTGCACATATACCTGTTGTGAATTATGATATTCCATGCTCAATTAAAAAAAATAAGATCAATTTTGCAAAATTAATTAATATTAAGCAACACCATTTTTCAAATGATTCAAGAATCTAAGTTCTAAATTTCAATTTTGTCTTTAGCAATTCACAAAGTCACTTAATCATTCTGAAATCCATTCTCATGACTTATAATACAGTTCAAATAAATAATGTCTCAAAATGTTTCCAAATGTACCATATTGTAAGTCAATCAAAGCAGTCACTAAAACCATATTAGAATAGAATGAATTTTTACATACAGATAAAGATAAGAACGATATTTAAAGTACAGAATGAAGTTAGAGGACAAGAACAAAAGAAACTCTCAAGCACACTGAGACCAAGTTGAGAAAGGACAAACAAAGGGAAAAGGTTTGAAAAAAGAAAATATAATCAAAGAAGAGTAGGAAAGCTTTGAAACTGGGGCAAAGCTCATGTTGAAATGACTTAAATATCATAAAAACAGAAAACCCATAATGGACATAATATGTACTCAAAGTATTCTATTTTGGGGAATTCTGAGATTGAATTACAGTCTCCCACCTACTAAGGATGTGCTCTCCCACAGAATAAAAGTTCTAGCCCCTTTTACACTATTTTTAACTAAATTTTTACTTTGATATAATTATAGGTTTGCATTTAATTGAAAATGATAACAGTATATATAATTTCTCCCAAAGATAAAATTCTTACAAAATTATAATGCAATGTAATAACTAGGATATCAACATTAATACAAACAATATTTCCGTCATTATGAAGGTCCCAGACATTGCCCTTTTATTGACACACCCATTTATTTCCTGTCACCTTTCCTTAACCTTCAGCAACCATTAATCTGCTTTCTATTTGTTAATAATTATTTCATCTAAAGAATAATATGGAAGTGGAATCATATGGTTTCTAATGTTTTGATGCATTTTCTCTCAGCATTATTCTCTGGAGATTTGTTCATGTGACTTCATTTATCAATAGTTTGTTCCTTTTCATTCCACGGTACAAAGGCAGTTCACACTGTTTCACTACTTGTTCTTGAAGGACGTCTAGGTTGTTTACGGTTTGAGTTTTAACACAGTCGTCATAAACATTTGTGTACAGGTTTTTGTGTGCACATATGTCTTTATTTCTCTGGGAATATCCCGAGGAATGCAATTGCTGCATCTTTTGTAGCTGCATAATTAGTCTTTTTTTTTTTTTTTTTAAGGAACTAAAGTTTGCTTTTTAAAGTTGCAATTTCATTTTCAGTTCCCACCAGCAATGCAGACATGATCCAATTCCTTCATATCCTCACCAGTATTTAGTTTTGTCACTTTGCTTTTTTAGGCATTCTGATTGCAGTATAGTGATAGATCATTTGGCTTTCATTTGTGTTTCCTAATTGTTAATGATGTTTAATAATTTTCCACTTGCTTATTTGCTTCTGTTCACGTTCTTCAGTAAAATGCCCCTTTGTGTCTTTTGTCAATATTATAATTGCATTGTTTAAATGTTCAAAATTGTATTATAGAAGTAATGCATCTTTATATAATTAAGATAAGCTCCTTCATGGTATATCTGGGTTGCAAACATTGTCTTTCAATACGTAGCTCTTATTTCCAATTTTTAACAGGGTCTTTCACAGAGCAAATGTTTTTAATTTTGATGAGAACAAGTTTACCAATTTTTCCCTTTTTCTTTTGTTGTGTGTTAAATCTATGAAGGCTGCCTAGTCCGGAATTCTGAATATTTTCTTATTTTTGTTTGTTTGTTCTAAATGTCTTATAATTTTATGTTTTATATTTAAGACCAGGATCTACTTTGATTTAATTTTTTCCTAAGTGGTGAGACTTAGATTGACGTTCTTATGATCCCTCTGTGAATGTTCAGCTGCTTCAACACAATTGGGTGATCAGTCTCTCTTCTTTTGATTTGCCTCTGTATCTTTGTCAAAATTGAGTTGGGCAATTTGTCCAAGGTCAAGTTGAAGATATTTGTGTGTTTGTGTGTGTGTGTGTGTGGGGGGGTTCTATTTATCTTCTATTTATTTTTTTTTATAATATTTTTATTTCATTTTTATGTGGTGCTGAGGTTTGAACCCAGTGTCTCACATGTGCTAGATGAGCACTCTATCACTGAGCCACAACCCCAGCCCTATTTTCTACTTCTATTTAGGGTGTTTTTTATTCTTTTCAATTGATCTTTGTGTATTCTTCCAGCAATTCCACACAGTCTTGATTACAATAACTATAGAATGTATCTAGAAATTGTGTAGAATTATCTTTCCTCATTTATACTTTACCCTAACTTTAATTATTTTACCTATTGCAATTAAATTTCTTCTATATGTAAATCTCAAAATGATATTGTGTATACTTACAAAAATATTGATATTTTAAGGAAATTTTGTTAAACCTATATAACAATTTGGGACTTTTGTCTGCTAATCTATGAGTATTTTATATAAAAATTAAAAATTATTATCTTGATTCAAATTATATAAAGCTTTTCATCTTTTAGTAGTATTTTATTTTGAATATTAGAGTCTTAGTATTCATAGCTTCTATATAAAAATAGAAATTATTTTGTATAATTACCGTATACCTTGCAACCTTGCTAAACTTACATATTAATTTTAAAAATGTTCTTAATAAGTTTATTTGAATGTTTTATATAGACAATCATCATATCTGCAACTACTGATTGCTTTATTTAATCCTTTCTGCTTTGTATGCCTTTATCTCCCTTTTTTAGCCCATTGCACTAGAATTTTTAGCACTGTGTTGGGTAGCAGTTCTCACAATGAACATTTTTGCCTTGTTTCTATTCCTAGGGGCAATGTAATCTATTTACATTAATTTGTTTGTGTATTTTAAGCCAGTCTTTCATTCCTGGAATAAACCCCATTTGTTATGGATATAATTATTTTTATATATTACTAAATTCTCTATGTTAATATTTTCCTCAAGACTTTGCCATCTATATTTAAGAGGAGTATAGTTCTGAAGTTTTCTTTTTTTTATACTGATTATATGTTTTGGTGCCAGGGTAACTAACACTAGCTGTAATAAGTGAACTGGAAAGTGCCCCATTCTCCTGTGATTGACAGAAAAAAATGTGTAGAATTGGTATTAACTCTTATATAAATTTTTGGTTATATTCTTCAGTGGTTTCTTTAAAAAAAGAATTAATAAATGGGATGGATTCAAATTAAAAAGCTTTTTCTCAGCAAAAGAAATAATAAAGTGAGGAGAAAGCCTACAGATTTGGAGAAAATCTTTACCACATCTACTTCTGATAAAGCATTAATCTCTAGGACATATAAAGAACTCACAAAATTTAACACAAAAAAAACCAAATAACCCAATCAATAGATGGGCTCAGGAACTGAACAGACACTTCACAGAAGATGAAATACAATCAATCAACAAATATGTAAAAAAGTGTTCAACATCTCTAGCAATTAGGGAAATTCAAAACAAAACTATTCTAAAATATAATCTCACTCCTGTCAGAATGGCAAACATCAAGAATACAGGCAACAATAAATGTTGGCGAGGATGTGGGGAAAAGGCACACTCATACTTTGCTGGTGGGACTTCAAATTGGAGCAACCACTATGGAAAGCAGTATGGAGATTCCTCAGAAAATTGGGAATGGAATCACCATTTGACCCAGCTATCCCACTTTTTGGTTTATACCCAAAGGACTTAAAATCAGCATGCTATAGTGAACCATTTACTTTTAATGTAATAATTGATATATTATGGCTTCAATGTGTCATTATATATTTTCTATTTGTTTTCTGTATTTTAATTTTCCTTTTATCCATGAATTATTTGAATATCTTTAGGTAAGGTAATTCATTCATTTTGCTTATTAGTATATCTTTTATATAGCCTCGTAGTTTTGCTCCAGATTGTGCATTTAATATGCAGAAGTTGTCTCAGTCTACTTTTTCATCATTTTACTAGTTCAAATGAACTGCAACAACTTTTTTTTCACTTTAAGTTATTTTATTCTCCCTATTTTGTGACTGTTAAATAGTTCCTCTGCATAAATTTTGAACCATTTTACACAGCATAATGTTTTTCTTGATTCATAAGATGATTTAGAAAACTGAAGAAGAAAAATGTTCTGGTTTGCTGTGCTCATTCTTCTTTTCTGGTATTCCAATATACTTTCTTTTATTTTATCCTTCATGCTTTAAACTTTTCTTGAGACAGTTCTTTCTAAATAGTCCAATTGGCAATAGATAGCCTTCCTTTTTTAATATCAGAATGTTTTAATTTCCTTTTTATTCCTGAAGGATAGTTTCACTGTTTGTAGGATTCTGAATTGACAGTTCTTGCATTTAATCACTTAAAAGTTACCATTTTCTTTTTTCTGGCCTCCCTAATTTCTGTGACAGATTCATTTTAATTCTAATAGTTTCCATCTATTGGCAGGGTGTTTATCTCAATTCTTTGTAATCTATAGGCTTAAGTGTCTTGGAGAATTGGAAAATTTTCAACTGGTTTTTTCAAGACTTTTCCTAACCTCTTTCTTGTTTCATTCCAGTGAAATAAGATGAATACTAGACATTTGTTATAACCCCTTTATTCCCTTAGGCTCTATTAATTTTTTTCATTTAGTCCATCTTCTCTCTTTTGTTTAGATTGAATAATATCTAGTTCAATTTTCCAGTTTGCTAATTATTTTCTCTTTCTTCTCCAGTCTATGAGTGTACCCATTGGGCTTTTGAATTTTTGTTATTATATTGTTTTTAGGTATATATTTCCTACTGAATTCTTCTTCACAACTTATTTTTCGTTGCCATGATTCTATTTCTTTTCTGAGATTTTTAATATTTTCCATTTTCTCTAAGTGTATCCATAATTGCTTTATGGAATATTTGAAGAATAATAGTTGATTTTAAATTCTATTTTCATATAATTCAGCCTTTCTGCCTTCTTGGTGTTGGCACATCTATTGACTGTAATGTTTCATTTAATTTGAGATATTTTGTTTTTAGAATGACGAATTTTTTTAATTGAAGTCTGGACATTTTCTTAATATGTTCTGTTATTAATAATCTTATTTAAACATGTTATAATTAACTTTTCAATTTTTCTTTGGCAAGGTAAGTAACAATACCACTATATTACTGCCAAAGGTCATTAAAAGTTCAGATTACTCACTCAGCCTCCATTGACACTCAAAGATTGGGCTCCTCATTACTGCATGGTGAGAGAGCTCTCAACCTCCACATGCAGGAAGAGAGTATCAGCTTCATCCCCAGCCTTCTCTGACATGGCAGGGGTATGTTCAGAGCATGATTATAGCACCATAAGGGTGGAATCCTAGCCTTCTAACTCAGCTGTTTTCTTCCATGTATGGGTTTGGGGAAACTTTATCCATGTGCTTTGCAGGCATATAGTATTTATTTTCTAAAAGTTGTCTATATTGAGCACCTTCTTTCATGGTCCTTTGGCTTGAGAGGACTTTTGTTGGGGATTCTTTATTGTCTGCTCTTATGGTATTTATGAGTTATCTGCTGCTTTTGGTCCAAAAAGAGTGAGACTGAATTAAAATCCAGGGAATTCACCCCTGAGGTTTTCTCTAGGTCTCAAGTTTCTAGCAGTCTTCCTTCTATCTTTCAGAATGTACTCTAAGTTTTTTGTTTGTAATTTCCAAGACTTCTAGCTGTATCTCAAAATCTATTCCGTATTTCCAGAAACAGGCAAAAACTAGTTTTTTTTAAAACATGAACTTAAATCTTACCCTATCATACCAAGGATTTGAGACAGATTATAAAAAGATGGTTAGAATGAAATTGTTGACAGCATAGATTTAATTGTATTTCTTTGTGTATAACTTTCAAAAAAGAAAGACAACTTAAGTATCATACTTCCATGACCTCTTTCTCTATGTTCCCTTTCTTAAGAATTGCTATCTGTTGTAATATAGCACATCATTTGAGAAATTAAGCATTTGTCATTATATAAAGAATTTAAAGTATATACTATATATATAGTAGAAATATATTTGTATGTATGTGCATATATACATGTATATGCATTTTCTTTTTCCTCTAATTATAATTTAGTCACTAAAAACAGAACTTCCTAAAAAATATGAATCTTTTTTTATATATAAAAAATGTTCAACATTCTTAGCAATCAGGGAAATGCAAATCAAAACTACATTGAAGTTTCATCTCACTACAGGGAGAATGGCAATCATCAAGAATAAAAATAATAATTACAGACAAGAACGTAGAGGAAATGTATCCTCTGTTGGGACTTCAAATGGGTACAACTACTTTGGAAAGCAATATGGAGATTCCTCAGACACTGTCAATGGGAATGTAAATTAGTACAACTATTATGGAAAATAGTATGGAGGGTCCTTCAACAACTAGAATTTAGCAATCCCAAAACTAGGTATTAGCCAAAGGAAAGGAAATCAGTATGTCAAAGAGACACCTGCACTTCCATGTTTATTACAGCATTAATCCCAATAGCCAAGATATGGAATCAACCTGGATCTTCATCAATGGCTGAATAGATAAACAAAATATGGTATATATACACAATGGAATATTATTCAGCGATAAAAAATATCGAAATCCTATCATTTATGGCTACATGGGTGAACCTGAGGACATATTAAGTGAAATGTCAGGCACAGAAAGATAAATACTGCATGTTCTTACATTGGGAGGCTCAAAAAGTTAATCCAAGAGAAATGGAGAACAGAATTAGGTAGTTGTCAGAAACTGGAAAGGGTGAGAGGGAGAGGAGGGTAGACAGATGATGGTTAATGGGTAAAGGGGTATATGTTTCAAAATAGCCAGTAGAGAGTCTTATGAATGTTTTCAACAAAAAGAAATGGTACATGTTTGGGGTTATGGATATGCGAATGTCCTCATCTGACCATTATATATTATATACATGTACTTAAATATCATACTGTACCCCACAAAAATGTACAATTATTACATGCCAATTATAATTTAAAAGAAGAATTTAAAATACATTTTATTCCTTCTTGATCCTGCTTACCATCATTAAACAAATACAATCAGGAACCATTTTTACTGCAAAGTCCAGTAATTCTGCAGTCACAATGATTTTTCTAAGCACTACATTATTCTCACATTTCCAATTGATTCTCCTATCTTTTGTAATAAAATTCAAATTACTTTCTCTTTAAAATGTATAGAAGCATAAATATCACATAATAGATCAATGGTTTTGATTTAAAATTTTAATATTTTTCTCATCATGGATTCTTTTTGCATTAAAAGATTTCTTAAAAAGAAAAGATTAGGAATGGAACCACCATATAATCCAACTATCCTACTCCTGGTATTTCTAGCACACTAGTGTGCTTAGATAAAAATGTTTTATATAAGAGCACCTCAGTATTCAGTGTAACTGTGTGATTATGTAGCAGTGAACTTGATCTCACAAAATATCAGTTTTACTTAGTATGCTAAATATATTTTTAATATTCTACCATATGTAAATATTTGAAATTTGTATCATACTTAAAAAAGAAATGGAGAGGTACTCTGAGTAGGATGCTGTCAAATAGTTTCCTATATTGGCTTTGTAAATATTTTATCTTACCTAAGAGGGTGCCGGTTCCTCCATATCCTCATCGACACTTGATTTCATCGATCATTTAATGATATTTATTCTGAGTGCTATATGTCAGTGTCCAATGAGAGTTTCAATTTGCTTTCCCACTTTATGAAGCATTTGTTACGTGCTTCTTGATAACATGATATCCGCTTTGGCAAAGTTTTATTTAAGTATTTCAGTTTTTCATTTTTTGTGTCTCTCTTCTTCTGATTGACTTTCAGTGATTTTGTTTTAAATTTTTTTTTATTGTTGGTTGTTCAAAACATTACATAGTTCTTGACATATCATATTTCACATTTTGATTCAAGTGGGTTATGAACTCCCATTTTTACCCCATATACAGATTGCAGAATCACATCAGTTACACTTCCATTGATTTACATATTGCCATACTAGTGTCTGTTGTATTCTGCTGCCTTTCCTATCCTCTACTATCCCCCCTTCCCTCCCCTCCCCTCCCCTCCCCTCTTCTCTCTCTACCCCCTCTACTGTAATTCATTTCTCCCCCTTGTATTATTTTTCCCTTTCCCCTCACTTCCTCTTGTATGTAATTTTGTATAACCATGAGGGTCTCCTTCCATTTCCATGCAATTTCCCTTCCCTCTCGCTTTCCCTCCCACCTCTCATCCCTGTTTAATGTTAATCTTCTTCTCATGCTCTTCATCCTTACTCTGTTCTTAGTTACTCTCCTTATATCAAAGAAGACATTTGGCATTTGTTTTTTAGGGATTGGCTGGCTTCACTTAGCATAATCTGCTCTAATGCCATCCATTTCCCTCCAAATTCTATGATTTTATCATTTTTTAATTCAGAGTAATACTCCATTGTGTATAGATGCCACATTTTTTATCCATTCATCTATTGAAGGGCATCTAGGTTGGTTCCACAGTCTTGCTATTGTGAATTGTGCTACTATGAACATCGATGTAGCAGTGTCCCTGTAGCATGCTCTTTAGCATCTTGTTTTTCTTTTTCCCTCTCATTATTTCTTGATATGGATTACTTAGATAACTGATTTTAAGCCCTTGTCCTTTTCAAATATATGCATGCAGGGGTATAAACTGTCCTTTGATTACACCATTAGGTATATCCTACAAATTTTGATATCTCATATTTTCATTACCATTTATTTAAACATTGTTTCTAACTTCTGTTGAATTTTTTTATTTAGAGGATTAATTATATTTTTTAACTTAATTTCCAACATTTGATTATTTTAATAGCTGTTTTCATTTGTTTGCTGTATTTCTGAGCTATAAATTTACTGGGATTCTGTAATGCAGTTTGCATCAAACCTTTCATATTTTTTGAGGCTTGCTTTATTTTTTTAAATTTATTGTTTTAATTTTTTAAAATTTTTTATTAGTTATTCGAAACATTACAATGATCTTGACATATCATACATTTGATTCAAATGGGGTATGAATTCTTATTTTTCCACGTGTACAGATTGCAGGATCACATTGGTTGTACAGCCACATTTATACATACAGCCATACATACTGCTACCCTTCCTATCCCCCCTCCCCTCCCATCACCTCTCTCCACCCAATCTACTGTGACACAATTCTCTCTCTCTCTCTTTTTTTTCTTCCCGCTCACACCATCTTATATGTAATTTTGCGGGTCTCCTTCCATCTTCTGTGCAATTCCCCTTCTCTCTCCCATTCCCACACACCTCTTGTCCCTATTTAATGGTAATCTTCTTCTCATGCTCTTCCTCCCTGCTCTGTTTTGAGTTGCCCCCTTATATCAAAGAAGGCATTTGGCATTTACTCCTTAGGGATTTGCAAGCTTCACTCAGCATAATCTGCTCTAATGCCATCCATTTCCCTGCAAATACCATGATTTTGTTATTTTTTAGTGCTGAGTAATATTCCATTGTGTATAAATGCCACATTTTTTTTTATCCATTCATCTATTGAAGAGCATCTGGGTTGGGTCCACAGTCTAGTTATTGTGCATTGTGCTGCTATGAACATTGATGTAGCAGTGTCCCTGTAGTATGCTCTTTTAAGGTCTTTTGGGTATAGTCCTAGAAGGGGAATAGCTGAGTCAAATGGTGGTTCCATTCCCAGCTTTCCAAGGAATCTCCATACTGCTTTCCAAATTGGCTGCACCAATTTGCAGTCCCACCAGCAATATACAAGTGTACCCTTTCCCCACATCCTCACCAACACTTATTGTTGTTTGACTTCATAATGGCTGCCATTCTTATTGGAGTGAGATGGTATCTTAGAGTGCTTTTAATTTGCATTTCTCTGATTGCTAGAGATGTTGAGCATTTTTTCCTGTATTTGTTGATTGATTGTATAACTTCCTCTGAGAAGTGTCTGTTCAGATCCTTGGCCCATTTGTTGATTGGGTTATTTGTTTTCTTTTTGTTTAATTTTTTGAGTTCTTTATATACTCTGGAGACTAGAGCTCTATCTGAAGTGTGAGGGGTAAATATTTGTTCCCAGGATGTAGTTTCCCTATTTACCTCTCTTATTGTTTCTCTTGCTGAGAAAAAACTTTTTAGTTTGAATACGTCCCATTTGTTGATTCTTGTTATTAACTCTTGTGCTATGGGTGTCCTATTAAGGAATTTGGAGAATACATATTCATATACATTTTTTCAAGGATTTGAAAACCCAAATTCTATTTTTACCTTGACAATAATTTATATTAGTTTTAAATTTTATTTATTTAGTTTTGGAATCTATCATAAGAGATCAATTTGTTCCTTTCTACAATACAATGATTTAGGTAGAGCAAATGCTACTCATGATCACAATATTAAAAATGAAAATAGGGAGATTCAATATCTTCTGCAAAGGGTTTAAGTCCACCTACCTATAATACATATGGTGCCAAGGTAAACTGGAAAAATATATTTGAGATTGCTTGTGTAACTGCATGTTCTGTACATGGGAATATCATGTGATGTTATCATAAGTATTTTTTAATTAAAAAAAGGATAGCTCAGATACTATTTAAAACTGTAGCTCTCATTACCAAGTATCACTCTGTAGTTAACTCCAGCATGCAGATACACTACTCCTTACTAGTACCTCTTTCTCCACACACACAATTGCTTTTTGAGAATTTTGAAGCCTAATTAAGAATCAGCTATTTACATGGCATATTTTCTGGAAGATTTCAAAGGGTTAACATTTGAATTTTCAGCCTAACTTTGCCATAAATCTCCCTCCATTTTTTTTGTAGAAGAGGTATAAATAAAAAGGCTTACAACTTAGATTTAAGGATCCTTTTTGGGTGGAGATTGCATGGTGGTTATAAGCTTTAATCTTGACCTACACTTCCTCTTTTAAAAATAGACTCTAAGCATTGTTCCCTGGATATAATTATAAATGATCTTTCCAGAAAAAGTACAACTCTGTTTGGAAAGAACCTAGTAAGTACTATTGAAATCTGTGTGATTGAGGGTTGGGCAGACTCTAAGAGGCTAAAACCAGAAATTCCTTAAAGCCATGACATTCTTTCATTGTGGCCAAGTAGCACACATGGAGGGAAGAATCCTGTCTAGTTCTAAAACATTTGGATGAAGATATTTCACAGGATTAAATTTTCTTTGAAATGACTTTAAACTCCTATTTTAAGATCTGGCATCTGAGTTTGTGCCATTGTAAACATAGGACTTGTGTTATTTTGTTTTTCTACTAAAATGAGCATAAGTAGACTATTCAGAAAGAACTGGCATTAATCTTATGGCCCTCAGCTAATCAAAATGGGCAGATGTTGGCATACTTTCTTTAAATGTAAAGACTTTGTCCTTTATCATAGTGGGCACTTTTGGGAATTTAAAGAACCTTTATTTACAAGAAGAAAATAATGTCCTCAGTGCACTGTGATTGATTTTCAGCGTCCAATACTGCAGCAAGTAGTACAGTATAACATTACTGCTCTAGTTTCATGAATTAATCTAAATCAGGGCATTTCATCTGCAGATTTTAATCAATATGAACAAAGTTGGAAACTCTTACATGTTGAGAAGAAGAATCTCAAGAATTGTCTGACTTTGAGAAGGCTCTTGTTGTTCTCAAATATTACTTTAAAATGTTCTTATGCATTGAGGATTTAGCTCATTGTAGATTATGTGCTTAGTATAAGCATCTGGGTTTGATGCCAGTGTTACACACACACACACATACATTCTATCTTAAATTTTTAAAGTAAAACTCTGAAATAGTATTTTTTAAATCAAATATCATCAGATAGTGGATGCTTTACATCATTTTTAAAATTACATAATTTATCCAAAGTGAATTTCAATATTACAATTCGAGGTTGTCAATCATTCCATAAAATATAATTTTCTAAACTGAAAACAGGAAAAAGACATTCAATCGTTTAAGCTGAGCAAAAGACAAAGTTCTTGATGACTTGATTCAGAAGAATGTTCCAATGATTCTTGTCTATGTCTACTCGCAAAAAATATTTGCAGAAAAGTCTTAAAATTAATGACAGGATATTTGCATGGGCCTATCTTCCTGCTTTCCTCTCCTTCATAAGAATTTATTGGCAACATCTTCTGGGCTAGATAAGGTGCTAAATGTGGATAATGTAAAGATAAATGCAGCAAGCTTTCTGCTATAGGGTATGAGGAAGTGTACATATAAACAAAACGTTTATTATCAGCCGTGTTATACAGAGGTTTAAACAAAGGCCTACAAAACATAAATATATAGAATAATTTCAGATGTATGAATAAAAAATCACTTCACAGAAGACGCATAATTTAAGCAGAGCCTTTAAAACAGTTGAAAAGCTTAAAAAGAGGAAAATTCTTGTCAATATTAAAAGCATATGCTAAATCTTAATTCAGAACAAAAATCCAAGTAAAATTTTAATGGGCATTAGAATCAACAGTGAGGTTCTTTCAAATGATATCTACTACTTTCCAACTCATCTCAAGAATTTCCTATGCCTGGCAAACCTTGTTCAAGATTTATTACAGAAAGGAGTCACTGCAAATATTGTGAAAGTATTATTTCTTTCAGGTATATGGGAGGCAGAAAGTGATCTGGAACTACTGGTTAGTGCAAAACTACCATTGACACTTGGACAAACTGCTTACAGTGTTTAAAGAGACAGCTAGCTTTGCAAGAGAGTTCTGTCTGTATGACCAACATCAAGCAAGTACACCTGTCCAAGAATGAAGATGTACTCACAAGAGCTTCTCCAATAGGATGTGTTGGAGACTTCATTGTGGATATAGGGACGGCGACTTGTTTGGCTTATCATATGAATCTCTAGCACACTTACTTGGAGTATAGTCCAAGTCCACGTGCATGAAAGTCACCTGGAATGTCAACATAAATGAATTCCTGGGATGCTTGAAAGATGTGCTGAATCATAGCATCTGGGTATGAAAGTAGTGATTGGCCTTTAATTGCTTGGCACGTGATACTCCCACTGTTAAAGTCAGAGATGGAAGAAACTAAGTCCTGAACATGATGAAGTCAGTATTCCTTCTCCACTGACATTTTTTTCAACGGAAGCAGATGAAGGTAGGATATAGCAGAAATAAGCAGTTGTCCTTCTCTAAGTTTCACCACCAACTTCTCTGAAACTATTTCTTCATCTTCACATCTAGTTCAAAAATTGTTAAAGTAGATGATTTTTGTTTTTTCCTAATACTCATGCTTTCATCCAGGTAGCAGTTTTTTTTCCTAGTGCCAACTCTGTGGTAAGCATTTCTGTATGAAAAGAATAGATAAAATACTTTCAGGGAGCATGATAGGTTCAGACACTGCTCAGTTGTCAGATGATATAATTTGTCAGTGGTCAGATGATATAATCTTGGTGCTGTACATGGGACTACCACATTCAGAAAGACTATTCATCTCAGCAAGGCTATTTTTTTGTATGTGTCTGAGCAAGCTCTGAGAATTAAATTTTCTCTATTCTGAAAGCTCCGTTAAGGTAGATTTATAATAATTGCCCTTTGGAGCTCTGGGGGACTCTCACTTTAAAAGAACCTTAATGGATACAAAATAGTTTATTCCTCAATCCTTCAGGGCACAGAAGTCAATTCTGTGAATTAACTTTTAGTACAGTACCTACTGTTGAAAGGCCAAATTCCCTTTTGGGATATCAGAATGATGAATCTTTGGACTGACAATAAACCTTTAGGGAATCAAGGAGAATCCAGGTTATGATAGAAGATCATGGAATTATGAAGGGAAAGTAGAATATTGTAAAACTTTAGGATTTTTAAGAGACCCCGAGGCATCTTCTTGAGTCAATATATGGATGTTTTAGTTTCTTCCTTCCAGGGTAAATTGTTCACAGTGCATTTTGGGTGATCATGAATGTCCTGAAGAAGAGGTGTGTGAATCATAAAATAAAGGTGAGTGCATTTCTAGACTCACAGAAAGCAAAATAATAAGAGGCACATTATAAAAGTATTCATCCAGTTACTGAACTTGTGAAGTTCTTTATGCTTATGTTCTGATTTATTAGCTATGAGATCTCTAGAAGCATTGACTGTGGTTAAACATTCCAGCTAATGCTATGAGCGGGTCAGAAGGAACTACAATGATAATAAAGGTTTATAAGATGTTTTTCTCAAATAGAAAATGTCTTTTTGTGGCTAGGGCCCACAAAGACCTTGTTTTTGCTTGTACTTTTCCTCCAAAATAAAGCTTCACGTCAAAGGGGTTTTTGTTCAACCTCAGGAGCATGAAGTTTTTGATGGTTTCTTATGTAATTCTGTTTTCCTAGGCTCCATGTCACAGCCTTTTCTACCACTTGAAGTCCTTGCATGTAGCTCTCCTTGTACTCAGGTTTCTTCATTCACTGCATGTTCTTACCTTACCCCACTCTACCGCCAGGCACTCGTGACAGCTCATCGCTGTTATGGCTTAATCTCTCATCTCTTTGTTGGGGTTGCATCCTGAGACTGTGTTTGTTCATTCCCTTGGGGAATGTCCTCCTCTTGATTTTTCTGCACTGGAAGCTCCTACCATCCTGAAGAGGCCGTCTCAGTTCTCGCTGTGGGGAAGCCTTCTGCAAACCTCTCAAGTCCAGCCAATTACATCTTTCTTTGTGCCATCTCAGTCCTTTCCACAAAACTCCACAGACACATCATGATTCAGGACAAATCTCTCCCTTTTCTCCCAGACTGTCAGATCAACATCCATCTGGCATTTGTTTGGCCATGCATAGATGACAGCAATAAATGATTTTTCTGTAGGGAGTCAGTAAAGAATTTCAGTTTGGATGAAATGGTGATATTAATACAGGCAAATCTCCAATTCTACCAAAAAACACATAAAGATGCTGTGAAAAAAATAGGGAAAAAAGCTTTGGGGATTCCATATATGCACAAATGAGAGATGTAGTCTTAATTTCATGATACATTGAGGTTTTTATCAAGGGAATACACTGTTGTGGGCTCTTATTGCTAAGGCCTAAAATATTCAGTGTCGTGAGGGGAAACTATATATAAATTTAAGGCATAATGAGGGCAGGAAGCAGAATTGAGGATCTTTTCTCAAATGAAGATCTTGAGGAGATTCTTCTACTGAGCAGGTAAGCCTGCACATTGAGTTGCCATAGAGACCAAATTGAAGTTAAAGACCAATTTTAATTTTTAAAAATATTTTTAATTGTAAATGGTCACAATATCTTTATTTTGTTTATTTAGTTTTTCCATGCGGTGCTGGGGATGGAATCCAGTGCCTCATGCATGCTAGGTAAGTGCTCTACCACTGAGCCACAATCCTTGTCCCCAATTTAATTTAAATCTTAGGAACTGTTGAATATGTTTTGGACAATTGAAATCCATAAGATGTTCCTCAGAAGCAAATACTAAACCATTTATTAAGGATAACTGAACAATTCTTTTTGGACTCAAGTATATCTAAAATAATCTTGTTAAACCAAATAATATGAAAAATATCCACCTCAAGAGGCTATTAGACAAAGTATACCAAAGGAATAAAAATAAATAAATAAATAAAGATAATGCCAACCAGAGAACAATGGTTCACACGTGCCATCCCAACTACTTAGGAGTCCAAGGTGGGAGGATCACTTAAGTCCACAAGTTCAAGACACCCTGGGCATGAGACCTATCTTAACAATAACAACAATAAAAACATGATAAAATCAAATTAAATATATTATAAAATAAAGTGCTCAGTATTTTTAAAGATTTAAATAAGAAACACAAAACACAGAAATTACATAATAAGAAGAAAGGAAAAATCAAAAAGACCAAATAAACCTTAAGGAAATGAAAAAAATAATTAGATTTAAATTTCAGGTTTGATGGTTAAGACTTTAACATTCATTATCACATAATTTACATTAATTGGTGTATGTCAGAAATAAAATAAGTCTAACTTGATATTGAAGTACTTCTTTCAGAATGCATGATGCAGCAAAGAACCATACTCACAGGTCCCATTATTTCCATCTACTTGGGAGAAAAAAGAAAGATTAAAATTACTTCAAGAAGTTGGAACAAAGAACATAATAAGCCCAAATAAAATAGGAGGAAGTAAAGAATAAAAACGAGATACCTCAGCACTTATATAGAAAATAAACTGTAAAGGACCCATGATGGTTAATGTCTGTGTTAACTTGATTGAGCCATGGGATGCCCAGATAGCTGATAGAATATGAGATCTGTGTGTGTCCATGAGGAGGTTTCCATAAAAGATTGAAATTTTAATTGATTGAGGAAAGAAAATTACTCTCACCAATGTGGTCATCATTTAATCCAATATGAACCTCAATAGGACAAAAAGAGGGAGAGATAATTTTCTCTCTCCTCCTGGCTGAGACATTCACCTGACCTACAGTCAGTCATTAGAGGTTCTACTTCTTGACCTTGGACTCCACTGAGAGTCAGACTATGGGCTCCCCTGGTTCTCAGGTCTTTGGAGTTGAAATGAATCATACCACCTGATTTCCTGGTTCTCTAGCTTGCAGACAGCAAATCATGGAAGCAGCCTCCATAATCGCATGAGCCATTATGTGCACCCCCTGTGGTTCTAATGCTCTATACAACCTTAATACACAGCCCAACAAATATAAGAGACTAATGAATCAGTTAACTCTTGCCCAAGTTGAGAGTATACTTAAACAACAGTGGAAATTAATATATGTAAATGCAAAATACTATAGACATATTCTGTAAATTTGAATCCTTAGATGACATAGAATAATTTGAGAAAAAAATAAAATTGCCCTAAGTGAGTGAAAACAAAATGAAAAGAAAACCTTAATTAGCTCATTAACTGTATTAGTTCATTGGAAGTAAAATGAGACCTCCCACCTCAAAACTATGCATAAATCCAAAATAGTTTTTGACCCCAACAAGAAAAGCATAATTTTAAAATTATAGAATAAATTTAACAAAATATTTTAAGGAAAGAACATGAAGAAAATTTTCTGGAATAAAAGGCAAAAAACACAAATAATACAGAAAAAAGCATCATGGTATTTACACATTCTTTCGGATAGCCCTATATAATACTTTATAAATCTAGGGGCAGCACTGTGGACTAATTGGAGAAGGGGATGCTAAAAAATTTGGCAGGAGTTCCTTTAGGTTTTGTCTTCTGCTAATCATGGCCTCATACTTGCTTATCTGATGCACATTTTAACAAAATTGTGAGAAATAAATTCTTGTTGTTGAAGTTGGTATTTTTTGTTGTAGGATCCCAAATAGACTAGACATTAGGTAACATGTAGTGATTTTAATCTGGGATCTTCTAAAAAATTGTATTCCAAATGCTGCAAAAGCTAAGATCTTTATGTTCACTTTTACTCCAGACTTGCCTTTGTGTGTGTGCGCGCGCGCGTGTGTGTGTGTGTGTGTGTGTGTGTGTGTGTGTGAGAGAGAGAGAGAGAGAGAGAGAGAGAGAGAGAGAGAGAGAAATGTCTGCATCTTTTGGTTTGGAATTTTTTGTAATATGTAGCATATTAACAATTTGGTTTTAGTTGGAAGAGTTACAAGAACATTATTCTGCTTTTCTTACAGTTTAAATTTTAAGTGAAGTTAAAAGACATAGAAGCCATCCATACTTTATAGTGCTACAGGAACAGCTCACCTTCTTCAACCATCGACCCCCTGAGTCAAGCAAGGAGGTGCTGATTAACTAACTGCCAATCAACCCTTCCAGCTTAATAACAAAAGTCCACAGAGGACTCATGGGAACTACACTGTGCCTAAGTTTTTGGTTTTCTTCACCCTAAATTAAAATGATCAGGAGTGTATAGTTTTCATGTTATCATAGAGTCAGGCCTACGGTTTCTCAGAAATTCAAATCCATAGTTGTACTTTGCAATTTTATTTTATTTTTATTTGAAATGTCTGCAACTGTGCTTCAGATGATTTCTACCCTCCGACCCTCTTCTGTGGATTCCATTGGAGTGATCGGGAGCACATTTGGATACTGCACTGAGCATGCACTTAGTAAACTACACGCCTTGCAATGACAGAGCCTCATAAACAACAGACTGGATCATTTGACCATTTCCTGTTAGGAATCTTGTCCATGACGGGATGATACACTCAGAAGAGCATTTGTTTCTACAGCTTTGTGGTGTAGCTGAAAATCACGTTCCCGTAACTGTGTGTTTAGACTGGCCAGCTCCCTGGTGAAGTCAGGTTGAAACAACTATGGAAAACTGTGGGTGGTTTCTCTCTAACACATCCTCAGGGGGGGAGAAAGTACTCAGGGCCTCACAACACAGCAGTGTGTTCCTTTTCATGTGGTGATTTCTTCCTTGTTGCAAATAAGGGGTTTGATCTGAATACCTTTGCACATTGTTTTTCTATTGGTTAAGAACTCCATTTTGTTGAAATATTATGTGTATTTACAATGAGAAAAGGTAAGTTGAGTAAGCAGAGCAGGGATTTTTTTTTTAACTGTAAATTTCCTAAATGATCTGAGGCCATTCTTTCTTTCTTTTTTTATATATGTATATTTATTTTTTAGTTATAGTTGGACTCTATACCTTTATTTTATTCATTTATTTTTATGTGGTGCTGAGGATTGAACCCAGGGCTTCACATGTGCTAGGCAAGCACCCTATCACTGAGCCACAACCCAGCTCCATTACTTCTTGTTCAACATACATAATATAAATATTATGGACAATCATTCACTACTCAGTCTCTTCACATTGGATGCAAAAGACCAGCACAGTGAAAGTTCTTTTCAAACAATTTATTTTACATCTCATCAATATCCAGTGAACTTTGTGGCAATGTATTTGTTTAAATATTTGACTAGCTTTGGGTTTCTATAATCAGCATTTTGATTTTTTGGTTTTTGGTTTTTTTGTTTTGTTTTGTTTTGTTTTGTTTTTTTGGTTTTACATTTTGCTGAGGAGACACCTGCAAGAATGATAAGTGCTACTGCACTCCATTTTTTTGACTTCTACTTCTTGGAGCAAATTAGAATTGTCAGCAACATGAGTCCTTACAAAAATTAATTTAAGTATTTTAGAATTAAAATTCTCTTTCAGTTAACTAACATTTATTTTCGATACTTAAAATAACGTGCCTTTTTCCCAAAGTGCAATCATTTTTACTATAACTTACTATTGAATGGATGCCTGTAGGACTTGTTCTCTCTAGTGGGACTATTCAATGCCTTCTCTTGTATCTAGGTCTATTTGTTTTTTTCTCCATAACAGACTCCTGATTTTAGCTAACACATCAATGCCTGAAATAAGCCCACACATCTCCCTATATATGCTTATTGTAGCACTTTGCTATTACATGACCACAAGATTTAGGGGTAATGTTTTTGTTGGGAAACTTCCCAAAGGAAATGCTAATTTTCTTCTTTATTCCTTTTATATTCTATGGCTTGAAATGTAAATGTGATCGCTAGAGCATTAGCACATACATTGGACCTTGAAACAAGAGCAAGTAGTTCCCAGTATTCAAAGGTACTCAGGGTCTTTTTGTGGAATACCAGCACTGGATTATCCATCTTTGGCCTTCTTTTGCAAGGAAGAGAAATAAAATGTGTAAATACAAACTTAATCTAAACTAAAAGTTTCTATACTGATAAAATAATAAAAAATGGTAATTATAATAATGAATTGAACTTTTGTGGTGTGTCTGATGACATATTAAACACTCTACTAATTAATTTGACCCTTAGAACAACCTTAAAAATAATATTATTACTTTCTTTTCAATAGATGAGAGAACAAATAATGTTCAGAAGGTTGAAGTAGAAGACCAGGGCTCCAAATACAGGAAATCAGGCTCTAGAGCGTCCATTCCCATCACCAAGCCAGGTCTTCTCATCAATGTGGGTCACTGGGTAGCTGGTGATCACACTTCCTGTGCACATCAGGTCATCCCTAGTTCTCTGCCATCAACATGACCACTTTAACTCTAGATGTGCATGCAGATTGAAGAAAATGAGCATCTGTTCCTCTGCTTCTATTTTCCAGGACTAGGATCTACATGATAAATATTCTTAAATTTATCCAATGCCCTCTGAGGGGACACAATAGAGCATAAGAGGTAAGACCACAGTTTCTGGAGTCATAGTGATTAATCACAGGAATCTTAATAAGTTTGTGAACTTGGGCAAATTGGATGATTTCTATGGCTTAATTTCCTGATCTGTGTAATGGGAAAAATAATAGTGCCAGTTTCATAAAATTACTGAGGAATTAAAATAGTTAATCTCTGAAAAGTGCTTAGAACAGAGCCCCACTCTTATAAAAGATGCAAATACATAGTAACTGCTGAAAGAAATTGAGCCATTAATATTCCTCTTAGATTATAGATAAGTCATTGAGCCTGCCTCTGTGGACTGTGTTCTCTTGGAAACAGACTGAGACACAGAGGTTCATGTGCAAAGAGTTGATTGGAAAATGCTTACAGCAACAACCCCACAAGGATGGTATGAGGAAGGAGGGAAGCCAGTAGTCTCTCTCTCTCTCTCTCTCTCTCTCTCTCACACACACACACACACACACACAAACATACACACAAAAACACACAAACACACACACAAACACACACACACTATATATTTATATTTATTTATATATTAGATATTTTATTTTTAATAAAAATATTTTCCCAGCACATAAGCTGTGGGAGGCATTGCACAAGATGGAACCAATGATCCAGGGAATTGGGAACTTTCTGTATGTGCATTATAGCTCCATTTTCTATCACTTTCCTAACTCCAGTGTGCCTGAGGCAGCATCTCCAGGAGGCACTGTTCTATTTCTTTATTTAGGTATAATGTCTGAGCATTTTTCTTCATAAAAGGACTGTTCTGTGAGATAGACAATACATATAAAAATATTTAGCAAAGAAACCTCTTAATTTTGCTTAACCCACCTTTACCAGAAGCTTACCCTACCATCCCATCCCTTCTTCTGTCATTAACATGCTAGGGATGCATGTCAGCAAAGACCATTCTGGGCTCACCATCTGTCTGGAACTTCTCTATTCCTTAGTGTTTCTCAGCTGCAGACCTTGACATGGTCCATCATCATGTCCAGGCCCTCTCAGTTCCTAAATCCTCGAAACAGGTTCAGAAGAGCCGCAGCTGCTGCTACCGCAGATGCATGGAAACCAGGACCTCTACCACAAAGTCCATCATCCTCAGTCACTGGTGGACAATGAAGGAATTTATTTTGGAATTGAGGGCAACTTTGCTTATGCTTTCCCTCTTTCACAATGTTCTCCAGGGGTCGAGGGTCCTGTTTGATCTGTGGTCCCTATTCTGTCCTAGCTCCAACAGTGCCCTTCTTTGTGACAGCAGAACCATCTTCCTACACTGAGTACCTCCTCTCATGTTGCCGCCGTCTCGCTGGGCACAGAATCACGAGCCACTCAAGCAGGAACAAAACTTTATTTTTGAAAATGCCGCCAATCCGCGTAGGCGCCTGACAAGCCAGCTGGTCCACCCACGCGGTTGGGTCTACCTGACCTGGGGCGGACCTCCCCCGGAATTCCCTCCTACTATCCTTCCCCAACCAATGGGAACTCTCCAGGAGTCCCGTAACATGAGTCCTGTAGCAGGCCAAGGTGAACAGCAGGAGTCCAATTTCCATATGAATGTAAATCTTAACATAATCATATCATCTCAATGGCTAGCTGGCATCACATTACAACCGAAAGTGCCATGCATCATATTATTTGCTTGTGGCTCCTAGCATCATGTAACTGAGCCATGCAGTGGCCCTGCCCCTAGTTCCTCAGCGTCTCACCTTGACCACCATTTGAGAACACTCTGCCCTCTTCACTCTTCAGAGTCAGATTGGACAGCTGAGTGGAACTTTCCTTAACTCTCTACTGGAGCAATATCAGGAGGTAATAAGGAGAACTATACTTCTACTTAGGACCACTTTGAGTTTCCTCTTGTACCACTCATCTCCTAACTTTCCTCAGCTCAGAGCTTCTCCCCTTTACTGTAGGAGCCAAATATTCAGCTCAAGGTGAAGTTGGTTCTGCATTGACTGGAACATTTGGACCCGTCTGTTTGTGAAAAGTGATATGTAACTGTGATGCTCCTGGGAGTGTCCAATGTTAGAAGTCGTCCTAGAACTTCCAGATGTAAGTGCAGTGAAATGGGACATAATGCTAGTCCTCAGGAGCCTTGTCATCTAGCTGGGAGGATAATACACTGCATATTGCAATCAGTGTCAATAAGTGAAGAATTGCTATGAGGCTGAGTGTATCAGCCAATGGTACCGACAGTTAATATCTCTGCTTTGCCTAGGAAGACCTCATTGGGAAAGGAAAAACCTCAGCCAGACTTTGAAAGTATAGGAAATAAGTAAGAAGTGGGCTACTTGTTAAGATAGTCTCTCCAACAGCTACAATGGATTTCAGGAGATTTAAAGAATAGAGACAGGTTCCTTGATTTCAGGAACTGCATCATAATTATAGAGATAGAACTGAGACACAAGAAATATTAATGCATTCGCTAATAACACTATAAATGTCATATGATTATGAGGAATCAGTTTCAAGTGTTACAGAACTGCAGAGGAGAAGAAAAATCAAAGATGGCTGAAGAGGTTGTAAAAGTCTGAGCGAGATAGTGGGAATTTAAAAATCTCTTAAAATAGGTGGCATTTGGTTAATGGAGAGGAACCAGGAAGTTAATAAGGGACTAAGAAAGAAACTCATGTTGGTGTGGCCACACGTTTTGGCTGGTCTAGTCACTTAATTTCCATTAGCATTCACTTTTAATTTCCATTGTGTCTCAATTTGGGTGATGAATTAGGTGGTCACTGACTCACAAGGGACTTTTCTATAATCCCTTTCAATGAACATTTCATTATTGTGTCTACAAGATCTCTAACTTAAAAAATGCCTACTCTTCTTGGTTTGTGTTTGAAGTGTTTTAAAAGTTTGCTCATATTTCCGATATAGCTTTTCAAGGGAAAAACAATGTGCAGCCCACACCATTTGTCTTTGACCCACAAGCCTTCATTGCATGCATTATATATAATCTTGCTTCCTTGGGATGTGATGGAGTGGAGGAGGAAGTGGGTTCCTGTGGTTCTATTGCACTTTTTCCCCCTATGGATCTGTCACACTATGTGATAACAGACAGCTCCATTTCCATCACCCAGAGTTACAAACTCCCAAAATGAGCTTGAAGAAAAAGTGTTCATTATAAAAATGGCTTTCCAAGGTGTTTGTTTCAGCAAAAGATGTTTCTATGTTGCACAGAAAACCCATTAAGCGGAGCTCATAGCTGTGTATCTGTTAAAAGATGATAGATATTAGTGGGTGCTAATGGTCCAAAGGGTTGATGTTTTCTGTGAATTGAACTCTTTTACACTTATGGGAAATCCACAAATTTAATTTCTGTTTCAGATCCAAGGGTGTATTAAATGAGTAGTAATATCAAAGAAAATAGGCAACTTTGAAATCTTATTGCTCAAATTTCAAATATAAAATGTTCAATTCCAGCCTTATGACTTACAGAAAGCTGAAATAATAACATATTATTGCTGGAAAGGGAAAAAACACATTGTAGCCACATATTTGAAAATACTGAATTTCTCAAACTTTTTAAAATATAAAATCCCACTTTCTGTGACTCAAAAATTATCTGTTTACTATACAGTACCTGCTTTGAAACCTGAGATTAATATAAATAACATCCCTTGTCCAGAATCAGCTAAACAAGCTGCTTATTGGTGTTATTTTGCCTGGCTCCCTTTCCCTGATCCCTGGCTCCTTGCTCATCTGTAGATCTGGCTGTGGGTCTCATGGACACTGGCTCCTTTTTTCATCCATTTGGCTCTGACGCCAACATTATTGCCACTCCCAGCAGCAATCCTGAGAAATCGGCCCTACTCTGATGCCCCAGGTTCTATACCCAGACACAATTACACTGTGAAAACCAGAAGAGCCGAGCCTGGTCAATGCTGGGTGGAAGAGACCATTTGCTTTTTAAGTTGATGGTAGATCTTTCATTCCTAACACCAGATGAACTCCTGAAATAGTGAGACCTGAGACTGTTTTGGTTCTTCTGAAACGGCTCTTTTGTGAGTTTGGGAGGGTAAAGCAGAGAAGATATTTCAAATCTATAAACTGTGTCTGAACTCTTCAGTATGGTGCTATTTGACACACGTATGCATTTGAGCTCAAATGAGTAAAATTTGAACTCAATTTCCTTTGTCATGTTAGCTGCATTTGAAGTACTCAATAATCACATCTTGTTATTTAAGTTAAAATTAATAAAATTTAATATGATAAAACCCATTCCCTTAATTGTACTAGCTGCGTTTTAAGTATTGCACAGCTACATGTAGCTAGTGACTACCATGTTGGGAAAAGAAAAGAAACCTTTTTACTATTGTAGAACATTCTTTAAAGAACCGATTTTTATGATCACTAATCAAAATATATAGTAAAACTTGAATGATATTAAATATGACCAAGACATGTTTACTGGAAAAACAGAATAACATGAAGGGGTATTACCAAGGTGATGGAAATTTTGGAAAAGGAAACTTTCATAGCATGTCAAGAAGAGAAATATTTTTACTGCCACCACATTTCATAATAAGACTTTAACTCACTTCTTCCTGTAAATTCTACAAAGAACCAGTCCCAAGTTTCTTGAAAAGCCATGAGTTTTGATTCAACTTAAGGAAAATTTTAAAATTATAAAATGTTAAAACAACATCTTTGGTAAGCGTTCATTTATGTAATTATCATATTTAAATAAAAACATACTATTTTAGTAGTTTATTTTAATTTATCAGACTGCACTGACTTAATCCTTTTAGGGCAATGAAAATACAGAAATAACAGAATACAATAGACTGGGTGGCTTATAAACATATTTTTATTTCTTACCATCCAGGAGGTTGGAAAGAGTAAGATCAAGATAGTGGCTGTTCGGTGTCCAGGGACAGTTATCCTGCTGAGTCTTTTCATGGTGGACGGGTAAAGGTTACACTCGGAGTCTCTTTCATAAGAATACTCATCCCATCCTGAGAGTGGACTCCTCATGGCCTTATCATCCCCACTTTTTAATATCACCAGATCAGGGTTAGGATTTCAACATATGAATATGGGGAAATTCAAACATTAATCTACATTAATCTGCATTCCACTCCTGCACCCAAAATTTATGTCTTCAAATGAAAAATGGCCACCAATGTGTGATATTCTATCATAGCAGCTCACAGTGACTAAGATAGCAATTGGTACTGAAAAATGGGGTCATTGCTGTAACAAATATCTGAAAATGCAGGTGAAGCTTTGGCACTGTGTAATGGGTAGAGGTTGGAAGATTGAGAGGTGTATGCTAGAAAAAAAATCCTACATTGGTGTGAAAGGACTTTAAAAGTAATCCCAGTAAGGGCTCAGATATAGGGCTATAGGGAGATTTTTTATCTTCTTGAATAATAAATATCAAGTAACCATGAACCAAATATTGACAGAAGTTCAGATGGTAAAGGCCTTTGGTGCAAGATCTCAGATAGAAATGAAGGGCATGTTAAATGGAAAATCAAGGAAAGAGCCAGGTGCCATGGTGCATACCTGTAATCCCAGCAACTTGGAAGGGTGAGTCAGGAAAATCAAAAATTTGAGGCTAGCTTTGGCAATTTAGCAAGACTTTGTCTCTCTCTCTCTCTCTCTCTCTCTCTCTCTCTCTCTATATATATATATATATATATATATATATATATATATATATATATATATATATAGCAACTACAAAGATCTGGGGCTGTAGGTCAGTGGTACAGTTCCCCTGGGTTCATTCCCCAGTACAAAAGATGAAGCAGGAAGAGAAGAAAGAGGAAAATAAAAAGAAGAAAAAAGAGAGAGACAAGAAATTGAAGAAAAGGAGGTACTTGTTATAAAGTTGCAAAGAAGTTGACTGAATTTTGATCATATTCTAGTACTCTGTGAAAGATGAGAATTTGTGTGTCATGACATTGAATACTTAGCTGCAGTGATTTCTAAGCAGAATTGAAGTTTCAGCTCCCAACTGCTTACAATAAAATATGAGAGGAGAAAAATGACTTAAAGATGGAATTGTTTAAGAAAAAGGAACTTGAACTTCAAGATTTGGAATGTTGTGAGCCTACCCATATTGCAAAAAATAAAAAAGTATGTTCCAAAGAGGACGCTAAGAGTATGGCCAAGCGACCCTTTGATGAAGAGTTAGCAGGAGTATGGACAATGGGCTCCAGTCGGTTATCCCAACAGAAGCAGATGCTGTCCTTCAGGCCAGAGGAAGAATGATTCTGTGTTGATTGAGAGATCTCAGGGTGATCTCCTTGCCTCAAAAGGGTGGACCACTGCCTGACTGCTAAATCCGTAGGGAATCTAACATGTACCTGGCAAAACTGAAGGGACAAGACCACTACCTTGGCTTAGGATTTCCACCCCCGTAGACACAGAGGGCTGGGTACTGAGGCAATTGGAATTATTCTCAAATCCTAAGATTTCATGGAGTTTGCCTTGTAGTTTGACTTACCCATTACCCCTTTATTCTTTCCTGTTTCTCCATTTTGAAGAATTCTCTATCAGATGCCTTTGCCACCATTATATTTTAGAAGTGCAAAGTTTGTTTGGCTTCACAGATTTATAGCCAGAGAAGAATTTTCTTCAAGATGGATCCTACCTTGAGTCTCACCCATATCTGATTTAGATGGTATTTAGAGGAGCCTTTGGATTTTAGACCTTATAATTGTTGGAAAACATTAAGAATTTTGGAGCTGTTGGTACAGTGAATACAGTTGCAATGTGAGAAGAAAATAAGTTGAGGGAGTGGGCAGGGCTGGAACACGGTGGACTGAATTTTTTGACTGTCTTCCTGAATTCATAAATTCATATGAAAAATCTTAATCCCCACATGATGGTATTTGGAGGTGGGGACTTTGGTAAGTAATTTTTAATTGAATGTGGTTAGTACCTTTTAAAAGAGGTTCCAGAGAGCTCCCTTGGCTTCTCTGCCATGTGAAGTCTCAATGAGATGGGCATCTATAAACCAGAAACTTGGCCCTTGCATACCGAACTTTCTGGCATCTTGGTCTTAGACACTTTGGTTTCCACAATGATGGGAAATAAATTTCTTTTGTTCATAAGTCAGAGTCTACTATGGTAGCAGCCCAAATAGATCAAGACTTGCACAAAACATCCCCCCAAATCAAAAGTAAGTAGATAAAGTCCTGAATTCTTTTCTAATTTTATCTGTAGTTTCTTGAAATGTATCTTTTCTTGATTCATTTTTCCCCACTAAAATTTTTAATAACACTGACTTGGAGGAACTTGATGAGAACAAGTATTGAGGCCAATGTGACATACTGTTTACTCAGATATTTCTATTCTCATGAAAATTTCTATGGCTTATTTCAGTTAATATTTGAAACACGACGCATGTCACAGAGAAAAGTCGTATTAATTGAAGCAATTCAAAAATCAAAATCAAACAAGTTGAGATATAATCACAGTATTTCTTGCGTATTTTATAATAATCTACTCACCTCAAATATCACATATATATATATAACTAAATATTCTTTCAAAACCTTTTCCTAAAATTAAGAAATAAATACTAAACTTTTCTATTGAAGTCAATAATTATGAATTTTTAACTTAGTGATTTATTTTAAGAATACTTATTAAGCTCCTGCTAAAGCTGGCCATCATGCTGGGACCTGGGAGCAGAGTGCTGAAGGAGAAAGGCCAAGTCCCTACCCCACACCTGGAAACTTGCATGCTAGAGGTGGAAATAGGCCACAGGCATGTAAATGGATGGTTTTCAGTAATCCTGAGTGTGGTGAAGACAAGAAAGGAACTAACACCATGCAGAGCGAGTGGAGTGAGGTACAGAGTAGTGTGTAGAAGTGTCAAAGAAATCTGACAAGATTTTAAGATGGAGGACAGTAGTGTTAAGACATCTCAGAAAGAATGCTTTATGTGCTCACAGGAAGTCTGTCTATTGACGGTTTCATCCACACTTACCATTATATGGGGCTTATGAAAAGGAAGAAAAAAATAATAAAATTTTGTAGGTTACATTTGTAAACAAGTTTCTGATATTTAAAATTTCATTTATTTAATAATCTTGTTGTTGCTGATTTTACTAGGGATTGAACCCAGGGATGCTCTACTATGGAGCTACATCCCCAGCCATTTTTATTTATTTTATTTTGAGACAAGGTCTTGCTAAATTACAAAGGCTGGCTTCAAACTTGAGATCCTTCTGTCTCACCCTGCCACGTTGTTGGGACCACAGGCAGGAGCCACCATACCTGGCTATTTAGTATCATCATCATCATCATTATCGTTGTTGTACTGGTAATTGAACCCAGAGGTGCTTTACCGCTGAGCCACATGCCAAGCCCTTTTTATTTTACTTTTAAAATTTTGAGTCAGGGTCTCACTAAGTTTCTTAAGGCCTGGCTTAGTTGCTGAGGCTGGCCTCAAACATGTGATCCTTCTGCTTCAGCCTCCAAAGTCACTGGAAATATAGGTATGCATCACCATGCATGGCATTCATAAATAACTTTTTGAATGATCACTGCAGTCATGGCTAGAAGGTCAATTCACTATCCATTGTGCCACAGAGCTGGTTACTTATTGAACAACTTGGCTTACAATGTTTCATGCTGTGGACCAGAGTCTGGAAACACCAGGCTGAGCAAAACAGCCTTCTAAGTTGCCTCTGAGAACCGCCTTGGAGGACTACTGGCCTTTAGGCATGGAGAGTGTGGTTTTGTGATAAGTATCCTCTTTGCAAAAAAAAAAAAAAAAAAAAAAAAAGTCAGATTTTAAAACCAAATACAAAAATAACAAAAGTGAGAGAGAGGAAGTCTTAAAATTATATGACACTCAAAGCCCTTCCTCCTTGGATAGACATTTCAGTTTCATCACCTGCTCCAACAATCTCTGATTGGCAGTGCCCCATTTATAGCTTACACTGAAAAATAAGAAGCCTCTTTAATTAGATGTTTGCAGAAAATATGAATGGTCAGTGAAAAAGAAGATATGGCCCCAAACTGATTTTGTTTTTATTCATTCCTCCACCTGCTCTTTAAAGACTGGGGTTTGTTTCCCACTAATTGTATCTGGCATCGAGTTGGCAGGCATATCTGCGACACTCTCTCTATTGTGGTCTAGGTCAGTTTCGCCCATGGGAGAAGGAAGGATCTGGCTCCTTGAATCAAAGACCTAAAAAAGTCACTGAGGGATTTTTGCCTATAATCTTGAAGTTTGTTTTGTAAACAAGTCCTCTTTAATCATGGCATCCAAGCTATTCTCTGTCACTTCAAAGTATTTCCACACTAGCCCCAACTCACATTTTTGGTGCTTGGGCAAGGATTGAGCGTGGCAAGCACAGCCAGCCATGATTACCACTCACCACTTGGTCGGTCTGTTTAAAAATCTCTGTAAGTTCCCTGAAAACTTATTAAGAACATCCTTCTAGAAGAACTGATCAGATCAAGCCATTTACTTCAAACTGTACTTTCCAAAAGCAGCTAGAGAGGGGGTGATTGCAACTGTGTGGACCGTCATAGTTCTCAGGGGCAGGACTGTGTGGTGACAGTTCTGTCCACTTTTCCTGTTCAGATCTACAGTATTTTCACACGAGGTGTTGGTGAATAAAAATAAATGAGACCGATGCCCTGGAGTTGATTAGCATGTTGAGGCTAAAACCTTAGATTAATTCAGAAAATGCATTGAATTGAGGGATCTTATAAGATTTTACATTCCTATTTGTTAGTGTTTCTTGTCATATCAGATTATGAGGGTTTTTTTGTTTTGTTTTGTTTTGTTTCAGTGATGGGGATGGAACTCCAGTCTCCTTCATGCTGGGCAAGCAGCTCTACCACTGAGCCACACCCCCAGCCCATGAGTTCCTTTCTAGCCATTCCTATCATCAATCTAACAGGGTTCTAGAAGCATCCAGTGCTGAGAGTCGTAAAGGCAAGTGTGTCTTTGAATGAATGGATGTTTGCCATAGTGATACTCGTTCTGGCTGGAAATGAGTAGTGGCCATTTTCCCCATCAGAATACAACTCAGGGTTAAGCATGGATTTGAAAACAGTCTCCCAGTGTCTAAGATAGATGTGACATGCCAGCTTCCGTATGTGCCTGTCCTTTACTACTAGGCAAGCTCCCTAACAACCACCAATCCCTGCTTATTCCTGTTTGTGTGTGATTCTGATCTTCCCAGGTCAGTGGTTTTCTGAGTAAACGAGAAATAGCTAACCAAGGGGACACAGGGAGAGTCATGAAATTACAAATGCAACATTGACAGAAAATGATTAGAATGAGGATTTATACTTCCTACAATGTTTTTTGAATATCTGTTACACTGGAACTATATTTTTAAAACAAGCTTTGTTTACTTATCTATGTGCCTGATTATTTACTACAGTCTTGCTGCAGTTCAGTAGATAGGCTCTGAAGAGTGCATTCTGAATGACGAGTGGAAAAAATAAATTCATTGCTTTCATTTAAAATAATGTGAAGTAGTTAAAATCATTCACACCCACCAGAAGTAGTAGTGCACTTCTATTGGACACCCAGTGCTGGGAATAGTTTCCTATTTGATTCTTTCAGAATTTTGATGTATAAATGAATCATATACTGTTATTACCACAATTACACAGCAAAGAAAACTGAAGATGAAAGAAGGAATGTGATTTGCCTGATGTCACACAGCCCATGAATGGTTGAGTCTGGAGTCTTACTCAGAGGGTCCAATATGAAATTGTTATGAATTTCATTCACTTTATAAATTCACAGTGCCTAAAGTTTTTGTGGTTATCTCTCTAGGTGCTACAGGATTTTTTTCCCCCTTTTTACATCAGGAACTGAATTGAGATGTCTCTGGTTTCTACTTGAACCCAAACACATAAAGAGCCTTGTGCTCTCTGGTCAAATATTCCTGCATCCATCTCTGGGTTCTCTCTCTTGAACCTCCTTTGCAGGTGTTTCCACTCCACACAATTCACAAGCCCTTTTTAGTAATACATTCCTTCCTTTCTAACCAGAGCAGCTGATGCAGAAACTGTGGGGCAAAGATGTGGAAATGGAGCAATGACAGAAGGACCCAGTGTTGGGGTTCCTGGAGGACCATGGCTTCAGAACCATGTAGCTGGTGAAAAGTGTTAGAAAAGCCCTATTTAGGGAAATGAAAGAACACCGAATTAGAAGTCAGAATACCACCCAGCTGGGCTGACTCCCTCAACTGCGGTCTCTGCTGTGGAGAACATCTCAGCTCTCTGAGCCTCAGATCCTTACTTTTAGAATGGAAATAATATTGACACATGCATCTTATGTAAGTGAAAAATATTTAAAATATTGTAAGATGGAAGACAAGTGTCTGTCATTTGTCTATATGCTCCTAGCATTACTTTGGGTTAATACATCCTGTTTCTGATCATGATTTTTTTCTTAGAGCAAACAGTCTGCCCTTAACTGAGATTCATGGTTTGTCAGAAAAAGCAGGCAGTGGCATTGAAGTGGCTTGTTCATCTACAGGCACTGCACACTTCCTTCAGCCAGATTACCACCCACAGGGTTGTACTCCCTCGGGGTAGCACTGCACCTGTTCTACCTTTAATCGATTTGTCCCTGCATATATGAGGATGCTTTGGCAGGACAGATGTCACTGAGGTTCCCATCCCTGGCTTTCAGAGGACACATCCACTCCTTTTGCCTTTGCAAGACTGGTGATTGACCTGGATTTCTAAAAATCATCACCTAGAGATCATGCTATTTATTTGATTGGTTCACATGTACCCTATCTACTTTTTGAAATGGATTTGTGGCAGCCACTGAATACTTTGGGAGACAGAAAAAAAAAGTTTATAATGTGAACCACTTTTGAGTATGATGCTGTTAGTGTAGGAGTATATTAACCCTCAGGATGTAAAGCAAAACTTGCCTTGTTAATTGCCTGTCAAGATGAAAAGTCAGTATGAAACATACTGCATTAGATTGTAATCATTTTGACTAAACATTCTAATGAATGACTTTATTGTGTTTATACCCTCGGCGTTTTCAAGTTAAAATCATATTGAAAAATCAAATGGGAAAGTGATCTTATGAATCTGTTTATCTACTCTTGGTGGTGGGTGTGGACTATCCCAAAGCTCACCTTAATTGAGAGAGGTGGAGTCACTTGGAATGGGCACAACTTGCCCGGTCTGCAATCCCAGGACTCTGGATTCTTACTCTTGGAGAAATCAAAGGGTTGCTTGCTCTTGAGCATCTTTGAGGGCTTTCAAAAGATTAACATTCTGTGTCATATAAAATGTTCTTCCTGGGTCTCTTTCTCTCCCATCCGCCCTCTCTCCTCTCATCCTTTTCCTTCCCCTTTTCCCTGCCTTCCAAGTAAGAATAATTACTACACCAGAAACTCACTGTCTACCATTCTTACTCTATTTAGGATAACCAAACCTGTATTATTAATTTTCTGAAATAACGAGAACCAAAAAAAAAAAAAAAATACATTCCATGCACTAGGAAGAAGTTTTGATTCTTCAACTTAACATTTACAATTCATCCATTATGATCTAAAAACAAAGCAGTGTACAACATCTAATACCTGGAGCCTGTTTTACTCAATACTTCCAACAGAAGATTTCCTTGCAGTAGATCTGAATCTCGGAACTTATTGAAATGAGACCAATGGTTGCCTTCACTATTTCTTAAGCATTCCCACTAAAATCATTAAAATGCCTCTTCCCATTGTTAGTGATTACTGTAAAGGATTTTATCTTCATTTAAAAACTAGTATAAAAGTATAATTTGAATCTCTCTCTCTCTCTCTCTCTCTCTCTCTGTCTCTCTCTCTCTTTCTCTCATACACACACACACAAAAAAATCGTTTTTCTGTATTTAGCACTTCCTTGTCTGTTTTCGAGAAATATAAAATGAGTTTTTAAATTTTTTTTAAAAAGTGTCCCAGTGCAAACAGTTTACCATGATTAGTTTTATGTAGCTATTCTGAGGCATATATTTTCTTATTAGTGTATAAAAGGCTAGCATTTGAGACAAAACATACTACATAAACTCTACAATATGCAAATATTCAGCTTTGGGTATGATTGCTCTCTTTCTGTAAATAATGGTTGAAACTAAGGTACACACATGGACATGTGTATGATCTCAAACTTTGGTCTGGACCATAAAAATTACTATGGCCCAAATAATATAACATAGAAAACAGTAGAAATAATTCTTATAGGTGAAGGAATTGGTATTAATACTTATCATGTTAACAATTGCAGGTATGAGTTCTTTTTTTTTTCACAATTTCATGTGTTTCAGAAAATACAAATATGAGGAAATTTTAAAAATCTAAATCTTTTTCATATTTATCTAAGGTCCATTAATTAAAAGAACTTTTTCACTTTTGTAAAATGAAAAATAAATGTCAACTTGTTGTTTTCTATATCAATTAAAAATTTCCCCCAAATCATTTCAAATAAAAATTAAATGAAATTGTAAATTAAATCAATACAGGCTTTAGAGAAATTATAGGCACCCCATGTAAACATACAATTTTACAGTCTGAGTATTGAATGTTTTTATTTAGATGTTTTATTAAAAGCTTGATTTTCCCTCTGTTCATTACAGTAGCTCTAGAACCCCTTCATTTTCACTTCTGCTCTTGTTGTCCTTGAACTTTCCTAACATGGAGATTAGTAGATGCTGCAATGTGCAGTAAAAAGAGAAGCACAAACATTAACTAGCATCAGTGTCAACAGAAAAAGTTACTCTATCAATTGGTCTACTTGAAGTCTGGGGATATAGTTCAGTGGAGGAGTTCTCACCCAAAAGGACAAGGTTCTGTCCCCAGTTCTATAAAAGATTTGTCTGCCTGAGAAAATCTCCATTGATTTTTCTTCACTGTGGTCTGAGAATATACTTTGCATTATACTTCTGTCATTTTAAATTTTAAAAGTAGGTTAATAGACAAGAATATGAACTATTAATAAAAGTTTGTTCTATCTGGGGATAATGTGTACTGCACTATTAATGGAATGGGTATTCTGTAAATGTCACTTAGATCAATGTGACAGTGTTGTTCAGAGCATCTATACCATTGATGACTCCCTGCCCACTCTACCTGCATTTTACATTTAGGCTTATATCCATTGCAAGTTAATATCTGTGGAAGGTGTAAGATCCATGGTTAGATACATTAGTTTGCATGTGATTCTCTAGTTACAGGGGTGCCGTTTGTCCCAAAGACTATCCTTTCTTTGATAAATTGCTTTTGCTCGTTTTTCAAAAGATCGGATGACTATATCTGAATGGATCCACTCCTTTCTCCATTCTATTCCATTGATATAGTGTCTTATAATTTTCTAATTCCACGCTTCCTTGATTACTGTAGCAATTTTGTAATTCTTAAAGTTAGATGACGTCAGTCCCCTGAATTTGTTCTCTTTCATTATAATTTTGGGTCTTCTAGGTATATTCCTTTTTCATGTAACCTTTAGAATAAGGTAGTTGATATCTACCAAGTAGCTTGCTAGGATTTTGATTGGATGGAATTGAATTTAGAGATCATGTTGTGAAAAACTGACAGCCTGAAAACATTAGAGTTCCTACCCAAGTTCTTATTTAATTCTTGATTTCATTGATCAAAGTTTTACAGTTTTCCCCTCGTATACATCTTGTTCATATTTGTTAATGCATATATCATTACTACATTGTCTTTGATCCTGATGCAATGATATTGTTTTAATTTTCATATTCCAATTGTTCACTGGACTTTTGTATATTAACCTTGTCTCCTGTAACCTGATTATAATCACTTAATTCCAAGAATTTTGTTATTATTATTGCTTCTTTGGGATTTTCCACATGGAATATTTTTCAGGCTTAAAGAAGAATGAAATTATGACATTTGCCCATAAATGGATGGACTGGAGAATATCATGCTAAGCAAAATAAGCCAAACCCCCCAAAAACAAAGACCAAATGTTCTCTCTGATATGCAGATACTAAGTCTCAATAATGGGGTGGGAGTGGGGGCTAGAATAGAGTGGGGGAAGAATAGAGTGTCCATATTCTTTTAACAGATATTCTTTACCATTTGAGAAAATTCCCCTCAATTCCTAGTTTACTAAAAGTTTTTTTGTTTTGTTTTGTTTTTGTATTTGTTTGTCATGAATGAATAGTGAATTTTGTCAAATTATTTTGTGGACTAATGTGATCAGATAATGTTTCTCCTTTATCATGTTGATGAGATAGATTATATTCATAGATTTTTGAATATTGAACCAGACTTTCATACTTAGAAATAATCCCATTTGTGTGTATTATAATGCTTTTACTATATATTTTTTTTTAGGATTTCACATTTCAGTGCCTAGGAGATATTTATTTCTAGTTTTCCTTTCTTCTAATATCTTTGGCTTTTGCTATTATGCTATTGTCTGACAGTTTTTGCTTCTTGTGAAAATAGAATGTACCCTTTTGAGGTGTATAATACATGTTTAGGATTGTATATCCTATATTGTCTCTATCCCTGATAATCTTCTTTTTTCAGAAGTCTCCTATGTCGAAGTTAACATAACTTTTCCACTTGCTTTTCATTGGTTTTATCACAATATAATTTTCTCCATTTCTTTACTTTTAACCTTTCAGCATCTTTATCATTAAAGTGGGTTTCTTTTGCATATGATACAGTCGTGTCTTGTCAATTAATTTTGAGAGAATTTTTTTTTACTATTTTAAAACAATTAGCAATATTTAAATTGATAGATTTTTTAAAACATTTTATGATACTACCTAGTGAAAATAGTTGCACCCCAAAGTAAGGAAAGAATTACTTTGGTTATTAGGATACATTTGAAAGTGCTGAAAGATCCCTTTGATCTTTTCAAATTCACATTTACTTTGATGTTCATTTTAATTTCTTTCATGGTACTTGATTTTTTTATAATTAGTTTTTAATATGCTTCCAAGGATATTTAGGGTGAAATGAAAATTATAGTTGCTTCTAGCTAACATCAAATTAAAAGAATTTATTGAAATACTTTTGTCTGAGGTTATAGTAGAAAGGCAGCTAGAGCCGAAGTGCATAAGTTTATTAATTATCTGCCACTGTAGGTAGATGATCAGATGTTTTTAAAGCTGATTAGATGTTAGTACAATTTAATAGGTGTAAACAACAAGTTTGTAATCATGGGCACATTATTTAAACGGTCCAAGTTGCAAATATCAACAAAATCTGTACTCAGAGGGATGTATCTTTTTGACTATGATCTATTATTTTTTAGGTATTTAAATTAGTTATGTAAATTATATAACTGTTTTCTCATCTGTTAAATGGGATATTACAAATGCATAATTGTGTTTCTAAAAATTAAAAAAATGTTATACTACAGTCATTAATCAGATATAAATTAGATGCTACCTAATACAATATAGAGCCCCTAAATAAATGATAAAACCATTTTTAATTTTTGAATTAAAAATCATCAATATTAATACTGCTGTTAATTTTTTCTTAGATTTTTCTGTTTTTTCCTGTTCTAATTCTTTAAATATTGAAAGTGTTAAAATGATTCTTTACCTTTTTGAGTCTAAAAAAGCATAAAAATTTGCAGCCTTAAATATATTCATTAAAAACTAATGATTAATATGTATATGAATATAGCAGAGTTTGCTTTATATTTTTTTCATCTCTTGAAAAGCAAATAGATAGTGGTTTGTAGGTTATACAGCAGAGGTTGAAAGTGAGGAAGAAATGTAAATATAGTGTTGTAAGGCATTATATTATACAGTAAGTGGCATTATACTATCTAGGTATCAAGTATAATAAGTAAACGATGTACATTATGAACCCAGAGAAACTACAGAAAAATAAATAAAAAGATATTGTTGATAAAGTTAAAACAGATAAAATCATAAATTGTTTTTAGTTCACACAAAAGGCTAAATGGACAGAGGTAAAAAAAATAAGATATACTGTAAGGAACAAATAGGAAAGATAAAAAACCACACTGGTAATTACAACCAATGTAAATCGTCTATGAACTCCACTGAAATGCAGAGTTGCTCACATTGGTACAGCAATGTGAGATCTGATTTTGTAAAAATGACAAAGAAGTCAGACAAAAAGTATTTTAAAATCTAACCTGTAAATGTAATTTCATTGACCTTAAGTTACATAAGTGTTATTGTTTGGATGGGAGGTGTCCCCCAACAGTTCGTATGTGACACAATGCAAGGTTTAGAGGAGAAAAGATTGGGTGATGAGACCCTTAACCCAATCAGTAAATCAATTTCCTGGTGGGATTAAGTGAGGGCTACCTGAAGATGGGTAGGGTGTGGCAGAAGGAGGTGGATCTTTGGGGGTGTGGCTTTGGGGTAAATATTTTGTATCTGGAGAGTGGAGTCTCTCTCCTCCCTAATCGTCATGTGAGCTGCTTCTCTCCACCACACTGTCTGCCGTGATATTCAGGATCACCTTAAACCCCTAGGAATGGACCTATCTGTCAGTGGACTCAGACCTCTGAAACTGTGACCCCAAATAAACTTTTTCTCCTCTACAATTGTTCTGGTCAGGTCTTTTAGACACAGCAGTGAAAAAGCTGACTAAAACAATAAATGACTGCATCTTACTGACAGAAAACATATCAGTGTTTTCCAGGGGCTAAATATGAGGGCAGCGTATTGATTTCTATTAGGTGTGAGAGAACCTTTGGGGGTGATAGGAATTTCTTAAAATGAGAAATTCTATTGTATAAAGTATGTAAGGCAGTAAGCTTGCTTTTCCCAAAGTTGTTTGCTGTTGCTTAAGAAAGCAGAGTAACTTAGAAGAGATTGTTCACGATTATCAGATTTTTTTCAGATACTAGTAGGTTAGCATAAACCTGTGGTTGGCTAATAGTGTCTTAGCCTTGCTATTGCATAAAGTGTATATCATTTTTCAAAAAAAAAAAAGTGGTGAATTTTGTCAAACTTAAAGTATGGATCGAGCTATCCTGCTTAAAGGCAATGAGAGAGATTTTTAAGAATTTACACTCTAAAACTCAGACACTTCCAGCAAATGAGCATTGCTTAAAGGTGAAGCTATTCAATGTCATATGTTAGCTGTTTGCTGCTTATTGTGAAGTTATTAATGATAAAAACTTGAATTTAATCTATACAATAATCAAAAACATAAAATATGGACCAATGTACAAAGTGACTAACTTCTCTCTGGTAATTTAAAGTACTGGAATTCACTTAAAGCACAATAAATTGTTACAAGTGCCCCCCTGGGTGTCCATTAGAGTTTTGTGGCAGATTTAAGGACTTGGAATAGCCTCACTGTGGACCCAGGAGGCCTGAGTGTCTCTTTGATCAATTATTGTGCTTCCATTAAAATATTTTTACTTTACTGTGGAGGCATCTTGATCACCCTGCATCATGCTACAGCTGTCAGATCAGCTGAGTCTTTTACTTTTAAAGGTTATCACTTCTCTCTACTAATGTATCCCATATTTAAGGAGTTCAATGTGGAGCCGATACAAATCTTTCCTGCTGGACTGAGAATTGACTTCTCCTTGCGGTGAAAGATGTTCATCATAAAATCTGGTGAAATTCATGTGCTATCCTCTTAACAATTTGGCTGATAAAGTGACATAAATAGTAACACCAGTGGCTCAGTCATGTTGATAGCTTTCTATGACAACAGAGGTGCTCCACACATGCTGTCGTCCTATATCGCAATTTTGTAGTGTTTCTTTCCACTTCTATGTTGTGGTGAAGTGTCTTCATGGATGGCTGGTCACCACCCCAACTCTCTACTCCACCCCCCCACCGTGCCACACCCTATGTGTTGATGCTGAGCAGCAAGTCTGGTCTTTGAAGATTCACTGGACCAGTAATTAAAAAGTCATATCATACAAGGAAAGCTCACTCCTTCTTATTAAAGGAAAGTTATGAAAATTAATTAGAAACCTCAAAATATTACTATTTTCTAAAATCTTCAAAATAGTAGCACATTTATCACTTTGTAAGTGAAAGTCTTTCTTATTGTTACTTGGCATATTCATTTTATTTATATCTTTTACTTCTTCATTTCTTTATTTTGTGTTTATAGTAGCACTTATACAGGATGTGTATAGCTGTTCAATTTTTGAACAACTAGATTATTATTGGTTCATATTTATTTGAGTCTTCTGAAAATTAAATGTATTACTATGCAGTTTTTATAACAATTTTGTACTCTCATTTATTTATATTTATTTCTAAGAACCAAAGTTAGAAGAATATACTCTAATATGTGAAGGTTGAGGTGAGGGGTAGGATGTAGCTAACTGGTTAAGCACTTGCTTAGTATAAATAATGATAATAAATAAATAAATAAAGTCAGGCTAATGTCATGTTTGTATTACCAGTTAGCAACAAGCAAAAATCAATGTCTTAAGAGTAAATTCTTGTGTATTTTTAAGTTATTAATTTAAAAAATAATATCTATGTACGTAAACACATATGCTTATATCTATAATATATTTGTATAACATCACTTGTTTTTTTTTCTAAAATTATCATTAATTACAATGTTTGCCATATTTCTTCTGTTCTTCCCCTGCATGCTGTCTACCATTTTCATATAGAAAAATATAGGTGATGAGTTGGTTTCCTTTGGCTCAGTGTTTAAAATAACAGAAAATTGCTCTCTCAGTGTTCTGGAGGCAAGAAATATCTGGGGTTGTTCCGCACCGTTCTATTAGCTTCTGATGACTTCTAGGAATCCTTAATGTTTGTTGGCCAGCAGATATATCACTCTGACCTCCCCGTCTGTCTTCACACAGTAATATCCCCTGTGTGGGTCTCTTACTCTCCTCCTGTGAGAATGCTGGCAATGTTGGGTAGAGGATCTCCCTAATCCATAGGAACTCATGTTAAATTCATCACATCTGCAAAGGCCCTATTTTGAAATAATGCCACCTCCATGTGAACCAAGGATTAGGACTTCAACATATATCTCTGGGGGACACAATTTAGCCAATTAATGTTATTTGTAAGACATATATACACACAAACTAATACTATGGAGATGCTGCAGAGGCAATCACCATAGCCCCCATAGCTTTTTAATGTTCCTACAGTGTCCTGTGGTATGGCTGCTCAGTTGGTTCACCTGTCCATCACTGATGGATAGCCTTTATTTGGATTGTCTTGTCAATCAAGCTGCTCTAAGATTCTTGATTGCTGTGGCCTTGCCATTGGCTGTTTGCATCTATGTAATTGGTTCCGAGGTATGGGATCAAAAAGAATACACATTTTAAAAATGCCTAGGTGTTCTCAGACTGAGATCCAAAAAGTTGATATAATTTCTCTTTCCCTCAAGAGTAAATGAATGGGCCTCTTATATTTTTGTCAAAATATTTACTGAAGTTTTATTTACTCTTTCAATATAATTAATGTAAAGCAATATGTTATTTCTGACATTTATGTTCTTTATTAGTTGATTTCATACATTTTATCAGTCATTTGTATTTGGCTTGTAGTATTATGATGTTATGTGTACCTTTTCTCTCCCAATTCACATGATCTTGTTGGGTGATAAATACAAATATTAAATTTTATTAGCACCAACTCTCTCTCTAGATATATACAAGTATATGCATGTATATATATTCTTCTGCATGCATAATTTGCTAACTTATTTGTTTTTCAGTTTTATAATTTTATGCAGTCAAGTATAAACCATCTTTCTTCTTATGAGTCCTAAGTTGATATTTTCATTGTGAAATTTTCCCTTAGAGCAGCTGGTTCCATCATTTCTTAAAGCAAATTTGACCTCTGCTATTTGTCTTCCACTGTCCCTTCTCTGCTTCTTTCTCATAATAATTTAACTCTTAGATATATGCTTTTTTTTCTGTGCTGTAACTGCTCAGACAAGAGTACCCTGACATCCTTTCTTGTGGACTGGTGTGTCTGTGTCAGTCAACTCTTGCATGGGGGATGAGCAGAAATAATTCACACCTTTTAAAGGGTACATGGTCTCCATTTACAATTCCCCCTCCATCCTGACTGGTGTTTATGGATTACTTTAACTGTGAGGACTTCAAATACTGGAAAACTGCAGAGCAATAGAAGGACAGTCTGTTCTCTGTCACAGGAATGATTAGATAAGTTCCACAGTTGTAGCAGAGTAGTTGCCTAGGAAAGAAACTATCTTGCTTGTGCCATTGTTATTTGGAGCCACAGTTATAGCAGCCACCAGCATACCTAACTGATGTAGAAACCCAACAATCTAGTGCATTCTACATTTGGAAAAGGGGTTCCCATCTGGTAAAGGACCTTTCAACAAAGTGAGATTATTTGGGGTTCCATCCACACTAAAATGTTGGCTTGCTTACATAATTCAGCCTGCTTAAAAAATAAAATAAGATCTTTGTTCCATTATTTTTCCAGCATACTATTTAATGATTCATTAATATCTCTGTGTTTATTCAGGCACATAGTAATTATTCTTCTGAAGCAGTGCTAACAGAAAGCCAAAGAAGTTCAAATAGCAACTTTGCAAATATGATTACAGACTCAAAATTGAGGTTGACATTATCAGTGGTGGGTGTGAAAATTCCTGAGGCCTCAGAGAACTTTTTATCTTAAGAGATAAAGAATAATCTTTCAAGTGTAAAAGACAGAGGAAATAGACAGAAAATGAGTGAAGAGAGGAAAAGAAAGAAAGAGAAATATAAGAATGATATAAGAAAATATAAGAATGATAAATAGTTTCTTAAAATGTTCTTGAGAAACGTCCATGAGATTTGGAAATTAGGAGTCTCTTTACTTCCAAGATAGGACTGACTTAAATTGTTGAAAGCAGGAGACTATGAGTGGAGGGAAGGTTGGCAACATCACATTTTTGGTGAATGTAGGAAGAATCGTGACAGGGTCACATAATGAGTGAGCATGAAGCTGTGGACCAGATTGCTCATGTGCAAAATTAGGAGTCCACGTGGTCACACTTTAAAACTAAAACTTAGGCAGTAGCCATCAGGTCATGAGAATTGAGAGATGCATAAATATGCATCTCTCAAAGTTTAAGTAAACTGATTTTTTTTTTTTGGAGTAGAATTAAACCACTAGAGCTCATTTACTGTGTGCTTCTGAGAGGAAATTTGCTTTTTTTTTTCTTTTTGAAGTCATGTACATTTACTTAGTTAATATTTATTGTACTATGCAATTTCCTCGAAAGCAGTAATAAAGGAGTGAACATGCAGAGTAGTTACTCATCCTTATAGAATTTATAGTGAAGTAGGGAATGCAGACTTTAAAAAGAAATTATATTAACATGAGATAAAAGCTAGAGAAGAAAAATTAGAAGGAGCTTCATCATTAATCCCTAGAAACCTGGGTAAAAGAATAGGAGCAGGGTAGCAGGCCTCCTGCAGAAGACACATATTGTTGAGACTTAAAAGGGAAGTGGTGTGGGAGAACTTCAGAAGGCAGACAAAACATTGACCTAAAGGGTCTTGGGATTGTAGAGTCTTCAGAGAATGGAGACCTCAGGGCAGGTGGAATAAACAAGGGAGGGTAAGAATAATAAATAGTGACTTAAGAGAGGTAAGGACTGGATCAATACGGGTCAAATTAAAATCTAAATTCTATCCTAAAAAAGTTGAGAACAGAAGAAAGGCATGACCACACTTTGATTTGATAGAGTCTTTGGCAGGCCAAGTGTAAAATGACTAGAAGGGAATTGTTGTGAAAATAGTGACCCAGACAGAGGCCTCTAGGGATGGCTGGTGATAAGAATGGAGAGGAGTAAAAATACCCAAAAGTAGTTTAAGAGAAAGAATAGAAGATTTGCTGCTAGATTCCATTGTCTGAGTGAGGAGAATTAAGGAGATAAATATAAATTATAGGCTTCTGGTTTGGCATCTGAGTGGGTGAGGATATAAAAAATAATGACCAGGCATGGGATGCACACCTGCATTCCCAGTTCCTAGGATGGCTGATGCAGGAGGATCCCAAGTTTAAGACCAGCGAAGTCAACTTAGTAAAATTCTGTCTCAAATTTAAAAATTAAGAAATAAAAAGATTGGGGATGTAGCTCAGTAGTAGAGTGTCCCTGGATTCAATCCTTAGTGGGCAGGGGGTGGGGAGTGTGGAGAGAAAGAAAAATGGAAGACCATCATTTCAGAGATGGGAGAGATGTTCCCACTTGCCTTTCTAAGTCTTACAATATGCCAGCCTCAATGAAATTCCTGATTGTGTTGGTCTGCCTAGGCTACCACAAAAAACATGGCAGACCAGCCTTAAACAATATTAATGTATTTTCTCACAGTTCCAGAGGATGATTTTTCTTGAAATATCCTGTCTACAAGTACAATCACACTGGAGTTTAGGTCTTCAGTGTAAGAATTTGGAGGAGGGTGAAACAATTCGGTCCAAAACACTCTGCCGTGGTATATCCATTGAGTACAGATTCTTTCTATATAAATCCTAATACTTGTGAGCTAGTATTACTAATGTTGAGAGAAATTTGAAAAAAAATTACATTTATTTTATTTTTTCTTATATATTATTAGAGTGCAGAAACATTATAAGATTTTAACTCCTTGATACATTAGGCAAATCTTATAACCATTCATAAAAATGATCAAGTGCCTATTCATATTTTAGAAATTCATATTTTGGGGGATCATATTAGCACAAAGATGAAATATATAACACATCAACATTTGTTAATATCTTCTTAGTAAAATATAATTTTACTGATCTTCAATATTTATTTATTAGTAAAATATACTTCATATTTATAAGGTTGGGTAACAAACATACACAGGGCTTAAAATTGTAACCTTTGTGTCTTTGTAGTTTTGTTGTACATCTCATTGTTAATGAACCAAGCCTTTGATTACCAAAGGTTACTTGCATTTGTGAACTTCGAATTCATGAAAATTATTATGGCCAAAGTGGTGATTAATAGAGCAATTATTACCTATACCAAGTAGAGACTGAATCCCTTCTTACAACATTTCTAATAATGTTTTATAATATTGTCATGGACTCAGTCCTTTAGAACTTCATCATAAATATGCCATTGGTTACTCACATTTTCAGATTAGCACACAGGTTTTTCTTAAATCACTGGTAGAAAGAGAATTTGAGTTTTGGGTGAGACTTTGAAACTGATTATCTGTATGAAATATAATTACACTTATATAAAAATACCTAATAGAATATTAGATTGTAATAACAAAAATATTTAAGAAAATAAGTCCTAGATGTGGGTTGACCTTCTACAGGTATAAAAGGTGATTTGTCCATTACATGAATATAAATTTCATTAACAATCTGTGACAGATAATGTTTGGCTATCCATTCATTCCATCAACCAATCTTCAGGAAGCTAAGGAATCTCTATACACAGACAATCCATTTAACAAATAATAGACAGTTGTCAATCATGTAAGATATTACCAAATATTAGAAAGACGTCAAAAAATAGGATACATGCCAGGCATGGTGGCACACGCCTCTAATCCCAGCAGTTTAGGGGCCTGAGGCAGGAAAATTGAAAGCCAGCTTCAGCAACTTAGCCAGGCCCTCAGCAACTTATTGAAATCCTGTCTCAAAATAAAAAAGAAAAGGGGTCGAGGATGTGTCTCAATGGTTAAGTCCCTTGGGTTCACTACTGATACAAAAAAAAAAAAAAATGTAGGTTACATAACATTACCACAATATATTATCTCATACAAATACTAACTTTTAAGAAAACTTGTTTTTAATAAAACCAAAATCAGTTAACATTTGTAAGAAATGTTAGTAAATGAAAAATTTGTGGGTTTTAAAATGTAAAGTTATGACTATTTATATCTTTAAACAGTATATGAAACTGCAGATTAAAGCAATGTGTTTATTAGTATTATACTTGGTATAAATGTGAAATTATATCCAGTGGTTAATTTCTACAAACTGACATTTTTTAATATCAAACATTTATTGGGTACTGTACTATATCAGCCTATTAATAATGACATAACAATTTTTTAAAAATCCTTTCTTAAAATTTATCTTTTAACATTTTATTTTTTCTCATTGTTCTAATTGCCTTTTGCCTTACAAATCTCATGTGCATCCAAAATATTGATTCCATCAGCCAATGTTCCAGAGCAGTAATTGTGAAATGCTGGTTGGGGAATGAGATGCCTGCACTTAAGTTACCACAGGAAAGTCATGACCAAGTCTGCAGTGTGACCATGATGAGCTGAAGTAGGGGAGGACAAAAGGCACTGAGGGGAGTTTGAATGGTAAGAGGAAAAGGACGGAGGTAAAGATCACCAAACCTCATGATAGGAGAGACAACTTAGCAGAACGATCATGAACCTGAAGCTGAAATCTTCAAGGAATGAAAGGAGAGTTGGAAGAAGACAGATGATTGTCATTGGGGGGCTGCAGGTTGGGATAGATTGATGCTATAATTTTCAAATTTGGGATTATAAGAGATGAAAGAGCTCAAAAGGCTCTGCAATTGGCTTTAATGAGTAATGAGAACAGCTCCCCTGCCCACAGATGAAAGAGGGATGTTGAGGAGAAAAATACTAGGTACTAAAAAAGAACAACAGATGTCTAGGTTTCTGTGGGTGATGCTGTAAAAGAATTATTTAAAAGAAAAAATTGAAGATAGAGATTTTGCTGATGGCTCTGGTACACAGGCTGTTTTATGCCTCATCTTCAGTTATATGGGCTTAATTATCATGCCTTTGAATCATAGCATTCCCCAATACAGTTAATTGATTGAACAGTGTCTCCCCAAATACATGTCTAGAACTTCTGAACCCAAGCTTATTTGGAAATATGTTATTTGAAGATGTAATTAAGGATCTTGAGGTGAAATCATTATGGATTTAGGGTGGGCTCTAAATCCAATATCTGGTGTCTTTATGTGGATTTGTCTCTGTGTCCTCTATTCTGTACCATTGGTCTGCAGGTCTATTTTTTGTGCCAATACCCTGCTGTTTTTGTTACTATTGCTCTGTAGTATAGTTTTAGGTCTGGAATAGTAATGCTACTAGCTTCACTCTTCTTGCAAAGAATTGCTTTGACTATTCTGTGTCTCTTATTTTTCCAGATAAATTTCATGACTGCTTTTTCTATTTGGATGAGGAATGTCAATGGGATTTTGATTGGAATTGCATTGAATATTTATAGTGCTTTTGGTAGTATGGTCATTTTTACAATATTAATTCTGCCAATCCAAGAACAAGGTAGATCTTTCAAAATTACAGTTATCTCATATTATACAAAGGCACCAAAACATATATTGGAGAAAAGATAACCTCTTCAACAAATGGTGCTGGGAAAACTGAAAATCCACATGTAACAAACTGAAATTAAAACTTTATCACTCACCATGCATACAACTCAACTCAAAGTGAATCAAGGACCTAGGAATTAAACCAGAGACCTTGTACCTAATGGAAGAAAAAATAGACCAAATCTCCATAATGTCGAATTGGGCCCAAATTTCCTTAATAAGGCTCCTATAGAGCAAGAATTAAAACCAAGAATCAATAAATGGCATGGATTCAAACTAAAAAACTTCTTCTTAGCAAAAGAAATAATCAGTGAGGTGAATAGAGAGCCTATAGATGGGAGCAAATCTTTACCAAAAGCACATCAGATAGAGCATATTTAGGATATATAAAGCACTCAAAACCTTAACACCAAAAAACCAAATAACACAATCAATAAATGGTCCAAGGAACTGAACAGACACTTCACAGAAGATGAAATACAATTAATCAACAAAAATATTAAAAAGTGTTCAACATCTCTAGCAATTAGAGAAATTCAAATCAAAACTACCCTAAGATTTCATGTCACTCTAGTCAGAATGGCAGCTATCAAGAATACAAACAACAATAAGTGTTGGCAAGGATGTGGGGAAAAGGCATATTCACACATTGCTGGTGAAACTGCAAATGGGTGCAACCAATATGGAAAGCAGTATGGAGATTCCTTGGAAAACTGGGAATGGAACCACCATTTGACCCAGCTATCAATCTCCTTGGTTTATACCCAAAGTATTTTAAAACAGCTTGCTACAAGGACACAGCCACATCAATGTTTATAGCAGCACAATTCACAATAGCTAAATTGTGGAACCAACCCAGATACCCTTCAGTAGATGAATGGATAAATCGAATGTATTATATATATACAATGGAATATTACTCAGCATTAAATGAAAATAAAATCATGGCATTTGCAGGTAAATGGATGGAATGGAATTGTAGAATTTAATGCTAAGTGAAGTAAGCCAATCCCTCCAAAACAAAGGCTGAATGTTTTTTTTTTTTTTTTTGATATGAGGATGCTGACTCATAATAGTGATGGGAGTGGGGGGAGCATGGGAGGAATGAAGGAATTTTAGACAGGGCAAAGGGGAGAGAGGGGAAGGGTGGGGGTATGGGGGTAGGAAAGACAGTGGAATGAGTTAGGCATCATTACCCTAAGTATAGGTATGAAGACACCAATGGTGTGAAAATACTTTGTGTACAACCAGTGACTTGAAAAATTGTGCTCTATATGTGTAATATGAAATGAATTGCATTCTGCCATCATGTATAACAAATTAGAATAAATACATAGTTTATTATAAAAAAATAAGAGGGATGGCACAGAAAGACACACCAAAAAGGGAGACAGACACACAGAGTAGATGGCCATGTAACAATGGGGACAGAGATTAGAGGGAAGCATTATACATCAAAGAATCCAAGGATTGCTGAAGTAATCGGATGCTCTCAAACAGGAATAAAACAAGTTTTTTTTTTTTTTTCAGACTCTCCAAAAGGAACCAACCCTCAAGAAGACTCTGGACTTAGGCCTCTATGAACTGTGAGAGAATAAATGTCTGGTGTTTTAAGCTACGCAGACTCTTCCATTTTCTCTGGCTCTTTAGAGTGTTTAAACTGGCCAAGCAGGTTTTCTATCTCAACCCTTGAGTTGACTTACTGATGTAGGATGGCCTTAGCTAAGATGAAGAGGATTTTCTTTAGGTGGTCACTCATCCTCTAGCAAGGTAGCCAAAGCTTCTTCACATGGCAGGGGTTCAAGGGACAGCAAAACAATATGCATCTTCCAGCCCCTGCATGAGGCACATGCAAGTGAACTGCCCAGGCCACAGTGAGTATGAAGGGCACTATCAAAGGGCCCTGAAAACTGAACCACAATGCATCCAATGTGCAAAGAGCAAGTTACGGGTTATGATGTTTGATTATACATTTTCCCCAACTGTCAAGATCTTTTTGGTATTCCAATCACTTGTGCAAACTTTTAATACTTGTTAGATAATTCTCAATGGGTCTTTCCCGGTGCCCAGGAAGGAGTCAAGGCAGCTAGTCCACAACCTGTTCATTATTTTTAATGGGAACCATTGTTTAAGGAAAGAAAGGCAAATGGCCCCAGCCAATGGCTTCATCAGTGTGATAACTAGATGTCCAAATAAATAGGCCAATAATGTTTTCTAGTAAGAGTTCATATCTTTGGAATGTTCTTAATAGAATATCCCTGGCTAAGCATTGTTTATACTTAATAAACATGCAAGTCATGTGTTTATATTACAAAGTATGGCTTCCTGAAAAAATCATGTCTAAAATGGATGTGTTTTAGTAAATGCTCCTCACAGTGAAGGATGATGATACCATGAACCAGACACTATGTATCTGATGCAAGAAGGAAGCACAACTAGAGAGTCCCTCCATGTCCCAAATCCAGGACCCTCTGAACTGCTAATTGTTTGTACCGTTCTTGTAAGACACCCTTGATTGCCAGTATTTGCAAGGCCTGATCCTTTGTGAGACCTCTGGTCTGTGCGAATGTGATTTGCAATGTGATCTAGTCTGTTGTCCTAGCACTGTCTATAAGCTTAAATAATGCATTAGTCACATTTTAGAAGTGCTTGAGGAGCATCATGTCCTGGAGTTTATGAGTTCCCACTAGTATAACACACATGCAATTTCATTTCAGCTGGAAGTAAATCTCCCACCTCTCTTTTTATTTGGGCATATTTCACATTTTGGTAGCATAATAACTGCTTTTGGAGGCTATGATTGACAAACGTGAGGGCACAGACTCCTATTTACTCTTTCAACAGATATTTATTTAGTAAATATCTACACTGTGTTAACCGTTGTTCATGGATCTGAACCAAGTGCTGTGTACATGGAGCTATAATCAGTGGAGTAGTCTCTGCATAATCTGTTGTAGACTCATGGTTTTGTAACACATAGTGAATACCTCCTTCATTATTTCAATACTCTCGATTTATGACTAACATTCTGGACTACAGATACTAAATTTCTATGTAGATTTGTAACAGTCAGAGAGAGGCAAAATCTTTATACCACATTTCGAATAGCACTGAAAAGTGATATAAAAGAGTAATGGAAAGGCTCTGAAACTTATTCTGGTAGAGAATCTCTAAGCAAACAAATACAGTAACATCAATATCATGGGGCATTTTGAAACACATATTATAGAGTAAGCGAGCCTGTATTTTGCTGATTGAAAACAATTTTGTAAGCACGAAAAAATCTCTGTAAATCCAAATTCAAAATTGATAGCAGTGGTTTTGCCCAAGGATGAAAAATAAACTAGGGTAGTTATGTTGTAACAATATCCTGAATTTTAGCCTTCAATACCCTTTACTTTTTCTTTAATTGTATACATCCATTATCTATTTAAGTTAATGAATGTTAAATCTAGAATATAATAATAAATGGAGGTATAAAGCTCTAGTTAGTAAAATATATATGTATATTCTTCAAAATCCATTATAAAAATTAATCATTTTGATGGTAAAAATATTATTAGTCTTAGTGCATTTAATCTCTCTGCTGCTCAACTGTTTCAAATATCATCTGGTACCACCCCTACACCACACATTTCACCACATAAGCAGACACACACACACATACACAAACACATACACACACACAATATATAGGATACATGGTATTCTGTTTTTTTCTGCCTTTGCTTTTATTCATTTGGTTTAAAAGAAGAAAATTCACATCAGATGTTCTGAGTACTTGGGAAGAAGAATTTTTCTTTGATCCCTTTGGAAATATTACATCCATCCAAATAAAAGATCAAAGGACTCAAGCAAGGTGAGATTTGAGTGCAGCTGCTTCTCTTGTTTCTGATAGCCTCGTCATGTGTGTACCACATGAAAATGTCAGTTTGTGCATGGTTGGGGTGACAGTTTTTCAAAAGGAAATTCACATGCTTACCATTCAACTTTTCCTGTTCTGAAGACTTCCAGAAATATGAGCATACATATAAGTTACAGACTGAGAAAACAAGAGTAGTCATAAAGAAATTATAGAAAAAACTGTCAACATCATACTCAATTCATGTAATCAGAAAAATGCACAAGAATGAACTTGGCCCAATTATATACTAATGCCATTATATAGTCTACATTATAATACTTATAATGTAGAGAAGAATTATAACAATATTAAGGCAAAGAAGACACTGACTATAATTGTAGCTTTTTGCCTTTGATTATAAAACAAATTAATGAACTGGTTCATCTGACACACCCTCCTGGAAATGAACTTCCTTCTACCTGTAAGGTTGTACTTGAGGGACAACCACCATGATTAAGATTTGGTTTCTGCCTTTAAGTAGCTGGGAATTAATGGAAGGAAAACATAAGTGAACAAGTAATAACAGAGATAAAATATGTGATTAACCATCAGAAGTGTAAAAAATAAATCTAAGGAAAACCTAGAGTAAAGAAATACTACGCTAGTTTAGAGCGCCAGTGTGAATTTCATGAGGGCCATCCAAAAAGCAACATCATATTGTCACGGATGTGCACCCACTCCATTGTACTCAGAGACACTGGAAAACATCGTCCATGCAGTCACCAGCCCCTTGGGGGAATAGGCTGCTCTCAGCTGAGATCATGTCAGGAAACCAGAATAGTACCTTGACAGAACTGTTAGGTTCTGAGCACTCTGGTCTAGGGACACAACTTTCTGGTGGTCCATGCACATCTGTAAGGTGAGCTCTCCGGTATTTTCTTAACATGTATCCAGGAAGGAAGTAGCTGTGCACTGAAATTTGGGTTAGAACTATATTACCTGCAATGCCACCTGAATGCCACCTTAGCAAACTGGGAGAGAAAGCTCTTGATTATAAAATCTTCTTTTGTTCCTAATTATCAATGGTATTGCAAAAGCTTCAGATGGTGAAGTTTGGAATTAGATATGTTTAGGTTCAAGCCCCCTGAAATATACTAGGTGTGTGACTTTGGATAAATTACTTTCCCTTCTTCACCCTTGATTGGTCACTTATAAAATGCACAATAGATAACATGTAGAAAACATAAGTTTGACTGAGTAAGCATTCAAGAAATTTACTTATAATAAAAATAGCATAGTTATTATTTATCTTCCAAATGTGAATATATTATTTTAAGGTCAGGAATAAGGGCTAGGGTTGTGGCTCAGTGGGAGAGCACTTGCCTAGCATGTTTGAGGCACTGGCTCAATCTTCAGCACCATATAAAAATAAATAAACAAACAAACAAATAAATAGATAGATAAATAGATAAAGAAAGAAAGAAAGAAAGAAATGTATTGTCCCAACATATAACATATTCAAACTAAAAAGTTTTTTCTCAGCAAGAGAAACAATAATAGAGGTAAATAGGGAGCCTACATCCTGGGAACAAATTTTTACTCCTCACACTTCAGATAGAGCCCTAATATCCAGAGTATACAAAGAACTAAAAAAATTAAACAATAAGAAAACAAACACTTCTCAGAGGAGGACATATAATCAATCAACAAGTACATGAAAAAATGCTCACCATCTCTAGCAGTCAGAGAAATGCAAATCAAAACCACCCTAAGATACCATCTCACTCCAGTAAGATTGGCAGCCACTATGAAGTCAAACAACAACAAGTGCTGGTGAGGATGTGGAGAAAAGGGTACACTTGTACATTGCTGGTGGGACTGCAAATTGGTGCGGCCAATTTGGAAAGCAGTTTGGAGATTCCTGGGAAAGCTGGGAATGGAACCACCATTTAACCCTGCTATTGCCCTTCTCGGACTATTCCCTGAAGACCTTAAAAGAGCATGCTACAGGGATACTGCCACATCGATGTTCATAGCAGCACAATTCACAATAGCTAGACTGTGGAACCAACCCAGATGCCCTTCAATAGATAAATGGATAAAAAAATGTGGCATCTATACACAATGGAGTACTATGCAGCAGTAAAAAATGACAAAATCATAGAATTTGCAGGGAAATGGATGGCACTAGAGCAGATTATGCTTAGTGAAGCTAGCCAATCCCTAAAAAACAAATGCCATATGTCTTCTTTGATATAAGGAGAGCAACTAAAAACAGCAGGGAGGAAGAGCAGGAGAAGATTAACATTAAACAGGGATGAGAGGTGGGAGGGAAAGGGAGAGAGAAGGGAAATTGCATGGAAATGGAAGGAGACCCTCATCGTTATACAAAATTACATATAAGAGGAAGTGAGGGGAAAGAGAAAAAAACAAGGGAGAGAAATGAATTACAGTAGATGGGGTAGAGAGAGAAGATGGGAGGGGAGGGGAGGGGGGATAGTAGAGGATAGGAAAGGCAGCAGAATACAACAGACACTAGTATGGCAGTATGTAAAACAGTGAATGTGTAACCGATGTGATTCTGCAATCTGTATACGGGGTAAAAATGAAGTTCATAACCCACTTGAATCAAATTATGAAATATGATAAATTTTTTTAAAAAAAATTTAAAATGTTAGGAATATTTGCCTAGAAATATCTCCATTATTTTTCCACTTGCTCAAGTCCACCTCATTTTTATGATCCTATCATGTCCAACTTTGTATACCCTACAATTCATAAAATTGTTCTAGTTCTCAGGTTAACATTTGTTTGATCAAATGTAAATTAATGTTTTTGGGTAAAGTGAAAGAACTAGTAAGTGGTCAAAGAGATCTTAAAATGAACTAAGTTACCTCTAGTACCATAATTTGAACATGGTGATATTAGTCAACAACAGCACCACCATTATCCACACCATGAATTGTACACAAAGGTGCAGAAATTGATGACTTCTAGAATAGTAACTTGATTATAGTAAATCCTCACTGAATATTTAAAGCTCAAAATAATTTGGAGAATGAATTTACATAATTAAATATTGCCTAATATTTGTTGACTTGGGAGTCACATAAACTTGATGCAAATTTTGGTTCTATCATTGTTTTAGCTTTTTCACTGCTGCGAGTAAAGGATCTGATCAGAACAACTGTAGAGGAGGAAGAGTTTATTTGAGGATTTGCTGTTTCAGAGGTCTTAGTCCATAGAAGGCTGGCTTCATTCCTTGGGGCTTGAGGTGACGCTGAACATCATGGTGGAGTGTGTGGCAGAGGGAAGCAGCTCACATCATGGTGATCAGGAAGCAGAGAGTGAGACTCCACAAATACAGATACAAATATATACCCAAAGCCACACCCAAATTCCCACCTCCTGCAGCCACACCCCACCACTTCAATTACCACTCAGTTAATCCCTATTAGGGGATTAAATCACTGACACTGTTAAGACTCTTTCAATCCAATAGTTTCTCCTCTGAAACTTCTTGCATTGCCTCACATGTGAACTTTTGGGGGACACCTCACCTTCAAACCCTAACAACCATGGACTAATGCATAACTCTCAAGAGTTTTATTCAAGAAATATGACAATTTAGCAAGTCCCTAAGCAAATTAGCAAGACCTTGTTTCAAAATTAAAAAAAAATCATAATAAAACATGGGTATGGGATGGGATGAGGCTCAGTGGTTAAGCACTCCTGGATTAAACCACTAATACAAAAAAAAAAATGTGTAGTCGATGATTGGTTTTCTCAGGAATTTATGAACAGTGTTGATGGTACCAACATGAATGATACACTTAAATTGGCCCTTTCTCTTTCTCAGAATGGATATTAGGTATGTTGAAAAAGTGGAAAATTAATGATAAGTAAACAGGATAATGGGTCTAACAGAGAGCCAGGAATTTGAAAGCGTGGGTATATAAAGCTGAGTCTTATCCAACATGCCTCAGCAGACTTTCTAATCACAACCATCATCTCCAGAGCAAAATTGATTATGAGGCACTTCAGAAAAATAAAGTGAATTCATTTTCCGCATTAGTTTTCACGAGTGAAAAACTGAAAATGCTATTGACATTTAAATTCCCTTTTTAAAAACTAAACTGATCTTCCCAATTTTGAGTCAATATACACCAAACCATCACTATTTCTAGTCATAAGTCACAATCCTACAATAATAGTGTTGGAAACTAAAGAGAAAGTAAATGTGAGTGTCTAGGAATCACATTAAAGCTTCTTACCCAAATTTTACTAGATTGCATTGGCCTTCATGCTGCTGGTCACCTGTAAGAATGGTAGGCCCAGCTTAAAGAGATTAGAGTTTTGATATCTGTATTTGATCAATCTTTTAAGTTATATATAAACATTTACTAAATATCACAGCACCCATGTTATATTATGTCATAGCAAAACAAAAATATTACCACTTTTTGTGTACCTCTGCAATTAAAGTAAAGTTATTTCTGCAGCAAAAGTGGAAAATTTTGTGTCAGAAAAGTTCCATATATAAAAGAACAGGGACAAGATACACTGGCATGAGATCTGCTTTCCATTGATTATAGAAGTAACACATGATTAGAGGCTAACACCATGCAATACAGAGGCTGGGAAAGAATATAGAAGACAAAGTGGAATCTCTTTCAATTGCACTCTCAGAGCTCCACCTGGGATGTAGGTGTGACCTCTATAATTGTGCTATATATTGACTTACACTTATATCCATACATATATATGTGTGCATGTACACCTATATGCATATGTTTGTATATGTACATACATATGTAAATAAATAGTTTTGAAGGTTTGTGGGTTCTCTTTAAACAAATCAGCTCATGGTATAATATTATTCTACAATTTGCTCATATATATGTTTAGGGTATTTTCTCACATTGGCCTATTTGACCCTATTTTTTTTTTTTATTAAAGCATGAAAGACAAGTTCATGCTTCACATTAATCCCTAAGATGAAAGTCATAATTACCAACTTCTAAAAGAGTGAAAATAAAAGTTTCTGCACCTCTAAATGTTATTAATACTGGGTCTGGATGTAAATTTAAGTCCCTTTGTTTATTTCCTGAATTTAATTCAATATTGCTTTTTTTGTATTGAGAAAGAAATAAATATTGTAATCATTTTAGAATGAAAGGTTCTTATGAAAGGTAGCAATACTTCTGAGCATGGTGGCTCATACTTGTAAACCCAGCAGGCAGCTCAGGAGGCTGAGGCAGGAGGATTGAGAGTTCAAAGCCAGCCTCAGCAACTTAGTAAGGCCCTAAGCAACTCAGAGAGATACCCCATTATATTCAAATGTATGAATTGTCAAGATCATTGTACTGTCATGTGTAACTAATAAAAAAAATATTCTTGAAGCTGAAAAAAAAAAAGGCTCAGGATATGGCTAAGTGATTAAGCACCCCTGGTTTCAATCACCAGGACCAAAAAAAAAAAAAAAAAAAAAAAAAGAAGAAGAAGAAAAAAAGAAAAAGAACAATGAAAAGGGCTGGGGAAAGTAGCTCAATGGTTAAGCACCCTTGGGTTCAATTCCTGGTACCAAAAAAAAAAAAAGTGGCAGTACCATAGTACCATTTAGATAAGAATATTCAACTTTTAAAAGCATCATTTTTAAACAGCCTTGTATTGACAACTTGGAATTATTTCTGGCATATATAATTTTTAACTTAAAAAAATTGTAGCAGGGCTATAGATATAGCCTTGAGAATTGGCCTCTTTGGAGACATAATTTGTAAGCTCAGTTCTTCAGATAGAATACTAGGCCAACATGTTACAAAATGAGTAGAAACCAGTCACACCCTAGTGTAAGTGAGCATGACCCCCAGAGGTGGGCAGAGCAAAGGGCGTTATCACATTTGGTGGCCTGGATGGGAAAGAGGATGATGGGGAGGAGCACCCAGGCCAAAAGAACAGCAGAGGGGAAGGATCCAGTTCACAGACAGATACACAAACTACTGTGAGAGAAAAGGTGAATTGAAGAAAGAAAGTAGCCAATCACACAGACCCTGAGACACAGCTGTGATGAGGAGAGAAGAGAAAAAGGAAAGGAAGGAGAAAGGGAAAAGAGGGCGGGTGGGGGGGGGAATTAAGTAAGTGAGAGCAGGGCAGAGTAGTGAAGAGTGAGGACCATTTAAGGAATAAAACTCAAAACCACCCGGACATTGGAGAAGTTATGAAGAGGCAGAGAACAAAAGTGGCAGAACCCAGTGCCTCAGGCAAGAGGATACCAGGAAAACCTTGGAAGTATGATGATCCACACATTTAGATCCGTGAAGAACGAAGGGACAGCTGGTGAAGACACTGGAAATGTTTATACTGCTGTACTAAGATTTAAATCCAAACTCACCCAGCAATCCTATGAAGACAAGCCTGGACAGACAGTCTTAGAGAGTCTATTAAGATATGAGATCCCAATCTCATGTTCTCCTGTATTATATTTTATTTATACTGAGGGTAACCTCAGGAAACAGACTTTTCTAGCATGTTCTTGCGGTGACTTTATTTCAAATGTGTCTTTAAAAAAAAAGACCTGAAGCAGTTACAAAGCTCAGCAGGCATAAACAGGTTTCGCTCCATTACATTACCTGTAAGACTATCATTCCTTTTGTGTTTTCCCTTGGCAGTTCACAACGTACAGTCCAATTATTTAGTTGTGGAGAAATTCCTGTGTTGTTTTGAAATAAGTTATAATCAGTTTCAAAATTGGACATGCATGAAATTTAATGTCCAAAAACATTAGGGCTCTCAGATATGTTTTCTATTTATACTGGTGATAGGAATAAGATGAGGACTTAATTTAGCTCGCACCAATCTGAGAGGTGACAACCTCTGTTCTTATGTTATCATTCTTTTCTTCATTTTAAGTTTCTCTGTGGATCCATATTAAGAAAAAAATGACTTTGACTGTAGCCTGACCTGTTGGTTCATTGCGTGTCTCACACATGAGTCTGTGGACAGATTGGTAGACTGGGACATCATCTCAGGTGCAGTGCCCAGACTAGCATGCCAACAAGCACAAGAGGTGACAACAGATCTTGCTCAGTGTCACTGAGCTTGACAATGACTATGTTGATTAAAAAGGAGTACAGCATCTATATCAATTGTCTAGTATGGAATCAGGATATATGAAGAGAGAACTGCCTGACACCACAGGTACCATCTGTGCACCAGAATGGCAGATGCATCTCTCTGCCTTACACAGGCCTGGTGTTCTGCAAAGGTCAGCACTAAGCTGCTCAGTTCTGCTCCTTGCAGGAGCACTTCAGTGTTGAGTTAAAGATGAAAAGTATCTTGCTGTCATATTTCATTGTTGCTCAGTCACACGAGAATGTGAAGCTACAGATTCTATGCAACCATATATCCACAAAGACATTCGTTTCTTTTTCATTTACTCCATTCAGTCATTTATTCAATAAGTATCCATTGTTCACACACTTTGCCTCAGGGACTATGAGACAAGGTAGACAAATGGAATACTCTGAGAGTCCCTGTGAGCAGCTTGAGGATCAGACTGTCTTGTAGTTTATCCCATGGTGACTTCACTTTTGAATGGTACTGTAGCCCTAAACATTTCCCAAGAGGAGTAGGTGCAATGTCTTGCCCCTTGTAACATCAGGAAATAAAAGTTACAAAAAAAAAACTCATGAGGGCCGGGTCTGGTAGTGTTTGCCTGTAATCTCAGCAGCTTTGGAGGCTGAGGCAAGAGAATTGCAAATTCAAAGCCAGCCTTTGCAACTTAGTGAAGCCCTGTCTCTAAATAAAATATAAAAAAGGGTGGGGATGTGGCTCAGTGGTTAAGTGCCCCTGGATTTAATCACTGGTAATGAAACAAACAACAAAAAAATTATGAGGCCCAAATGTCCCCAAACCCCAAATACTTGAAGGTAGGTGGTGACTCTATTTAGTTAGTGAACAAGAAAACTTCATGTTTAAAAAATTCAAAAGATAGAAAAGTTTAGGCACATTCATGACCTGGTGCTTTGGCTCTTAGGATATCTTGGATTTGCTAACTGAATGAATTTTCTAGTTTGGAATATTTGTTTTAGAATAAAGAAAGATGTATGATAATGCCTTCAGAAAATAACAAGTCATCTGGTCACTTATTTTTCAATGCATATTTTCTGCTGGTGATGAGCTGTGTGAGCTGGGCTCGACCGGGGCTGCTGCTTCTACAATGAGCCAGAGGCAGAATAATGTAGCTTGATCCCCAGCATTGACATTTCTTGCACAAATTCCAAGATACCAAAAACTGCAGCTATGTCTATGTATTTATCAATCTTAATAAATTTATGTGTCTTGGAGAGAGATAAATAATGTAACTTGGTGCTTCATCTAAAAATAAAAGTATTTATTGAAAAAAAGTGTGTATATATACATAATCATACAACATATGCCCATATTAATATGCACATGTGCACATAAGCACATAGATACACACAGACACTTTGGGATTTAGATTTCCAACAACAAAGATTTAGGTCATGTGTAAGGGACTCTCTGTTTTCTCGTTGTTATTTTTTTTTATGTCAGCTTCTAAATTCCTTCACATCCCTCCTTCTTCCCACATTTATATAAGGTCTGACCCCAATATGCTAATCATTCCTACAATACATATAATGGCTGGGATTCCATGATTGAGTCTTGATTGGAGGGTGGAAAGGAAGATGATGACTTCTATTTTTCAACTGAATTTCTCTGGATGCTATGTGGAAGATGTATAAGAAAGGAACACAACCAGTATCTTCAAGAACACTCAGAAGACTATTGCAAGAAGACAGGGGTGCATGGGCTCAATGTGGAACTCTTGTTTATGTATTTTTAAAAATAATATTTTAGCTGGCCCAGTGGTATACTCCTATAATCCCAACTACTTGGGAGACTTAGGTCATAGAAACACAAGTTTGAGGCTGGCCTTGCAACTTAACAAAACCCTGTCTCACAGTAAAACTCAACAATGGCTGGAGATGCATCTCAGTTGTATATATACCCTCTACTGGGTATATGCCCCAATGAAATAAAATCATCATATCAAAGAGCTCCTGCATGCTCATGTTTATTACAAGCTACTCCCAACAGACAAGGTATGGACTCAATCAAAATTTCTACCAACAGATTATCAGACACAAAAAGTATGGTGCATATGCTCAACATGTTTCTTGGAAGATGAATTAACAGGACTTGGATGAAATATGAAAATACTTCATGAGATTTCTTCTACAAACAATATTTTTTAAGAGAGAGAGAGAGAGAGAGAGAGAGAGAGAGAATTTTTAAATATTTATTTTTAGTTCTCGGTGGACACAACATCTTTATTTGTATGTGGTGCTGAGGATCAAACCCAGCGCCCTGCGCATGCCAGGCGAGCACGCTACTGCTTGAACCACATCCCCAGCCCAACAAACTAGATTTTTAAATCTTTTTTAAAAATGTAAAGTTCTGACTATAGCAGCCTATTCTGATCCAAGTGGTAATTTTCCGTCTACCTGGAATGGGGCCTCTGGTTTTTCCAAACCCCAATCGTTCTCTATCATTTTACCCATTTTTCATCCTTATTTCTTGATAGCTTATTCTTGGTTCTTCATAGACTCTTGATGAAGTGCTTAAAAAACAATATTCTTTTGCTGTGAAGTTCTTATTGTTAAGAGGTTTCACAAAGAAATAGAAAAATATTGAGCTTTTGAGCCAGAAGTGTTGAACATAATTAAAGTACTACTCATTATCGCAGGCATACTGGACCTTTCTGAATTTCCTAGTCCAAAAAAATGAAGATGAAAACATGTGTTGTGCACTTCACCAGCTGTTGTGAGGATTAAGCTGGGGCAAAAGCTCTCCTCCTATGGATAGATCATCATGTAGAGCTCACGCCTCACTTTACGTTACATTCTATTTTAATGCCTTGCATACTTTGTATTTCTCCCTATCCATGAGCTCATTAACACCTGAAGGACTGGCAATGTTCCTGATTCATCTTTGAATCTACTACGGCTTGAGGATAAAGCTTTGTACTTAGGGGCACCAAGAAAAGTAATGTATGTGGGATATTTTATAAATTGTAAATTGATTCAAACATAGAAACTTAATGCAGCTCCAAATCATGGTGTCCTGATTCTCTGACTACTGGCCTAAAATTGGATCACCTGATCCATACAGGTTGGTCCCATTTCAGTCTGAATCAATATACAAGTCCCCAAATTCCCTACAAATGACCTAAAATCTGTGCTAATTGGATCATGAGATGCTTGGCTAACACCTGACATACCTGGACACGTATTAAGATGAGGCATATTCCCTTGGCTGATGCTCATCAGGAAAGCCACTGGCTTTTTGGATGTGACATTCTTCTATTCTTGGGAGACTTAGGTCATAGAAGGACAAGTTTGAGGCCAGCCTTGCAACTTAACAAAACCCTGTCTCACAGTAAAAATTAACAAGGGCTGGAGATGCACCTCAGTGGTAGAGTGCCCTGGGTTCAATTCCTCAGTACAATAATGATGATGGTAATAACATTAATAATAATAACAGTAATGATAATATAATAACATTGCTGCCTCTCAATGTTAATGGCTCCATCCAGTCATTGAGACAACTAAAATTGTCCTCTTCTTCTTTATTCTCTGGAAAGAGTGCTCTGTCTGTCAAGACTAAGGAGAGTTCTTTCCTAAAGCTGGTATGAAATCAAAGGCTACCAACCATTGAGGAAGTAGTGGAGCTACTACTGGAGATTCAACCACAACACACTGTCAGGAAGTTTGAAACATCAGCAAGATCTTTGTCTTGCTTCACTTTATCAGGATTTACTTTTCTCTCATTCCATAGGGAACAAAAATGATACCACGGACTGTCATTATATTAGGTAGTTTTAACACCTCAACCCATGCCATACTCTCAGCCAACCAACATTAACTATTAATGTCCCCAAGGATATTATTGGAGCTAAGGAGGCTCCAAATGTCTTAGTAATTTTCCATTACCCCAGCTACATCAGGGACAAACCTTTTTCTTTAAAGAAGCAGAAAACAAATGTTTTAAGGTTCTGTGGATGCTATGATTTTTGTCACAACTATTCTATCATTGTACCGCAAAAGCAACCATATAAAATGTATAAACAAAGGAATGCTGTGTTCCAATAAAACTTTATGTATAGATACTACAATTTGAATTTCCAACAATTTCAATATCATTAAATATTTTTCTTTTTCAATTCTTTTGGACCCTGCAAAATGCTAAAAGAAAAAAAAAACTAAATCATGAGCATAAAATAACAGAAAGTAGGCTGGATTCAGAAGGTAGACCTGAATTATTTTGCTAATTCCTGCTCTATACCATGTTATCACCCAGAAAAGCCACACGGGGCTTCACTGGGTCCTAGGTTGGAATCAGAGCATTTTTGCAGCATCTGTCTGTGAAGCTTCACTGTTTGCTTCACATACTTACGAAGAGTGCTCTCATCTGTGCACATGGCCTGAAGCCTGGAGGCTGACTTGTGGCACTTAGAGTTCCTGGTAACTCCGGAACACTGGTTCAGCCATGTACACAAGGGCATGTCCCATGAACTCCTGCATCTTATATAATGCCCCAAGTCCCACTAGCAATGTCACCTCTTTGTCCATGATTTTTTTTTTCCTTAAGAAAAACTGTTCTTGGGGCTGGGGATGTGGCTCAAGCAGTAGCGTGCTCACCTGGCAGGCGTGTGGCCCGGGTTGGATCCTCAGCACCACGTACCAACAAAGATGTTGTGTCCGCCGAGAACTAAAAAATAAATATTAAAAAATTCTCTCTCTCTCTCTCTCTCACTCTATCTTAAAAAAAAAAAAGAAAAACTGTTCTTTAAGCCTGATATTGACCTATGAATATTACTAACATATGCTTTTTATTTTGAGCCAAACATTCAAAAGGCTTCAGAAGCAAGTGTTAGACGGCTCTCTTCTTTCCCTCTTTAAGAATCATCTCACTGGGCTGGGGATGTGGCTCAAGCGGTAGCGCGCTCGCCTGGCATGCGTGCGGCCCGGGTTCGATCCTCAGCACCACATACCAACAAAGATGTTGTGTCCGCCGAGAACTAAAAAATAAATATTAAAATTCTCTCTTTCTCTCTCTCCCTCTCTCACTCTCTCTTTAAAAAAAAAAAAAAAAAAAAAAAAGAATCATCTCACACAATTGACAACGATCAGCAACCCACACCTGTCACTTGGCACCAGCTGAACTTGCTCATCAGGGATTCACCCTGGACCACGTTCAGGGCAGAAGCAAGTGAGGCAGCTGCCTGGGGAGAATCGGCACAACTTGAACAGGTGTCTGGAGGCCTGGAGCCTTCAAATATTTAAATAGGATCCCTGTCCACAAGTTACTTTAAATACACACATCTATCTATCTTTTGGTTTTGCCTGCAACCCCATTTTGTAAATGAGTTTGTTGAGTTTCCTTCTGTAGGTTCACCATTCATTTTAGAAAGTATTCATGGCTTCTAGTTCTTTTTCTTTTTTAAAATATAGTGAATCAATATATTGCCTCACACTCAGCATGGTGGTTTGTTTTAAATATTCAGTTCATTAGAGTATGAGTGAAATAAAATTCAATCTTCTAGACTAAGGAAAAATTTTTTAAAATGCTAGTTTTCTCCTTATAAAATCTCTTAGCATAAAAATACACAAAGTATATGGCAATTTTAAGTTTAAGGTTTGGTTTTACTGTAGATTTGAATTCAAATTGTAAAAAAAGAAGGAAAGAACCAAGAAACCTTCAAGATTTTTCCATATGGAATCCATCTGTGGGCATTGTACCCAGCACTGCTGGAAGAGCATCATGTTAATACCTTGCTTGGCAATTTTCATGGCAGTTATTATTTTTCTTTTGGTTTATTTTTATTTTACTGATTGGTGTTCCTGATTTTAACTATGACCTTAGCCCATAACAAGCAATTCACATTTTTATATCAAAGCAGAAAAACATCAATATAGCATGTCAGCAACAAGAATTTGGCAAATGCTTTTGCTTTTCCATTTGAATTGTTATGACTTTACTTTACACATTTATTTTGGATCATCTATATTATTATCATTTTTTGAAAATGTTTTGTTATAGCCTGCCTACTAAGGAAGATGGATTTACTAGAATATGTCCTTGGTTGAAATTTTACAGATAAGAAAATCATTCATTCACTTTTTTCATGAAACTCTACCTCCTGAGTCCCTCCAGACCTTCTGTGGGTGCTGGGTCACAGTTCATAGTAGGTCAAGCACATTTTCCCACCCAGACGTAGCTGCTGAGGTATTGGAAGAGGTGAAAAATAAACTATTAGAGTATGCTTTAGAACACGGTATTGTATAAAAATGCTATTAAATAGTAACTCTAATGATGTGAAATGTACCATTCTCCTCCAACACATGGCAAAGGGTTCTAGCTGTAATGTGTATGTGGCAGTATTTGGAGAAAGTGGATCTGTGCAGGGAAGATAGTCAAGGGAATAGGAGGATCAGAAAGTGCTGTGGTCATCCCTCAAACAGTCATTGACTGAAGATACTATTTCCATTTTTCATCTGAATGAATTGAAGCTCAGAGGAGGTAAGTGCACAAGAGACTCTGGCCTCTAAGTGGTTTGGCTAGATCTGGATAGGCAGCTGTAGGTACCTGAGGGTTAAGATCACATACCTCAACCACATCTTTTGGATCCAGCTTCTGCTACTTGCTGGCTTGTGTTTTGAACATATTGTCTGACCTCTTTGTTACCCGCTTTCTTTATTTATAAAATGGGTATACGAAGACTACCTTCCTCATTAAAACTAGAATAAGGATTAGATTTGCAATAACCAAATGTTTAGAGCAATGCTTAACACACAGCCGGCATCATACAACATTGCTAAATAAAACAAAATTTAAAATATGACTATGGGTTCTGTCTGACCCCGTAACTTGGTCTCTCTATACTTCCTTAAAGCTGATTTGTTAAATGCAGCTGCAAGTTCTAGGTATATCTCCCTTACCTTCTCTTCCCTATCAGTTGTAGCCTCTGAGGTGAGAAGCGGGGAGTCAGAGAGGCAGAACAGAGGCAAAAAAGCATGAGTCCACTTATGTCTGCTTTTCTAGAAAGTGACCAAAATCAAACTCAGTTCAGACAAACCTATCATTACTGCAAGACCTTCATGGAGAGGGTAAAACAAACAGCAACAAACACCCTCTTTTCTGTGTGGTTCATTCAGAGGGATGCTTTTGTTTGTGCTCCAACTGATGTTTTTAAATGAATCACTTGAGTTCATATCAACAATTTTGAGCCTTCTCCCCGAAGGATACATTAAGCAAGGCATCACTGTGGGGAAGAAGTTGAATCACTTAGAATCTTGTGGTCAAGATTATTGAATAAACTTGTGGCTGTCTAGATACATTTAAATGAAGGCGAAATTCCTAACCATCAGTGATTTAGCTACTGCAACTGGGATGACTTGTGCTATATCTAGAATTTTCTGACACCATAGGGCATAATTATATATTTGGTTACATAATTTCTGATATGAAATAGACTTATCAACTGAACATGAGAACTGGAAAATAAATGTTTGATCTTCTGAGTTATTTATAACCTCTAATAAAATAAATAAATCAATAAGCCAGTTTGTCCTCGAAGTCCAAAATGTTGTTTGCTAGCTTTAAAAAACCAAAAATGTGCTTGATTATCAATACTCTAAGAACAAATAAATCTTCTTCATGAATAGTATGATTCATTTGAGTGCAATTCTAATCAACATGTAAAAACATTCAGTCCACAGTTGATGTTTTATCAAATGATGTTAAATATTTAAGAATTGGAAAGGTAACAAATTTTCAAAAATGTACGCTTACTACAATGAGATTGTAACAGATTGAATAAAAATATCTAAATATACATAAAACATATTTTCCAGGGAACAACTCACGCCTCTAGCTTCATCTTTATAAATGAATTAAATTGATTTTAAATTTTACCATTTCTCTGTTATTTGTCATCTTCTGGCAAAGTTTAATTTCTCCAGCTTTTACACCTTCCGACTGCTCTGCTGGGAATACTAGGTCTTCCATTTACAAATCTTTGGTACCTTAATTTAATCCTCTGTGCAATGGAGAATAATTATGTGTATCCTAGGAGGCTGCATGAATCAAGCAAAATTCTACAAACAAAGCCCTTGGAAAAATCCTTAGCATATATTAAGAAATCAAAAATGCTGGCATTATTGTTAATAATAAAAAAGATTGTATATGAGAGTATCCACACAGGCACAAAGCCTTGACTATTTTTTCCTCCTTTATTATATTATTTATTGTTTAAAAGGTAAAGTCAATTTTTGTTTCTAAATTCTACTTCCAAGAGGATATTATGTATGTTTTTAAATTCCAATATATAATAGACAGTGAGGTCGATTAGTTAATGCATTAATTCAGCAAATATCAGCAAACTTCTGTGACAGACTATGCCCATGTTCAGAATACACAAAAAGGGATACAGAATGATTTGGACCTCAGGTCCAAGGATTTTGTCTCTTGGAAGGATATAGGGCACAAAATTTTTACTATTTTGGTATTCAAGTGCAAAATATTATAATAGAGGATTAGACAATGTTTGGCAGAACTCAAGATATCAGTGAGTTTTTAAGCTAATGCCAAATGTTTCTCAATTACATGGCCAATATAATTTTATTAGCACTCAATTGGTTGCTCATTTATACCTGCTTAGATAAAATCAGGAGCTTTTTGTTCCCAGCTTTTGTCGTCCTAACAATCCAGTGGTTCAAATAATGGAACAAAAATAAAGCGTATAGCATTGAAAATAAAATAATAATGCTAACAAATGAGCTAAACCATGTCAAATTGTAGTGACATAGAATTTTCCAGGATGGTTAATCAAATTGAGGGTAATTTTTTGGTAAGGCTTTGGTAGAAGAGCTCACTTTGTTCCTTGACAGAGGAATTGCAAATGCACAGAGAGGTCTGAGTGCAAATGGTGTGCTGAGGCAGTCAAGGGCGGTTTCCTAGCTACATAAAGGAAGGCTTTTGGAAACTTCAAAGGACCAAAGGACGTGAGGGTTGGTTTTAAGTCTCCTCAAGTATACCATAAGGAATTTTTCTCCTGTAATCATAGGGAAGAATTATAGTACGCTGTACATATTAGATAACCAACAAATAATTCATACTTTCACAAAATGTATTTTGAAAATGAAAAGTACTAAAGTAGGAACTCAGTTGGGAATTTAAGTAATAATCCAATGAGGAAAAAAAGAACAATTATAAGTACTTGATGTCTATGCAGTTGAAAAAGTCATATTGAACATCCTACCCTAATAAAGTGGCCAAATTCGAGAAGGCAAGTTTTAAAACAGTAGCAAAGTGCATGCCAGGAACTGCTGGTCCTTTATCTCAGATCACTGATGAGTACTCTGGAAGTGCAATAGACACACAAGAATGTCTTTTCTGCTTTTTAGTTACTGCCTACAGTTTGCTAATTGTACTAAGAGATAATACACCAACAGGAAACTGATTTCATGTCAAATCTGCCCATCATGACATACAACTGTTTTGATTTTCTTCTTTCTTGTAAAGTCTTAGTCTATGTGTACATACCTTTTTAAAGGCTTAATCATTAAACATCTGCAATTCTGTTGTCTTTACTGTCATTAAGTCCATTGTGTCTCTTTTTCATGTTGCTTCAGTTTTTATGACTACAGCAATTGGCTAATATTTTTTGATTAATGCCCTATAATTTATTATCCTTCTATTGTTGGATATTTAGGTTGTTTCTGTTTTTTCACTGGTGAAGTTAATAGTGTAATTAATAATTTTATGCACATAGTCGTGTTCCTCTTTTGAATTATTTCCTTAGGATAAATTCTCAGGGGAGATATTACTGGGTCAAAAGGTATAAAGGTTTTTATAGCCTTTCAGACACGTTGCCAAATTGCTTTCCGAAAGGATTTTACTACATCAATTTATAATCCCCCAGGTGCCACTCCTGATGGTAATACGTGCATTTCCGCCATCCTACTATCCCCTACTATCCATTACAGAATCTACCATGAGGGCCCCCACTCTCCCCCATGCAGAATATTCCTATTTCATGTCTAGTCTTACAAAGTTATCATGGTTTCCTTTGTTGCTTCCACCCTATGAAGAAATTCCTTCTCCCACCTATGGCACCCTGCAGAATCATTAACATGGAACAATTTCCCAACAACAGGTAGTAGATAATTAGGGTTTTTGCTTCATTATGGGGAAATTTTTTGAAAAGACTCTGAAAGGGAGGAACAATGGAGTAAGATGGAATCAGTGAGACTGAGTCTTTGTTTAACTAGATTCCCGAGATCTGACTCTAGTCTTCTCTCCTATGCTCTGGAGTCCCAGGTTGCTCTGAACAGGTGCTGAAAATTCCTATGAAGCATGCCTGGCTCCCGAAATGGAAACGTTGACATTCAGGGTTGTGGCCATTGACAAAAAGTGGGAATGACTGGACTAATCAGAATGTATATAGAGATGTGATGGTAAAGAACCACAGAAACCTGTCCTTCCTAGAATCCGCAGGCAAGACAAATGGTGGATGAGTGGGAAGTGGTTATTCTCACAACTCTGTGACACGAAAGAAAACTGCTTCTCTGTGAGGTGGTGTTACCATCTAGGGATGCTGGGTTCATTGTCTCCACCTCCATGTCCTCTGAAAGAAACGACACAGAAATACCAACCAAAAAGTAGGTTTATTGCAAAGGCAACAGAGTTAAGACTTCTCCAGGGATAAAGGGGCCCGGAACTGGAAATCTGGTGGGGGAGTGTTGCTTGTTGGAATTTCCTCCTTTCCTTGTTTCCTCCCCTGTCCCCACTTCCCTCACTATTATTGATTGGTGCCCCCTGTGTCCATGCATCTGTGTTAGTTTTTCTATTAGATTCCCTGCTTAGGAGCACTAGCATGGAAGTGTCTGATTGGGTCCCCTCCTTCTATACACAAGCACTTTTGTGAACCAGAAAGTTGACCTCATCAGAAGACCCTCTCATGCTCCTTTATTAGGGACCTGCCCCTGACCTCACTCGCCATCTTGCCCTGGCTGTCTGAGCCCTTCTATATCTCCCTCAGTGGGTCAAAAAAGGTACTTCACTGATAATCAATATTGGACAAAGATTGGGAAGACTTGGAGACTGGGAAATTTGGGGTGCATCAGACAAGGATAAGGAATAGAGTTGGAGCTAAGCTCCTGGCAGGAGTTGGGGAAATTAGTACATACAATCAAAAAAGACTGAAAAGTGCTGGGGGCAGTCTTGGTGTGAAGAATTGAGGGGGAGCCTACCCTGGGCTGATCCAGAGGATATTTAGCTCATTGAACAGGTTTACAACCGTCACCTCAGGTCTGTCTGCTGTGCATGGAGAATCCAGGCTGGAGACATTTGGGGATGTTCATGTCACAGTATTGTCAATTCAGACCAGGAATTTAGATCTGTGAGTTCAAGTCTGGGTCTAATATAGGAATCCAGCATATGCATGAGACCTAGACAGCCATGAGACCTCCACTGAGCCTAGCAAATCAGGAGAATTTCTGCAATGGAGAGCATGTTGCCCAAGAGTGATATAGGTCAGAAAGGTGGAGAATACCTGCCCTCCCCCTCTCCTTTGGACCTGGTAGCAGGCAGGACTAGTTGCAATGGCTTGAGAATCTGAACAAGCAGAGTGACAAAGCTCAGTGCTCATGGGCAGACATCGGGAAGTCAGAAAGGGCAATATCCATGAACATCAGAAGCAGTGAAAGATTGGCTCTTGCTTCTCACAAGTGGTGCCCTGAGGAGACTCATGGGTACAGCCCCCAAACTCCCCCCTGCAACAAAATACCTTGGCTAATAGTAGACTTTATCCTAGCCCCTGAGAGCTTCTCTTCCAGAAACTCATCTCATAAAACCCAGTGGCATCTATACCCTGCGAGTGAAGCCAAAAACATCTTGCATAGCTCCCCACACCATCCTGCTGAGAAGAGAAGCTGAGAAACAGAAAGGCAGCTTGGCACCGACAGCATGAGTATATTCTCATTGACTATTTTGTACGTTTTTTTTTTTTTAAATTTTTATTTTATTTGTTGAATGTGTACTGATTGATACAGGAGGGACATTTATTCACTTGTACATATGCATATTTGGTTTCGCTTTCTCATTTCCAGCATTTTTTAAAGGTAGTTGTTTTTCCTTACTCTGTTTTATGAGGGTTAGTTTTTTTTTTTATTAGTAGTATATTTTGGATTGATTTTGGATTGTCAGTTTCACAACTCTGTTTTCTTTCATTTCTTTTCTCTTGCTAACAGCCAAACTCTATTGTTCTCTCTTTCACTCTTTCTTGAATTCTTTTACTTCTATTTTTCTCCTGTCTCCTCATAAACAACACATCCTATGTTACCTCTGCATTTGCCCTGTTCACCTCTTGAAACTACAAACCCTTTTCTACCTTCTTTCCTCTTAATGAACTCCATCCTTAACTTCTCCTAATAATAATTAGTTTATAAAACACCAGATCCTGCCACTAATTCTATAGCAGCAATTAATACAATATAAATTATAAAAAACACATAGTGTTTGATTTTTTGCCAGATATAATTTATGATTACTTACTGTCTTTACTGCCAGAAGTTACTGAGCCTACCATTGCTGTTTATTAAATTAAATAAGTGTTTATTAAATTCATAAGTGTTTAAATAGGAATTAAGTACTTAATTAATGTTATATATGTATGTGTAGTTCATTGCAATTATTTGGCTCCCCTCTAAGCTGTAAGGCAGAGGAAACCTGTAGAATTACTAAAACTGCATAGAATAAAACTCTGCTGCTTCAGTTCTTTCAGATAGATGGGTATACATACCAACAGCATGAATGAGCAAGGGAACATACCATACCAAACAAACCAGAATGACTCAATACCAGAAGTCACCAACACAACTGTGGAGGAACTGTCAGAGAAGGAGTTTAGAAAGTTTATAGTTAGACCCATCGACAAGATAAAAGTTGATGTAAGGAGTGAAATTAGAGAGAAGATACAGGAAGCAAAAGATATCTTCAGTAAGGAAATAGAAATTCTGAAGAAAATCAATCAGAAATTCTCAAAATGAAGGAATCTATAAACCAAATTAAAAATTAAATGGAAAGTATCACAAATAAACTAGACCACTTAGAAGACAGGTTTTCAGGCTTGAAGACAAGGTATATAATCTTGAAAACATGATCAAGATGTTAAGAGTCCATAAAATAATTTTCAAGAAATATAGGATAACATTAAAGGCCAAATCTAAGATTCAGAGGAGTAGATGAAGACTCAGAGATACAAACTAAAGGAAGGAACAATTTTTTTTCAATGAAATAATAATGGAAAATTTCCCAAATCTTAAAAAATAAATTGAAAATCAAATACAGGAGATATATAGTATTCCAAGTTACAGTATTCCTAGACCCACTCTTAGGAACATTATTATGAAAATACCTAACCTACAGAATAAGAGCAAATTCTTAAAAGCAGATAAAGAAAAAAGACTGTCACATTTAGAGGTAAATCAATCTGTATCTCAGCTGATTTTTCTTTCTTTTTTTTTTAAAGAGAGAGTGAGAGAGGAGAGAGAGTGAGAGAGAGAATTTTTAATATTTATTTTTTAGTTCTCGGCGGACACAACATCTTTGTTGGTATGTGGTGCTGAGGATCGAACCCGGGCCGCACGCATGCCAGGCGAGTGCGCTACCGCTTGAGCCACATCCCCAGCCCTCAGCTGATTTTTCAACCCAGACTCTAAAAGGTAAGAAGTCTTGGGATAATGTATACTATCTCTGCCAACCAAGAATATCCAGCGAAATTAAGCATCATATTTGAAGAGCATGTAAAAGTCTTCCATGATAAACAAAAGTTAAATGAATTTACAACTAGAAATCCAGCACTACAAAACATACTCAATAAAATATTTCAGGATGAAGAAATGGAGAATACAAACAAACAAAAAAAAACAGCAGAGAGTGGAATTAAACTTGAAAGAATAATATATCAAAGGAGAATATAATTCAAATTAAAAACTAGAAGTAAATCAAAACGACAGGAAATAATAATAATTGCTCAATAATAACATTGAATGTTAAGAGACTCAACTCATCAATCAAAAGACACAGGCTGGCAATATTGGATTAGAAAACACAATCCAACAATATCCTGCCTCCAAGAGACTGGCTTCATAGACAAAGATATCATCAGACTGAAGGTGAAAGGATGGGATATAAAAAATCTATCATTTGCATGCATTGCATAAATAAGCAGGGGTTTCTATTTCCATATCTGATAAATAAGACTTTAAACCAAAGTTAGTCAAAAGAGTTAAAGAAGGCCATTTCAGACTGCCCACAGGAGTCATTCAACAGTAAGAAATAATACTTATAAATATCTAACCCCAAACAATGGAGCATCTATGTACATTAGCCAAAACCTTTTCAATATCAAGAATCAAATAACACTGGGTAACTTTAACTTTCTCATCACTAGACAGATAATCCCAACAAAAATTAAATAAAGAAGCTACAGAACTTTACAAAAATAATATTTTAGACTTAGAGGAAATACATAGAATATTTTAAGTATCAGTGACTGAATACACTTTCTTCTCAGCTGCACATGGAATATTTTCCAATAGATGATATTTTAGGCCACAAAGCAACTCTTAGCAAATACAAAAAATATACAGATCATACCCTGCATTATATTAGATCATAATGGAATGTAATTAGAAATCAATAGTAAAATAAATAGAAATTACTCTAACACCTGGAGATTAAATAATTCACTATCAAATGATGAATAGATAGCAGAAAAAATCAGCAATGAAATTAAAAAATACTGAGAAGTGAATGAGAATAATGATACAACATACCACAGTCTTTGGGACACTATGAGAGGAAAGGTGATAGCATAGAGCTCATGCACAAATAGAATAGAAAGATACCAAATAAGTAATCTAACATTACACCTCAAGGCTGTAGAAAAAGGAGAACAAACCAACACCAAAACTAGTAGAATATAATATAATTAATAAGAGCCATAAACAATGAAATTGAGATTTTAAATAATTCTAAAAATCAACGAATCAGAAAATTATTCTTTGAGAAAATAAAAAAAATTGAAAGACCCTTAGCCAAGCTAACCAAGAGAGAGAAAGATGCAAATTACTAAAATCAGTGATCGAAATGTAAATCACAGACATTAATGAAATAAAGAGGATAATTAGAAACTATTTTGAAAATCTACACTCCAATAAGCTAGAAAATTGTGAAGACATTGACAATTTCCCAGAAACATATAGCCTATCTAAATTGAACCATGATATTGAAAATTTAAACAGATCAATTTCAAGTAATGAGATTGAAGAAGTCATCAAGAGCCTACAAACAAAAAAAAAGCTCAGAACTAAATGGATTCTCATTCGAATTCTACCAAATCTTTAAAGAAGAACTAATATTAGTTCTCTTGCAATTGTTCCATGAAATAGAAAATGAGGTAACTCATTTTATGAAGCCAATATCATTCTGATACCAAAGCCAGACAAAGATATCGAGGAAAGAAAACTTCAGACTAATATCCTTGATGAACATAGATACAAAAATTATTAATAAAATACTGACAAATGACACACAAAAAACACATTAAAATGATAGTGCAACATGATCAAGTGACCAAGTGGATTTCATTCCAGGGATGCCAGGTTGAATCAACATACAGAAATCAATAAATATAATTCATCACATAAATAGACTTAAATACAAGAATCACATGATTATTTCAATACAAGTAGAAAAAAGTATCATAAAATATATTATCCATTCATAATTAAAACACTAGAAAATAGGAAAAAATGGGTGCCTCAATATTGTGAAAGCTGTATAAAACAAACCCAAGGCCAACATCATTCGAAATGTAGAAAAACTAAAAATATTGTCTCTAAAAACAGGAACAAGATAGAATGCCCACTTTCACTGCTTCTATTCAACATAGTCCTTGAATCTCTAGCCAGAACAATTAGACAAATGAATGAAATAAAAGGGATATGAATAGGAAAATAAGAGCTAAAACTAGCTCTTTTTCCAGAGGACATGACTCTGTATTTAGAAGACCTAAAATTTCAACCATAAGATTTCTAGAAGTAATAAATGGATCCAGAAAAGTAGCAGGATACAAAATCAATACTCATAAATCAATTGTGATTTTATACTCCAATGATGAATCAGCTGAAAGGAAAATTGAGAAAACCATCCCATTCACAATAGCTTCAAAAAAGGCTCAGAAATCAATCTAACAAAAGAGGTGAAAGATCTCTACAAGAAAATTGCAGAACTCTAAAGAAAAAGATTAAGGAAGACCTTAGAAGATGGAAAGATCTCCTAGGTTCTTGGATAGGCAGAATTAATATTATCAAAACGGCCATATTACCAAAAGCTTTATATAGATTCAATGAAATTTCCATCCAAATTCCAATGATGTTTTTCATGGAAATATAAAAAGGATTTGTAAGTTTATCTGCAAAAACAAGAGGCCCAAAATAGCCAAGACAATCCTTAGTGAGAACAGCAAAATAGGAGGTGGCATAATACCAAATCGACAATTATACTACAGAGCTATAGTAACAAAAACAACATGGTATTGGAACCAACACAGGCAAGAAGACCAATGGTAAAGAATAGAAGACACAGAGACAAACCCTCAAGAATACAGTTACCTCACACTAGACAAAGGTACCAGTAACATACATTGGAGAAAAGACAGCCTCTTCAACAAAAGGTACTGGGAAATCTGGAAATCCATATGTAGTAGAATGAAATGTAAACCCTATCTCTCACCCTGCATAAAATTCAATTCAAAGTGAATCAAGGACTTAAGTATAGACCAGAAACCTTACATCTACTAGAAGAAATTGTAGGCCGCAATCTCCATCATGTTGGCTTAAGAACCAAATTCCTCAACAAGACTTCTAAAGCACAAGAAGTAAAATAAATAACTAATCAATGGGATGGCATCAAACCAAAATTTTCTTTACAGCAAAGAAAACAACCGAAGAGTATAGAGTGAGCCTACATAATAAGAGAAAATTTTTGCTACTTGAATTTCAGATTGAGCCTTAATTTTCAGGATGTACAAAGAACTCAAAAATGTAAAAGAAACAAAAAACTGAGATAATCCAATCAAAAATGGGCAAAGAATCATTCACAAAAGAAATGTTAATTGCCAGCAAATACATTTTTAAAAAGTTCAAAATTTCTAGCAATCAGAGAAATGCGAATTAAAACTACACTGCTATTTCATCAGTGTTGTTGAATCATCAATGTTGCCACAATGGCAACAATCAAGAATACAAACAATGATAAATATTGGCAAGGATGTGGAGAAAAGGATACATTTACATTGCTAGTGGGACTGTAAATTGGTATAACCATTTTGGAAACCAGTATGGTTATTCCTCAAAAAAACATGGAACGGAACAAGCATTTGACCCAGTTATCCAGCTCCTCCATAGATACAAAAAGGATTTAAAATCAGCATAATAGAGTGACACAGCCACACCGATTAGAGAAATGCAAATCAAAACTACTCTAAAATTCATCTCACTCCAGTCAGAATGGCAGCTATCAAGAATACAAACAACAATAAGTGTTGGTGAGGATGTCGGGGAAAAGCCACACTCATACATTGCTGGTAGGACTGCAAATTGGTGCAATCATTATTGAAATCAATATGGAGATTCCTCAGAAAACTTGGAATGGAACCACCATCTGACCCAGCTATCCCACTCCTTTGGTTTATACCCAAAGGATTTAAAATCAGCATACTATAGTGATGCAGCCACATCAATGTTTATAGCAGTCAATTTACAATACTAGACTATGGAACCCACCTTGGTGTCCCTCAATAGATGAATGCATGAAGAAAATGTAGTACATATACTCAATGGAATATTACTCATATTTAAAGAAGAGTGAAATTATGGCATTTGCCAGTAGATGGTTGGAGTTGGAGAATATCATGCTAAGCAATATAAGCCAATACCACAAAAAAAGGCCAAATGTTTTCTCTATTATGCAGATGCTAATTCATAGTAAGGTAGGGGGGCACTAGGGAAGAATAGCACTACCTCAGATTAGGTAGAGGGAAGTGATGGGAAGAGAGGGGAGGGGATGTGGGGATAGGAAAGATAGTAGAATGAAACAGACTTTATTACTATGTGTATATACGTGACAAATGACCAATATGATTCTGCAACATGTACCCTCAGAAAAATGAGAAATTATATCCCACCTATGTATGATATGTCAAAGTGCATAAATGCATTATACTGTCATGTATAACTAATTAAAACAAATTTAAAAAATTTTTAAAAAAGAAGTTCAGGAGATTAGACAATGGGAAAGAGAGGAAAGAGAGGTGGGGTAAGCAGAGGAAAGACAATAGAATAAATCTGACATAATTTTCTCATTTACATATATGAAAACAACACAGTGAATCCCATCACCATGTCCATCCATATAAATGGAACTCTAACTAGAATAAGATATATTTTATGCTTGTATAATTATATCAAAATGAATTCTGCTCTCATGTATAACTAAAAAGAACCAATAAACTTTTAAAAAGTATTTGATCAATTAACAAGGTTTTCATGGTCTCTCATATGTGTTAGATTCCAATTTGGCATTTTAACTTTTCAATAAATTACTTATAGATCTGTGATTACTTATGATTTTGTTCATTCCCTCCATTTTAGGAAGGCATTAATATTGTGACATATTCGCTTCAAACACTGTAGTCCCAAAGACATTAAGAGCTTTTTTTTGGAGTAAGAATCAGCCTATGAGACCTGCTCCAAAATTTAGAACCCTCCTGGCCATGAGACGGAACCTGACTTCTCTGAGTCTTGGATTCCTTGTTCCTGAAATGAGAATGGTATTAATTCCCTCTATATCCTATCATGAGGCCTGAGTGAGATTATACATGTATTGTGCCTAGAATATGAAATATCACCAACAAATATTAACTCTGAGAGGACATTAGCACAGATTAACTATATTTTCTCTATTAAAACTAGTTAAGGTGTGCTAAGAAGTTGTGGAAGCACAATCTAATAGTTAAGTACACTGGGAGCACTTCTGAGACATGTTTGAGCATGGCTTTACCTCAATAGTTTTGAAAGGTGTCAATCTCTTCTCCCTAGAAAAATAAAACCTTTGCATCCTGGACTCCCAGACTACCTAAAGAAGAGTCAACTGGCATCAGAATAAATCCTTTGCCTCTGATCTCATTTTAATAATGAAGAAACAAAACCTCCAGGAACTTACATAGTCAGTTCAATATTGCATAATTGACCAAAAGCATAAAAATCAAAGTAAATACTTGTATATTTTTTCCTAGGAATTTATAATTCAGAAATATCCAAGTGAATCCCGGAATTCTTAGTTGATATGACTTTTAAGAGGAAAGTTTTGTGTAAAAACACAATGAAAACTGTAAAACAAAAAGTGGTTTAATAAAAAAAGTGTTAAACCAAAAAGTCATTTAGATAATTTTAATTACTTCTTTTCTGATAATATCAAGGATCAGCCCTATTAGATAATATAGAAATTTTACTGAATTATTTCCTAAGCCATACTTTATAGTATATTGGTCCTACTGGGCCTGTTTTATAAACTGGAAAGTATAATACATTTAGCTGTTTATTATTGGTCTGTAAGATTACCATCTCTGAGGTAAGTCACAAAAAAATAGTTACTTTCAGCATGATTTAGTTCTACAAATGAATGATTATGTGTAAATTTCCATATATCCCAGGATTTTCAAAATTCAAGAAAAAAAAATAAGTGTACAACTAGCCTTTCCTTAAGAATGAGGAGTGAGATGTCCAGGTACTGAGGGAGGAGTGATGCACAGGTACAAAAGAGATGCATTTAGGAAGACAGCAGCAAAACACCTTCAAATGAAGCTGGACCCACATCTGCACAACTGTGGTGTGAGGAAAGTGACTTGTGATGTAAGAGAGGATATTTTCTGTGCCAAAAATATTTTTTTTAAAAAGCATAAAAGAACATCTGAGGCAAAGTAAACATATCATAGACCCATACAATAAAGAAAAGAATTGTTTCCACTTATAAAGACAGCTATCTAGTTAGCACAGGGGAATTGTAAGAGACTACCACTTTCATCTGAACAGTAATACACTACAGGCATCCTTCCAACTGCAGACTTGCACAAGTTGGTGGCAATAAAAACCAATTTAGTGAAATTCTAAAAGATGGTAAGACTTTCATAGGAGGGAGGAGACTCATAGCCATCCTAATTCATGACAGGCAAAGAATTCTTTATGCACAAGAATCAGACTTTTAATTTGAACACACTCTTAGGGAATGCTTCTGGACTGGTGTGTCAGGTTCATTTTGAGGAGCCCAGCACTCCCTGACACTCCAGTTCTTCCCCACATGTCTCCACCAACTGTTGAGGGCCAGCATGCTGATATTGGGAGCAAGACAGAACAAATTAAATAAATTCCTCTTAGGTAAGTGAACCCCCCCATACCAAGTCAGAACAATCATTCTCTGTATCATGGTGTTGGAACCCATCTGGAGAATTCAAGACCCTCAAATACTTCTAAAGCTAAAAACAGGAAAATTTGAAAGAAATGAGAAAATGTAAAACATGGTCAAGAAAGGAAATAGTCAACTAAAGCAGGTCCAGAAATTATGAATAAATTGAAATTTAAAGAGGGGAACTATAAAATAAAAATGAAATATGTCCAATGATACAGTAAATAAGATGGACAATGTTTGTGAGAGAAAGCAATTTGAGACAGTCTTGTTTTCCTCTACCAAGGGTAGAAAAATGGTACAGGGGAACTGAGAAAAACAACTCTAAGGGTTTCTAAGCAATTGTGTCTGGTATTTCATCCCTCTTCAGGGATTTGAGCAAAGCAATTAGGTGGGGAACTAAAGAGGAGCAAAAGCTCTCCAGACACCATTTCTGGTGATAAGGTGCATGGATTCCTGGGATCATGCTGGTTCTCAGGTCTAAAGCCTTAAAGAGAAGATCCTGACTCTGTTCAAAAATATTTCAATCTAGTGAACTAATTGCAACTAAAGCTGCAACAGATTCCTCACCCATTTCATATCATCACCCTCTTGGCTGATTGAGGGGAAAATGTGATTTCTTCTAGAGACAAATATTTTGACATGCAATAAAAATTTAAAAGAAATGAGAGAATGTGAAATATGGTCAAGAAAGGAAATAGTCAACTAAAATAGATCCAGAAATTATGAAGAGAGGAATGGTAAAATAGTTATCTTGAAATATGTTAAATGAAACAGTAGAAAAGATGGATGACATTCATGAAAGGATAAGAATGCCAAGTGGAAAAGGTAGAATGGAAAATACAAAATAAAAAAATAATAAAACATTATATTAAATGACTTTGACATGTTGGATACAGCAACCAAATGGGTCAATGAACTTAAAGATCAGCCAATAGAAAATACCTAAGAATAAAGAAGAGCAAAACAGAAATGAAGTAATTTTAAAACATGCCTTCAAATTCTTTGATACTTTCCCATTGAGAGGAGACTGTGGTTTCCCTGACAAATACTACATATTTAAAGTGACAGTCTTGTCATTTCTGAGACTGGGTTAGAAAAGGTCATCACATTTCTACTGTCTCTAGGGAGAGAAGCACATGGAATTCAGCCACCATGCTTTGAAGAAACTCAAGCTAAATGGAAGGAACTAGTGTATGTGTCTTGCCTGCTGATCTTCTCGGATCCCATAGTGGACAGACCGTGTCAGGCTGGTAGGTGAATGGGTGAGAAAGCCTTGGTGGTGGTTCTAGCTGAAGCTTTTCTGATGTGAGTCAGATAAGATATACTGAGAACTGACCAGCTGGTTCCAGTCAATGCCAAGTTCACAAAAGATAGTAATAACAAGTAAATTTTGTTATCTCTATTAAATTTTAGATGATATATTACACAGTATAAGGTCCCTGAAACAGAATGAGATCTGTGAAATAACACTAAGTAATTTAACACATATCTTATGAACAGAGTCCCTGAAAGAAAAAAAAAAAAAAAGATTGAATGGAGCAAATGACTGGAACACTTTCCAAAACCAGTACAAATCTATCAACCCAGAAAGATAAGAATTATGGTAAAATCAAAATGGGCATCATACACAGATGGAAAACCAATAAGAAAAAGATGAACTAGCACATAAGCAAAAGAGAAAAATGCTTGAAAAGACATTTCAAAAGAAAAGATTTAAAAAGTACTCATTATAACTTTATGTATCATAAATGGAGATAACCAAGTGTCCACTCACTAGAGAACAAATTGTGTTCCACTCATACAATGGAATAGTACTCAGCAACAATTATGAACAGCCAAAAGAAAGTGGATGTAAAAGATCACATTATGGATAGTTTAATTTCTAAACTAATCGGTGGCCTGGAAATCATAACAGTGATTACCTTTGCCTAAAACATGGATTTAGTTGAAAGAAGGCATGAGGGAACTTTCTTAAAAGTGGGCAGTATTCTACATCTTGTTTTGAGTATTCATTACAAAATTACCAAAGCATAATAAATTAAATATCAGTGAATTTTAATGAATGTAAATAAAGATTAAAAATAGTTCAGGTTCAATAACAGGATTCCATATTACCTTTAAAAAGCATCAGTAAAATTCCCTGTAGGGATGTATATTTAAGCAGGTTTTTCAAGTCTCTCTAGAAAGGGTGATACCTTCTGGAATGAGAATTCCTTCCATTTTCATCTGTTTCTCAGCCACCAACTATATTTAATATGGTGGTATTTTGCCAACTTTTTTACCAGCTATTTTACCACTTTGGAGGAAGCCCTTAAGTCTGAGAAAAACAATAGCAACACATAATGAATACGTCTGCATTCTAAAGAGACACTCTAGCTCATATATCTCAGATTGCTAAATGGATATCCAAAACTTGGAAACTGGACAGAAGCTAGGTACTGTTTATTTCTGAACCAGTTCTACCAATGCCAGTATTTCTTACCTCTCGGTTTATAATTTTTAAGCAGTAAAAATTCTGTTTGAATAGCTATAGTTTGTTCTATGTTACATACAACTAAATGTTTCTCATGCAATGCGTTTGGAAAGTGGAGATTTTTACAAGATTTTTGTAGCATGTTATCTATCTTCCCAGTACTTATCTTGCTCAGCCTCCAACTTTCTCATCCCTGAGGTTATGGCTTGCAGAAGACAATTAGTAAACCAATGCTGCCATGGAAACCAGAGTGGAGTCAAAAGACCTCATGAGAGAACCTGGATCATGGGCACATGCAAATTTTCCAAAGGGACTGATACTTTATTTGCTCCAATTTTTAAAAAATCAGGGGAAAAATGGCCAGAGCTGTCTATAATGGCAGCCATGAGAAAAATCTAGGTTGAGAGTGGTCTGTCTCTATAAAGGTGGCAAATATTTCTGTGAATCAAATTGGAACTATGGCAGGTAGCCAGACTAGAAGATCTTGCTCAGGAAGGCTGCTCATCGTAGTGATTTGAAACTGCAGACTACAAACAGGGATGATAGGAAAATCATGAAGGCCAAATGACACATCATCAAAAATGTCATTTCCTAGCAGGGAAGGTAAATTCCCACAGGATTCATGAAGATTTTCTATGAAGGAAAAAAGAATTATCACTTGAATATCTACTAAATGATATATCAGCTTAATTCTTGATTCTTATCTAACCCCAAGGAACCCATTTATAAGGGATCAGAATCGGAAGATACAGCATGATGCTGGAAGTAGTCCCGGATATGAGAAGACACACATGCTATTTTCGTTCTTTTTTCCTGCTCCAGGCTTCTGAACTTGAGCCACTCTTGAACAGAAAGAATTCAGGGAGGTACAAGGAAGAGGTCTTAAGAGTGGATGCTTTTAAAATCTTGGCAATAAACTCACCCCAAATATGAGATTATTGGTTAATGCTGACAAAAGACCAGAGTTGCTAAAAGATATCATTCTAAAGTTGAGAAGACATATGTTTAGAAATGGGCTTCAAAAGCAGGAGATAAAACATAAATCTACTTTATATTCCCTCTCATCGTGTGTGGTTAAATATGCGTGTGTGTGTGTGTGTGTGTGTGTGTGTGTGTACATGTAACAATAATGGGAAATGTATATATGTATGTAGAAAACAATGATAGAAACTTTGTCTTGTCAGATACATAAAAGTGCCTTAAAGCTATTGTATTTCATGCACCTGCAATTGGTGTAGAATTTGACAAATAGATGATAGGTAAAGAATAAAGAATCTGGAAATAAAAATATAAAACCCCTATTATACTTATCTATGCAATTTAATATATTATAATGTAATATTTCATTTGGAAAGATTATTTTATAAATGGTGCAAGCACATCTTCTTCTTATCTGGGAAGAAATAAGATTGGATAGTGTAAAGACAGGATGGGCTCCCCAGAACCCCCTTCTTATCCCACCTGCTGAGAGCACTTCTTGCAGATCCTCCCTGGATGTTAGTCTTGTTTGGAGTTACTCAGCTGAAAAGATCTTTCTCACCAAAGTATTTCTAACCTGTTAGTACAGTCTTGACTCAGGCTCCTTGCCAGAACTTTAAAGATCAGTCCCAGTTTCAGAACTTCACAGATTTGCCTGAGTCTTCACTGAAACACCCTTGCAATACAACTCCTCCCTCTTTCCATTCCTATTATTCCTTTTCCTCTCACATGCAAAATCCTAAAAGCACTCGCTGATAAAACTATGCTTATTGATTATCCTCTTAGAGTCAGCCACCTAGGGAATGCAATTTGTGACAGGCATGAATCTTCCACTCCATATCAATCTATAGGTAGAAATGATAGAAGTAAATAGTCTAAGTAGAAATATGGTAAGGAAAATTAAAAGACACTATTTATCCATCTAGTGATGATAAACTTTCCCAATCAAGTCTAGAAAACCAGGTGATATTTTTTAAAAAGTCATACAACTAAAATTCTTCCATATAAAATAACACTTCTGATTATTCCCTTTTCTCTCATTCTCTCATTTTTCTCTCATTCTCATTCTCTCATTATCATGTCACATAATAAATATCTCTTTAATAAATAAATAAATAAATGGCAAAAAACTTGCAATGTGACTCCAGAGACCATGTCTGCTTGCTCTAAATTCACCAAGTTCAGTTCCCTACAGGAAACCTACCCTGGACTCCAAAAAAGGTCTTGGCCACGGTAAGTTCTCCCTCTGGCTCTCCACCAGCTTGTTGAGTGTGCCTGCTCCCCACAGCTCTGGTATTCCACTGTTCTGTGAGGCATACTGAACTCTGAGCTCTGGGATCCGTCAATAACATATTTCTGTTATTTCAGAGGTCTTGTTATGCTGCCTTCTCTGTGTCTTACCCAGTGACAGACTTTTAAACTAACTTTTTCCAGGTCAGGGTTTTCCTAGACAGTGGCTATCTTGGTCGGAATAAACTGGACACAGATAAAACAAGACCCAAATGGGCATCTGGCGGTATAAGCAAGTTTCCTCTGAAGACACCTGGTCATCAGACACTGGCATCGGCCATCTGCCAGGATAGAAAGGTACCCAAAAAGACACAGTCCAAGTCCATGGCCACATCCCCAGGAGTCTCTTAAGATCAGGGCTAGAGTTTACAGTCACTCTTGAGAAAGAGAACTCAAGACCAAATTAGAGAATACAACAGAAGTTGTGAGCCATGTAGAGCCTGGAATATCATACAGATATTGGAAATAAAGAAAGAATGCTATGTAGCCAAGTCACAGGGCAGAGGCAGTAAGAACAGTGAGAAGAGTCCACCTGGACAAGGGCAATCAGAGAACTATGGCCTATGAAAAATTCACCCACATAGAAGGCACTCTGCTTTTCCATATTGCTATGTGCCCTGGTAATCCTAAACAATCTCATTGATAACACACTTCTCCCTACCGGCCTACACCACTACCTGCCTACACCACTCTTGTCTCTCCCCTTCCCTTAGCAGCCCACTGTCTACCAGTTAAGTTTGAGATTTCCACAAAGTAATTTAGTAATAGAAAAAAAATACAAATATGTCTATCACATTATCTTATTTTCATTAAAATGATCAAAATCCTCTACCTATATACATATGTATGCAGACTTATATCCTGAATACATAACATATATATGTATGTTCATATATATAACTAAAGAGATTAAACCTAAGAAAAAAGACAAAAGGCTACTTATTATGCTAGCATGTGCTAGAAGGGACCAGGAGAGAGGGTGACAGAGATTGAAGAGAGGAGATAAGGCAAGCATTGCATTAAATATATATGTATGGATTGACAACAATTGTGCATTTTTACACGTAGAGTGGAAATGTGGAATCACTTCCAATTATCTCAGAAGCAATTGCAAAATGATGCATTTTCACAAGCTTAAAACTAGGAACTCAAATTGTATAATTCCATACAATGTGATGATATGAGAATTTGAATTAGGGTCCGAAATCCTATGTGATAGGATAGATTTGGAAGTTAGCCCAGAAATCTGAAACCACCCTCAAGTGCAGACCCTGTCGGGGAGTCTCCTAACATTGATTTAAGTTACAATTTGAGATACCTGACTCTTTCAATACAACATGAGTGTACACATATAACACGATCTCATCATTCCAGTGCAAACTGGTATTCAGAATGAAGAATAACTTTTAAAATACCTTTTTCTTTAGAATGAACATGAGAAATGGTTAACAGGGAGTTGAAATAATTTTGAATTCATCATTTCCTAGATTTGCTTGTTTGTTTAGTTACCCAGAAAATTGTGACATAAATGACTGATTTTTTTTTCCTACAAGCTTTATAAACATGAAAGATTAGCTTCTAGTAGTTCCAAGAAAGCAGAGTTGGTGTGGGTTCTGTGGGTGATGGTTTGTACCTGATACAAAGCAAACATTTCAGTTGTTGCTAATCAGAAACAGATTTTGTTTTGAATTCCTGCGTCAGATCCAGCAGTTCACATTGAGGAATCTGCACAGAGGCACCAAAGACTTCTCTATTATTCATTTAAAGCTGTTTTGTTCATGTCACTGTGACCTTGGAAAGAACACAGTGTCCTTAAGGACTAAAGAAAATGCTCTACATGAACCTCATAAAGTACATTAAGGTTAAACTCTGTCCTGTGAAAAGGACTGTGAATCAGTGGAAGATAAGAATCTGGTTTTTGTTTGTTGCTTGGTTGGTGGTTTGTTTTTTGTTGTATTTTAAAATCTGGATTAAGGGGTGCATGGAATATTTGGAACATTCAAGAGCTTCACATCCAATCTCTGCAGTCAAAGGAGTTTCTGTGAAATGGAATATTGCCTTTCTCACAACCAAGAAACAAACTTTGGTCTAGACAAACATGTTGGTCTAAGTTTTGGGCACCTGTTAGAAGTAGATTAACAAAACACAAGCCTGTTCTCAACATGTCTGCAGAGTCAGGGAGGACACAAGGCTAGGAGCATCTTAATTGCAGGCATGCACGAATGGTGCATGCATAGAAAGTGATGAACAACATAATTTTGGTGAAATAATTTTTATAGAACTAGCTTCAAGATTAGGATTATGGACACATTGCTATAATTAAATCCTTTGAGCCCATGCCACGGGAACACCTATAAGGACTGTGGGATCATCAGACAGCCAAACTCATATGAGTAAGGCAGAATGGGGACCATGTGTTGACTCCAAATTCCACACCTCAACAAGCAGAATTACTCAAGTTCTGTCTTGATTTTAGAGAAATCAGACATGTATTTCTCAGACATGGAATTTTGACTAGAAATCTGGATTGACTCACTTTGGAATAGTGTATGTCACTTTGGAATTTAATTTCCTGTGTATGAAAGCAAAGTGGATCGCTCCACTCAAGCTGTCATTCTGAGCAGGGACTTTTCTCTCCAACTGTTATTAGAGGATGCAGAATACAGGCAGTGAAATTTACTCTAAAATTGTAGGCAAATAGCTTGGACCTTCTAAAGACCATTTAATAAGGAATTTTGGATGGAAGATTCTTTTAGTAAGCCGCTCATAAAAATATTGAAGTTGCTGATTTGAGAGATATTTCATATGAATTATTTTATCTTCTTTTTAAAATTAAATAAGCATGGTGTATATTTAAGAAACAGAAACCCAGGATGCCTTAATTATGATTCATTTTCATATCCATTTTTCTTAATAACTATATTATTATTCTCTATATGGAGAATTTAGTTGCCTGCAGACACAGAAAATATACAAAACAGGCCCTAAACTCTTTTGATTTAAAAAAAAAATCTGGATTGAGGTTGCATGTAGGATTTGGAGCATGATTCCTTTTGTTTTAAAAACACTAAAAATTAGTATTTTTAGTAATGAACTATAATGCTTACACATATTTTTTTAAAAGAGTAATTGTCTTCAGTTTGATATGGACTTTTTGACTTGTGGAAGGTAGTTGTAAACTCAAACATTGTCCTCAAATGCAAAATTTTAAAAATTAGTCACTTAAAATTTGTTCAGACAAGAAAGCCTTAATACTTTGGGAAATAACCAGACATGGTTTGTTTCCTTCCTGGTCAGCTAAACAAAGATTGTACAGATGTAGCAATTAGCATTTATCGAAGGTCTTAATTGTGTTAAGAACTCTGACAAGGTTTTCCTATACACTATCTCATTTAAATCTCACAACAGCCCTATAACTGCTGTATTAGAGAAACCCCATCATTTAAGTATTTTAAAAACTAGATTTTTTTCACTTACATAAAGCACAATTAACCATTATTTGGAGCATGAGATATACCTCTACACAGTCATTCAGAGGCTAAGGCTGAAAGAGGTATAACTCTATGCACAATATGTGGCTCCCAATGATCAAGATAGGTAATCACATGGAGGAAGAGATCTCAGAGGACTGGGTGGAATGATTGTTTGGCCAGGCTTTGAAATGGCATGTATCATAGAACTCAGTCACATGCCTACAACTTATTACACAGAGGACTGGGAAATGTTATCTAGTTCTACACCTAAGAGGAATGCGGAGTCAGTATGTTATGTGAGTAGCTAGTCAGTCTCCATCTAAGTATCTTCTACTTTATTATTTAAAAAGGTATGACATGAAGAAGTTTCAATAGCATATGATGGACTATAAGGTTTATCTGTTAAATATTTATTTTTGAATAGCTGAGTTTGCTACATGGTTATGTTTCTATGTATTGTATTCTGAATTTAAAATTTTGTGCATCCTGCTAACTACCTAGTTTACATATAAAAGATGCTTAATAAATGGTTTGACTCAGAAGTTTTTCAAATAAACTTCATTTTTATTTGGCAGTAGGCTAAATCTTTGTAGGTTTTCAGTATCCAGATCTGTGAAAAAGTAAGTTGCAGTAAGATTAAATAATCAAAATAATCCTGGATGAGTATCAGAGTCAACTCTATAAGGTTAAACTGACATAACCATGGAGCTGTTAAGAGACAAATCAGAAGGAAATAACATGCTATCATATAGTTAAAACAAACCCCATGTGCACATCAGGTTGCACAACATACCTTTTCTTAATTGGATGCAGTCCTGAAAAACTACCTGCAATATTCAAAAAAGCCCAACTAGCCAATAGGCAATGAATGGATAGAACCTCCTTTCCCTCTTCCCTTACTATTTAAATCTAATCTAAGTAACACAGGGATAGACCAAAAATGAATGGGCTGATACTTTTCCAAAACTGAAGAACTTAAGAGAGTATTCATTTAATTACCTGGATCTTGGGTGAGATCCAATTTCCTGTTTTCTCTGAAGCCCAGAGAATTTTAATTTTTCCTTTTGTTCTGTGAGCTTTTCTATATGTTTTCATAAGTTTCTTCTAGCTAAGGCTTCTGTTGCTATCCATTTTAAAATAGTGTAAAATCTCATATGTATCACCAAAATACTTTTTTAAATGTATCTTTAACATTAGCAACATAATTAAACAGTTATGACTTGAAGATCAGTTTGGTCAACTAAGAAATAAATATCTTAATTCATCCATCATACACCCCCCACCACACATTTTTCGGCCAGTAATGGCCAGTAAGTCATTACATATATACACTTTATGTATACAAGATTAATCTATATCTATATCTATATCTATATCTATATCTATCTATCTATCTATCTATCTATCTATCTATATACATGCACGTATATATTTCCATCCATCATTTATCTATTGCATTTAATATTTTATGATATCAGAATTTATTCTAAATTTCTTTGAGGTTTCCAAATTTTATATGTTTTAAACTAGTCTCATTTTAATATAAATGTTCCCAGCTTTGGAAGACAAGAGGAGTATATATCCTCCAGAGATTCTGAGAAAAGCAGCTAAGCAAATCATTTTATGTGCAGTATCTCCAGGTCTTGTATTCTATTTTTAAAATTAATAGATTTTTATTCATCTTTATGAAATACCCATATCTGTTTATCATTTTTATTATTGCTATTGCCATTTTTACATGACTTCGGGCAATGTCCATGATCCAGAGAACACATAATGTTTATCTTACAGCACTGAGCAGCAGCTAGAACATTACTGTGTTCTCTTAAGGGTATGTACTCATAATATATATGATTGCCTCGAAGTTGCCCTTGATGGTAACCTTTTGGTGTTTGTGTTTTGAGATAGATTATTACCATTAATAATTTTTAATCATTTGATTATCAGTTGAGCCCCATATTGGTCACATTCTCAACACTTATAGTTAACTTCATCCTAAATTTCCACTAGAGATCATACACATGTTGAAAATACATGAAATGTGTGAGTTTTTTAAATCCATTAAAGCTTAAAGATCCCCACTGAGCAGGCTATAAGTGGACTGAGGAACCTCTTGAAGCCTTGATTGCCATTCATGAAGGTGAGACCAGGGCTCCTCCCTCTGTTGAGCAGTTCCAGACTGCATCCCATATGTCCCTACGTGATATCCAGAACTCCCTGGAGGTGGCACAACTTGCTCTGCTTCCCAAGGCTGGTATACAGGATCTTTCTCATCTATGAGATTTCTCTGCTCACCTGAACTGAGAATAGCAATGCACCATGCAAATTCAGCAGCTGGTACTATAACCATTGATCTTTTTTAACACTCTCTTGCCTGAGGACCATCTGCTCTGTACATGAACCCCTAGGATTTTCTCCTGTAGCCACTGGTTTGACACCTACCAATCTTTCAACATCTATTGGGTGTCACTTTGTACTCACAGAATAATATGCTCCTCTTTTTTCTTTCATTGAAGCGTATTTCTGTTTTTATCACAGAATCTCTGCTCTACTCCACATATTGTGATCCTGATGTTTATAAATCAGTCACCTATACAACCTAGGGAAGAAGGGGAGGGATGAAATATTTTATATTCATCTCTTCTTATAGAACAAATATCAGTTTCTGCCAAATAAAATATGCTTCATACATAAATAAAGAAAGGGTAAATAAGAGAATTAAAGGACAAGGCAGGTGGGGGTTATATATACGGACTATGTTGTTCCACAAATGGGTGATCTGCAGAGATTAAAACTATGCACTGTAGAAATCTGTGAGAAGAAATTTCCAATGAAAGACCTTAAACATAGATATATCTTGACATTTGACAAGAGACCAAAAAAAGAAAAAAAAAAACCTTAAATAATAGTGGTGTTCTGAGGAGTCCTGAAAATCAAATTTCTATATTCTTGTCCCTCCCACCCAGTAAATAGAATATTTATGGGTGGCAGGTTATTTTCTTGGGTTATTATATCCATTCTAGGCCCTATATACTCTAGTATAATAAAATTGAATAATTTAGTGATATTTGTTGAATCACTAAATCAAGTTACTTCACTTTTCACATATCCTCCAAGAGGGTTCCTGTTTAGTGCAAAGTCCAAGTTCTTACCATACATGGTCTGGGCACTCATAACTTAATTCCAGTTTCTACCTCCATCTCTGCTTATGGTTTGGTCTTATAAACCTCCTTGTATCAGTCTAAAATCAGGGTCTTGCCACATCCTGCACCCAGAACACCCTATCCCCAGATGACCTCCTGAATACTGTCTTCATGGCTGAGGTCAGTAATGCCTCATCACAGTGACTATCTGTGATCACACTGGATAATTGCTGGCCTCTGACCATCATTGTTCTCTGTCCCTGATGCTGTTTTATTTATTTCACAACATTTTTCATCCCTGAACATATTATATATAGGTTTAGTTTACATATACCCAAATAAACAGCTGATGAGAATGGAGACTTGCTTTATTCACTGATGAATTTCTTTCCTTACAATAGTACTGGTTTTAAATAAAAAGCAATTAGTGATATTTATTGAACGAATAAATAAAAACTTTGCTCAGCTCAAGTAAGTCATACGAAGAAGTTTTACAACTTTCTACTGAACTTTTATTTATACAATTATTATAGATATACAAATGTTGTAAAGATGTACATACAGAATAATCCTGTGTACTCTTACCCAGTTTCTATTCCCAAGGGTTGCATCTTAAGTAGCTATAATGTGGGATCAAAACCAAAGTATTAATGTCAGGTAAATTGGTGTGTGAAGATTTCAGTGTAATTTCATCAAATGTGTATATTTATTTATCACCACAATTAATATACAGAACTATTCCATACTATAAAACTTTCCTTGTGCAAATTATATGTGTGTATATATATACCATGTCAACAAAGGCTTTGAATGTTAATTATCTAAATATAGCAAATAAAAGAGCAAGCAAAGAAGATTTAAGAACTACTCAATTCTATGCTGCTTAAAGAAGCTGTCTAAAGTCACAACTTAAAAATTAAAGGATGGAGAAATATATACGCTGACATTCATCAAACAAAAACTGTAGTATTTAGTATTAACTTCAAACAAGAGAGACTTCAGAGCAGCACAAATAATCAGGGATAAATTAGCTTATTGGATAAAGGGGTTAAACCCTTAAGAAGACACAGCAATATTAAACACATAGGCATTTAACAAGAGGAAACCAAATTACAAGAGGCAAAAACTGACAAAATAAAAAAAAAAAGAATTAGAGAAACACATTGTTATATTTGGAGATCTGAATACCCTCTGTGGAAAATTAAAGATCAGTAGGCAGAAAATTTGTAAGGATATATTCGATCTGAAGAGTTCTGTCAGTTACTTCATCCAATTCAAATTTTTAGAACACTACTCTCCAAAATCACAAATCATTCACTCAAGGTCATGTGGAATGTTCACCAAGTTCACAAGGTACAAGTAGACCATATCCTGGACCATAAACAAATGTATAAAATGTGGAAGAATAGAAATCATATAAAATATATTATTAGACTTTGATGAAATTAAATAAGAAATCAACAAAGGTAGCTAAAATCGTATTTGAAAATTTAATAACACCCTTACAAATAACCCAGGAGTTAAATAAGAAGTCACAAGCAAAATTTTAAAGATCTAGAACTAAAGAAAAAGAAAAACATCTCATCAAAATTCGTAGGATTTAGGAAAATAGTCCTCAAAGGAAAATTTATAGCATCAAATGCATATGGTAACCAAGAACAAAATAAGAAAGATACTAAATTAATAGCCTAAGTTTGGACTTAAGGAAATAAAACAAAGAAGAAAAAATAAACCAAAAGAAATCAGAAGAGAGAAAATAAAACTTAGAGATCAATGAAACTGAAGAAAAGTAATAGAGGACTTCAACAAAAGCTAGTTTACTAAAAATATAAAAAAGGTCAATACAATTCTTCAACACTTCAAGATACTGGCACAGGCAAAAATTTCCTAAATGGGACTCCAAGAAATCCAAAAATTGAAGCAAGAATTGACATATGGGATTATATCAAATTGAAGTGCTCCAAATAATAAAGAGAACAATGACCAGAGCAAAGAAGCAGCCTACACATTGGTAGAAAATCTTTGCCAGCTATTCATCTGACAGATGATTAATCTCAAAAATATATAAAGAACTCAAAAAAGTTAACAAACTATCAAGTTATCCAATCAATAAATGAGCAAATGATCTGAAGAGACACTTCTCAAGAGAAGTACAAATGTCCAATAAATATATGAAAAAAAGTTTGACATCATTAGCCATCAGTGAAATGCAAATCAAAACTTCATTGATTCCAATCAGAATGACTATTATCAAAACAACAAAGAAAGAACAAATGTAAAGTGAAAGTAATCCTTTATACACTGCTGGTGGGAATCTAAATTAGTGTAGTCACAAAGGAAACAGTATGGAGTTTCCTCAAAATAACAAACTAAACATAGACCTACCACATGATCCAGGTATACCACTCCTAAGTCCATACCCAAAGGAAATGAAGTTAGTATACCAAAAAAATATCTACACATTCATGTTTATCACAGTACTATCCACTATCACCAATATAGGAAATTAACCTAGGTGACCATAGAAAGATATACGAACTGAAAATAAAATAAAATAATGGCATATATACACAATGGAGTTTAACCAATCATAAAGAGAATGAAATCATTTCATTTGCAGAAAAATTGATGGAACTAAAATTTATCATGTTAAATGAAATTAGACAGGCACAAAAAGATAAGTATTACATGACTTTTTTTCCTCATATTTGAGAACTAAGAATGAAGGAAGGAAGGTGGAAGGAGGAAGGAAGGAAGGAAGGAAGGAAGGAAGGAAGGAAGGAAGGAAGGAAGGAAGGAGAAGGAAGGAAGAAGGAAGGAAGGAAGGAAGGAAGGAAGGAGGAAGGAAGGAAGGAAGGAAGGAAGGAAGGAAGGAAGGAAGGAAGAAGGAAGGAAGGAAGGAAGGAAGGAGGAAGGAAGGAAGGAAGGAAGGAAGGAAGGAAGGAAGGAAGGAAGGAAGGAAGGAAGGAAGGAGGAAGGAAGGAAGGAAGGAAGGAGGAAGGAAGGAAGGAAGGAAGGAAGGAAGGAGGAAGGAAGGAAGGAAGGAAGAAGGAAGGAAGGAAGGAAGGAAGGAAGGAAGGAGGAAGGAAGAAGGAAGGAGGAAGGAAGGAAGAAGGAAGGAAGGAAGGAAGGAAGGAGGAAGGAAGGAAGGAGGAAGGAAGAAGGAAGGAAGGAAGGAAGGAGGAAGGAAGGAAGGAAGGAAGGAAGGAAGGAAGGAAGGAAGGAAGGAAGAAGGAAGGAAGGAAGAGTGCTCGCCTAGTTCATGTGAGGCCCTGGGTTCAATACTCAGCACCACTAAAAATGAATAAATAAATAAAATAAAGGTATAAAAATAATAAAAAGTAATAAACCATAGCTGCTACTATAGTTTGAATATATTTTGTCTTCTTCCAAATGCATGTTGAAATGAGATTGTCATTGTGGTGCACTGGGAATTGGGACTTTCAGGGGTAACTATGTCCCTAAGAGGGATTGGTGCAGTTCTCATAGGACTGGTTACAGAGTGTGAGGGTAGATTTTTGTAAAGTCGGGCTGCCCCTCCTTTGTTTCTTCCACAGGAACCTTTCCCATTGGCCATAAGGTCCTCCCAAGAAGCTCAGCAGATGGTAGCCTCAGGTTCTTGGCCTTTTCAGCCTCCAGTACCATAAGCTAAAATAAACTATCACACCAGTTTCAGGTTTCCTGTTACAGCAACAGAAAACACATAAAGAAGGCTGAGCATGATGCATACATCTGTAGTCCCAGCAACTTAGGAGGCTGAGTCAGGAGTGTTGCAAGTTTGAAGTCAGACGCAGCAATTTAGTGAGATCCTATCTCAAAATAAAAGACAAAACAAGACTGAGAGTGTAGCTCAGTGGTAAAGCACCCCTGTGTTCCACCCCAAGTCCCCCCCCCCACAAAGAAAAAGAAAAAAAGAAAGAAAATAGATGAAAATGGTAATTTTGTAAATAATGATATAAAAATAGGATTCTCTGAAGGCATGTCAAATAGGTTGTTAGTCTACTTTTCATCAATATGACCAAAATATTTGGTAAGACCAACTTAGGAGAGGAAACGTTTATTTTGGTTTCACAGTTACAGATTTCAGTCCATGCTTGGCTGCCTTCATTGCTCTGGACCAGAGGTAAGGTAGAACATCATGGTGGACGGGCATGGCTGAGGAAGCTTGTGGTAGCCAGGAAGCAGAGTCACAGGGGAAGGGGCCATGGACAGATGTAGTCCAATGCCATGCCTCCAATGACCTACTTCCTCCAGCCATGACCCCCTCTCTACTATTACCACCCAGTAGTCCATTTTAATTATTCATCCATCAAATGGATTAATCCACAGTTTAGGTCATAGTTTCATGATCTATCATTTCACCTCTGAATATTCCTGCATTGCCTAATAGACATTTTCAGGAAACATTAAGAAATCAAAGCATACAGAAGGCGCAGGGTTGTGGCTTAGTGGTAGAGCACTTGCCTGGAGCATGTGAGGTGCTGGGTTTGATCTCAGCACCACATAAAAATAAATAAATAAAGGTATTGTGTCCATCTACAACTAAAATATAATTTTTTTTTTAAAAAAAAGCATAACAGAAGGAAACTTTAAAAAAAATCTAAGTAAAAATAATGTGATCCTGAGTTTAAGCACTGAGATTAAAAGGAATAAGAAAAGTCAAGAGACACTTCCATGCAGGATTTATGATTTACCAATCAAGCAATATAGGTCATCCAAGAAGAGGACTGAAAGAATTTTTTAGTAAGTACCTTGAATATGCATAAATAATTAAGCACCTCTTTGAAAATATACATTATGTTCTATTCTTTCACATATACATTGTGGGTTTTATACAAGGAATGGAAGATGAACAAAACACAGGCTTTTCCTTTGTGCAGGTCATGGTCATGAGAGGCATACGGCTATCTCAAATACACAATATAAGTAAGTGAGCCAGGGAAGGAGTCTGTAAACCCACAGAGACTGAGGAATTTGGACCTTCCCCAAGGAAGTATCCTGTAATTTGGGACTTGAAATACAAACAGAGGAGAAAATAGAGGATGAGGCTCATTGAACTAGAAATTGAATTGCTAATGCTCCCAAGACACAAATATGAATATATAATCTTGAAAAGCTAACTATTAAATAATCAGGAATTATACTATAGAGTGACACAGGAGATGAAAGGACATTTGGAAGAGAGATTTGAACCTTGGAAAACACCTTAGGATTTGAGTCCACTCTCATGAAACTTAATTGTGAACTATAGGTAACTGAGAGCCATAAACAAGAGTCAAAGCAATGAGCAACTGGTCCTGTTGGATAATAACTCCATGGGTCATGTGACTCACAGTGAACCCTTTGCTCAGCCACACGGCCACTCTTCTGAACTATTAAACTCATCTCCACTGAAACGGATTACGCCATTGCATGTAAAATCCAGTTCCAGTGTGAAACATCATTGCGAGGAAGTCAGCTGCTTTCTTCTCAGGCTTCCTGGTTTATGCATCAGGGACACCATGGAGCTGTGATTGTTGTTTCCTGAAGCTACAATACCGACCTGAGACTCAGGAGCACTGGAGACATATATTTTTTCTTAAGTAAACCAGGAAAGCACACTTTGTGGTTGCCTATCATCCTCCCCAGCCTTTTCATTTCTATGTTTCTTTTGTTCAGATTTTTTTGAAAAATTTCTTGTCAGGTTCTCTATAAACGAATAGACTAATAAATAAACTCCTTACATATCAATATGCTATGCGTAGAGCTGAAGGAAAATTCTCCCATGGAATCTTAAAATCCCAATTAAAAGGCTAACAAGCCCCTGGTGATACTCATGGCCCCAGCATGGTGACAGGTAAGGACATGCTAATAATCAAATCCAGATGTGGTGCTCAGCAAGGAGAAACACAAGTGGCACCTGACATCCACTTAGAAAAGTCACAGACGTCAAAGTACTGTAACGAGCACAGCTCCAGCAGTCTTTGTGGTCTTCTGAGATGAAGCCACTCCTAGAGGCTCAGTACAGTTGAAAGTGAGCGCCTCATTCTGAGTGCCTTTAGACATCATTACGTTTCTTCCTCTTTCTGTTATGAGCTGCTACACTTTATTAGGGCACCTTCACTATCCTGCTCATTCCTGAGAGCACAACTTCAGAGTTGATCCCACAAACCTTATTCCCTCATCTCCCTTTTTTGCTTCTTTGGAGCTTCCATTATTTTAGGCAACTGATAATGTGGGAAAAAAATTATTTTCCAGATTTTTTTCTTGTAATCATTTTTTATTTGTTTTATTATTTGTTTCAGATTTTTCTAGAATAGTTTCTTAAATACCACTTTAAATTTACAATGGTTTGGTTTATTTCTCATTTTGCATGTGATTTTATGTGTACCTGTATGTTTATATCTCATTAAATATACTGTATGCGTTCATATATGTGATATAGGTATAGACATAGGTATAGAGAATGCATATCTATCAAATACATACATAATCTGCATTTTCCCACTTCAAACAAAATATATACTCTTAAAAATATTGTCAGGGTGGATATTATATGTCTTCCACACTTTTTTTTTTCATGATCACCACTTTATGTGCTTCTGGTATTGAGAGCAGATTTTCAGGAAATGCCTTAGAATATGAAATAAATTCATACACATACATATGAAATCTTAGATGTTGTAACCTTTAAAAAATCATCAGATCACACAAAGCACAGCTCACATTTATATGTCAGGGCTCTCCAGAGACACAGAACAAATGGGACAGATAGATATATAGGTCTTTTATAAGAAATGAAGCCACAGGATTATGGAGACCAACAAGTGCCAAGATATACTTTTGGCAAGTTGGAGACCTAGGAGAGAGAATGATACAGTTCCAGTCAGAATTCCAGCAGGCTTAAGACCCAGGGAAAGCCAGTGTTTCTGTTTTAGCTAAAGGCAAGTGGAAAAACAGAAAAAAAAAAACAAAACAACCAACTTCCTAGCTCATGGCAGTCAGGAAGGTGGGAAGGCACAAGAAATTCCCTCTTGCTCACAGGAGGGTCAGTCTTTTTATTTCATTGGGTCCCTTATTAGCTGGCTGGGATGCACATACATACATAATGCAAGAATATCCACTTCACGGTTTGTTGATCCAAGTGTTAATCTTATCCAAAAATGCCCTCAGAAATATACCCAGAATATTGTCTAAGTATCTGGGTACATTGTGGTCCAGTCAAGTCAAGGCATATATTCACCTAACTAAAGGAAACTTGTTTTGGTCTCAGAAGAAGAAGGGTTTGTAGTCTGGAATTTAAAATAGGTTGATTGATATCATGTTAAAAGATGTTTTATGTTCTAAATTTATTTAATTTTTAAAGAGGTGAACTCCCAGATCACATATTTATTGCCTATGTTCATTTCCCCTTTCTGCTAGTACTTTAAAAAGATTTAAAAATTAAATTAAAAAAGTGAATACCCCATTAATTTTTCAGTAAGCATGTTTTATGAGCACATAGAAATATTGCATGTGTAATCTAGACAAAAAGGGGAATAAGGTCAAGAGGGAATAATTAGTTGCAAACAAACATATTTCATCACTGAAATACATGGCCAAGGAAAAGGAAGAAACAGTCTCCTACTGGTTGCTCTGTTAAATGTTATTTTTTAATTTAATTGAATCAAAAGACATATTGGCCAACAAATTAAAAGTCATTTCCCTGGAACATTAAAATGTCTCATCTAGTATTTTTTTTTGTCAAGTCTGATTCAACTATATTCTTCAATGTTGGTTCCTAAAATTAAATTTTATTTGGGAGTAATTGTAGATTTATATAAAGTTGAATGCAGTACTGAGAAATCCCTGTAACCTCTGCTCATTTCTCTAATGGTAACATCTTGCATAACTCTAGGGCAATATCACAACGTGGAAATTGGCACTGATAAAAACCCAGTGATTTTATTCAGACTGCCTCAGTTTTTCATGCATCCATTTCTCTTTGTGTATGTCTTGTGTCCTATAGAGAGATTTGAGTAATTGCCATCACAGTCAAGATGTAAAATTTCAATTTTTTAAGCTTTCAGTGATCATTCTGACAAGTCAGTCCATTAAAGGAGATGGGGAAATCTACTAACGTTAACCATGAAAAGAGAGAGAACATTAGATGGATTGAAGAAAGTACTAGTGGGCTGGAGAGAAGAATCGGTGAGTAGCATGGAGTTGCCTGGGTTACGGGCCACTTAAACTTGTGTACTCAACCATTCTCACAACCACTTCCCCACCCGAGGGTCAGCACTATGTTCAAGGTGCAATTCTTTGGCTTGCAGAGATTCCCAAATGTTCAAAAGAGTTCAATTTATTTGTCCTCATTGGAGTGTGGACCTTTCTTATTTTTCCACATGCTAGATAAAATGAACCATCAGTAAATATCTGTCCTTCATCCCTATTAGCGAAGTTAGTTCTCCCTGTTGGCTGGTTTCTGCTTCAAACGCTGTAGACCATAGACTAAAGGCAGGGTGATGTGAGTTTGAAACTCTCCACTTCATGCCACTGTGTACCTTTCAGACTCAGGTTATTCAACTCTAACATTGTGATAAAGTAAAATAAAAAAAATTTACCAAAAAAAAATTTACCAAAAAAAATGCCTAGTATAGGGTCTTGAACGTAGAAATCCTTAGTAGCCCCTGTCCCCTTTCTAACATGAATAAACACACCCAGAAAAACTGAAACAGAGTCCTCTTATAGTTTAGCCATGTTGTTAGAATGAACCTGCAAAGGCATAAGTGAATTACTATACTCTCAAGAATTTTGTGTCCAGTAGTCTAAATCAGACAAGCAGTTATGGCATTACCAGGAGGAAAAACTCTAGAATAATCTACACTACTCTTTCCCTCCATGAGGGCAGTCCATCTGGATTAGCAGCAGGACCTGGGCACAGAGTGCCCTGCGTCCTGTGGTACTGTACTGTGTCTTACTCTAGCCATGCTCTGTATGGGACTTTCTTTCAGCTTCTGCAACTTTACAAACCAATTTTTGCCATGGGAATTTGTATTTTTTCCTTCTTTGATTGAAGGTTGTTCCTCAGGTAGTAAACTAATGTAACCCTCCATGCTTTAGAGATCTGTTTAAGTGCCACCTTCCCAGAAAGACCTCTCCTGAGCACACTATTTAGAACGACAAAGTCCATTTCTGCCACTACCCATTCTTGGATATCCCCATCATGGGGAATCCTTTCTCTCAATTCTTATTGCAATTTGACTTACTATTTATCTATAAACCTATTCCCTCCCTCTAACCTGACTAGAATGTCAACTCCGTGGTGCTCCATAAAACACTGACTGAATAAATGGCTGAATTGTAGTTCATATGTCAGAGAACACTAAATTTTATTTTAAAAATATTTTAGTTGTAGATGGACATGATAGCTTTATTTTGTTCATTTAGTTTTTTTCATGTGGTTCTGGGGATCTAACTCAGTGCCTCATGAATGCTAGGCGTGCACTCGACCACTGAACCCCAACCCCAACCCAGAACATTACATTTTTTAAGCAGTAAGATTCTAAGGAGTTACAAGCTTGGCAGGTACTTGTCAGAACTTACAAACTTAGCTCAGTTCCTGTTTGTTCTGCAGGAAGGTGGACTCACTGTAGAGCCTCCTTCTCTTTCCCTCCTAGGGAGACAAACTCATTTCACTCTGAAATTGGCTGTGGTTTGTCTGTCAAGAGGTCAAACATCTGAAAGTTTCTGCTTCAACCTTTGTACACAAGGAATTCTAAATAATGTAGTAGGCAGTCACATGAGCTCTTGGCTGATGTGTAACAAATTACAGCAAATGTGGCTTCTACGAGGGCTGTTTCTTATCCATTGTTTCTTTATGTCAGATACCCAGGCACGATGTAGCTGGGTTCTCTGCTTGAGATATCACAGGCTGAAACTAAGTATTGACTGTCTGGAGTTCCTCACAGGGAGCTCTGGATCTTCTATCTTATGTGACTCTGTATATTACTATGCAGTTATTTTTACCATTTTATTTTTTCATCAGGTGCTAATTTAAAGAACCACTTTAGATAGATATGTGAATTGAAAGGACTTTGTCTGATTATGATAGATTATACTGTCATTTAATCTATATAGGGCAGGTAAATATCATCCCATAATAAAAAATACCTTAAGATATATTCCAGTAGAAGTGAATTATTTGCTATTTAATGCTAATAGATATATAATAAAGATACAGGGAAAACTAATTGAATCATTGCATAAAATATCCTAATCCCTCTGGGTAAAATAAATGGCTATAATAATACCTTTGGTATTATCTGGAAGGCATTCTGAAACATAAATCTCCACAATTCAGCTTTCTTCCACCTCCTTATAATATTGCATAAATATTCAAATTTACCATACTTTACAGATGGCTAAAAACCTGACATGATGGCTGTGTGCCAAATGTCATGAGCTTCACCAATCCTTTTCACAGAGGCAGTGTGTTTTTATATAAACTTACATGCCATGAATACTAACCTGAGGTGTGTGTGAAGAAGGGAGTATGTAAAAACGATGTCTTCCTTTGAGCATCTGGCAGGAAAATGCCAATAATTATGGCTTTTTTTTTTTTTAAACTTTCTTTGGAGTTGTACATGAAACATGTAAAAAGAAACTGATTGCTTACATCTCAACTATAGAAGCAATTCACTTTTGATTTCTTTTTAGGTGAGCATTCAGAAAGATATTCAAATGTGAAACCAATTTAATTATTTTAAAAAGTGTGCAAAAACATTATGGAAAATTGGGACCCTTAATTTGATGCGGAAGCATAGAATTTTCTCTTATTCTAGAAAAATGTACTGGAAATAAGATTTACTCTTTCCTGGCTTTTTGTTTCACTTCATTTTGCTCTCTTTCTCCTTCCTTCCTTCCTTCCTACCATCTTTCTTACTTTCCTTCATTAATCCCTTCTTCCGAAACTATTTGTTGAGGCTCCTTTATGTTCCAGGGAACTAGAGGTACAGTGAATAAGCGTAACATGATCCCTTCCCTTATACAGTTTATATTCTGGAAAAGACAGATAAAATTAATAAATATATAACATTGGAAATAAATAATGAGAAGAAAAATTTAAGCAGTTGGTGGGTAGGGTGGGATGATGTAGGTTGCTATTTTATATGCTGAAAAAGATTCCCGTTAGAACGTTATGGGGATCTCATAAAGGATCTCATTCACCTTTTTTTTTCTTTTTTCTTCTTTTTTAAAATACATGAGCACAGGAAAGGTGCGGTCCTTCTTTTGCCTACACGAACAATGTGACTTCCTCCTCCCCAGATTTTTCAGGAGCTCCTTTGCCTGTCATTAATTTACATAAGAAGTCTTAAACTTGCTGAGGACTGAAATCAGTGCAGGAGGTCCAATTGGCGAGGTTCATAGAGTCTCTCTGTGACTAGGTATACTGGAGTGGAACAAAAATTTTTAAAATGTCTTCATGGGGTGGGCAAAGGAAAGGATGCAGCTTTGGTTCTAAGAGGTCCACTTTGAGGTAGCTGGAAGGAGGGTCCGGGAGCATCAGGGGAGAGGGAGAAAGGTGACTGGTTCTTGGATGGGTCTCAGACATTAAATCCCATGCTTTGTCCTGGAGCTCCCTGGCTTCCATGGTGGCCATACATGAAGCTTTAAGTGGGTACTCATGAATTCATGCTAAAGGAATGTACCTAACAAGGGTGCCCAGTACTAGCCATATTTTGAAAACTTCATTAACATGGAAAGAGCACTAGGGTTAGCTACAAGAAATGTGGTTCTTTGAATGATACACTCTGATTTTGAGCAAGCTCTAAGTTTGAATTTATATTACTAAACATTTCAGTGTTCATGGATTGTTTCCTAATTTTTATCATGACTCTTTTATTTTGGGGTTTCCTTTCTCTACCTAGAGTGTATTATTCATTGCATCTTTGTTTCTATTGGGGCCACTTTGAATTAGGTGCATTTCTTTAAAAAGTAACTAGAAGTTTTGAATTATGATTTGAATTGGAGTGTTTTTAAGTATTAATATGAAGTTGAAATGAAAATGGTACTAATATTTGTATATCACAATACTTTTTTTATCTTACGTTTCTTCTGTTTCCTTCTCATTTACTTGATGTCTCTTTGTCCTTTTTGTGATTCTCTGTCACTCTCACTTTTGCTTTATTCCTATGCTAAGTTCTTTTTTGTCCTGAATGTTGTAAAGATGCTATAATTTCTTGTGTCAATTAGACTATGTTGTTGGATATTTACAGAAGATTTTTTTATTTTACATAAAAAGAACAAAAAGAAAAACCAACAAAATATGATGAGATGCTTAATTCCCAAATATCAGAAAATTTGAATTTTAATCTGTAAGGATGATTTTTACTTGGTGACTTTTATTTAAGACACCAGGCAAGGCAAGATTTGATTTAAATATGAAGATGGATATAATATACCTTCATATTAAATTTTTACCAGCTCTTCTGTAGCTCCTTACACATCTCATTTACAATATACAAATATAGCACTTTTCCAATTTATTACAATTTCTTATTTTTCCACATATAGTTAGATGATGTGTCCAACTTTTTTAAAATAGCCTTTATTTCCATGGAGTTCCTTGAGAATGAGCTTTATTCTCCATATACTTCTTGAGCCTGCATTTTTTAATATATATGACCTTTTGGTTATTACTAAAAGGAAATACAAGACGTGCATTAAAGAAATGATGAATTAGATATAGGTTGTTGTGAATACGTTCTTTCTTCTTGACAGCTCAAAGTCATGAAGACAATTTTCTGAGGTTAAAAAAATGGGTCCATTTAAAATTGGGATTACGTTCATCATTGGTGTCACGGTTGGCAATGAAGTGTGACGGGCGGCTGTTAACTCTGGCAACTTGTCATGTACCAGCTGTTTTGTCACAACTCAAAGAGCCCACAGGCAAATTCTGAGCTGAAACAATTAAATGATGAAGAAATAGAATAGTATAAAAATAACACCCCAAACCAAAAGACCTTCACGTTTCAGCAGTCCCTCAGATGCATCCTCATGGGGAACTGGTCATCAGAGGAGACCTATTTGCCTTCTGTATCTTCAAAACAAAACCAAACAACAAGACATTGTGATTCTTCATGACAGCTTCTAAATTTTGACAAAATTCTTAGGCTAATAATTTTGTTTTTCTTTTAAAACTCTAACCAGAATGGCACAGAACAAATGAGACAAGATTATTTTGAGGATATTTCTTAAAATAAAATTTCCCCAAAGAAATACCTAAATTTTCATAGTTACAATGTGAGATCTCTAATCCTTAGCAATGCTGTGGCTAGTACCTCAAAATCTAGGCAGCACTTCAGGACATATCCTTGGACATCATACTTCCAAAGGAATTCAAATTCTAATACAAGTGGCACTGCTTCAGAGAATCTTGAAATTTTTCTAGTTCTTTCTCTCAGTTATTCTTTGAAATAATGAACTCAAAACCCTGCTCATCTGGGGGCTTAGAGTAGAAGCAATATTTAGTACCCTTAGGTAAGAGAATCAAGGAACATATATTTTCTGTCACCCACGGAGGAAAGTTTCCCCCTGCATTGGGCTTTGAAGGGCCCCTGGAACCGTCTTGGACTGTGTGATTGGCTTGGACGGTTTGGGTAGGATGTTGGTGTCTGTAAGACACTTCCACCTTTTCATTATCCTCCACATTAACATAATTCTATTATGTCTCTTGCAGTAGTTGTCCAAAAGCAGAGCAGGCCAGGCCAGGCTCCTCACTCTAGGGTCCCAGGGTCCCAGGGCACTCCAAGTACAGGACTCATAGGAAGGAAGAAGGAGCATGAGACCAAAGTAATGAGACAAGATGCAAGGTGGGTCCTTATGCTCTGGAGTGCAATGCATCTAGGTCCAGATCCTGAGTCCTGGATGCCAGCCACGAGGCCATCAACAAGTTATTTCAACCTATTAGTCTGCAACTGGGCTTGCCCATTCAATGAGCAGATTGCGCCTCCTTTTAGAGTCATTATGAGGGTTATGTAACAAGATCTTCATAGTATTATTAAGACTCTGTCAAAAGCAGCTTAATAAACATTCTTCATGATTTCGAATATGTCTGGGTTTGACTACCGTCATTGTTATCACCCTTAACCATCATCATTTTTAGTTTTATAGCTTCAAACTACAGCAAGTATACTTTGATTTTTATTTCTTCCGGGAAATACTTCTTGACTTCCTTCCCTTCCCATGTGGGACTTCGCCCACCCTAAAGGGGCCATCTTTGTGGACATGTGCATGCCTTATTTTCTAAGATAGTGTCAGTTCACTGCATGCAAAAGTTGAGTTTCATCTGCATGACCCTACCAGTCCTGCTAGTGCTTTTCTGTATCAGTATCCTTGGTGGAATTTAATTGTACCATATTTGGATGTAACTTGGCTTTAGTGTTGCCTCACACAGTTGCAAAGCCATTACTTATCATTTGAAGTCTTTTGTTACAAATTCAAAGACATTGGTGGGGCCCATATTGGATTACTCTAATTTAGATGATATATATATATTTGTAACGCAGTGCTGGGGATGAAACCCAAGGCCTCACACATGCCAGGAATCACTCTACCACTGAGTCACATCTTCCAGCCCCAGGTGATTTTTTAAAATCAGGACACAGAGCTGAATCTCAGAATCTTGAAACAAACTGTTCCCCTAGAAAAGCAAAACTCGTTCTCTTCCCGGTACAAATTGCTTAATATAAAATTGAGAGTAAGTTTATGGTAAAATATTTATGGGAAAGATCAGGGCATTAAATTTTGAGGCATTCTCTAAGTAAAAAGAAAGCGAAACAAAATCCTTCATGGGGCCGTCCCTGAAAACTTGGGAATCTATCAGTTACTTAAAATGATGGAGGCACTCAGAGCCTCATGTGTTTCTTTGTGATACTGTATTTTTTAAGGATTTGGAGCATCTTGACATGAGTTCCTGAAGAATAATCTGTTCCAAAAATTCAATTATGAGTTAGGCACATATCTGAACTAATTTTGATTCCTAACTTGGAGTGAAAATTGGTAAGAAATGCCCTACACTTTACATACATCCTTCGGTTTTCAAGCATTAGGCCAGAAGGGAAAAGTGAATTTCATGGGTAAAAGGACCCAAATCAATCATTCCTCCGTTACCTAAAGCAACAATGTCATCAGTGAATATGCCAGGAAGGGTGTGAACACTGGTTGATTATACCACAGAGCGAGAAACCAGAGAATGACCCAAGCTGCAGAAGAAATACTGTTTCAGGGGACGCCTTATCACCATAGGGATCTCTGCTGGGGGAGAGGTGGCATGTAAAAGACTTGAAAGTTCTCAGGGAACTTTCAAGGCAATGTTTTAAAGATAATGACTGTATCAGTGAATTTATTTTGTGATAATTCCTCAATAATAAATAAGTGATTGTAGAGTGTCTGTCACAGAAATGAGCAGGTCTGGTCACTAACACTGTTTTGGAAGTGCTGGAAATCCAAGGCCACATAGATTTCAGCACTAATACCCATTAGGACCATAATCATGGAATACAGTGTCTTAGATTAAGGGATTATGGGATGCTAAATATGGATTGCATCAAATCCAATTGCCTTCTTTTCTTCCTTTTTTTTTTTTATTGGAACAGAGAATATATCATAGACTCACGGTAGGTCACTGGAAATTTAATACACATCTCAAGTTGCAAATGTTGAAAGCCCAAATCAAATTAGTTATAGCAGCAACAACCTCCCCAAAAGTATGTCCACAGCTGCAAAGCCCAAGAGACTTTTTTGTCTTTAGGAACACCTTCATTCAGAAACACAAATGGGGCTGGGGCTGTAGCTCAGTGGTAGAGCACTGGTCTTGCATGTGTGAGGCCCTGGGTTCACTAGTGCCACATAAAAATAAATAAATAAAGATATTGTGTCCACCTACAACTAAAAAATTATTTTAAAAAATCAGGTACAGTCATAGAGAACTTGATTCTCTCCACATCTCAAAACACCCCTTCTTCCTTCAGATGACAACAGCTGCTTCTGTTTCACACTCTTTAAGTCCCACATCTTGAAGAAAAGAAATTCCCTTTCATGTTATCATCTATTCATGGCTCCTCAAAAGCATGAAGGGTTTCTTTATTGAGATGTCTTGTAGACTAAGTCCCCAATTGTGACCCCAAAGTAGTGACTGGCTTAGACTTCACATAAAAGTGGATATTTCACTCTTTTTTTGGCAATTTTTGTTTTTAATTGACACAAAATTATATATACATATGGGATACAGGGTGGCATCTCAATACATATGTATAATGTATAATGATCAAATCAAGGTAATTAGCATACTCATCACTTCATACATTTACCATTGTGTGTGTGTGTGTGTGTTTGTGTGTGTGTGTGTGTGTGTGTGTTGGGGCTATTGAAAATACCTTTCTCTGGCCAGGCATGGTAGCATAAACATGCAATACTAGCAGCTTTGGAGGCTGAGGCAGGAGGGTCACAAGTTCAAAAGCAATGTGCTAAGCAACTCAGTGAGAACCTGTCTCTAAATAAAATACAAAATAGGGTTGGGGATGGGGCTCAGTGAGCAAGTGCCCCTGATTTCAATCCCCAATATCTCACCCCCAAAAGGGGAAAAATACCTTCTTCTAGCTATTTTGGAATGTACAAAAATTATTATTAACAATAGTCACACTAAGTGCTCTTAAACTAGAGTTATTAGCCATATGTAACTGTGATTTTGTACTGGAACTACATACCAATAACATTTTTTTTTCTATATATCACTCCCTTCTAAACTTCTCAACCTCAGGTGATCACTATTCCACTCTCTACTTTTATGAGATCAAATTATTTAGTTTATACATATGAGTGATAACATGAGGTAATTGTCTTTCTGAGACTGGCTTATTTCACTTAACATAATGTTCTTCAGGCTCATCCATCTTGCCACAAATGACAATCTTTCATTCTTTTATATGGCTGAATGATATTCCTGTGTGTGTATATCTCACATTTTCTTTATTCATCTGATGATGCACACTTTGGTGGATTCCATATCTTGACAATTGTGGATAGTTTAGCACAAACATGGGAGTGCAGGTATCTCTTTGACATTCAACAAGCAGTAAAATTTGGGAGTCATATGGTAGTTTTATTTTTAGTTTTTTGAGACATCTCCAAAGTGCTTTCTATAAGGGATGTCCTAATTTACATTTCCACCATTGGTGTATAAAAGTTCTGCTTTCTCTCCATCCATACCACCATAGGTCCTGTTTTGCCTTTTTTATAATAACCATTCAAACCAAGTGAAATGGTACCTCACTGTGGTGTTGATTTGCATTTCCTGGTGATTAGTGATGTTAAACATTTTTTTTTCATGTACTTATTGGACATTGATATGTCTTCTTTGAGAAAAATCTATTCAGATCATTTTTTCATTTTTAAAATCTCAGTGTTTGAATGTTCTTTGCTGTTAAGTTCTTCACATATTCTGCATATACCATTTGGTGGAAAAACAGTTTATATACATGTTCTCATATTCTGTGGGTTTGTCTCTTCAGTTTGTGGACTGTTTCCTTTGTTATGAGGACCATTTCAGGTAGAAACAATCTCATTTGTTTCTATTTTTGGTTTTGTTTCTTGTACTATTGAGATCTTATCTAAGTAATCTTTACTAATACCAATATCATGACATATTTTCCCCATATTTTCTTCAAGTAGTGTCAAAGATTCAGCTCTTAAATTTAATTCTTTGATCCAGTTTGAGTTTATTTCTTATATAGTGAAAGATAGCTGACTGGTTTTATTTTTCTGCATATGATTTACAGTTTTCCTAGCACCATTTGTTGAAGAGACTGTCTTTTCTCCAATGTATGATCTTGACACCTTTGTCAAAAATCAACTGAATGTAAATATGAGGATTGATTTTCAGGTTCTATACTCTGTTTCATCAATCTATGTCTATTTTTACCCAGTGCTATGCTGTTTTGGTTGCTATAGACTTGTAGTATGTTTTAAATCAGGTACTGCCATATCTCAGGCTTTATCTTTTGGTTTGCTATTTGGGGTTATTTATGATTCCATATGAATTTTAGGATGTTTTAATTTTTCTATTTTGTGAGGAATTCAATTGATATTTTGGCAATGAATTGCATTGAATCTGTAGATCACTTTGGGCAGTATGGATATTTTAACCATATTAATTCCTCCAATCCATGAAGATGGGATATCTTTCTACCTTTTTTATACCCCCCCTCAATTTCTTTCATCAATATTTTACAGTTTCCACTGTAGAGATATTCATCTCCATGGCTATCTTTTTTTTTAAATTGGTGTATAGAAACACTGCTTTTTGTTGTTGTTGTTGTTTTTTTTTTTTTGTATCCTGCAATTTTAATGAATTTCCTTGTGAATTCTATTTTTTCTGTCTTTTTTTTTTTCCTGGTGGAGCCCTTAGGTTTTTCTATGAATAAAATCTTGTCACCAGCAGAGACAACCTTATTTTCTCCTGTTCAATTTAAATGGCAGGCACTTCTTTTTCTTGCCAAATTGCCCTGGACCCCCAGCACTACATTGAACTCAAATTGTGAAAATGGACATATGTGACTCATTTCAGTTTAGAAGAACAACTCTCATCTTTCTGCTTTTCAGAATAATATTGTAACATGTATGTTTCATGTTTGACATTTATTGTGTTGAAATATGTTCCTTCTAGACCTGGGTATTTCATGTTAAAGATGATGGTAGGATCGAGATCTCATGGGCTAAGAGTAGAGAATGAGGTTTCTGGAAAAAAAATAAGTGAGATTTTACCTGGAGAAAATAGACATAACCTGAGGGAGTAAACAACTATTAAGTAAAGAATTAACCCAGAATTGTGCCAGGAGCCCTTGTGTTTCCTCCAGTGAAATACTGCATTCCTCAATCGTCATAGTCATAATAAAAACATCTGTAATGCAAGTATGTGGCATGTGGTATTTATGATCCTCTCATATTTGTTATTCTCCCTGACAAGATGACTATAGTCAGATGAATTATGGGCTGACTTCATGAGTAAAGATGATATGTAACACTTTGGAAGAGAATCTTCAAGAAGCAGCAATGGTTTACCAAAACTTTCTCTTTCCTGCCATAACAACCAGCAGTAAGTACTTCAGCTAACAAGATTCTCCATTAATTAACCTCATTGCCAGAAGTGAAGGTGAAATGAAACAAAGCCACAGGCAACCCATGAAACACAGCAAGTGGGGGAGAAATAGACCTTTCTTGTTATATTCTCAGGGTGTAGGTTTGTCTGTTATCACAATATCACTTCATTTAGCCTGATTGACATAATCTCCTGCAAAGACTGACCAACTCTGCTTTTTTTTTTTTTTTTGCATGTATAAGACAAAGAGAATCTCCCCTGCAGATTTTCTAATCTTGTTTCTCCCAGCAAAGTTAGGAAAATTTAACCTAGTTAAATTTGATATACTGTTTTTGTTTGGTAAAATTAACTGACTTGTGATTTCTCTATGTTTAATCTGACATTTTCAATATTCTTGCTGTGTGACATTGGAGAAACCCCTTCATCTCATTAGACTTTATATTCTTTATTTGTGAAATACTGTGTTTAATCCCTAGATGGATTTCCAAAGTGACTCTGTCAATGAACACATATGGTTCCTTACATTCACATTCTCCTTCCTTCACAGCATTTTCCATATTTCATAATTATATGTTTCATTGTTGTTGCTTTTTAAAATCTCTCGTTTACCCTGGACTACAAAGTTCATGAAAACACAGTTCATCTCTGCCTTTTTCAGTACACTATATCCAGTATGTGGCAGAAAGTTCCATACATAATAATGCTACTTGGTATTTTGTAACTGTTTCTTTGGTTTGAATAAAATGATCTAGAGTAACAACTTTAAGTAGGCATTACTTTGCCTTTGTCCAAATTAAAACTTAGGCATGCATTCAAAACTAATGTGCAATATGTATTGTTTGAATATATGTTACCATTGAATCAGAAAGATGCCTCTTCTTTAGTCTTGGTAGTATAGAACTTTAAAAATCATTCTAGCAATTCATTGCAAATCCAAAAAAGAAACAACAACACAACAACAAAATTTAGTTCACAGGTCTGGAGTGCTGGAAATTCAAGCATATGAGAGCTGATGCACCAAACTGGTGATCACTCAGCAACAAGGTCCACGGACCCAGTTTTTTTTTTTTTATTTTGGTTTTTTGTTTGTTTGTTTTTTATTTAAACTGATGTGAAACAAAATTCTACTAAAAATTAAATTTTGAAGCAGTTCTAACTTTTGCCTCTAGATGTCTCACCTAGAATTCCCATTGTAGAAGATATTCTGATGCAATACCCCAACTATAGGCTTGGCTAAAATGTCATCCTGGGAACTGAGAGCAAACCATGCAAATTTCACTGCAGTTGGATCAAAACATTCCATCAGTATTTTTTAACTTTCTGGAAAATGCAAATAACATATGGCAGGAGAATAGGCAGATTTATGAGGAAAGTGACTTTATATTAGTCATTCTGATGAGGCACATCCTGAGGAGTCCTGCCTTCTTGGCTGTGATAAACAGTTTCCAGGTGTAACCCTTGATATTGGGAAAGCAATATTTAAGATAATGGTCATCAGCTCATCTTGACAGCCTTTGCTCCATTTTGGAAATTATTCATATCTTTTATACCCCAGTAGGTGAATGTGGAATTCAACATATTAATGTATTTATTTAGAATATATTCTATGTAAGAAAATTAATGATGATTTTTCCATAGGGAAAAAAATCATTCAAATCATTAAATGAGAAAAAAAGTAACAATTTTACTTCCTGAGATAATATGAAACATTTTGGCAATGAGCAAAACAGGAGTTTATTAGGATTTTAAACATAAGTAATGAGAAATAATTTCCTTATTGATATTCCTATTAGGAAACATGTTTCCTAATACCATATATTTTACATATTAATATATGTTATATATGAAAATACTCTGATAATACTTAATACATAAGGGAAATGTGAAAACAACAGATGGCTAAAATGGTTTAGAAGTAATATTCCAACTCAGATGCTATTCAAATGTCTTCAAATTGTTATAGAACATGTTATTTGAGTATGTTAAGATACACTGAGCTTCTTCTAAAAAAGTCTAGATTTCTTTAAAGAAAGAGGGATGGCTTCCCATTTCCTGGAATAGTTCTGGCAAAAGCAGAAAAAAATCATATTTATGTGTTAAAAATATTGTTTGAATGAAAAATGAACAGAATCTGCTTATTTTCTTGCTTACTAAAAACAGGGTTTTCTTTATCTGTAGATTTTTATTGTACTAGGCTTAAGCGTCTATGGCATTTGTTTTTCTCTGGTTTCATGGCTCTTGCCAGTCATTTTAATTTAATTTAAATCAGATACCAATAAAGCTAGAGAAATGTATGATTCTCAAAATATGTTGCATAACTAATTACTTTGGCAAGATGAAAAAAGAAAGAAAAAAACCCTAGTGTGTCCCACATTACATCTTTGTTCATTTCACTTTGTCAGATTAATTTTTAATTGATTCACCTGGTTTGAATTATCTAAGTTACATACACTAACTATTGTACTTTTATATTTAAAGTATTTTCAAAGAATCACCACTACTTACCCAGTTTTCTATGACCTTTGGGGCCTGTTTATAAAGCTCTCCTCTGGCTGGTTCCTTCTTTCATCTTTTTCTTCCCCTAACAATTAAAAAAAATGTAAGATTTTATATTACCTATTGTGACAAATCATTGTTCAAATATTACCTTTGCACTTCCCACTCTGGTTCATCCAGGTGGAAATGATCAAATGATCAAATCTATTTCACCTAAAGAAGTTGAAGAATCATTAATTGCTTACTTTCTCAAGACTCCACTTAAATTTTCATGTCACTGAGGTTAGCAACTGCGACGTATTCCTAAGAACAATGGCCTTCAGTAAAATCTAGTCGGCATAAATTGAATTCTAGCTGTTCTTCTGAAACTTAAAGAATAGGATGGCAAAGTTATTGGGGAGGAAAGGTGTAGATACTGATATATACTGTGAGGCAGGACTCCGGCGAGAGAGGCAGATTTAGGCCCTGAGGCAAATTGGTGCAAGAAGAAAGGTTAGAGGGACACCAAAGGAATGGAGAAGGATAGCTCTTTTGTTTCCTTCTTCCTGCTTGGTTTTGTTTGGGGGATCTTCTGTCTTAACTCCACCTCATTTTGAAATCCCCAACTGATGTCTTAGCTGTTCGATGGGAATTTTTAAGGTTCTTGCATCTTTGATGTTCAGGCAGGGAACAAGCAAGGATGAGACTGTGCTGTGCAGATCCTGAGAAGTGAGGAAGGGAAGCAAACCCCCAGACTGTGCTTTTTCCCCTTAGAATATAATATTCTGGTGGCTTCAGTCCTGCTGTTCCCCATCATGCCTACTTCTCAACGCATATCCTAAGTGCTTGGGTCAAGCGGCAGGAAGAAATCCTCAGAGACCATTTATCAAAATCTAGGGACTTCTATTTGCCTATAGAATTGGGAAATATTTAAAATTTTAATCAGTTATGATTCTGGATGATTCACTTAGATTCTCTTGATCTCAATTTTCAAATTCTCAAAGATTTCTCAAACTATATGCTGAATTTCTTACAGAACGTATCCAAGTATAAGGCACTATTATTCTATCCAGGGAATGAACATAGTGGTATTAAAACCAATACTTGATTAAAGATGTATCAATTGGTTTTTTTTTTGTATATTACTGATCTAATATAAGTATAATAGATATATTTATATTATAGATAGATGTAATCTAATTTTTAAGAGAAACATTATACCAATTAAAGTAATTATTAGATGCTATACTTTTGGATTGTTCTTTTTAATTATATAAGAAAATGAAGTCATCTTTGATTTCTTTATAGATTGAATGCACATTTATGGAGAACCCTCCATGAGCCAACTTCTGCTAACTGCTTACAGTCCAGCAATAAAGAAAATACTCCATCCCTTCATGCAAAATAGAGATTTGAAAGGAGTGAAGGGATAATAATTCTAATTCTATTTCATATTTTGGAGATGTTTTGAACCCACTGTTTTTATGATTCTGCAGTCATCTAATTTTTTATCCCTTTAATCAAGCAGTAAAATATGCTTTGTAAAACTACTACATTATAATGATGTTAATAATCACAAATATATTTTATTAGAATACTAAAATTTTACAAATACAACTAAATTTTGATATGTAAACATAAGTTACAGAGAATATAAAAAATATGAATATGTAACAACAAATCTCAAAATATGTACAACTATAATACACCAATAAAAAATGTGGAAATAAAGAATTCCACTTCCATATTTATATAAGTAGATTTAACCCTATGTCCTTTCCTGTTATTGTTTTGATGTTAAGCTTTAATGGGTAAATAAATGAAAATCTGTATTATTTATATAAAAAAGAATATAGAAAAAATAAATTGGAGATGATGCCGAATTTATCATTTGGATTTAGAAGTCTGCAAGAGGGCTGTATGAACCTAATAGTAATAACAGTCAATAAGTATGCTATATGAAGGTTCTGAAAGAGTCAAACAAATGACTTTTTCAATTGATATAATTGAGGAGTTTTCAATAAAGATGCTTATCTCTACAGATGACGTGGGCAGGGTGCAGAGAAACCTGCAAGGGGCTAATGAGCACACTCCAGGCTGGCAGCTGTGAGAAGCCGTTGCTACCTTCATGCCTGAGAAAGAGACACGGGTCCCCAGTGCTTGGAGAAGACAGGTGGATGAACAGGGCTGCCTGGGAAGTAGGATGGCCCCTGGCTGGCACACAGTTCACCTGTGGCCACCTGGTGAAGAGACTGGCCGTGGAGCAGATCACACTCTGCTCACACTCTCCTTCTCCAATCTGATCTGCTTTTGTGATTCCCACTGGCCAAACCCATTGGGAAGCCAGAAGGCAGGGTAGATCCATGACACTGTCCATAAACGTCAGCCTTCTGCAGCACAGAGTTGTGTCAAGAAGGCTGGCACAAGGACCTGGGCAAGAATGGGAAGACATCCAGAAAAATACCATAATCAGCAGTTATTAAAATGACTTATAGATGATTGCTTTAGCTTAACATTGAAAACTGAGACTCTCATGATGAAAAAAATGAATTACTTTCTAGTTTATTTTGAGATCATTTTTCAAAATTCAAATTATTAATTGAATTATGCACATATCTAAAGACCATGAAAATATCTGAACCCACCTTCCCTAACTTCACTTATTTATCACAGGGAAGATAGTGTTTTCTCAAAAATTAGCTTTAAACTTCAACTTTTTAAATTATTTAACAACAATAGAGGTATTCCTCAGGCTACATGGAGTAAGCACATCAAAATACTTTGAAAAAAATGTGAATAAAGAAAGAAGTATATTTATGTATAGACTTCATCACCAAAATTTTAGCTCTCATCCATTTTAAGACATAGAACACACTTATACTTTGCAAATCACTAAAAATTCAGCCCACCTCAAGACAAAATAAAACAAAGTAAAACTAAGCATATAATAATGCTAGTATCTAGTGACTATTAAAGGAATCCATAGTCTAGATTTCTTCTCAGGAACAGATAATTACTATCATATTTATTTTATTTTGTGTCTCACCCCCAACATTAACATGGAGAAACATTCCAGGGGATTTGCAATTTAAAAAAAAAAAACTACCAGACTTTAAGTCACATAGTTGTTGATAATACCTAGCTACAAATTAGTAATAACTGCTAATTTTTGTTGAATGAGTCATATTATTATATTTGCTTCCATTTTAATTCTACAGTTAAAAATAAAAGAACAAGATAATGCTATCCAGTTTATTAATGTTTTTCTTAATACCTAGACACATACTTAATGGCTTAGATCAAGCTACCTGCTCTATCAGGGCAATATATTCAGCAAAATATTCCTCACAACTCAATATGTCATATATTAAATACATAACAAATATTCAGTGCAATTTGGCCAATTCAGCAGAAGTGGCAAACCCTTCCTAAGAAAGGCCACCATGTCACTTTGACATGAAAATAGAATCTAGGATGAGAAGTGGAGAGAAAAATAAAAGTTCTCTTAAGTTCAAGGGCAACAGCTGAGCAGCTCTGGGGTACCTGCTTCAAAGGATACAGTGTCTTGTGTTTATAGATAAAATGTTGGTCTCTATGGGAGGAGGGTGGTCACAGGAACAAATATCCCTGACACCCAAACAAAATAATCCCAAATAAAATGGATGATGTAGTCCATAGTAAAAAGGGAGATAACTATTCATGGGAAAAATGCATGACCTCACCCTTTTAGAATACACAGTGATTCATCAGCATTTTCCAGCTTTCTTTCTTGCTTGCTTGCTTTGAATCTCACAACCCAGTCCCTTTCTCTTTTAACTTCAAGTTCAGCTCACTTAATAGAGGGTGCTAGGGGTTTGGTAAGGTTGGTCAAATTTAAGGAAGTCCACGGTTTGTGGAAGAATTTCTTTTCAAATAATTTAGAGGCACCATCTTTGATGATGACATACTTTTCTCAAAAGTTAAATGTTATAGTTGTTGCTTTACTTGTTTCTTTCTTTCTTTCTTTCTTTCTTTCTTTTTTCTGTTTTGGTCTCAGGAAAGCTGTGTATTAACTTGGCTGAAAAAGAAGCCTCTGTGACCATGAGGAAAATGTTGAATAATAGATGGAAATGTATTTATAAGCAGGCAGAATCAGCTAAGAATATCATTACAAGCAGGCTAAGTTATAATTTTCAATTGTGGTACTAGCAAAACCCTACAAGTGCCATCAGTCCATCTCCTTCTTATTAAAAGGCACCATAGTTGAATCAAGTCACTGTGAAACCACGACCTCAAAATTGCAACCAAATTGTTTGTGCAGTGTTATGTATCTAAGGAAACAAATGTGGACTTCTAGAATTACATTATTAGTTTCTTTTGAGCCATGTGTTCTTCAAACGTTTTTCAGAATCTAGCCATGCCATGTCACACCGGAGCCAATTGCTCCCTGGGTGGAAGCTTCAGAGCCCTTGCTACTCCTTTTGTAATCATCTAGCTCCCTTCTGGCTAGTTGATGAGTTTGGGTTCTGGCAAGGTGGAGGTGAACAGAGCAAACCTGACAGAGATCTAGGTTACAGGCATCTATAGCTTAATACAGAGGCTGATGAGAATCTATTGGTGAAAGAAGGTTTTGACCACTCCGCTGCTTCCTACTAAACTCTCTCACGGATTCATAGCCTACTCAGTGCCCTATTGCCTGTTACAATGCAGCTTCCCAGGCTCCGCTTCCTCAAATGCAGTCAGTAGGGCTGGTCATGGGATCAACATTTCATTCTGGATAATCCTCCGGTCTAAGGGCTACACTTTGAGAAACACAGCACTGTGTTATCCTATGTCTGAAATCTGATCTGTAAAATAGAATCAGGCCAACACATTCATTCGGTGCTAAATTATTCTAGAAGAATCATTTCACTGACCCTCAGTAACTGGTGACTCAACCCCATCTAGCAGCAGGTGCAGCCTGACCCTCTAAACTTCAAGTGATCTTCCCGAACAGCCCATTAGCAAGTAGTGCCATAGCAGGTTGTTTGGGGGATAACTTAGCAAAGATACATCAATGGTGTCTACTCATTCAACTGGTCCAGTGGCTCTGATGTGGATGGAACTATGGTCACAAGCATTGCCCACCCCCACCCTGGAGCCCAGGTGAAGTACAACACGCTACATTCTGAACAATCCCAGGTGCCCAGCATGGAGGGTTTTGCACAACCCTGTCTTATTTCCAAGGTGTTGATGCATGCCTACAGGTCTGTGGAGTTTGCAGACCTGTGCGCACCCATGTTTCTGCCTGGCGTCTGGCTTCACAGTACTGGCTGGGCAGATCAAGCATTTTTCTTTCACTTGGAGAGCTTTTCTTTCTGCTTATTTGCACTTGTATCATTCCATACCCTGATAGTAAACCCCATCTGATTCAGATAGCTTACACTTTACACTGTCAGCGTTATACTCATTTACCCAAGAGAGCTGAGTGTAAATATCTTTAGGATTTCTCTGAGATGGTTTGACCAACCAAATTTGTAAGCTACTTAGTTTTGGGAATCTGTCATTTACTTAGGCAACTCAAACTTAAGAGCCCCTGAGAGGGGAAATAAGGGTAAAGCATCAAGTCATTATTTAGTAGTTAATGCCTACTATTGTGAGCCAATATTATTTGAAGCATAATTTATATCCAATAAAATACCCACATAAAATGTATAGCTTGATATATTTTTTAAACTAGACTTTCTAAGGCAGTTTGATGTGGATAGCACAGTTGCTCCTCTTATTACAACAAGTGTTCTCCTCTGCTAGATGTTGATAATGAGGGAGGCTTGCATCCATGGGAACTAGGAGTGTATTGATGACTTTCTAAACATTTTAAATTTTTTATGGTAATTATATATTTACATAAAGTTTTAAGAATAGTACAGCATATCATCTCATGTGTGCCTTTCCAGTGTCCATCAGCATTTGCATCTTACATAATTATAGTATAATACCCAAATTAAGAAACTGGCATTCGTATGAAGGGTGCCTAGAGTTCTATGTCATTAGTCACATGGGTGGATTCTTGTAACCACCACCACAATCGAGACACAACACTGTTCTGACATCACAGAGATCTACCTCCCACTACCCCATGATAATCACACCCACAGTGGCTCTTCCCTCTGCTACCTAGTCCCTGACAACCACCAATCTCTTGTTTGTCTTTATGGTTTTGTCGTTTCAAGAACGTTATGTAAATGGAATCATTCAGGATATTAGATAAGTGGCATTTATCACCACACACAGTGCCCTTAAGAGTCATCTAAATGGATGTGCTTTGCTCTTTTTATTGCTGAGTAATGCTCTGATTTATGGTTGCTTATATGTTGGACTTATCTATATGCCATTCCTTTCCAAAGGCTGTAAGGTGGCTTATATCAAATTATATATCACCAAAGCTCAGAAAACATGAATGCAAAATTATAAGTATTAAAAACAGAGCAGCACAGTATGCTAATGTTAGTGACTGGTTAGCATAATCACTATGACTAAGTTTAAGAGCTGGCTCTGAAATTTCTGGCATCCTGAGTAAAAAGAGAAGATGATAAATGGCATAGCCCCCCTTATTAGAAAGAGGAATACTGACAGTTATTTTTTTTTATTTCCTTTTAGTTGTAGGTGGCTACAATATCTTTGTTTATTTATGTTATGTGGTGCTGAGGATCAAACCCAGTGCCTCACACATGCAAGGCTAATGCTCAACCACTAAGCTACAACCCCAGCCCTGACTACCAGTTCTTAAATGGAGAGAACTTCTTTGCTAGTGTTAAATGCAAAATCAATCAATCAATCAATCAATCAATCTTTCTTTATTCTTTGTGTCTTGTTTTTAAAATATTTTTTCCTTTCATTTCAGCTTCCAGAGCAGAACTGGTTATAAGCATCTGATTGATCCTAAAAGAGTATCCTTTTTAAGACTCTACAGGACTTAAAGGCCCATATTGGCATAAAACTTCTTAATATTACAACAGAGTAAATGTGAGCTCTATGGTACAGTGTGGATTGTGACCTCTGGTGCCTTTCAGTGCTTACTGTCTTCAGAGAAGCCACCTGACTCTCTGACTCCATGAATATGCATTGAGCAGCCTTTGCATCAAGGACTGCGTGGCATCTAAGGATACCCAAAAGGGTGAGGAGTGTAAGTAGAAGACTGCTCCTCCTAGTCTGCTAGTTATTGCTAGGCTCACTCTTCACATTTAAGTGCCCTCTGAGTCCCTCCACCTTGGCCCCACAGAACAACACTCCAACCAGTGTTTACTAACTTGTTATCCAACACTCTTCCAGTGTAACTATGGCATGTTATAAAACCAAGAAATGCCTCTTCTCATAAAATTTAAGAAGTATTAAATGGAAATCATGCATAATCCCTGGTTATAAGTCTCTGAAGATAAATATATACTTTCCTGAACTGTCTTGTATGGATGAATTAAATAAACAAGTTTCACTAACCTATAGCCGTTAATCCCTTAATCATCATCTGATATTTTTTAATTCAAATGATGCAGATTCAAGATTCTAAAACTGGTTGTATATCATGGATCTTCCCCAACAATACATCCTCCATTTTTTTCCCATTAATTGAGGGATGAAATTAATGTGTCCTTAAACTTTCATTAAGTTTCACATTCCTAGAGAAAGCTTGCTTAACTATATTTATATTTTAAAAAGTGTTTACACTCTTTCTGCATATTGCAAACTTTTCTCTCAGAGCACTAACCTAAAGTTGATTGTTATTTGCATCCTGTAATCCTTGCCACCAGTCTTTAAAATTCATGAAGGATTTTTAAAAAGTATCTGTTACATTCATCTTCATAGGTTAAGGAAGAAGCCATCATAAATACTTGGTAAGTGTGATTCATAGTTTCCTCTTTTTGAGTGGGAAGTAAATAAGAAAATTTATGGAATAATATTACAGTTACGACAATGTGAGAGATAATGTGACTGATCTGGAAGAAATAATGGATAGGTAATATTAAATAATACAATCTGAAAGAATCAATGGTAGGAGACCTTCAATGATACATAAAATTATAAGAGGTCATGAGGGGCAAGGGGGAGGGAAAAAAAGGGAGAGAATTGAACAACAGCAGGGGAGGTAGAGAGGGAAGATGGGAGGGGAGGGGTGGGGAGGGGGGATAGTAGGGGATAGGAAAGGTAGCAGAATACAACAGTCACTAATATGACATTATGTAAAAATGTGAATATGTAACAGATGTGATTCTGCAATCTGTATTTGGGGTGAAAATGGGAGTTCAAAACACAATTTGAGTCAAATGTATGAAAGATGATATATCATGAGCTATGTAATGCTTTAAATAATCAATAAAAAAATTTAAAAAAAAAGAATCAAGAGGTAGTCATATCCCTAGGAGAAGGTGTATACAGACTGATTCAAGTACAAACTTGAACCTTGAAAGAAAGATGGGAAGAAGAGAGGGAAATTACAGACAAGGGAAGAATTGGTAAAATCAATGAGAGAAATGTATATTCTGTTAATTTCAGGGGCAGTTTTATGTGTCTCTCTGGGAAGATGTCCTTGTAGGAAAACCATGAAACATAAACTTTAAGAACTTATTTGTGGATTTCTGGATATTTTTTAATGGTAAAGCCAATCTTTGTCCTGCAAGTACTGGAAACCATAGCACATTTCAAACATTTAGATGGGATGATGAAAAACTTGTCATGGAAAGATGCACTTGGTAGTTTAATGCAAGATGGATGGAGGAGGGATGGTCTAGAGGGAGAAAAACTAACTTTCGAAGTATCATAAAAAGCGTGGAGGCAGTTAGAATGAAAGGAAGAGCATTTGTGACATGTGTTATAAAATATGGTAAGATGCTAGGACTCAACAGCCATGTACGTGCAGATTAAGGGCACAAAAAAGAGGTAACCAACAAAGATAGGACAACTGGGAAGACAATAATAATGAAAAGAAAGTGGGAAGACATATGGAAGGAATTATTTCTGTAATCAGATGATAAATTTGAAATTGCAAATGATCATTTCCAATGGGATCTACAAGTGACCATATTATGTAAACAAAGGTAACAGAAGATGAGACTTTGAGGTTGAATTCAGTAATGAAATAATTGATATTATTATGATTAATTTTGTAAATTAGATACTAGTCAGATTTATCAAAGGTCCCATGTGTCTTCAAAACAATGTGCTAATGGTGATGGGAATTATTTTTATACCTCTATTAAGTTAATCATATTAATTATGTCATTCAAAACTTTTATACTCTTACTAGCTTTTTTACCAATTATTTTGTCAAGTTTCAAAGAGAAGTATATTAAAATATTTTGGTAAAGATTCAAAGTCTTAAATTAATTTGTTTTTAAAAACTTGCTGGGCAGGGTCTCTAGCTCAAGTTGGTAGAGTGCTTGCCTTCCATGCATAAGGTCCTTGGGGTTTGACCCCCAGCACCACCAAAAAAAAAAAAAAAAAAAAACTTACACATAATTATAGGCCTGTAATCTCAGCAGCTTGGGAATCTGAGGTAGGAGGATCACAAGTTGCAAGTTCAAAGTCATCTTCAACAACTTAGTGAGGCCGTAGCAATTTTAGTATTTAGTGAGACGCTGTCTCTAAATAAATATGTAAAAGAGCTGGGGGCGTGGCTCGGTAGTTAAAGGCCCCTGAGTTTAATCCTTAGTTCCAAAAAACAAAAACAAACAAAAAAAAAAATAAAACTTGCACCTAAATGTGGTATACTGCCTTTAAATAATGTCCATTAATTTTACTATTTAAAAATTCTGTACTTTTATTACAACTTTTTGGCTTGATCTAAAATGTTTCTGAGAGTTACATTAATATCACTACTGACTTTCAGTGTCTAGATCCAAGTTCAAAATTAAAACTTTCTGGTAAATTTTCATTTTATCATTAAGTTGAAAATTTTTATTCATAATAAATTTTTTTTTTCTCCAACATTAATTTTACATCATGATATTTGCTTTGTAACTTATTTTCCCCTTTTCACTTTCATTCTTTGTAGGTCAATTTACTATCAATCTCTTATAAACAGCCCTTAGCTAGGGTTATAAAAAATCAAAACTGAGAATTTCTTTTTTATAAAAGATATTTTAATTTTTTATCTTTATTGATTTATTAGTACATTTTAATTTCAGTCCAGTACTTTACTTGTAATCTACTTATAAGCCCTTCTCCTTAGACATTATTTACTCCCCCAAAAGATTCCTGTGTGTGAGAGAGACTGAGTGCATCCTTTGATCAGTTTCTCAGTGAAAGCTTTTGAGTCATAATATATCTTTGTCTGAAAATGCCTTAATTTTGCAATATTTTGAATTGATAATCTGGTTAGATGAAAATATACTTTGTATTTACATAAATCAATTATTTATGTAATAAATCCCCAGGGATACCAGGGATTGAATCCAGGGCCACTTGACCACTGAGGCAATCCCTGGTCTTTTTTTCTATTTTATTAGCGACGGGGTCTCCCAGAGTATCTTAGCACCTTGCTTTTTGCTGATGCTGGCTTTGAACTGGCAATCCTCCTACCTCAGCCTCCTGAGCTGCTGGGATTACAGGCATGCACCACCACACCCAGCCTGATTCATTTTTATAATTGTCTAAATTGTCTAACTCAGTGCTAAGGCAAATGGTTATTCTATCATTTTACAGCATGGCCAAGGGACCATCTCTCATGTGCCAGGCATTGTTTCAGACAAACCTCATCTTAAAGGAGGGTGATGATACTGTTTTAGTCAACTTTTTGCCACTGTGACCAAAAGACCTGACAAGAACAATTTTAGAGAAGGAAAAATTTATTTGTCACCCACTTTTAGAGTTCTCAGTCCATAGATGAACCATCTCCATTGCTCTGAGCCTCAGGTGAGGCAGAACCTCATGGCAGAAAGGTATGGAGGAGGAAAGCAGCTTAGGACATGGCACCAGGAAGCACAGAGAGACAGCTCCACTCTCCAGGGACAAATATACACTCCAAAGGCACACCTCTATGACCTACCTCCTCCAGTTGTACCCTACCTACCTACAGTTACCACTCACTTAATTCATTCAAACATATTAACTCCTTGATTAGGTTAAGGCTCTCATAACCCAATCATTTCACTTCTGAAGTCTCTTGCATTGTCTCACACATGAGCTTTCAGGGGATACATCATACCTAAACCATAACAGAGACATGCCTTATTCTCTCTCTTGACTCCAAGTAAAGGCGAATTCTGGGATTCTTTAGTCTTAGCAGGAAACACACACACACAAAAACACTTATTCAGTCTAACTCCTTCCTGGAATTTTCTTGAATTTATGTAGCAATTTATTTTTGTCTGAAACTATTTGTTTCATACAAATAGTAAAGAACAACGGAGCAATTAACTGTTATCCTAAGGTATTTTTGTCCTTTTCTTTAGTTGTTAACTATGTAAACACAATGGATTTTACTCATAATTGCTATTTTGAATTTTTTTTAAAATTTGAGCTATTTTAAGATTTACAGAAGAACTGTTCTCTACCAAAACTGGTATTTTATTTACCTACAAAATATATTCCTAATTGAATTTTCTTCTGTAAACATGCTTTAAGAATAGTAGGTGCATTGCCAGGACAAGAAGCAAGGTGAGAGTAGATCCATGTTGAAAGGCAATGCCTCCACTCACATCCAACACTCAGAGCACTTTCCCAAAAATGTTTAGTTACCTTTGAAATGAGAAGTCACTGAGGACATTTGCATACCCTTCATAGAATTGCAAACTTTCCCAGTTTTTTATTAGAGAAAAAAAATGAAGCATACCAACTCCCTGTAAGGGATGACAAGATGGAGAGAAAATAAAAAATATGATAATGCATTAAAAAATTAACCCCTGCCCAAAGGCATATTAACTTGAATAAAAATGCCCGTATACCCATGTATTCATTAATTCATCATTCATTATCATATTTTTTTCATAATTATTTGAGTATCTACAAATGTGTCAGACTCTGCAAGCTCCTGGAATTATGAAAATTAGAAAGAGTTGGCCTCTGCCTCAAAGAGGTTAGGTTAAAATAAACATTGTATCTACTAATACGATAAATATTGTACTAGTGGATGCATTACAGTGATGCAGGGCATTAGCTAGGGTTATAAAAAATCAGAACTGGGAATTTCCTTTTTTATAAAATATATTTTGATTTTTAAATCTTAAAGGCAATATACTCTTGCTCATTGGAGGGAAAGTCTCAATGCCCGTGTACATTTATTTACCTGGAAAATAGAGCATGAGGACTCTTTAGGATAGAATGTGTAACTCCAGTGGAGTGGTGACAGATGTGTCCCCACAGTGAAGATGGCCATATAGGGCTATTGGAGTCAGACACTTAAGAAAGAGCAGCATCAGCAAGACCTCCTTTGCTCTGATTCCAAGCTTAGAAATCACCTTCCCTTCACATTAACCTTTCTGCAGACCACTTATGGGAAGAGAGGTGCTGACCACACCAACAGAAATATCCCAGTGCTCTGAACACATCTCTCATTGTAAATTTGCATTCTTGTGCAAATATTCTTTCAGGAAGCTTGATTACAGCAGAGGTCCCTCTCCTGCTGTTCCCCAGAGATGTATCCACTCTTTATGTGCTGAATAAATCAAGCTTCTGAGATGAAAGCAGAGTGGCAACTCTGAACCTTGGAGAATTCATCAAAGCAAATGCCACCTTGTTTCCCGGATGACACCTCTGATCCCACAGCATGTCCTTCGTTTTCACACATCTACAGGTACATGTGTTTATCAGGAATATTTTACTCACAACTCTTTTACGCTCTCAACTTGAGGCTGTGATTGAAGTTAGCTCACTCCAAGAACATTCCTTCCCAAGAACAGGGATGCTCATTCTTCCCAGTGGGACTGGCTCCTTACAGCCTCTGCACTGGCTCCATCTCAAACTTGAAACTGATTTTGGTTCCCTTCTCTGCCATGGAGCTTCCACTTATGGTAAAAAAAAAAAAAAAAAAAAAAAAAAAAAAAAAAAAAAAAATCACCTTGAAGCAAAGATTTTGTGGAGGAAAGCTGCATGCAAATTACACAGAAAAACAAAGCAAATAAAACAAAATTTATTGTTTGGCTCATTCTTTAGCTTTGTACCCCTCAAGCTTCCATTGGGTCTGTGCCCAAAGAGGATAATTAGTTTGTCATTGAATCCAGAGCCCCATAATGGGTTTTCCTAAAGCCAGGACTCCTGACTATGATCATTTTAAAGATCCCATGCAATTAGCTCAGGTCTAACCAGATAATCTCCCCATCTCAAGGTTCCCTGATTTATGACTTTAATCATATCTGCAAAATCCCTTCACAATAGTACCCAGATTACTGTATTAATTAATTAGGAGAAAGAATGTACACCAGTGACTGAGAATATTAGTGGGACCATCTTAGAATTCTACCTCTTACTGTCAGGTTTACTATGAAATGAATAAACAATACGCTTCAAGGTGATTCATTTACATTACCTTTTTCATGTTTTAGGAGAGACTCCACCTGTGTATTGTATCCATATTAATTAAAATAACTGCCACTTCTCATTCTAGATTTTCTGGTTGTTTTGTGTTGTTGTTTTGGTTTGGTTTTTATCCATGGTATTTTGGAGACTCAACTAAGAGGATGTGGGTCAAGTTAGGGATATTTTAATTTCTGCTGAGTGGAGTGTTTTTATGTAGTCCTGATCACTTCTGTGAAGGAGTTGGGCAGAATTTCCAGGAACACTGCTCTCTATGTCTACTCACCTGCTGGGGTAAAGCCAAGCCAGGGCCTGCACTGTATTACATACCAGGCTCACAGGACCCAATTCTGGAAACATGCAAGAACAGAGAGAGGAAAACAAGTCTTAAAAAGAATGGAGAAAAATCTGGCCGCTGGAAAATTCTTCACAAAACCATAAGTGTAAAATTACAAGCAGAGAGCTTGTTTCTCATCAGTCTGGTTGAGAACAAAGCTTTTTACTCTTAGAAATATGATTAGTAAGGCAGTATATTCAGTTGAAAATCTATAATACAACTTTACTGAGAATGGAATATTTAATAAAATTTGAATACATCATTTGATTTCTTGTTTGGAAAGACATTAAGAATTTTATGGAAAAAATTGCAGACATTTGGTATTGGTATATAGGATGAATGTCTTCTTCATCAGATTTAAATTTACCATGGAGTTTAAAGAAAATTCTCACCAAAATTAATGAAATATGAAACAAGTAACAAAGATAAACAATGAAATCAGTCAAAAATGATTCTCATAATGGAGACCGAATTGTAACCAAGCTATACCCAGATTATACCCAAAGTCATAATTCTTTATGAGGAAGAAATACATTTTTAATAGAAGGAGTTAATAGTTGCTTGGAAATTTTTGTAATCTAATTAATGAAGAGAAATGAATCATGTGTAAATAAACCCCATGCTTATTTTATGCAAATTACTACTACAGAAAAAAGGTAATATAACAAGCATAAATTGGTTAATGAATATGGCTAAATTAATGAGTAATTCAACAGTGAAGAGGGAAACTTCTAAGTCCCTGAAACTTTATAGCACATATATGAAAGAAACTGGTAGAGGTCCATTTATTCCTATAATTTAAAAAATGATAAGTCATCAACAATTAAAAATAAAAACAATATTTGGCCATCTAAAAGATTTATTGGATTTTCTCTCTATTCTTACAGCAATTAATCTTTCAAATTTGTGTTCTAAAGACATGATCAAAGAGTGTGCAAGTACATCATGTAAAAGTGTCTCATGTTACTTCTTGTGAATTTTGTTCTATTTGTGAATTTGTCAATATTTCAAAAATTGGAATTTCCTGATCTGCCCTTTTCTTAGTAAATATCTTCACTGGTTTTAATTTTTTTTGTACACAATACTGCATCTATAGGAGACTCAGGCCTCAGAAGACTTGAATCCCCAACCCATACCCACATTCTGTATGTTAACTCCAAACTCCTTATTGGATATCAATGTACACAACAGCTTGTTTAGACACAGAGAGATGCCCTCACCCTCTCCTCTTGGGGAATACAAGGTCCTAAATGGATTTTGTCTCCACCAGCACCTCATGTCTTCCTTCATGGGCCTGATGCTGGAGCAGGAAGGGGTCATTCAGAGCTATACATCAACATCAGATCAGACCCAGCAGTTTAGGATTTGAAAGCCACCTGGAGCATAAGCTATTAAAAAAATAAAATAGCATAAGATTAGCTATTTCAAAGTGGGCAATTCAGTGACAGTCCCGGTATTACACAGCTGTCAGTTTCCGTCACTCTCCATGGAGGCTCTCACTCTCTGTCCTTCAAGGGGCTGGAGTGTCAACAGAGGTCATCTGTTCTTGGAGTAGAGTGACTAATCACATTCAGCTTGATTCCCTCCTTTACAGACCTTGATTTTAGAGGGAGAAAAGGCAGACTTCTCTTCATGCTTACAAACACCATGTTTTATGCCCACCATCAACAAAAGGATAAATAGAAACAAATGGGTCAGCATTCTCAGTCTCCAGACTTCTGGAATCTTCTTGTAATCATTCTGGAACCTGGTAGACAGGATTTGTCTGTAGCACCTGTTCTGATTGTAACCCTCTCTTTGCCCCAACCCCAGAAGTGTTAATGGTGATATTTTTCAAATAAAGCCTCCGATGCATGAGGTGAGGACCCAAGTTCTCCTACTGCCCAAGTTCTTCTTGCAAAACTGTGGTATCTGGGGAATTAGTAACTCCTACTTTAGTCATTCCAGGCCCTTTGTGTGAGTACATTTCCAACCTCAACATTCTCTTCCTTGCCTCCAATTTGATTCATTACAAGAAGGCTTTTGAGAAGTGGTCTGATTATCTTTCTGCAATCAGATTGCGGATAATGCAGGCATTTCCAGAATACAGGGAGGCTGATAAATACTGACTACATATTATTCCAAAAGTACCTGTGAACTTGAGATTCCCCTCCATTGTCTCTGTGTCTCTGCTGCAGGCATGTGGTGGTACTTTCTTACAATTAACCACAGCACACTCTGCCAGTGGCTCTTGTCTCTGACAAAAATATTGTCAACTGGGCTATCCATGCATAACCAATGGCCAACCCCATGTTCATCTGACGCCAGGAAGTCACATGTGAGCAGATGATTTCCTGAATTCTGAATTCTGAGTCTATAAAGATATTGCTTCTGCTTCTAGGAAGTTTCCTCTTCTTATGATGTTTGGTGTCAATCAAGAATCAATCAAACAATGGTTATTAGCTTGTAATTTTTAAAGACTTGCTCATACAACATTACACAACCTACTTTGTCTCTGAAACAGCCAATCTTGTGTCAAGTAGTTCCAGAACGAGGTATGGTGCTTAGAATTTATAATGTTGAACAGTGCACATAAATATTTATTAAGATTGTGATTTGTTATTACCACAGTAAAGAGGAAGAAAGGAAGACCTACCAGTACTGACCATATAGATTCTCCTTCCCCATTTGATACTAACATTGAAAACAGACTCAACACTATTTTTACATTTAACATAAAGGATACACCCACATAAAAGCATTTAGGAGCACAGTGAATTTAAGGAACCAGGAAGATTTACATTACAGAGCAAAATATTGAACAACAACTGCTTGAGACGTTTCAGTTCATTACAATGTACCTCTGACGATTGGAGTTCTGATTCTCTGGGTCCATCTGCTGTCTTTGTTAGTTGGCAATAATGTCCCACTGCCTTCACAGAGATGTGGATATCTTTTGTAGTTTCGTGTCATCCCCTAGAAAACACAGTCATTTGGATTTTTGACTCTGCTTCCTTCACCCATTTGGGGATCAGGGCCAACGGGCTGGTAATCTTACCCCAGTCTTCCTATCATTCTAATAAGTTGCATATTTTCCATATTGTTAAAATTATATTGAGAGATAATACCAGTCTAACTACTGCTGCAAAGACAAACACAGGGCCTAATGCACTAAGGTCCCAGTGCAATTAATTTCATCTTACCTTTCCTACAAGAAAGGATTCAAAGCCAAAAAAAAAAAAAAAAAGATTTAAAGCAAACAAAGACTCAAAATTATCATTTATTAATTCTCTCTAAAAACAATGTTTTTTTTTTCTTTTCTGCGTTGTCCTATCCTAGCTAGAACTAATTATCCCACTTAACTAATACATATATTATGTACACACACACACACACACACACACACACACACACATGCGTGAGCGTATGTGTGTGTGTGTGTATGAAACCTTGGCTATGTGATCAAATTTCAATAGCTATTCTTGACCACTTACCAGTAACTGTAGTTTCAGATACTGTGGTACTTTTTATGGAGTCTTTTACACACACACACACACACACACACACACACACACAAATCAATAACTTCCATCATCACATGAAAGCATCTAAAATTACTTACCAATAATTCTCATTTTCTAAGGAATTGAATTATTTATCCTATCAACTGAAATGTGATTAAAAATATCTCTTTAAGCAATAAAATATTATGTACTAGAGAAGATGGGCTAGAAGAGTTAACCCACTTGATTACAACACTCATTTAAGAATCTTTAATTCTTCTTACTAAAATTCTCCCCACACATGACTATCTGAGAACTGGCCACAATGAAGAATTGTAACCTTGTTTGACTGAGCTGTACTACCTGTACTTGGTTTACCACCCTCCAGAATTGGAACATTGTTAAAATGTGCAGACTTCCTACTGTTTACCAAAACCAGTTTCTTGTTAATCATGGCAAAATGACTAGCTCTGAAAATACTCTCCTAAGAACCCCTGTGAACTCACCACAGCTTCAGTGTAATGCCCATTTAGAAGGATTTCTGAGAGTCCTTTAAAATTTTGTGGTTTATCAAAAATTGCCCAAAACTTGCCTGCCATACTGTTTATCAGCACTAAATTATTTCAAGTACTCTTCCTGTTAAGGCATTCAATGTTCTCTGTGATTCTTTATACTAATGTTATATTTATCACTGGTATTTCTGCTCCCATGAAACAAAGCACATTCATAAAATCTGGATTTCACACAAAGGCTGCTTTTTTCTTCAAGGTTGCATTTAGATTGACTCCTTCTAAGTATTTCCTCTATATTCCTATAAATCTGATACGGAGACTGGATGGATCAGTCACTGAAGTGAATCAGATAATGCGTTACACATTAAGGAAAAGTAAATTTAACCCACCGCCAGTAAAAATGGATTTAGATATGTGTGGTTTTTGTGAAACATGCAATCTGTTGTGTTTGATCTGGTCTTTGGAGAGGGTAGAGGTAGTTCATGCACAAACACACTAAATGAGTATATGTTTATGTAGGCAAATAAATGATTCTTTTCTTTTCAAACAGACTCCGAGACTCACCTCTGATTCCAAGTGAGGCCAGCAACTCTGGGTGGAGTTCACTTCAGCCCCCAGACACAGCCCTTTTTTACATAATCCCCAAAAGGGTAGTTACTGCATGATTTTGAGAGAGAAAATGTGGTGTTCATCTTTATTCTTGCTAAGGTACAACTTGGAGCTTGACTTTTTTATTCAAATAGTCTTATATATTCAAGTAGATATTCTTCAGAATTTTAAATACATCTTCCATAGGCCTATATCATTAAGTATGAAAGTTTTGTTAAAAACAAAGTAGAACTGTGTCAAGGTTTAAATATAAATATGATTCATCCAGTTAGACTGACTAAAAGGGTTTGGTAAATTAACTAAAGTAGTCAAAGCAAAGTTCCATAAAAAAAGGGTTGTGGACAGGAAAGTTAGTTGCAATGGTCAGATGTTTGTGTTTCTCTCAGAAATCTATGTTAAAATTTCAACCCCCCATATAATAGTTCAAAAAGAAGGGTTTTGAGAGGGTAATTAGGTCATGAAGATAGAGCTTTGATAAATAATGTTAGTGCCCTTATTAAGGAAACACAGATAATTCTTTTAACTTCTTACTGCCACGTAGGGTTTTAATAAGAAGTCTGCAGTTTGCAGTTCAGAAGAGGATCCTTATCAGAACCTAATCATGCGAGCACCCTGGACTCAGACTTCTGGCCTCCAGAATTGAAAAAAAAGAATGTTAAACTATTGTTTATAAGCCACCCAGTCTATGGCACTTTGTTATAGCAACCTGAACTAAGACACTAGTCAAATATTCATGTGTGTGAGAAGGTACTGTTCAAAAAGCAAAAAAGCAAAAAGTATTTTGGGAATAAAATTTCAGCATCTCCATTGTTCTGTTTTTGGACTATTTCTCCATATACTTCATTTATAGAATTGCTTTTTAAAAACCGTCCTTTGTAAGTCTTACTGGAAAATATTTCTTGGCACTATTGCCATCTGGTGCTGTAACCTATGAGGTCCAATGGTAAGGAATCTGTCTCTGAGACTCTGAATAGTACCTATGCAAAATGTTTTCAGGAAATAATCAATCAAATCTACTCATTTGTAAAACAAATACTAACTAATACTAATGCAAATTGCTAAAGACCAGAAAGAGAGTTCTATGTAATACAAAGTTAGTGCTAATATTCCTGAACAAGCCATATGAATGGAATTCCTAATAATTGTATGAGTGATAGAAATAACTTAAAATATAATTCAATGTAATTTACAGATACTAAATATTTATTCTTTCTAAAACATTTCAAGAAATTTAACAACAATAATATTAAGAACTTGCCCTCTGAGGTGATTTCAGTTTAATGATAAAGCCGTATGAAAGAAAACTTTCTAGCTCAGATCTATTAGACTAAAGGTAGGCTCCAAAATTAAAGAAAAGGTATTTTTAAATATCTCTAAAATTTTTCATACTTAAACATTTCAATAACAAAGTACTAGCCTTTTTTGATCAATTAAGATGATTTATCTTACTTTTTGTATAAAGCTCTGACCTATGACATTTTTCTATGATCTGTTCCAGGGACCAGGGATGTACCTTGTGGTCTGGATGGTAACACAGACATTTCATAGATTCTCTAGTCACCTGAAGTAGAAAGTGGTAAGGAGATGATTCAGAAAAAAAGTGGTTCAGTATTTTGTTTTCTTATGAGTTTTCTTATTGTTTATTAGAAAAAGATTTGAACAGTTTAAATCTCTCTGTAAACAATGTTCTTTCTGTAAGCAATGCTTTTTTAATGGAATTAGATTCCTGGAAACACTTTGATCCCCATAAAGCATTACACTCTCTGAAAGTATGTGCCAGTCCTATCAAACATGTTGTCTACATTTTTAAAAAAGTTAGTTGCTATTGATTTATAGTTTGGTGTGGGAGGTATTACCTAGTATACAATTAAGTATATTTGTGTGGAAAATGGATGCTTTTTGCTACAGAATTTGAGGATCTACCTGTAAAATACAAGTCTCAAATGCAACAAATCATTTGCATACATGGTGCTTTTGATAGACAAATATGAGGTCAATTCTCTGTTTCCATAGTGGCTTTCTTTGTGTGTGAGCGCTTAGCTTTGGATGTTGGCTTATCTAGTGACGTATCAGCACTTTTTAACAAAATGTACAACATTTCTAAGTTGCTTTACATTCCTCTGATATCATATCTATTTTTGAAAACAGTTTTTTCTCTTCTTCATGTTTTTATGACTGTTTTCATCCATCTTTCTATCATTAAATACATAGTTAGGGAAAATTTGGCATACAAACCTGTGAAACACAGACTATGTGTGGCCAGTGCACAGAAAGCTGACAAAATTGAACATCCATAACAGTTATGAAATTGAGTTCATCGTTTCAGTCATATTAATCTAGTATCATTTTGAGTTTGTCCCTCATTTCCTAGACACAAGCATAGCACCTGAAATGATCTGTAATTTCTGAGGTTGTGGAAATAAAAGGGTTGCTTAAAACATGGTTAACATCTAAAGAATAACTGTTAAAGTGATTTCCTCGAATCACTGCCCCACCATATATAGGATTATATTTCATTCTGAAAACTTATTTTTAAGAGTTTCAGGGGTTGTATCTTCGTTTTTCTGAGAAATATTCTGTGCCTCTTCAGTGCTGGGCTGTATGCAAGATACTGAAAATGTAGCAAGCAACAATAAAAAAAAAAAAATGTGGAGCCTGCTATGGTTTGAATTGTCTCCCCAAATTTATATTGAATCTCTAACCCCCATCTGACAGTATCTAGAGAAAGGAACTTTAAGGAAATAATTGAGGTTAAATGAGGTCATAAACACATGGCCCTAATGTCCACCTCCACCCCTGCGTGCACAGAGAAAGAGTCATGTGAGGACATAGCAAGAAAGAGCTTGTCTGCAAGCCAGGAAGAGGCTTTACTACAAACCAAATTTTCTGGCACATTGATCTTGGACTTCTGGCCTCTAGAACTGTGAGAAAATAAACTTCTCCTGTTTAAATCACCCAACGTGTGGTATTTTGTTATGGCAGCCCTGGGAGACTAAGACACCTTCCATCATGCAGGTTTGAATCTAACAGAAGACAGCATGAAGCTGATTTATGGAAAAGAATAGTCAAGAGTAGAGGAGCTCAGTCACACATGTCATGTTATGAAGACTCACAGAGTCATTCCCATCACTCCGTTACAAAGCCAACAAAATGCTTAGACACTCAATGTGTCTAATGTCAATTTTCATCTTGTCTAAGAACTTAATTTAGCCTGAGGCAAAACTGATGCATATGTATTTGTAGGCAGATGAGAGATGGGCAAACCAATAATATTACTTGGTAGAAATGGGGGATTTTTTTTGGACAAAATATTACAAGAGTTTAATCATGCAGATGTTCAGTAGAGCTCTAGCTTAAAGATCATCCTACAAAAAAATCTTAGTGTGAGGATGCCCAGACACACACTTGAGAAAAATTCTTATCAATAAAGACATGGAAAAATTCCAGAAGGATTTCCCATTTCAAGTACCACTTTTACTGGGTAGTTTTAGATTCCTGATGACCTTCTTCCCCATCTACTCTTATTTTAAAATAGTTCAGTCATACCATCTTCTTGTTCCTTAGAAGAAAAGTCTTCCCATTCTTAAATCCTTGAAAGACTCTCTATCATCTTGGTCATTCCTCATTTATCAAGAGAATCCCTCATTACAGATCTTAAACATCAATTAAACAACAGCTGGTGTCAACTACTTCCACTCATTGAAAAAGAAAAAAGGTGAGCACAAACAATGTCATGTGCTCTCAAAAACATTTCATTTCCCCTTTATGCACACAATGCTGCATTTCCCAGTAGTATCTGGCCTCTAGGATATGAAAAAAGGAACTATCTTTTCTTTCTTTCAGGTCAGGCCCAACCATAACATATCCTGCACAACATATTCCATGCTCTCTCTTCACCCATTATGCTGCTGGAAGCAAAAGATTTCAAAATGGTAGACACATATGTTGGAAAAAGCAAAGGTCCCAGAATCACCGCTCAAGAAAGCTGCCCCATCCTCACAGGCTTGAGTGAAAAATAAGATGTCTTGAGCTGTCAAGGTCTTCTTTTTACAGCTTTTAAAAGGAATCCCCTTGAATAATTATTTTGTTATGTTTTCATGTTTTAGGCAACTGATCTTTGGGATATTTTCAGATGATAAATCTATTGTTCAAAGTTGACACAAAAGAACTTTATGAGCTTGTTTACATCATCACAGAAAGTCTTCACCTGAGGTCTCCATTCACAGCCACCTACTCATAAACACCAGCATACTGCCTGCTTACTCTGGGAACTTGGGCACTGCCCCAGAGGTCACTAACTAGAGCAATAATTTTACTACTTCTCTAAGTGAAGTTTTGCTTTTATGCCTTGGGCTTTGCCATTGGGCTTGAGTCCTCTCAAATTCATATAATGAAATTCTAACCCCCAAGTTATTAGCATTGGAGGTGAGATCTTTCAGGAAGCAACTAGGTAATGAGGTAGAGTCCTCATGGGATGAATGCCCCTAGAAAAGAGACCTGTGATGACTCATGGCCTCTCTACAATATGAGGACACAGCAGGCACTTCTTTGCCTCCTGGGGTAAACCTCTGTAGATTGTCACTGTCTGTCATTTTAGATGTCACACCTGGATTGGGTACCTTTAACCACAAGACATAAGCCAGGATGATGAAGGTCAAGGCTTGACCACTAGTGCCCAAACTGAACAGGGTTGCAGAGGCTTGACCAATATCACTTCTCTCTTCTTTTGGTGATGTTGATCTTTATTCTTGGATTCTTCATTAAATTTTCTGGATTTTGCTCAATGAGAATGAGAATATAAAAATAGTTTCAGAAACAAAATACATTTTAATTATAATCTTCAGGGGTTTTTTTTTTTTTTTACTTCAGAATATTTTGTAAAACAGCCAAGCAAACAATATCCCTTCAGTACGTTTGCATGCTCTAAAAATAGAGCATCTCTTTTCTTGATTCCTTCAGGAAGATTCACCTTCCATGACCTGTGGATGGATTAATGTGTTGAATATTGCAAAAGCAGTTACTCAGACTGTAGTGCAGGGTTCCACAAGGTACACGATAAGTGCACAAATCATTTCGATTAGACTAGGAATCCTTTCTCTAGTCACCTGACGGCTAGACAATAGTCTCCAGCAGTAAACAGAGGCCATATTAACAAGTTATTCAGATTGACGGTCCTAACTCCACTTGTATTTTACCAATTCCAGAAACACTTTCCATAATGTATAAATTAATCCTGTCAGTTTCCTGTGTGCCTTGGTCAAAGATGTCTCCTTTACAGAGCAAATCTGTACTATTTGTCTCATTGTCAAACATGATCACAGGGAGGCTCATAAACAAAGTCCTGGGACACCAATTCTCACTCACCATCCTTACTTGGCCTGGGGCTTCTCTCTCTGTAAAGCATCCCTCCCGCTCCCGGCCCCAGGCTATCTGTCCCTCTTTTTCCTGGTATGTTCCTTCTCCATCCACCTGCTTCTTTCTCTCCTATTCACAGGCTGTAAGTATGTCAATGATGACCCAAACATTCTTTCTCAGCTAGAACCTAATCCAATGCCATATTCAAACCCTAACAAAACCAAAAATATACCCATTGTATTTAATTTATACTATCTATCTATCTATCTATCTATCTATCTATCTATCTATCTATATATCATGTCCTATAATGAGTCAAATGTGCAATCATTAACTCTTAGGATGCAAACTTTAAGGCTGCTAAGGGAATTACCTGGTAACCTGTCTACAAGGTGGAGCCCACAGCCCCACTCCCAGCTCTTTCATGGCTCAGTTGATCTTGCCCCCAAATATCTTTGTTTAAAAGCATAAAGGTGACTTTAATTCAAATGACTCAAGCCTCTACCTTTAAATACAATGCCACCTGCAGTACTAATATTCTTGACTCATTGGAGGCATAGTATCAAATTTTATTAAAAATTTCTACAATAAAGTTTTCTTTTTTGGTAATGATTTTGCTGCACGGGATGTGCTGCTATTCGTTCCTGACATACTTAGGACCCTCATGGCTTGATGGTGGGTCAGCCCTTTGTTATCATTATGCAGGGTTGCCTTTTTCCTCTACCTGTTCTTGAGTCTGATGTGTTTCTGTATCTTTTAGAGTCTTTAAAGAATTATATTTAAGCCAAATTTGATTTAACAAAGCTAAAGTCCGGCATTTTATTATGTGTCTTCTGTTTGTTTCTTGTCTTCACATGGGTGTATTAACCAATTTTAGGAATCCTTATCATCGTTATTTAGTTGTGATTTTTAGTGAGTCACTTTGTATCAATTTCTTTGTAATTGCTCTAGAAATTACTGTGTGTGTGTGTGTGTGTGTGTGTGTGTGTGTGTGATCTATCATAGTTGACGAAAATTGATGTCTTTCTTCTTTTAGTGAAGTGTTGGAAAGCATCCATTTAGGTCCTTTTATCCTACTTCTAAAATTATAGCTGTCATAAATATTTTCTCTACTTCATTGAGTACCACATCAAGTGGAGTTAAATATTTTACTCCAACCATAAAATATGATTTTATGAATCTAATCACACCTATTTCTATACATCCTCATGTTCTCCTTTCCTCCCTGAAGTTCCAAGAAGTCTTCCATTACCATCGTAATTTCTGTCTAGAGAAATTTTGATCTCTCCCCTTATTCCTGAAGGATATTTTTGCTGGATATAGAATCCAAGATTGGCTTTTTGTGTGTGTGTGACTTAAATGAATGTTGAATCAGTTCTCAGCCTCTTTCTGATAATTTTCCTTTACAGATTTGTCTCTAATAAAGAAATACATTCAGAAACCAACCTATAAATTTTGCTGAAGAAGTCCCATGTTCATAGATAATGGAAAAAAATTAGTAGACAGCAAAGGTAAAATATAATGGTACCACAGAGTGTAAGGAGAGATTGTCACCCGGTATGAGAGAAAGTAGAATTGGTTCTTTTCAACAGAAGTAGATAAATTTTCTCCTCTGAGACTGCAGGAAAGAAATGGAGAGCAGGAGGAACTTTACATGGAGACGGGAGCCTGTTTACTAAGTTGGTTTCTCTCCCTGGGTTGCTCAATGCAATACTGCAATTTTGATGTTTACAGATGTGTGTGTGTGTGTGTGTGTGTGTGTGTGTGTATACACCAAGACATTAAACCACAAATGAGCTACTTAATTTTTTTTCTCATCTAAAGAAATATCAATGTATTTTTCTGATTTAAAAAAATAATAAATGATCTTCAAATGTACACAGCTATGCACACAGTTGTGCTGAAGAGATAGATAACATTTATAGTATGAATCATGAACCAACCTTATCAAGGATGATTTGATGATATCCAATGCTGCCTCATATTACAGCTTTAGATTCTATTCTTGGATTAGTTAGATGAAACTTAGTGCATTTTCTTCTGGCACCCAATTTGAAAAATTCTATCAAATTATTCTTGGAGATATTTTAATGAACTAATTATACCTATGTTACACATAAATACCAGAAAGAAAAAGATAAAAAAAATTTTCTTGGCTATGAATAAGGAAAAAATGTAAAGAAATATACTCAGCATTGCATAGAAAACCATTATTAAAGTAAGGATAAAACCGATATCTACTTATTTAATTTTCTTTTTTGGACCATTCTGCTTTAAGCAATAAAACTAGTAATTCAAAAAAATAATAGAAGAAACAAAACAAAATGAACTATATTTACTCTATGATAAACTTGCTGGTATGAGTTTCCAAGTTGGCTAATGTGCAAAACCTTTCAGAAACTTATTTTGGGGAAGGTGTCTGGAATTTATGATGTGCTTTTTAAAGAAATTTTATAGACAGCAGAAGTAACCAGCTTTTTATTTTGGTTGAGCAAACAAAACACTGATTTGGTAAACTCAGGGTGAACTCTGTCAGTTCCTACATAGGTAGGAGAGTATTGAGTGCTCACTGTTCACCTAAATTCCCTATAGATTTTGGTCTTCCTAAGTGGAGATACAATATTTTATTCATCACAATATTCTTGGCACAGTTCTTGGTTCATAGCAGACATACTATAAATGATTGTTGAATTCAATATTCTTAATTCAAATAATAGTTAATGGTCTTAATGAGTTGAAATGACCCTAAATAGTTCTCTACCTGTTTGCAATAAGCATGAGATGATTTTTTAATCTTGTGGATGCATGCTATTTCCACATATAGTATATATGCATAATGTACTATAAATTTTCATAGAACGCTATTTTCTGACCCCATCCTCTCCTTGCAGTGCAATAGCTATATGATGATTTTTCATGATTGTTAGCTGGATTCATTTTTCAACCAGATACCTGGATCCAAATGAATGCTTTAATATTTCAACCCCTTAAAAATGTAATGAAAAACTTGTCATGGATAATAAATTGCAATGAAGTGCTTGAGTACTTTAAATGACAAGCTCTCTGTGATCTCAAATTCCAGTTCTGCTGGATGTGAGGTATATAGTTAATTAAGCTGAGGATGGTAACTATGAAGAAAAATATAATAACTTAGTAAATATCATAATCAACAAGAGCCAAAATAATCACTTATTTGGTGTCAAAATAAGAAAATAACTTCTAGAGTGTTTATATCAGAAACCACGAAAAGCAATCTGAGGATTCTTTAAACTGATCTCTCATCTCCTTTTATTTGCTTTTTTTTTCTTAATGAATCTTTTTTTCTGTATTCTCTTATACATTGACCCAAAATAACATAACACTGAAAAAATCTGGATTGATAGAGCAAAATAATTCTATAAGTTTTATTATCAATAGAGTTTGGGTGCTTGCTCCTAAAACTGTAAAATGAGCAATCATAAAAGTTTACTTTTCTTTACTATGTTTATCAAGATTTATATTTAAAGAATTAGAATAGCTTCCTAGATGTCACCCAGAATCAAAAGTTCTATTACACTGATAAATGTAATTTTTCCACTTCAGGTAAGTTCTTTTTTCCAGTCTGGGTTTTATGTGGTTGTTTGTTACTGAGACAAACCAAATGGCTAAATCAATACAAACGGCCCTCGAGGTCTAGAGACCACAAGAAAGTGTAGCATCATTAAACTAAATTACAGACAAGCACTTAAGGAGACAAATAAGTATTTTGTTACCATAAGTCTTATTTTATGGAGAAGATGATTGAAAATGTTTACAAAACATGAATGGTACCAGGAACAAGGTTTTTATGGTAATGCACTAACGGTTAGGTATAACTTAGTTGTTATGGCTGTTTAAATCAGAGAAGTGTAGACCTAGAAGTGGAAATCTGATAGTGTTTTTCTAAGACCCAACATCTATCTGGTTTTAGGAAGCACATTAAGCTATTTAACCCAAAAGAAGTGATAGGGAAACTAGAGTACCAGAAGTAACAGGGCTAGCTAGCTAGAGAGCATGACATAAGCCCTATCACTCTGCAAATATGACCCATCGGGTGGCAGCGGGAAGACAAGCTCTGGACAGCATGGCAATGCCAGAGTGTTAGAGCTCAGTTGAGTTAGAAAGGGAAACACAGTTTCAGAAGGGACTTCTCTTCCAGTTCTCCAGAAAAATGCTCCCAGATGGCCAGGCTGATTTCATCAATGTCCTTTAGCATATGAAAATGGAGAAAAAGCCACTAAGCCCCACACAAACCACATACTGGCCTGGAGTTGGTCCCAAGCAAATGTCATCTTAAAAAATAATCATTTAAAAACTTAGCAGCAAATACATCTCAAAGGAAAGAATAATAAGTTACCTGAGGTCTTTAACATTTGGGAGGACTGAGAGCATCAACAACTTGTGGTCCTGAGAAAATCTGTATGTGTGATCTGTACTTCATAGGTGACAGTTTAGAACGGAAGTTACCTTAAAGTGGATTGTGACTGTCTTGGGAGCAAAACAAAATACATTGCTTTAATTAACCTTCTTCAATGAGGCATATACATCTAGTATTGGAAAAATTTATCTGTATTATAAAATAATATAGTTATGGTGTTTGAAGTCATAGTAGGACATTTTTTTTCTTTCTTTTGCTTTTTCTGACAACTTTTAAGTCTAAATATAAGAGATGTTTCAGAAAAAAAAATGTGCAAATTATTTTCATGACACAGACACAAAGATTTATATCTTCACATGAACTCTATCTGAAAAGTTCAAATTTGTTATTGCTTTCCTGAAACATATTATTCACAAACATACTATGCTTTTTGCTCACAGCATCTAAAAGGGTCATGAATTTGGAAGAACAGTGTGTGTGCGTGGGTGTGCATCACTGCCAGTTGTTATTTTGAGAGATTAAATGGGAACTGAATAGACAATTCACTAAATCAAAAATATTATTTTTTGGTTGTAAATTACACTGGGAGACACTTCTGGAAAGCACATAAACATAGTTTATGGCATTTAGGGGAAATGTATTAGATTCAAGGGTTTACAGAAAATTTGCCTTCAACACAGCAACTTTATTATATGTGAAAAAAAGATAAAATTTAAAGAAACTGCTGAAATATAGATAAATTCATTTTTCCCCCTGTGACCAATGTGGTAGAGCTGTCTAGAACTGACATGCATGTACTTCTCTTTCTCCAGAAGGATTGAGTTTCCTTATCTTTGCAGTAAGCATTCCTGTGCAAACTGGCTTAGCTGAGGAGTTGTGATCAGAAGTGAGTCACTTCTAGGCTACAGCATTTTTTTGCTAATATGAGTCTTCTGGCACTCTTTCCCTTTCCGACACTGATGGAGAAAGACTCAGATTCTAATGGTGGAACTATGAGTTTGAAGGATCACGGGTTAATAAATCCCTGCCTAGATCATTGCCAGAGAATATTACTTGTATGCATGGGTGACTTCACATGCCAAGAAACAAACCTTTGTGATTTTAAAACTTTTTTTTTTCTTTTTTGTTTATCTGTCATTTCATCACACTAATGTATAGAACTTTATATAGAACTTTTTGCTTTATATTTCCATGTAAGATCTAATATAACAGTGTTCACATTTGATAGGGCATTGAGTTTAGTTCAAAATATCTTATTAGAAGATGAGGCAAAACTAAATAATTATGCAACAATTTAGAATATTAAAAAAAAATGGTGCCAGAGAGTTAGAACTTCAAATATTGTGTTGGCAACTATTTTTGTCTTAGAAAAGAATCTCCTGACCTGTATAAACAGATATTTTTTTTAATGAATCCTTTACTATGTCAAAATTCTATAGCAGCCAGTATCTCTGATTTATAGGCTATTATAGTTGGCAGAGAACTATGAAGAGAAACCCTGAAGGTAATGTTTGAGTATCTTATTTCTGGAGGGCAGGAAATGACAAATACAGCCAAGGGAAACCCAATCCATGCCAGCTATCCTTGGGGATTTTAATAGTATTCAACAATTTTTTTAATATTAATGTTACTATTTTTTAGAACATTATAAAATAACATATTTTGAAAAGTAAATTTTCTTTTCCTGAGAATAAAATTCTTTTAAGAGAAGAGTTTGGGTAGAGATCTTCTTCATCTGAGAGCTTCTACACTAATAAAAAGTATGAAAAAATTATGGAGGTCCTAAGATAAGAATTTTGATTAACAAGCTTGCTCACCATTTGGGGTTACTTTAGAGAAAACATATTTGGTTGATTTTCCTAACACCCTGTTGCAATCTGTTCATTGGAAAGTTCTGAGGTGATGTCAGAAATGAGAAGTGGTCAGAAATATCAGATCAGGAAGTATCCATACTGCCTGCTATTCTTGGTCTTAAACCCCTTCCCCTGAACAACTCCTGTCAAATGGGAATTCCAATATTCTGAAATTGACTAAATAGAGGTTCAGGGTATAGTTTTACTTTTTTTTCTTAAACTAATAGTTTTTTTGTGTGTGTGTGTGTGTGTGTGTGTGTGTTTATGTCTATGTTTATTTTTAGGTCCGTAAGGATAGAACAGGAGCAAACATTCTCAGAATCTTTCGATGTCAGCAGAATAATGCTCCCCTGCCAAAACCAATAACAATAAAAAGTGTCCACATCCTAAACCTTAGAACCTGTGAGTATATTGTGTTACACGACAAAAGGGAATCAATTAAGTGTACAAGGAATTAAGACTGCAAATCTGCTGACTTTAGATTAGGGAGATCATCCTGGATTTTCCAGATGGCCCTTATGTATTCATGGGTCTTCTTAAATATGGGAAAGGCAGACATACAAGAGTCAGCCCTGTGGTGATATGATGTGAGAAAAGCTCAACTTGCTTTGAGCTCTAAGTCAAGGAATGCACTCAGTTTTGGAACAGCAAGGAAATGGATTTATTCTAATGGGCTCTGGAAAGAAACACATTCCTCCTGAAATCAGGAGTTTAGCCCAGTGAGGCCCAGGTCAAATTTCTAACTTATAAAAATGTGAGAAAACAAATTTTTGTTTTAAAATAGTAAAGCTGTGCTTATTTGTAATCATTACAATAGTAAATGAATGCAGCTGTAATGGTGTATTAGAATTAAGTAATCTGAAATGATCCTTAAATCTCTGAGAAAGTGCTACAGGAGTACAGTAATAATTATTTTTAATTTCTACTGACAGCTAAATAATTAATAATAATAAATAATAATAATAAAGTAAATGGATTTGAATGGGATTTTATTGGAAATGAGCTTTATTCTTTATAAGTGTTTTGGAAAACAAAATCTAACTCCTAAAAGAAGTAGAACATTAGATATACCCCATGCTAAGCATTGCCCAGAAGCAGCTCTGCAGAAAGCTGAGAGATGAACTAGATTCTCTTGTGAGGTCCTTCTATGCTCTCAAGTCTCTAATTGAAGAGGGATAAATCATAACAAGCAAAGATCTTGAAAGGTCAAGCCATAAAGTTTGCCACTGAGTCGGGTTGGGTCACGAGCTGAGAATGTCATTTAATACTGAGGCAGATTGTAAATTTGCCAATCCTATCAGACTCTGCTTTGATGTTATGCTTTGCTTTGTTGGCTTTGGTTTATGACAGTCGATGTTTATTTTCACATATACTTTCCTCTTTACTCCTTTATAAAATTCTTGAAATTGGCTCTTGTTGAATCCTACTTGAGGCAATGTATTAAGTCAAGCCAACCAGTAAGCTTCCACCATCACTCGGTTCCAATTTCAACCCCATTATTGTATAAAATTTCATGTTTACAACATTCTAACTCTGTGTTAAGAATAACAACTTCAGTCACCAAAGCTTATGGGGCCTTCCACATTTCCAAGTATGACAAACAGTCATGAAAAAGTCATGCACGAAAACCAAACATTCTAAAATTTATTTTGTGGAATAGTAACATTCATCTAACTGCAAATAAGAACTTTTTATTCAGTACAGAGATTATGGCAGTGGTTCTAAATGCTTAGGAAGGACTGTGAAGGCAGATTCTTTTAAGGCCATTTACAAATCTGGTGGGGAAATAATAATAAACACAGCAAAATATCCATTTAAATCTCCAAAGATTATTAGACTACAAAGACCTTTTAAGAAGTTTAGGGGAATTCCTAAAATTATGGCAGGTGTTAAGTAGTGAACAATAGAATTTTCTACTAAATCTTAATTAACTAGTCCTTTGAGATTATACTCATTGCTAAGTTTACTAAAATTGGAATAGAACATAAGAGGTTATTAACCACTTAATTCTGATTTTCTTCAACATGAAATCTATTTAATTAGCATTTGGGAATATCTCAGTGTTTGGCATAACAGATAAAATATGATTTCAGAATTTTATAGTTAAAAATAGATACTTTAGTATTAAAGCAGTTATGAGGCTGGATAATATATATATTATATATATATTATCAATTGTGATAATATATATATATATATTATATATATTATCAATTGGTATATATATATACCAATTGTGAAAGGAGTTGTGAACTGAGAATCAAAACTCTGAAATCTCGTCACTTCTTTTTCACCGTGGAATATGTACTTCCTGGGTCTCAGTTTTCATGAATATAAATTGAAGTATCAGACTTTGCTCTTCTAGCAATTTAAGAAACCAGATCTAGAACCTTCTACACACTTTTGTATGGACAACTGAAATACAAGGATAAACAGAGTAAGTGCACAGAACGTATAAATTAATCCCCTTCCTGAATTGTTCACCTTATCTATCTGGCATAAATTATTAGGACATACTGTTTAGATAGTTTAATATTAGTAATTATATGCTCTGTACCTTTGAAGATGAGTTGCCTCGTATTTCAAAATCAAAGTTCCCATGATAAAATAACACCAGAACTTAGTGTTAGAAGAATAAATATTGGTTAACATATAGCTAAGAGGATGTTCAAGAAGCAATTTTAAAGTGAAAACGTTAAAATACTTTAAGTAGATAAAAATTCACAGCTGAAAAAAAATACTTTCATAAATTAATTTATAGAATAGTGCCTTAAGGACAGGAGTACCAAACCACCTTTTATGTTTGCATGGAATTTTTATTTTGTAAGACTGAAGAGCAAAGAGAAAAGTGGTTCTAAAAAAAAAAATATATATATATATATATATATATATATATATATATCGAAAATATATATATATATATATATATATATATATATATATATATATATATCGATCTGAAACACTTGTTTTGCTTGCTGTGGAGGATTTTACTGAAGTACCACCAAGCCCTGTTTTTAGTACTAGTTGATGTATTCCTTTCCAGCTTAGGGTACTACCTCCCAACAAATCCTTTGATTTGTTTTCTGTTACCCTGTATTAGTTCAGATATTTTCAGCTGAAAGTGAGAAATTTAAACTTATAAAGTCAAATCATATAAAAGGAAAAATGTTGCTGAAAATTACCAGAAACCCAAGGAAAGAATATTTTTTCCCTTATAAACTTTTAGACTGACATCTGAGTTGGCCCAATTATTTATACCACCACCACTAGATCACTCAATTTATAAAGGGTCCAGGACAATATTCTACAAACCTAAAAAACAAATTAAATTTTTCAACTACAACAGAAATAAAATACAGGGAGCATCCCATGTATTTATGCCAATCTCTTAAAAAATCTATAGTATATGGTACTCTGGGTGCTGTAGTCTAGATACTATATCTCAGAAGTGAAAGAGGAAGACAGTATGGGAGATGGTGGTAACAGTGCCTTGATTGAAACCCCATACCAAAAGCAATAGAGGACATATTCCCAAAGATGGGAAATAATTCTGAGCAAACAAAAATTACATTTAAATTAGTTTACACGGACTCTTTCAAAATGTAAGAGTCTACACAGACTCTTACAATTCTGAGAAATTGCTTTATAAATCCCAGAACAAGTAAACCATGGTACAGATCAGATGATCAAACAAAACAAAACAAAACAAAAAACAAACAAATTAAAACCCTAATTAAATTTTAACAAATAGAAAAAGTAGGTTTAGGTGGCATTTGTAATTTCACAAGTAGATTCTCTTGTGTACCAGTATTTTTCCTGGCTCTATTAAATTAGACTACAGTTGCCATATTTTTCATATCACACGCAGTTAGAATGAATTTTCCCACATTAAAGATCAAAAGTTGGGTGCTTTGTGACTTTCATTTTCCTTCTCAACATTCACTCCTCCTCTTTTACCACTTAAGTTTCACTTTGGAAACCAAATTCCATTTTATTCCAGTCTACAACCACGACCTGGAATAGTCCCTGTCCTAAGATGTCCCAGTAGTCTAGGAATGAAATTTCAATATCTTAAAATAACAAGTAAAACCTACTTATGAAACCTTGTCCCAGTACCTCCTTGAACTCACATTCTCTTACCTCTCTTTACTTGTTCCACTCCAGCCACGCTGGAACAAAAAAACTTTCTGAAACACTCTTCCTATAACCATAACCACAGGATTTACTCCCTCACACAAGAAAGTTCTTTCCTGTAAGATTTCTTTTTGAGGGCTGATGGGTATTAACCATCTGTCTGAAACAGATAACCCCTCTCTATCCCATTAGCCTCCCTGACCTTAGGTTTTCTTTGCATATTACCATCCAACACTATATTTGTTTTGTTTTCTTTGTATACTGACACGTAAAATTCTGGACAATTAAGATTGCTTTGTGTATTATTATATTTCAACACTCAAGATAGTGCCTTATAGATTGTTGATGCATAATAAATACTTGTTAAATAAATCCCTGACAGAGAATGAATGAATGAATGAATGAATGAATAGTCCCATCACCCAAATTCAATGTAGACACTAGGCCTAGCCTATCAAAATATTACACCCCCTGTCTACAGTGATGTTTCAAATTTGGCCATGAGACCTATATCAAACAGACAACATACCCTCATGGTAAAGTTGTGACACTACAGGAAAAATAATCAAAGCAATGAGTGCCAACCTGAGCAGATGGAATCTTGTCTGACATGGAGGTTGATAACCTTGGTAACTAAATCCTCTGAGCCCTGCTTTTTTTTTCTCCTTGCTGCAGTTGAAGCTGATTCTTGTCTTACCTAAGGTTGAAATGTTCTGAAAGTTTAATATTTCTTCCCAAAATATATCTAAGTACACTGCAATTAGTAATTGATGAGCAAAAAAAAAAAATCAATTTGTATAGTTTTATTTTAAATTTTGCTAATTTGGAAAACTGTTTTTAAATTTTAGTGTATATAATTTCTCATTATGTTTGCATGAATTATTTATTCATATTATTTTATCTATGTATCTATTGTCATTATTATTGACTGGGGGATTTTTATATTATCGTGACCAATTCATTAATTATACTGCAGTGAATGTTTTATCCTATCTTTTAACAGAGCCAGAGAATCTTATAACTGGAAGGACCTAATAATCTTGTCATACCCACTTATAATATAATAGAAAATAGTCATATATGGTTCATCTTACACAAGCTTTGTCCTTTACCTAGTTGAATTTTAGCACTTACATATTCACAAATAGAAGCGCAGCTGTGAAGTTGAAACCAAATTAGCAGTCAGTTGGTGACTAAAGTTTTCATAGCAGGTGCAACCCTTAAATTTATCTGTCTCACATTCCAGATGATGCAACAAGTGCAATATCTCAGCCATGTTCAAGTGCCAGAGTCTAATACAAATGAACGCAAATACCCAATGTGAAAGGCCAGGATTAATGACAGAAAATCGGTGTCATGGCTGCTGTTAAGACATTTTGACTTAAGTGACAATAATAGCATTCAACCATAATAGAGATAATGCCATCTTATTAATTTAGGTCACTATTATTCAGTGTCTAAAATGTGGCCTGGCCTTTCCCATTAGCATTTATTCACTATGACCTTTCAGTGATAGGATTATGTCACAGGTCCAAAACAGCACTCAGAATCAGAGGTTATAAATTACTACGCCAAAGTACACAAGTTTGGAGCACAAAATGGCATCTTAGTTACTTCACTTATAACAACTGATTTAGAAAAGCTACCAAAAATTGAGAGTTCACTACACAGAGAAATTTCATGCATGATTGAATGATTTATAGATCTCCCTTGGGGAGGTCACACAATATCTTGCTGTGTTGCACAGTTTTAAGAACTCAACATATGTTAACTTACTTAATCCTCATATCAGCTCTGTGAGGCAGGTTCAATGATTATCTCTATTATACAAATATGAACACTGAAGTAAACTGGTAGTTCGAAAAATTGCTCAAATCAATATTCATTGAATGCCACAAAATTAGTATAGATTGATAAACAGTTTGAATAAAATTATAACTTTCTACGTGAACATCACTGCTTACTCATTTGTTAAGCATACGATAAGCCTCTCCTATGTTCCTGTATTAATCTGGAGCCAGTATGTAATTATGGAATTTTTTAAAAATGGTAAGATTCATTTCATCAGGTTTTTTTTTTTTTTTGCCAACAGCAAGGAGACAATATACAAAATGATTCTTCTTCAGTCTTAGACATGTTAATTTTTAAAAAATTGTTCTAATTAGCTATGCATGACAGTAGAATGGATTTTGATACATCATACCTAAATGGAGTATAAATTCTAATTTTTCTGGTTGTACATGATGTGGAATTACACTGGTCATGTAGTAATACATGCATATAGTGTAATAAAGTCTGAGTCATTCTACTATCCTTCCTAGCCCAAGACCCTCTACCCTCCCTTCACTCCCCTCTACCAAATCCAAAGTACCTCTAGTTTTCCCTAGAACCGCCCCTCCATTTTTTAAAAAACTAAATTGAACAGAGAGGTGAGGGAGGAGGAGGAGAATTCACTTGAATTAAGAAGTCAGGAAATCCCTCTTGCTTAGGAGAGCAGCGTTTTAGTTGGTACTTAGTGAGCCATATGAAAGCACGAAGGGAGATCACTGCAGACAGACTGAACAGCAAGGGAAAGTTTTCTTCTACAGACAGGAGTGTGGCACAATGACAGCACTGAAAAGGTCCATGGGACTGCCATATTCAAGAGAGGATGAGGTCAGAGAACCAGAGACACAGATAGTCAAGTGTTTCCTTGGCCAAGGTAAGCATTTTCGACTGCCAAAGGCCAGCAGTGCAGAGTTTTAAACATTTGTTTGCTAGGTCACACATCTTGATTTAGATTTTTAAAACATTGATTTAGCTTGCTTTATTGGAAATGAAGTCTGGGATAAATGTGAAAAAGTGCAAGAATAAGACCAGTTGACAGGGTGCTTAGAAATTCAGTTTAGAATAATATTGGAGGTATCTTTGAAAAGAAAAAGTGCTGAAACTTTTCTCCTTCAATTGTTTTATGAAAAGACATGTCTGTAGAATTCTCATAGCCCTCCCATGGGGAAAAGAGGGGACATGAAAGTTCAGGCAATAGAAACTAAATGCCTGTGCGGTCTCCAAGCTCCCCTCAATTAGGCCTATCTGTATCCCCCATATTGTACAATATAACTCTTGTTTACTGTTATGCTTTGTATATGAAGTGCCTCCCCCAAACCTCATGTGTTAAAGGCTTGGTCCCCAATGCAACAATTTCCAGAGTTGGGGCTCCTACAAATGATTGGATCATATGGACTTTGGCCCCTTTAAACTTGGGCTTCATACTCTTCCTAAAAATCCTGAACTCTGCCAGCTCTTACAGCGCATCTTTATGGATTGGTCATTTTCAACTTACCTCACTATTTCCCTGTTCCTATAAGCACATTGTAGTTAGGAATTGTATCTTTTAATTCTGTATAGCCATGACTAAGCATAGGATCAAAAACAGGGTAGGCATTCTTGAAGAAAGAAGGAAAGGAGGAAGGAAGGGAAGGAGAAAGAGAAGGTGAAGAAGAGAGGAGAAAAACACTAATTGAGGGAGAAAAGAAGAAGGAAGGAAGGAAGGAAGGGAGGGAGGGAAGGAAGGAAGGAGGGAGGGAGGGAAGCTGGTTCTTGGATTCTCTTATCACTGATCCTGAACAATAATACTTGTTCCACAGCTTCATAAATCTGAGATGTTTCTCAGGACTTTGCTCTGAAATCTGAAAAGAATTGATCAGGTCCATTATTTACCTACTAATTTATTTTTTTCTTTATCAAATTTATCCCTTTATATGGAAACAAGTAATGGTAGTAAATTTTCAAAAATACTATCAGCCAATTTCATTACATTGTGCTTTTTCCCCAATGGCAAAATCTTTCAAATGTTGGTTTTCCATGCTTTTATATCACTGATTATGTTAGCTCAGTGCAAAGGGCAATATTTAGGAGATTATTTTTCTTTTTGGTTCTATTACATTAAGTATTTCATAAATATATGCAATAGATATAGAATAAATATATGTAGTATTTTTCTTTCCAAAAGATTGCAGTATGATCAGGAAAACATGGCTAGCTTGCATTATATAAAATATACATTATATATATATATATATATATATATATATATATATATATATATATATAGAGAGAGAGAGAGAGAGAGAGAGAGAGAGAGAGAGAGAGAGAAGGTTTCACTGAGTTGCTTAGAGCCACACTAAATTTCTGGGACTGGTTTTGAACTTGCAATCTGCCTGCCTCAGCCTCCCTCGTCACTGGGGTTATAGGTGTGCACCATTGCTTCCAGTCATGGCTTTCTTCTATAAAATGAATACAGAAAACTTGATGGAGTATTTTAGAGTATGCAAGACCATTCCTCTATCTTGCCAGCACTCTCTCCCTCAGTGTCACTCTCTCTTGTCCTTTTTGATCTGAAGAAAACAGCTATCAGCCTATAAGATGCTCTGTGGAGAGGTTTGGGGCAGGAAACGTGTGGAGCCTTCACCAATTGCCCATGAGGAAGTAAATTCTGCCAGTAATGATGATGAGTGATGGTGAGTGAGCTTGAAAGCAAATTGTTCCTATTCAAGCCCTCAGAGGCCATTGCAGCCCTGGCTCATGACTTGATCACGCCCTGTGCTTGCATCCCTGATCCACAGAAACTGATATAATAAGTGACTGTTATCTTAAATCATGCATGAAAGTTTTTCACAGCCATAGATATGAACACAGTCACCATCGTCACCATAAACACCATGTATTGAGAAAAACCAAAGTAGTATTGATATGGTAGGTTTTGGAGTTAGTGTGATTGGATGCATGGATAAAAATATCAAAATTATTGAGATTCTGGTCTTTCTACAAGACTTACGAGACACTTGGTAGAGGACAAAACTGTGTCTCAATTCCCTCGTCCCATAATGCCTGTCAGCACATATTCAAACAAAATATTTTAATGAGAAACAAATGAGAAGAGAGTGACTAGCCATGCATTAGAAAGCAATGTAGGATTTAAAAGTAAAAGGTAATATAATGAAAACTATACTTATGTGAGGTTATTTGGGTGGATGTCTGCACTGTAGAATACAAAGAAATGCTGTCGTGGTAGCTGGCTCTACTCTGTGTATGTGGACATATTTGGGCAAACTAAAGGAAGAGAAGAGATGGAAGATACTCAGAAACAAAGAGCAGGTCTTCAAGAAAGCCACAGGTAACCAGGCTATTCCCAGAATGCCAGATCTCTACAGAGTATAAATACCAATGGCTTGCTCTCTCATTCTTTACTTCCTACCACTGCGGGGTAACTAACTAGGAATTCCCTATACATTATTTCTTCAACTACTGTCCATCTACAGTTGAAACAACTACGAATTTGAGGACTGAAAGTTACTATGAGTACATGAGGTCATATGCCAAGAGCAGTATTTGCAGAAAAAAAAATTAATCATACAAATGAATTCAAAATACTCATGTCTTTTGTTCTGCAACCTCCTGACATCTTATGTGACCTCAAAAAAACATAAAATAACACTTTTTAAATCTAGTAAAGTAGCAAGGCAAATCAACATTACTGTATCTGAGGATGAGTCTACTAGTTTTGAGTTGAATAACACAGTGCTAAAAGAAGAGCAAACACCAAAGAAATCACACACATACCCACACACACGCAAAACCCTAATGAATCTTACAGTCTAACCCAGTTTTAAAAATGGAAATGCATATCTAGCCATAAAAATGAGTAAATGAAGAGCCACTATATGACAGAGACACTTGTAATGCGTAGCACAAAATAATGAGTGATTTAGCTGTGTCAATATTTAATAGAATATTGATATATATGTATTAACTCTGTTAACATATAAAATAGAAATTAAATATTTGAAACATTTTTCTAAAGTGCTGCTTTTGTTCTTCACGTGTTTCTGGCTTGCAGTTTCATTGTTTACCATCTATTTTTTTTCTCTTCATTTTGTGGCTAGAAACTACCTTGGCATTCTACCAAAAATAAGTAATAAATGATTATTTAAATGCAATAACATGCATAAAAAGGATTCATAACTGTGTGACAATGAGAGATAAATTGCTTGTTATACAATAAAATAAAATTCCTATGTAATATCATTGAGAAAGCTGAATAAAATAACGTTTGAGATTTATGCTGATTTGAGCAGTTATTTAGGTGAGAGAACAATTAGGCCATTTAAGGTTTGTATACTTTTTTTCCTAAGTCTCTTTTAAGTATAACATAAAAAACTGTAAGTAAATAGCAGAAAGATCTGTAGAGGAAAAGGAACAGGGAGAGGGAGGAGGGGGGAAGGGAAGTACTAGGAACTGAATCAGAAAAAAATATATTCCATGCTTTTATAATTATATCAGAATGAATCCTAATGTTATGTATAACTAAAAAGAACCAGTAAAAAAGAATACATATATGTATACACACACACACACACACACACACACACACATATATATATATATATATAAACATCTTTTCAGAAAAGTACATAAACCATGTGTAAACCTCCATAAATTTTTACAAAATGACTTCAACTATGTAGCTGGCACTCAAATCAAATATTTCCATCATTACACAATAGACCCCAACTTGTTTCTATCCTTCTGTAGGATTAGAAACTCCACAAAAGTCTCATTCTATAGACAACATAGGACAGTTTTATATATTTAATTAAAGGCTTATTTGAATGTGTCTATTTTTCATCATACTGTTCATAGTTCTATTTATGAAGTGATGTTCTATTGTATGACTATATGAATATATCACAATGCAAGTATCCATTCTAATGTAAATGGGCATTTGGGTTGTTCTTGGTTTGGGACTGTTTCAACTAGGGATGCTATAAACCATCTGCCATCAAATGAGAGATGCATATTGAATTCAGCAAGCACTGTACCCATCATATCATGTTAAAAGAAAAAAAAAAACAGAAGGTCATCCTTACCAGTAGTATCCTCACTCTTGATCTACAGTAAAATGTGGGGAAAATTGAAGTTTGGCGGTAAGGTAACTTTCCCAAGATGACAACCAGAAAGTGTGAGAAGTAGACTACAAGATTCACAAATAGAATCTCTATTATGTGTCAAGAATTCTTGTGGAAGCAATAGTAATAGCAACAAATTAAAGAGATCAGAATCCCTGCAATAGCTTTAGTTGGTTTCAGGAGAGTAGGCAATAAAATGTGTTAAACATTGGCTGCTGAAGTGATGTGCTAAAGAGGAGGATAAAGTATGGAAAATAAGGAGAGGAAAGAGTGTCAAATTAATGTAGGTAAGGAAAGGTTAGAGAAGATGGACGAGGAGAGTGCCACTTGAATTAAAATCCTAAGAAATTGGCCCTGTTTTACTGCAGAGTCCATGCTGTTTACTACTATAAGAAGCCAATAAATAAGCATTTATAACTTCTTAACAGAGTTTTCCTGATAACTGTGTTCATCATTCAAGAAAATCAATTACCCGCACTTTAGGGTATAGATCATTAAACAAATCAAAACAAAACAAAGAAACAAAGGCCAGTAGCACTGAATTTAGACTGGATCTAATTGCAGGAGCTTCAAAGACTGATTCTGGGTAATTGGCAGAGTCATTTGTACACCTTCCTCTAAATAGTGGTTGATAAGACAGAGCTGGCATAAGATGAGGTTGATGAGGTAGAAGGTCACTGGTGATTAGACAAACACCATTAACTAAGGACAAGATTAGAGATAGCACATTAAAGGATTACACTACTAACACTTGCCATTTTGACCTAACCTTTACTCTGAAGAATAATTTATAGAACAAAACACAAAATGGTGTGATTTGAACTGTTAAATATTTTACATACTAATGAATACACTTAATTTACTGGATCATATGAGTATCGCCACTAAATTTCCTTTCCCTTACCTTAAGAGCAGAGGGTTAAAATATTCTGGCAAAATATTATTCCTCTGATATGAATAAACAGCTCTTATAAAACAAGAGGAAGACAAAATATCTACAGAAACAGTGGCCTAATATGTCATATATTTGATAAATAGAATGAATTTTATATTCAAGTAGCTCAAGAAGGATAAACAAAAAACAACAAAATGCAAGCAGATCATAATTAAACAACTTAAACCCAAGATGAGGAGGAAATCTTGAATGGAGCCAGAGAAAAACAAAGAATTTCAGATTGGAAAATTAATTTGATTGATGGTTCTCCCCAGAAACAAAGGAGAGCAAAAGACAGAGAAACACATGTGTTATGCACCCAAAGAAAAATAGGTAAACATAAATAAAATAAAACTTCAGTGTAAATAAGATTGAAGGAAAAATAAAGACAGTTTCATATTTTTTAAAAAATCCTGGGGGTAATTCATCACCAGCAGAACTATATAAAAAAAGTGAAAGGAAATTTTTCTAAATAGTAAGAAATTATACTACATGAATACCCAGAACTTCAGGAATGAATGAAGGACATTGGAATTGGTAAATACTATGCAAATATAAAAGATGATTTCCTCTTTACTTTTTTAAGTCAATAGAATTTCAAAGCATAAATTACAACATTACTATTTAATGTTTGTAATGCATTTGAATATAATGCATAGCACAATTTAAAAATTTTAAAAGAGGATGCAAAGTAAATGGAGCTCAGTTATAAAATTTCTACGGTTTTCAAAAATTAAGCAAATATTACATCTGGCATTATTTTGTTTTTATAAGATATTCTTTCTACTTACTTCTTGCAGTCAATTTTCCATTAGTCTCTTCTGGGTTTTTTTTTTTCTGCCTTTTGGGGGTTAATGGGTACATTTTAGATTTCACTGTATTTATTTTATTTCCTCACTAATGGAAGTTTAGCTATGCCTACTGTGATGGTGGATATTAGGTGTCATTTGGGCTAGATTAAGAAATTCCTGGAGAGCTGGTAAAGCATTGTTTTGGAGTGTCCCTGTAAGAGTGTTGTTTAAACACAGTGGCCAGAGTCTTAGTGGAGGAAATGGGGACCCTGTGCCCCCAATATACAAGGAAATAGAATTTAAAAAAGAAAAACATTTCCTTTCTCTTTCCATTGAAACTGGGATACAATTTTTCCCCCCTCTGCCCTTAGACATCAGACCCCAGACACTAGCCTTTGGACACTGGGATTTATACCAGCAGTCCAAGCCACAGAGCTATTCCATCAGCTTCCCTGATTCACAGGGCTTCAGGCATATGGCTTATGAAAACATTTGGCAATCTGAGAGAAATTAAACTCGATGCAAACATGGGAAAACTTATTTTAAAAATTATTTTTAAGATGCAAAAATCATTCAGAAAATGTTGCATTTTATTATCAATAAAAAATTTTTAAAATATTTATTTTTTAGTTATAGGTGGACACAACATCTTTATTGTATTTTTATGTGGTGCTGAGGATCAAACCCAGTGCCCCACTCATGGTAGGCAAGCACTACATCTGAGCCACAACTCCAGCCCCAATCAATAAAATTTTAAGGAAACTGGTTGTATATACAAAACAGCAGATAAAGCAAAATTTATTTAATAAATAGAAAGTGAAAAAGAATACCTAGAGATAAATTAAAAAGGAAAAAATAAGACATTCATCAAAGAAAAAACTACAAAAAACATTAAAGCAAATTGGGGCACTTAAAACAAGCAACAGGATTGCTAAGTAAAATATGGCATTATGACCAGAGAAGTGGGGGAGAGAAGAAGGCTTTGCACCTTGCTTCAAATTCTAAGGAAAAATAGCAAAGAAATAAACCTGGTGAACAATGAAGATGAAAGAACAGATTTAAGCATGCAGTTTATTGCTGTTCATAAAGAAGACATAAGAACACAGGGGGCAAAACTCAAATATATACCAGAAAAAATGATTTTTTTGTAAGTATATATGGAAAAATTTATTTTCTCAATATTTGCCTGACAATATAGAATGTATTTTATTTGACTAGGATATCACGGAGGTAGGAAGCTTTTTAGTATATACACATATTAACACAGGCAAGGAATTATGTAGCTGTAAACAAGAATAGAGTAGAGGCTTATAGGAAAGAGGGGAATCTATTTGTGAAATTCTAGAGGTAATTTGAAGGACTTTGTCATTTATTGGGTATCCATTGAGGAAAAGGAAAAGTTATTGACTTTGTCTACATGTTTTTGTCTGAAACGATATGGATATTAGTAACATTCTATAAAATGGGAAGGAGTATTTTAGAGACAAAGATGATTAGTTAGTTTTTTACTTCTCAAGTCAGGAGTGATCACAGGGCATCTGTTGCTTCTGTCTCCACAAGGATCAATGTAGCCAGTATATTTAGCAACAAAGAAGTGCAAGTTGACTTTGCAAAGGGTTGTTTCAGTGTAATGGTATGTTTGAAGCCATAAAAAGAATTAATCAGAGAGGTAAGGGGAGAAAGCAAGTATAAATGACACAAGATGGAAGTGACGTATACATGCTTTCACTTTGAGGGGGACAGGGAAGGTCAGGGATGGGAAGAGAGATGGTTTAATGGAAGATCACCCTTGAGAAGGAATATGCAAGGATCCAGAACACATGTAATGTGCATATGAAGAGGATGAAAAGAGAGAGACCAGAGGGTAATGGCAGTAGCTTAATGAGACGTTCAGAGCTTATGTGGCAATTTGTGGCCAGCTGAACCCCAAATTCCGAGATTGAAATGAATCCATATCTAATCCTAGAAAAGCTTCAGATACTGCAGAAGATCTTACATTTTATTGGGTTATGAAGTTCAATCTCAAGGAGCAATGAGACCTAGAAGACACCCTGTCAGGTTGGCCGGGGGAGGGCATTCACCCAGTCTAAGGGACCACGTCAAAAGCCAAATTAAATGCATGTTGGAGTTCTACTCCAAGTGATTCCAAGGGCAAAATTAAAGATAGGAAGGCTGCATGAGGTAATTTTCCAGATTTACCAGCCCTCAAATTGTAGCTTACCTCCAACTCTCATGGAAAAAGGATTCAAAATAAATATATTAATCTTTTCTTGTTATACTTAACATTTGCATAAATAAAACTGTACATTTTTCCACTTAAATAATATAACCTGATATTTTAGTTGGATGAAAAAATGACTGCAAAGCTACAAATTTAAGGGAAATTAAAATCTGTTCTATGCTATTAAGTCACACAAAGAGACTGTTCTTTCTTCAAAAATTAAATAAAATATAAATGAAACAAAAGCAATTTTCCTGAGTATGAGGCAAAATTAATGAAATATATATCAATATATGCAATTCCTGGAGATACATTTTTTTTTTAATTTTACGGCAAAGTAGGAATGTTACAGATCTTCAGTCAGAAGAAAAAAAATATTGGAAGAATCATTTATTTGCAGAAAACTCAGTTAGATTTTTAGATCTTTAAACAAACACTAGGTGGTGAGGATGGTAGGGCAGGGAAGGGATCCCCAGGAATTCCTTAAGAGGCCAAGGTGCTCTTCAAATGTAGAGGCAATGGGGCACTGGAAAGGGGAAGGTGTAAAGTGTAATGTGGAGAGCTTACTCTTACCTATAGGCTTCATCAGAACACTTGAATGAATAAATGTCCAGCCATCCAAGGGACACATCAAATGAACACTAATAATAAATAAAACCTCCAAAATGGGTAAATGCTCATATAAAAGGAATGTAGGTAACAGAAAAATGAGACCCTGAGTTTTAAATGACTGTAGTAAATGTTCACAATGCTCTAAGTAAATGTTGGATTAAGTTCATGCTACAAAGAAGAAGTTGTTAAAGCCATTATTGTCATAGATAATAATAACAACTGCAATTTCAAGCCTGGAAATATGGAGGGGAAAAAAATCAATCCTCTTTATGTACATAGGAAGCATTATTCAGGATTCTCCAGAAAGCATAGATAACAGGAGGTGTGTGTGTGTGTGTGTGTGTGTGTGTGTGTGTGTGTGTACAGATGAAGAGATAGAGAGAGAATTATTTGCCTTATTATGGAAGCTGAGAAAAGTCCCACGATCTGCCATCTATGGGTTAGGGACCAATGAGTAAGAGTGGTGCAGTTAAAAGGCCTGAGAACCAGAGATGTAGTGGTGTAGATGCCAGATTCAGCCTGAAAGTCTGAGAAGCAGGAAAACTAAGGGTGGAGGAGATTCAGTTAGGCAGAGAATAAATTCATTCTCTCTCTGCTTTTCTGGTCTATTCAGAGCTTCAGTGGGTTGGATGAGACCCACCTACACTGAGGAGGGCCATCATAATTGCCTAGTCTATGGATGTGAATGTTATTTTCTCTGGATACAACTTAAAAGACATTTAGAAATACTTTTCAACCAGATTTATGGGCATCTGTGGCCCAGTCCAGTTGCTACAGAAATCCAGCCACCACATGGAATACCATTCACTTGTGACATTTAAATACATATAAGGTCAACTTGTAACTTTTCCATCCCAGAGATAAATATTAGTAAATATAAAAGGAGTTCCAGCTGGGGAGAGTAAGCTGGCTCCATAGAAAGACTATGTAAGGTGAAACACGAAAGGTGTTTGATAAAAGAGCCGATGTCCACACATGGTAGAAAAGCAAGAAGGTTCAGACGAAAGAGGAGAGGAGAAACACAGGCATTGGATGCTCTTAGTTCTTCCTAAGGTAACAGTGGGAGCAAGGAACAGCAATGGAAAGGTAGGAGCCTGTTGCCATCTCAGGGAAACATGGATTTGGGATTTTGCCATCATGATCAGAATGACCTTTTGCCATACGGAAGGTATAGTTCCAGTGTGTGGAAACAGAAGCCATTGGGCTAAATAAACCCTTCAATAAACTCTGAGGCTTAGAATATGAGAAACAGATAGTGCATCACATGGAAGAATGCTGACTTCATCTTAGTATTAAGGTCATTGTGGATTTTATACCTCTCTCTTCTAACTGTAAGTGGGTAGAATAGTGATGCTTTCATAAACTCGTGAGAATTAGATGGTTTATTACATTTAGAACCACACCTGGCACATTTCAAGTGTTTATTCAGTGTTAGTGATCTTACTACTGTCATTTCTGAGATGGAATGCTTGTCTGCCTGAGGATGCTCTTGTGTAAGATTGTCCTCACCTGCAGCTCCACCGTGATTGTTTACCTGAGGACTACCGGAATGGGAGAACTGAGAGATCATGTACACACAAGTTACAGTGGCAGAAAAGAAAGAATAAAGCTATAAAGGGAGGATTAGTGCCCTTTCCATTGAATTTTATTTTCCTCCTCTCTGCCACTTATTAACTCAACTTTGTCCCTTTTCTTCCCCCCACAGCTTAGGAGTCTCCAGCCTTTGTCTTCTTTTGCTATTATCTCAAAGCCTGGCTTCAGTTACCTTTACGTGCTAATGAGTCCCAAATTTTTGTCCCAGCCCAACTTTCTCTCCTGTTCTCATTAATGCCTGATTATCTAAAGGTCACTTAATATCTCCACTTCAATGTACCCCACATTATTTCCTTCTCCATTTCCAAACCCATTTCATTCATGTTTTCCAAGTCACAAATCAAAATGATCAAAAATCCACACTCTTCCTCATACTTACCTATCCCTATAGAAAAAGTATTTTTTAAAAAATTTTTATCATGCTAATACAAGCTCATAATTAAAACTATGCCATAGTAGGCTATATTTATAAATATAATAGTAAGCTTTACTAATAAAGAACAACACTTTACTAATCTCATTCTTATTGGCATGTGTGTGGGGGAAGATAGAGAACATGTTTTATTAGTAGTAGTATCCAGTTATTTTCTATAGATATGAATAAAAATTATATATATGAATAAAATTTCTCTTAATTTTAAAATGAATACGTATTTTGTTACCTTCTCATATGATAGGTCAGGATTTGGCAACCGGCATCCCTCACCTCTTTATATTACATCCTAATATAAGTATACGCATTATTACTAGTTTTTCCTTGGTGACTTCATGGAGGAATGAATACATTTTCTACTTCTGGCTTAGCCACACGTATTTAATGTGTATTTTGTAAAAAGGAGTTTTTCATGTTCCCATGTTTCCTTTTGCTTCTTGTTTTAGTCAGCTCTTTCACCTTTGCTATCAAAAGTCTTGACAAGAACAATTAGAGGAGTAAAAGTGTATTGGGCGCTCACAGTTTCAGAGGTCTCAGTAAACAGACGTCTGATTGCTCCTCAAAGCCTGGGGTAAGACAGCACATCATGGCAGAAAGGTGTGGTAGAGGAAAGTGGTTCAGAAGATGGCTCCAGGAAGCAGAGAGAGCAAGCTCCACTCAACAAGGACAAAATATATAGCCCCAAAGCCAAGCCGCCAGTGCCTCACCTCCTCCAGCCACGTCCTACCTGTCTAGGATTACCACCTAGTTAATCCCTATCAGGGGATTAATGCACTGATTAGGTTAAGGCTCTCATAACCCAGTTATTTCACTTCTAAACTTTCTTGCACTGTCTCTCACATGTGTTTGGGGGGACACCTAATATCTAATTGTCCTCCTGCCATACTCTGGGGGATTTGCCTCCCTTCTGAAACTAAATATCAGATTCCATGTCGACCACCTTCTGAATCTTCTCCAGCAATGCTTCCACACTATATCCTTAATTGATTTCCTAAGGAAGGCAGCCAAGGAGAGAGCATTTCGGAGATTTTGTATTTCTTTAGAAGCTAATATTATGATCCTTTATCTTTCTGATTTATAAGAGATATTTTGACATTATTTCCTACTTCTTTGGGAGTCTCATTTGAAAATTGTACTTCAATTTTGAGCAACTTTTCATATCCTTTGCTTATTTTTTCATGCCTCGTTCTTGTTTTATCAATATAATACTTTCTTGAATCTGACAACACTACTGAGAAAAGTTTATCATTTTTTTCCTTCCTTGATCTATCATTGTTTGCTTTGTCATTTGTTCTGCCTTTCTTTTTAATCTGGTTAGCAGTCTTCAAAGGTCTGGAAGTCACTTGCTGTCGGTTCCCATGTAACAATATAGCCATACAAAGACAACTTAAGACCAGCATGGATCCAGGCAGATGCGGTTATTCAGCATTCTTGGCTTCAGGATGATTAGACAATGAGCCACTCATGATGCCAGGCAACACCCCGATTCTACAGTGCAGCATATAGTTTCTATCTATATGCTGCAGATATCCCAGGTTGCAATAGATACTGGAAACTAAGAGGCAAGCTGCTTATTCTCCAGAGCAGAAAAGAGAGGGGAGAGAACAGTTTGGCAATGGCTATCGATTTAGCCAATGACTTTTGTCTGCCATACTCTTGACCTCTCCTCAAATGTATTCAAAAATCTGCATCACCTAAAGGTTTAATTTTAATATCTTGACAGGGCTACAAACACTTCAATGACCAGGTTCCTATCTACCTAACCTTTCCAAAATCCCACTCTTAATTCATTCACAGTGAAGAATTTATAACTTCCAACACTTTAAGTATCTTTTAAATCTCTGTGTTTTTGAACTGAAAAAAATTCCCTCTCTTGTGTTAACCTTGCACTTTATCTCTATTATTTCAATAATCACATTGTATTATACATTTTTCATGCAAATGCCATAACTAAATGTCACATTCTTTATTGACATCAACAGTTGGCAGTAATCTACCTTTTATAGAGAAATTGTGCAATATTTTTATAAAATAAACAAAATTAGTAAAAAAATAATATTCACCACTTATTGAATATTGCCTTACCTACTTAGGCATTTGTTAAAATTAATATTGACAATCCCACACAAGGCAGCAACTGAGGCACCAAAAGGTAAGGAGTCCATGGTATTCCTCATCTAGGGTATGGTGACATTCTCCAAGTTGTTCAAGCCTAAGATCCAAGCATCAATTTTAATTTTTTCCAATTTCTTTATTAGCTCATTATAGTTATATATAATATTAGGATTCTTTTTGACATAATTATGCAAGTATGGAATATAATTTGTTCCAATTCAGTCCCTAGTACTTTCCTTTTTCCTCCCTTCTCTCCTCCCCATGTTCCTTTTGCTCTGATGATCTTTCTTATATATTATATAAGAAATATATATATATATATATATATATATATATATTTAATTAGTGCATTTTGGATATACATAAAGGTGAGATTCACTGTGGTATACTCATAGTAAAGTTAAGTCAGACTCATTCCACTTCTCTCTTTTCATGTCCCTCCTTCTTCCCTCAATTCCCTTCTCCTACTCCAGTGATCTCTCTTCTAATTTCATGGAATCCCCCCACCTCACTCTTTCTTCCTCCTCTCCACCTTATTTTGGTCTAGCTTTTGCACTAAGAGAAAGCATTCAACCCTTGACTTTCTGGGTCTGGCTTATTTTGCTTAGCATGATGCTCTTCAGTTCCATCAATTTACCATCAAATGCCATAATTTCATTCTTTCTTATGGCTAAGCAAAACTGTACTGTGAATATATAGCATGTTTTCTTTATCCATTCCTCTGTCCATGGGCACCTAGGCTGGTTCCATAGCTTGGCTATTGTGAATTGTGTTGTCTTTATACATTGATGTGACCGCATGCCTATTAGTATGCTGATTTTAGATCTTAACACATCTACTCCCTTCACTATCATGTTCACTTGGTTGATTAATGAATGTTGCTTACTCTATGTAAAAAGCATACCATGCATCTATCCACTTCACCCCCAGTCTGTTGCCCTTTCTAGTATGTACACTTTTAACTAGTCTCCTGGTTTGTGAGGGATATGAAGGTTTTTGTTTGTTGGTTGGTAGGTTTATTTATTTATTTATTTATTTTGGTACTGCACCCAGTGGTGCTTAACCAGTGAGCCACATCCCCAGCCCTTTATATTTATTTATTTTTTATTTTGAGAAAAGCTCTCACTAAGTTGCTTAGGACCTCACTAAATTAATTGGTCACTCTTTCCAGTGCCTTTTTCCTTCATGACCTGAAAGTGAAAACTGTACCATTGCACTCACTAGCTTGATACCTTCTATTGAAATTCATTGCAACTTTGAATAAATTATTTGGAATGAAATTCCTTATCAGTGTTTCAAAGACCTGCGTGATTTGGCTGCTACTTGGGTGGAACTTTTCTTATACTGCTTTCTCACTTCTTGGTAAGAAAACATAGGGGTGTTCACCTGGGCCTGCCTCCTTAAAGTTCAGTGCCACACCCTGAGGCACTTTTCGACCCGTCTGCCCCTTGGTCTTGCCTGGACGTCCTTCCTGAAACCCTGTGTCTTCACTTCTGCTTTACCTGGCCACCTTAATCTTGTTTCTCAGGAATCAGCTTAAATATCTTTTCTTGTACGGATTTTTCTCCAGCCTATATAAGTACATCTAGCACTTTATTTTACCAAGTTCTGCTCCATTCTTTCATATGAAAATCCACCCAATTAGGAACAAGAACAATTAAGACTTAATTCCTACTTTTTGTGAACTTGAAATCTAACTAAATAAATATGTCGTTATAAAGCAATATAAAAATGCTACAGTGGAGGTATTTACACAATTCCATGGCAAGAAAAGAAGAGGATATATTAATTTGTCCTTTATGAGGGAGGAAGAAAAAGCTTCACCGTGTAATCAATAATTTTATTGTGAATTTCAGAGTGGTTCTGAATTCAGGCAAATGGTATGTTTTGATCACTAAAAGATCTTAAAACAAGTGCATCTCTCAGCCTCCCTCTTGAACAGTTGCAGGAAGCCATTCATGAAAAAACATCTCAGCATGTAGCCAGGGAGATTTTAGGTTTAACCTTGGAAACTATCTATGTCTCTCCCACACAATAGATTGCCCAAGATGCAAGACCTTTATCTTTGTTCTGCTAGGAAGATCTCTCATGATCTCTCTGGAGATGGGCCTAACCTGTTGGGAACGGGACAGCCCACATTTTTAACCATTTTTGGAGAAGAACATTCCATGGAATGTCTTCATTGTCCCCTGATATAAATAAAGCAGGCATGGACTCCATTTTGCTTTTTAGTATAGAAGCTTGATCTGTATGACGGGCTAGCCCGTCCCACCCCTGCTTTCTGAAAATATTTTCTATACGCTGTGGTTTTTTCATTGTTCTGTTTTTCCTAGCTTTTACTTCTCAGCCAGCCCATTCCACTGAATGGAACCCCATTTCCATCACTTGCATGGAATGCTGGCGAGAAATAGTGTCATTTTTTTTCTTTTATCTTAAAATCAAGAGTATATTCTTTTTCCAGTGGACATTTAGAGAAGGAATGTACATGAAGCATCATCTTAAAAACATGAAATCTGTGACTATGGATTTGAAAGGGACATTATGATATGGTACAGCCTCTGCTCATGGGCTTATCAATCTCCTGTTCTCGTCCACATTTCCAAGAATAACTCTCCATTAGCAGTTCAGTTCTTATGATGTGCACTCAGAGTAAGCAATTCATTTTGTGACTAGCTGTTCAGAATACTCTGCACCAGAGAAAAATTAAGAGCTGTTGAAGGATATCATCTACTAGTGAAACAACACAGGTAAAAGATTAGCTGGAGATGAGTAACACAGTTGCATGTGATTTTAGGCCGATAGTCCTTCCCCCATCATTCCGTAGTTATTTCTGAATTTTTGTTCCTACAATATCAGCAGTAATTTCTACTTTACTATGAATCTTAGTCAATGCTGTGAATTTGATTCTACTGTGATTATAATTCTGGAGCTTTTTAGTTATTGCCAAAACACTAGCTTGGGGGTCCAATTCCTTGTAAACTCCCTATAATGTTCTTTTGATATTCCTAAAATGTATCCAAGTAGATGGACCTAGTCTAAATCATAGTTTTAAATGAGTAAAAATTTTTAGACAATTTCAATATAGGTTGCATATAGACTCCGAACCTAAGAGTTTCTATTAGAAACTAGAGCACGCTTAAAATCTGTACAAACATAATAATTTGGTACAGCTAAATTTATACATAAACTGTAAATATCTAGTTTCCATGTTGATACCCCTTATGCTATTAAAGTAATCACTGTGTTCACTGCAAGATAATGTGGTTATGTTCTATAAAACACAGGATGTCATCAGGCTATTAGCAAATAATGGTGGAGGAAGGGCCTCTAAAAGTTCAATTCTCTCATAAAAACAGCAAAAGAAAATGACAAAAATTACCAAAACTCCAGGAATTAGCTAATGGCTACCGCAACCAAGGCAGTGCTTAGTAAAAACAAAACAAAGCAAAAATCTGCTGAACATCAATAAAAATGGCAGACTCTCTTTCATACCCAGTTACTGTAGTTTTATCCTGTGTGCCCCAACTCAGCAGAAGCCTTAAAAACATTGCAGCCTACATTCCCAGCAATTCAGGGAGGACAGACCTTTTTCCCAAACAATTGTCATTATTTAGCCAGTTTTGTGGATCCCTAAAAAAAACCCACTCCAAAGGATGTCTTTTTTCAAACTCACTTGAATTCACACACTCGGAGGAGGGGGTATTTATTGTTTTAAGTCACAGCTGCCTGTGGCAATGTACAAAAGTCAGGTCAAATGATTGACTAACCAAAAAGCTTAAAAGCAATAGATGCAGAATTAGATGCCCACAGGGACCTTGAAAAGATCTGACATTTTCCTGGAAATCTAGAAGGCAATGTGCAGGCACAGGCTGTTTGTAGCTGTGCCTTCTCACAAAAGGCACAAGCAGTCCTGAGCTTTCATCCTCGATCGACCTTGAGACTCACATGAAAAGACACAGACTAAAACATGCAGGGCATAAAGAGCACCCAAAACTGTAATATGGATAAATATAACTAGCAGTATAAGTATATTTTTGTTTATATATGCTGTTTATTTCCTATTTCATTTAAATGATAACTATATAATGCAATTATTATATAGTTAATGAGTATACTAGATAGATAGATAGATAGATTTAATTTGTGAAGGAGAAGAAGATAGAAGCAAAAATACCCAATATTTTGTATAGTATTAAAATTAAGTTAAAATTAATTTGGTAATTCCCAGGTAAACAGCAAATGACAAAAAATGAAATCATAATAAATTAAGAGAATTAAAATATAATCTAGAAAAATGTCTATTTAACACACACAAAAAAGATAATAGTAGGAAAGTTGTGGAGCAAAAATAAAAAAAAGACATATGAAAAACAACAAAATGTCACAAGTTAACCATACCTTAAGAGTAATTAAATAAAGTATAACTGATTTAAATTCTCCAAGTAAGACAGAGGTTGGCAGAATGGATTCAAGAAACAGCATCTAAGTGTAAACTGTACATGTAATATTCTTTTAAACACAAATGCACAATGTAATTTAAAGTAAAAATAAAAAGACACACCTTGAAAATGGTAACAAAAAGAGAACAGAGTACGATATGATAATAATCATAAAAAATACACTTTCAGACACAAAGTAATACCAGAGACAAAGCATATATCATAATGAAATGGTTAGAACAAATAGAAAATCAATAAAGAAATAGAATATTTAACTGATATAATATAACAAGTAGATAATGAATATCTATTGAACACATCATCTGAAAACAACAAAGTTGTTTTAGAGTGCACATGGGACATTCTTCAGGATTGATTTCATGCTAGACCATACAATCATTCAGAATAAGTTTAAAAGAAGCAAAATCATATAATTCATGCTCTCCGACCACAATAAAATAAAATTTGAAATTAATAACAGAAGGAAATTTGGGAAATTCACAAAAATCCAGACATTAAATACACTCTGTTAACTAACCAATGAATCAAAGAAGAAATTACAAAGAAAATTGGAAGATGATGTGAAATGAATGAAAATGAAAAGAAAACATACCCAAACTATGGGATGCCACCAAAGTGATGCTCAGAAGGAAATTATGCCTCTAAATGCTTACATAAAAAGGGGAGAAAATCTCAAATAAATGACCTAAAGATAAACAGTAAGAAGTTAGAAAAGGAAGAATAAACTAATCTCAAAACAAGCAGAAGGAAGAAAACAAGGATCAGTGTGGAAATAGAAAAACAACAGAATTAATGAAATCAAGTGTTGTTTTTTTAAGAACATCACAAATTGATAACCCCTAAGCTACAAAAACCAAGGAAGATAAAAAGGAGAAAAGGCTCAAATTGCTAAAATGAAGTAGGGAACATTACTACTAACATGATGTAAATAGAAGGGATTATAAGAAATACTATGAATTATAATATGCCAAGTATTTAGGTAAACTAGATAAATTGAACAAATTTTTAGAGCACAAAATTATTAAAACTAATAATAGTAAAAAAAAAAAAGTTTCCACAAAGTCTAAGACTATACTGATTTACCAGTAAAGTATGTAAAATATTTAAAAGATAATTAACATGCATTCTTCATGAACTCTCCCCATAAAAACATGGAAGGAAAGGAAAACTCCTAACTCATTCTGTGAGGACAATATTACCTTAATACGAAACTAAAGAAAGACATTGGGAGAAAAAAAAAACTACAGTTAAATATTTCAATAAAGGAGCAAAAATCTTCAGCAAAATACTAGTAAACAAAATTCAAAATATATTTATAAGAAATAAAACTATATCTATTTGAAAATGACATGATCTTATTTATAGGAAACCCTAATAATACATTTAAAATATCAGAATTAGTAAATGAGTTCATCAAGGTTGCAAGGATTCAAGTTCAAAGAGTAAAATTCTCTTGCATTTCTACACATTACCAGGGAACAAGCTAGAAAAGAAAAAATTCCATTTACAACAGCATCAAGCAAAATGCAATGTTTGAGAATGAATTTAACTAAGAACTGCAAGATTCATGCACTGAGAATACTAAGGACTACAGAATATTTAAGGGAATTAAAGATTTTAAAAAGGAAATAAGAGGAGAGGTACTTGAATTCATAGATGAGAAGACGTAATATTGTTAGGAGAGCAATATTCATAAAATTGATCTATAAAACCATCAAAATCCTTAAAAATTCTTACTTTCTTTTTCAAAGAACTAGGCAGGATTATCATAAAATCCTAATGGAATATCAAGGGACAAAGAAGAGCCAAATGGTCTTGAAAAAGATGAGTACATTTGGAAGACTCATGTTTCCTGATTTCAAAATCTCCTACAAAGCAACAGTAATGAAAACAATATGTACTAACGTAAGGATAAATATATGGATCAATATAATAAATGTGAAATTCCACAAATAAACCCATGCACCTAGTGTCAATAGATTTTTATGAAAATGATATGTTAATTTCCTAGGATTGCCATAATAAAGGATCACAAACTGGGTTGCTTAAAACAACACAAAGTTTGTTGTTGTTGTTGTTTTGCTCTTCACAGATTCTGTTGGTTTTCTGGCAACCTCAAGGATTCCTTGGTTTACAGCTTCATAACTCCAATCTCTCTTTCTCTTCACATGTGCTGTAACTATGTGTCACTATCTGCACATGCCATCTTAGAAGGACGCCAGTCATATTGCCATATAGACTCACCCTATTCCAGCATAAGTTTATCCTAACTAATACTATTTGAAATAATCACATTTTTAAAAAGATTATATTCCTAAATACTTAGAGCTAAGATTTCACTATTTAACCTCCAAAATGTTATCAAGATTATTCCATGAAGAAAAGTCTGTCCTTTCAGCAAATGATGCTGAATAGCTATATGCTGAATTTGGTTTCACACCATACACCGCATTAGCTCAAAATGGATCAAACACTAAAGTGTAAGATTTAAAACTCTAAATTTTTAAAGAAAATGTAGATGTGAACCTTCATGATCTGGATTAGGATATGGAGATATATATATCTCCCAAAACCCAAGCAACCAAGGAAAAAGAAATAAATTTTGACTTCACCAACTTTAAATGTATTTGTGCCTGAGAAGACATTACCATGTAATTAAAGAGATAAAAATCTCTCATAGTGGGCACAGTGGTACATGCCTGTATTCCCAACAGATCAGGAGGCTGAAGCAGGAGGATCATGAGTTCAAAGCCAGTCTCAATAAAAGTGAGGTACTAAGCAACTCAGTGAGACTGCCTCTAAATAAAATACAAAATAGGGTTAGGGATGTGGCTCAGTGGTTGAGTGTTCCTGACTTCAATCCCCAGAACCCACCCCCTAAAAATATCTCTCATTTCTCCCAGGATAAGAGAAAATATTTTCAACCCAGTTGTTCGATAATGGTCTACAATCCATACTTAACAATACAAGGACACCCAAAAATAAAATGGACAAAAAACATAAATGGGCAGTTCTCCAATGAAGGTACACAATTGATAAACAAACACCTAAAAATATATTTATCATCATTTTCATCATCAAACAAATATAAAGTGAAATCATAATGTGATACTACTTCCCACCTAGTAAAAAGACTATAATTTTAAAATAAATTTAAAATAAAAATGGCAAGTGTTGGTAAGGATATGGAGAAATTAGAACCCTTGTATATTCTGATAAGAATGTAAAATGATGCAGGAAGCACACTTTTTCCTCACTGCTGTACAGATGGGCTTTAGGAACAGCCCAGAATAAGGTGTTTGCTTGAAGGATTAGTGGGAGCTGAAACCATTAAGGGAGATTGAAGGGATTTATATGCCAATCAAGCAAATAAATGATATTTTAATCTATAGGCACTGGGGGAACCATCGAATTTATGTTTTAAAGCAAACTTTAAGAAAGATGTGGTTGGGAAGGAAGGGGGTACCCATAATCCAGGTGAAAATGGTGAGAGTCATAAAGATACGGGTCACATAAAGAAGGGAATGGATCTAAGAAAACATTTAGAAATGAAATAACAGGATATGCTGCCTGATTGGATAGAAAGATTATGGAGATTCCAGAGAAAGCTTGTGCTGAAAGGATGGTGATCCTCTTAATAGAGGAAAAGATCAGAAAAAAAGAGTAGGTTTAGCAGAAACTTGCAGGATGAATATGTTTTTCAGTAGGATACCTCATTTATTTACTTTTTTTATATATATATTTTTTTAGTTATCGGCAGACACAACATCGTTGTTTGTATGTGGTGCTGAGGATCGAACCTGGGCTGCACGCATGCCAGACGAGCGCGCTACCACTTGAGCCACATCCCCAGCCCATTTATTTACTTTTAATTACATATTAAGCATGTGCCAGGCATTATGATAAGGCATTATGATAAGGCATTATGGTAAGGCATTATGGTAAGCATTGCATATGAAAAAAAATCAATAATATTTATCACCAAGTAGAACCTGATTGGAAATGGGGTGCACTGAGGAGGAAAGTAGGGAGTAAGACTAAGTATCAGTGTGGTAGGGTACTCAATTAGTTATGCAGAGTGTACTGATTATCATAGCTGGAAGGTAGAGGTCTTTGGGAAGAGACATCTAAGTAAGGGTATTAGCAGCAGGAAAAATAACATGAGCAAACAGTGAGGTTGGTGAAATGTCAATTACCATGGCATTTTTTCAAATGGGCAACAGAAAATGCTGTTCTTAAGAGGGTTGATGTCCAAAGATGAAGTTCTGGAATGTCACTCTCAAATGGAGAGAATATGAAACGTAATGATAAGTTTGGAACCCAAGGAAAGAGTGATGGTAGAGAAGAATTAGGGAAGAAAGTTGAAATTTAGAGAAAATTCTGAACATGAATTCCCCAGACAATGGGGATCCCCAGTGCTCATCTCCTGGGCACTGATAGAAACACAAAATCACAATTTCTACCCCAACCGACTGAGTCCACTCTGAAGGTAAGTTCCAGCAATAGGGCAGGTAATTGTCATGAAGCTGAAGTTTAAGATCTACTGATAACTGAAATTAAAGGAAAGGAGCCAGAAAAAAGGTGACTAATAAAATAGCAGTCAGGGTGCCAGGATAAGAAATGGGAGTTGGAATGTTTTAGAAACTGGACAGGAACGCTTGAAAATATGGAAAAAGCTTATCAAGGCCATGAGCTGAAGAAAGCGTGAAATAGTGAGGACTTTATAGAAACTTTCCTTTTAGGTGATTGGGGCATGCTCTGCCAGAGAAATTCCAGTGGAGTTAGAAGACAGAGGTAGAGTAAAGAACTTGTCAAGAAGAGGACAATTTACATGGAGCCAGCAAGGCCAGGCCATGCTTCTGGGTCCACAGGTGATGAGAGAACAGAAATGGGAGAATATCAGGCAGCAGTAAGTCTTGATAAGGCTGAGAGGCAATTTACTTTCTAGATGGAGGACCCAGTTTGGGACTACATGAATCCATCTCTGGTGAGAACATGATGTCTAAGGAAGGGAAAGAGGAAGGGAGGGAAGGGAGGCAGAGAGTGAGGAGAGTGTGAATAGAAAAATGAAGAAAGAAAGGATCCCAACACAAGGAAAGAATTCTGCACTAGCATTACCAATGTCTTTCCAGGAGGAACAAATAGAGGATGCCATACTTAACCCTTCATTTTAATTTGAATTAGATCTGTGATTGTTTAAATGATGAGGTAGCTTTTCCTGAATCTCTTCAGTACATCAAAATTATTTTTTTTATTACACCTTACCTGTGGAAGTAACAATGCATGCTTGTGTCTTCATCATGGCAAGGAAAGATAAAACTTAAGTAAAGTTTCAGATGAAAAAAAAATATTGATGGCCATATTTAGTTACAAAGAAAACCATATTTTTTAAATTATAAAATTAGTAAGTAGAATGGTTTTTCTGAATATACAAAGTTATTATCTAAATCAAGGTCCTTTCTTCTATAAAAACCATATGAGATTCATTCATTCCATAGAAATTTACTAAAACATTTCTATATGGCAAGCATTATCCTCCTGTTCTGTGTACATAGTTGTGAACAATCAGACAAACCCCTTTTGTCACAGAGCTCATTAGAAGGCTGGACGAAACATAAGCACTTGCAGTATTAAAACAGGAAACAGTGAGTAATGAACAGTATACAAAGAACAGAATATGGTTGGAGAGTGACTCAATGGCTACATGAGATGAAGAGTTGCATTAATCCATTACAACAGAGCTTACACCTGTAACAAAGAAACATACATGTGTTGGTGGCTTCCCATTTACAATCCAGTGGAGTTCCAATACAGAGGAGGCAGAGGCAACGTGCACCCTGCCTTCGTTCAGAGATGCTGGCTGATGTCAAGGGTCCCATATTCAACACTTGACTTTCCGGCTTCCTTTGAATGATGATATCCAAGGTAAAGAAATGAAGGATGCTGCCTTAGAGGGTTTTTGGGTTTCTGATCTGGGCTCCATGGGCATCACTTCTGCTAACATTTTGTTGGCTCATATTCAATCATGGCTACCCCAGCTCCCCACAACCTGGTTATAAGACAGATTCGGAAACAGCCTACGTATTTGGAAAAATGACTTTCTGATGAAGAAGTTAGAAGTCCTCAACAAAATGGAAGATCACCCAGATTATGACAAGAAACCAGTGAAGAGTCTTAGGAACAGAATGAGATTTTATTATTTATATGCTTCAGAGACTCTTCTGACTATGACTAATGGATCAGAAAAGGACAGGAATGGCAGTATGGGGGCCAGTTAGAAGATCTTGCAAATAAAAGATGACGGTAGCTTAAGGATGACTTGGGGATGGAACACATCAAGATGAGCTTGAAGGTCTTCAAAACAGAGATGATTTGGAGGCGACACAATGTGTGAGTATAAGTCTTCTCCACACACAACCTCCTTTGTCCTTGTTTCTTATTGTGGGCCTTCACTTAGTCATGTGTTATTAATTCTGCACCCAACCAACCTTAGTGTTCAGCTTTAATTTTACTCAACAATGCTGAATGCAAGTGGTTTTATCCCCAGCTGTTGTTACTGGATGTTTGGATGGTGTCCCTTTCTCTAAGCAACAAGAACAAACATTTCAAAGAGCTCATACACATTAAGTCCTCTCTCCAGTTCTTCAATAAAACTACACTTACATCCAGGGGTGAGAATCTCCAGAAGCTGGGGGTGGGAAGAGGGAAATGAAGCCAATTTCAAGCACATGTGACAATCGTGATTCATAATGAGAAACTGGGTCAGAATTTGCAGCTGGGGAAGCACCAGGAAAAGATTACTTTTATTATAAAAACATGTACTTAATTACAGCTCAAAGCTAGAGTAGGGGGTGAACTGCACAGCTGGAAGGAGAAAGCAAATTAATTTGTTGACTTTTAAAGCCCTCTTACAATGAAATATGCCCCCTCCTGTTTTAACATTGGGTTATAACTGAAGAATTTTCAGAGTTGCCTCAAAGCAAACGTGGGCACTTGCAATGTAACAGCAAATAACTATGAGGTGTTTCCTCAGGCTTGTGAACTATGAGAGCTGTTGTGGTTTCTTTTCATAAAGTAAACAAAGTCTGGCCAGCAGTTAGGATTGGTTTCCTTAGCAAGCTATCTCACCTCCAAAGATGAGGACACCCTTGGTAAACAGTACCCTTGATTTTATGATATGGAGTCAATATTCATACTGAACCCCCTCAAGAGACAAACGTAGCACCCTCACATCCAAGAAATATGGTCAAATATATATTGTCAATGTGTTAAAATGGGGGCTATTGGACTAAAGTGTCTAAGACTTTGCAAATTAGTTATTTAATAACCCTAGATACATAAAAATCTTTGCAAATTTCACAATGATTAGATAGAGTATTTTTTTTTGGTCACACATTCAGAAATGTAATAAAGAATAATATAGGGCCCCTGCTATTAAAGGTCAGCCAGTGAGGTGAAGATAAAAGAATGTAGATACATAAACAAATAGCTAATGATTAAAATCCCCTCCAGGAAGAAGTCAGAGAAAATCAAATTTGATAAGCATCTTAAGGAACTTAGTATCTGGACAGTCAGAGACCAAGGGTTTGGAATCCTAAATAAGACACTGGTTTGAAAACTAAAGCACAAAAATTGTAGATGATAAGTTTGTCGATATTCAGTGTTTTTGAAAATAGCTCATAGAATCTGATTCTTATCAAAACTGTTAATCAGATTACTATCACTGAATATATTAGGAGATTCAGAAAATATTTTAAAGAGAAATGAAATAATTAGTGCATTTGAAACTAACACACTAATATGTAATGTCTTTCTATGTTCTATGAAAAATAGTTTGAATAACTCTTTAAAACTTGAAATTATTACAATAAAGAAAGAATGCTAACACTATAAAGGATATATATTTAATTTTACTAATATTTTGTAATTATTTGATGTTAAGAAATTAAGTGTTTAAATTTTAATTATTTCTTCATAAGCATTTATTGAGAATTTGGTATGCAAAAGACATGGCTAAATGCCATCACTGAATTCAAATATGCTACTGATTTTATTTACATATTATATGTGTAGGCAACCTGAAGGCATTAACATATTAATATGGTAAGTCTTTAGTAATTTCTAAACATTTATAATTAGATTATCTAAGATTAATTCTGATGTCATAGATACTTAAGTTACCAATAAATTTCAATTAGTTTAAATTATGTATGAACATTTACAGCCCTTAGACTCTCTTGGATTTACTAGGATGTATGAAATAGTAGAATCAGCATTGACAAGGTTTTCAGGACAACTCCATTCTGGACCTGGTTCTTCTGATAAACTGGCCACAGAAAATTTCATATCTTCTGGGTCCTGCTAGTCTAGAAAATGAATTAATGGACCAAATTGTATTTTCCGTTCTCTCTGTGTCTAAAAGCCATGGGTTTTATATGTTTCTAAATGGTAGCCATGGATGATGTGCATTTCCTGTATTGTGTATTAGGTTACTGTGTAATAAACACATCAATCAATGTGCAAGGCACTGCAGATTGTGTAATAATGTTTCCTGCAAATATAACATCAGATTTTGACTTCTAAATGTGAACAGTAATAGACTTGGAGCTGTCTCAGTGTCATCAAGGTAGCCCTAGCAGTCATCATCAACAAGATTCTAGATTCAGTCTTCTACAAAAGAAGAGCAAAAGCAACTGATCCATCAGTATTCTAACTCTAGCATACATAGCATTACTGTCCTAAACTTAGTCACACCTGAAAGAAGTATGAACTTGAATGCCTTCTATTTACAAAAAAAAAAAAAAATCAAATTTGATATCTTCAACTTGACTAAACGAGCAAAAACAAGTTAGCCAAACAAATATCAATTGCTTCCAGGAATCAAATCTAGTTTTGGAATCTCATACTTAAATTTAACCAAGATGTGTCATTAAAACATCAGGATAAAGGACTAGTCTAAAGCACCAGAGGTGTCAAAGCTAGAAGCTACTAGTAATTATAAAGCCAATAACCCTTATAGTCAACATCACATAGAACTTACTGTGTCAGACCTTGTTCTAAGTGCTTTAAATATATTAACTCATTTAACTTGTTGAATCCTCACACATAAAACTCTGAGGAAGGAACTATTGTTACCATATTTTACAGATGATAAAACTAAGCAACAGAGAGGGTGAGCAAGAGGTTCACTTGCTCTTGATCACACAATGTAGAGAAGAAAAACAAAATGGTTTTCAAATTACAATAGCCCACTTCAATCTAATGTATGAAATATGATATGTCAAGAGCTTTGTAACGTTGTGAACAACCAATTAAAAAAAAACAACAAATTACAACAGCCTGGCTCTAGAATCCAGACTACTAATCATCTGCTATTGTGACTCTGCATAACTGATGAATAGAAAGAAAACAATAACAACAGAATAGCAAACAACTTCGCAGGCAGTTTTCAAGGTATATTCCTAAACAAGCCACTTAGTGTAACATTCTCACTCTAAAGTGCTCCTGTTCCTTCTAGTGGATAAAAGGTTGAAGATTTTTAAAGAATTTGAAAGAAGGATAAAAGGGATATCTGCCTTCAAGAATAGGGAGTTAAGTTTTGCTGATAATATGTAAGCTTAGAAAAGCAAGGTCTTGCTCCGGAGAAGCAGGTGCAAGCCTGAACTGAACAGGAAGATAAGATGAAGAAGTAGGAATGAGAGGAAAGAGCACAAATACCTTTGTTGTTAGCCCTGATTTGATGCTTGAAAAACTCAAATTAATCACTTTGAGTCAAGGCACCATGTGAAAATTGCTTATTTTATACAGGAATGAGGTACCATTATATTATCTTTAGAAAGTAAATTGCTCCCTTTTGTTGACCATCTTCCCACCTTGTCCTTCCGCCAGATTTGGTTCCACAGAGGACCCCAACATTGGTCAAGCTTCAAGGACAGAGCCTACCAATTCCCAGCAGTTATGAAAAGCACAGCAATAGAAGAAGGACCAAAGTGGGCTAAAAATGATTATGGGTTGTGTCATTCTACACAGTAGTCTCCTTGATGAACAATTAGGGAAAGGGTATGTGAGAATGAAGTGATGGAGAGATGTGCACTACACTTAGATTTGCAGATTGGAAAAAATAAAGGTACTTTATTTCTCTTTACTGATCCCTAAGGGAAAATGAAATTTCCTATTGCAAGCAGGAGCAAAAGATTTGCTGTTTCTTTTTCCTTCTTTTACAGTAAAATGCATTTTGGACATCTAGAACTTCTTATGAAATATTCCAAAGGGTTTCGTGGATTTCTTGGCTGCACAATTGCCACAATTTCTGGGACTTAATCCCCAGCAATTGCAGAGACTCCCATAAGATGCCTAATGAACTATTTTAGAAATCTGTTCTATTTAGTTTTCCATTTGCTGGTTCCTTCTGCCATATCCAAAGTTACTGTAAGCAGTTTGACTTTCAGAAACCAGATGGGTAAAGTCTCTGAGAACAAAGGTTCTTGGCTGAATTAGTAAGCATGGGAGGTTATTGTCTTTTGAATCCATGCTTTGCCCACAGACTGGCTTTGTGGGGTCATTTCTACATTTCCCAGATGTATTCTTAAATGTGTGAATTTTAAGAAGAGCAGGAACTAAAAATTTGCTTATGGAAAATAATTATTTGGAAACCACTGGATGCCTATATTTCAAAGGCAGTAGTACTTCTTGTTAGAATTCCAGCTCTAACAAAAAAAAAAAGAGAGAGAGAGAGAGAGATATGTACATGTGAATTATGTGTGTTTACATATACACATGTACACAAATATGTATAACATTGTTTTTACATTTCATTTGATACATTGCATTTTATGTGCTCCTTCATCTTATTTAACATAAATATTACAACTAATGAAGTTGTTATTTTTTCTTTTTATTAATTTTGGAAAATAGATATGATGGTCAAAATTAGGGACATAGTTTGAGTATCTTTGCCCTTATCTGGAGGCTGGATAAAAGAAAGTTAATATTTTGCAAAACTGGACAGCATGAGCTGGGGTTGTAGCTCAGTGGTAAAGCACTTGCCTAGCATGTGTGAGGCACTGGGTTTGATTCTCAGCACCACATATAAATAAATAAAATAAAGGTCCATTAACAACAACAAAATATATATTTTTAAAAATTTGGACATCACACAATTTCAAGATTAATATTTTAGAAATGTATGATACATTTTTCTAACAAAGAAACTTCTGAGTAGAATATTTGGAAAAATAATAGTAGTAACCACTGGAAAAAACAGGGAAGGACAAACTAAACTGGAGATATGAGTCTTTCACTAAAATTCTACATTTTCTTTCTTATTTTCTTATTTTTTAGTTCAAAGATAATATACTCCCTCTTAGAAACCTTCAAATTAATGGACATACCTTTTATCATTTGCTATAACACATGATTTGTTATTTATGGAAGTGATTCCAGGAATTGCTTGCAATTGTATGACTTAAAAATAAATTGTTTTGAGGTTATATTATAAAATGGTTCAATTGGGATGTGTGGTGCCAACCCTATGTCTGTTCTCCACATCACCTATGGGAAGGGCGTCCCAAATCTCTTCTAAGGCTTGATGTGGAAGCATGTTTTAGAGTACCCCATTATTTTTAAAACTCAGATTAAAACTGTGAGGTAAGTTGGATCTGGAGAAATAAAACAAGTTCCTTTACCAACCAGCTAGTCATTTGGACAATCAACCACTTGCCTCACATCTTATTCATAAACAAAACAATGCAATTAAAATCAAGTTAAATATTATATTGTCAAGTAAGAAATTGAACACAAAGTAAATTGGATTTTTTTTTTTTTTTTTTGCTATTGGTTGACCATTATTCCTAAAGTTTTAATCAGCTTTTTCATTGTTGTGAACAAAATACCTGACGAGAACAACATAGAAGAGGAAAAGTTTATTTGGGACTCATGGCTTCAGAGGTTTCAGTTCATAGATGGCCAGCTCCATAGCTCTGCTCCAAGAAAGACAAAACAGCATGAAGGAAGAGTGTGGAGGAGAAAAACAACTCAAGACATGGCAACAAAGTAGAGAGATCTTTGCTCTCAAGGTACAAAACATAAACCCCAAAGGCATGCCCCCAGTGACCCACCTCCTCCAACCACACAGTACCTGCCTGTGGTTACAGCACAGTCAATCCTTATCAGTTGATGAATATGCTCATTAGGTGAGACCTTTAATAACCCAATCTAAACTTTTACCTCTAAACTTTCTCACATTGTCTTACATGTTAGCTATTGGGGAACACCTCATATCTAAACCATCACACCTTATATACAATGAAAAGCATGCCCTCTGAGGGCAAATTCTTATCTTAACATAGCACAGAATCAGAGCTATGTTTTATGATTGGTTAATAGGTTCAAAAGGCCAGATAGATAGGAGGAATAACTTGTGGTGTTCCAGGGCACAGCAGGGTAACTATAGTTAACAACCATGTGTATTTCAAAATAGCTAGAAAAGAAGTTTGAGTGTTCTCACCACCAAGAAATGAAACATGTTCAGGGTGGTAGATACACTAAACATCTTGATCATTGTATATTGTATACACGTGCATGTGTTCAAAGCGCCACTCTGGAATCCATAATTACCTACAATTAAATTCTTAAAAAGTTTTTTTTTTTTTAAGAAATGTATGTCTGAGAAATGTTTTAGGGTTTTTTTTTTTTCCTTTAAGTTATTTCACAGGAAGCTTTTTTCTCAGAGATCTGATAATACTGGCAGAACTAGTGGATAAAACAGCACATGGGAAAAAGAAAATCCTAAAGAGAGAAGAACCCTGCAGAGTCAATTGAACACTGTCAATGGAAGGATGTCCTGGCACCCAGACCTTAAATGGTCTGGTCCTTTAGGAGCAATGTCCTTACTGAGTCATCCAAGTTCCTTACTCAACTCTGGCTCCCTGTCTACCCAGCAGTCATCTGATCCCAGTTGGCATCCCATGGAGATTTGCCTCAGGTGTGGACATGGTGGCTGACCCCCAACATCGCTACAGCAGCCTCAGAATTTGACCATAATTCTAGTCCCTTCACTCCTCTTTGCTTCGCGTGTGATCCAGCTCAGATTTCATGAATTATCACAGAATCTTGATATACTCCTTGCCAACATTCTAAGTTCCTGTGCTCCTTTCTCTTCTCCGTATGCTGAAATCACAACTCACAATGAACTTTTAACCAGTGATTCCCTCTGGATTGGCACCCAAGCTGCCGATGAAGTAGATCTTGAACTGGTTGCTGAATTGGTGATTATTGAACTTCTCTAGACCTTCAGTACTGCCTGAAGATCACTATTTTTCCCACTGCACTCAATCTCTAAAACTCCAAAGGGATTCCTTCAAATCTTTTCTATTACTGTCAGATCCCCAATCCCCCAGTCTGCTCTTACTTTTGCTCTCTAGAGAAGTGGAAGGCATCCAGAGGGAAAGCTGTTATCCCACTACACGTGCATGAATCTCATACTTCTATTTTTTTTAGAAATGAGAAAGTGGACCCACCTCAGATTTAAAGCCAATCCTATACCATGCTTTGGACCATTACCAGAGACCCTATGGTACATATCAGAGAACATACACTACTAAATGTCACAGTCAGCGACAGTGATATTACATAGTAGTATTATTACTACTAAATACCATGTTCCTATCTTTCATGAACTTTTTTATTATAATCATAAATGTGTATTAATTTTACATATTAATGAGGCCCCCCTGTGAAACCTCCACTAATGTGTATATTGTGTTTTGAATGTATCCATCCACTTAATTACCATATTTTACCCTCCCCTTTCTTCTCGTTTCCCTTCCCTAGTTGCCCCTGTACCCTTTTCAAGTCATATTTTTCCCTAGATTCCACATGTGAGAGCAAGAATGCAAGTATACTTATCTTTCTGTGTTTAGTCTATTCCCATTAACATAATAACTTCTATCTAGTTTTATTCATCTTCCTGAAAATGACTGGATTTTATTCTGCTTATGGCTGAAAAATAAACTGTTGTATATATAGCATATTTTCTTTAATCACTCATCCATCAAGGGGAACCTAGGGTGATTCTCTACCTTGGATATTATGACTATTGCTGTAATAAACATCAGGATACAAGTAACTTCTTTTACATGCAAACTTCATTTCCTTCGGGTATATATCCAGGAGAGGTATGGCTGGATCAAATGGAAGTTCTATTTTTAATTTTTTGAAGAACTTCCATATTATTTTCCATAGTAGCTGTACCAAATTACATTCCCACCAATAATGTTTAGTTTCTTTTTTTCCTACATCCCTGCCAGAAATTATTTTTATATATGTAAGAGGCATTCTGACTAGGGTGAGATAGAATCTCAATGTCATTTTAATTTATATTTCTCTGATAGCTGAAGATAATGAGACTTTTTCCCTTATATTTTTTGGCCATTTGCATTTCTTGTTTTCAGAAGTGTCTATTCAGATTATTTGTCCATTTATGGGTTGTAAAACTTGTTTTTTTTTGTTGTTGTTGTTAGTATTTTGAGGTCTTTGTATATTCTGAATATTAACTTACGTCACATGAATGGTATGTGACATGTGGTGTTCTCCAAAATCTCATATGAAACAATGCAAGAAAGTTTAGAGTTGGAATGATTGAGTTATGAAAGTTTTATCCTAATCAGTGTGTTAATTCCCTGATAGGGATTAACTGAGTAGTGATTGTAGACAGGTAGGGGAATTGGGTCAATGGGGACATGCCTTAGGGTATTTATTTTGTTGTGGTGAGCAGAGCTCTCAGTCTCTGCTTACTGATAGCCAAGTCCCAAGTTCTTTTCCTCCACTACATTCTTCCACCACGAAGTTCTACCTCACCTTGGACCCAGAGCAATGGATCCAGTCACCTATGGACTGAGACCTCTGAAACCATGAGCCCCCAAATAAACTTTTCCTCCTCTAAAATTGTTCTTGTCAGGTCTTTTGGTCACTGCAGAAAACAACAACAACAACAACAACAAAACCTGACTAAGTAAATAGCCAGCAATTATTTTTCTCCTCTCATTCTGTAGTCTGTCTCTTTGCTCTTATTTCCTTTGCTGTGCAGAAGCTTTTTAATTTGATGAAATACCATTTGTCAATTCTTGCTTTAATTTTCTGATATTCCTAGTCAGGAAATAAGTCTGTACCCATATCTGGAATTGTTTCCCTTCTCTAGTTTCCATAACATTTCTCATCAGCATGAAACATGCTCACATATCTTGAATAAGACACCCACATACACATAAGCACACATGCATGACCCCCCCCCCCCCCCGACTGTTAAAATTTTATCCATTTCCTCTTCTTCCCTTCCAAACTTTTCTCAAAAGTTCTCTATATTCAGTGCGGCCTTTCTTTAAATTTCTTTCATTATGTTTCATTCTTTGGATGAATTGCTTAATTTAGCATTTTAATTTGTTCTTTTTAAAATATTTTTAATCAATTTTTGATCTTTAATATTTTGGTACAACTTTCCACTTAACTTCAAATGTCCAAATAGGACAATATAAATTTAGGGAAAATCTTTTAAATTTTGTGCATTTTCTTGGCAGTTTTAGCTCAGACTACTTTCTCATCATAATATTGTTCATCTTTATTTTGTCCTTACTTTTCAATCAGACTTTTGAAAGTTTTGTCAAGTCATTAAAATTTTCAAAGAACTTGTTTTGAACTTATTAATCGTTTCCCCGTTCATATTTACTAATTGCAACATCTCTCATTGCTAATTCTTTTCTTCTATCAACTTGAAGTTTACTTTTTTTCTGTTTTGTTTATTCTTTGATTTCTTTTGCGGGGGGTCAGGGATTGGATCCAGAGTTGCTCTACCACTGAGGTACGTCCCCATCCTCTTGTTTACTTTTCATTTTGAGACAGAATCTCACTAAATTGCTTAGGACCTTGTAAGTTGCTGAAGGTGGCTTTGAACTTGACGTCTTCTTGCCTCAGCCTCCTGAGACACTGGGATCATGGTCATATGTTACCACCCCTGGCCTGTGCTTGTCTTTTTAAGTAAATGTACTTAACACTTTAAATGATTAAATCGGTACTTTTATGTTCACATATATTTCATACTATTACTCTTTTCTAGTTTGGGTTTCATAAATAATTTGGTTCTGTTTTTTTAACATTTGCTTAGAAAAGTTATGTGAAATATATTTTTAGTTCTCCAAATGATGTGTTTCCTTTGATTTATAATTTAAGGAATTGCTTGAGATTTCCTTTATTATTTAGAACCTTGGCAAGTTTTTAAAATACACATCTATACTTGAAAAAATATATATATATATCTTAAGAATAAATCTCTTTAGAGAGTTTCTTGGTCTATTTGAACTACTGTAAAAGAATACCATATATTAGGTTATTTATAAATAAACAGAAGTCTATTTCACACAGTTTTAGAGGCTAAGAATTCCAGATCAAGGCAACAGAGGTTTGTCGTTTGGTGAAAAATATCTGTTTTCAGGATGGCACCTCATAGCCATGTCCTCACATATGGAAAAAGGACAACAGGGACAAACAGCTCCCACGAACCTGTTTTATAATGGCATTAATTCTATTTATGTTGCCTCTGCCTTTATGACCTAATACCCTCCTAGAGGCCCACATCTTTATATGGGAGCTGTCGTGAGCAGCACTGGTAATAATCACTCAGAGGCAGATTGTCTTTAAATGCAAGCATATATTCAATCACACCAATCATCAAATATAAACAATTAAAGTAAAAAGTGTTGGGTGTGCTGGAGCACTCCAACTAGCATCTAATGCACACTACAAGCAAATCACACAATTTTAGGGCAACCACTAGTCCCAAAATATCTCAGATGCCACGTGACTTCTCTTAGACAAAGATCAGACACTGTCCATATTTTGGTTGTCTGTTGGTTCTCTCCAGCCAATGTTGGATGTCAGGGAATGGGGGAGTCAATCTGGGGATGAACAGCAAGGCGGCCAGTCTCACTGATGTCCTCAGAGCAGCTTCATTGATGTGGTAGTACAAGCAATTTAAATATAGTTACAAGGTGGTGGTGTACCTTGGTGATTGGTTACACCCAGTAAAAGTAAATGTCCATTAGTTATGTCCAGTGAGATGATATAATTGCAATGGGGCATGTTCTTTTCACATGTCCATGGAGCTGTGCTTCCTATCAATTGTAACAAGTCATTGTTAAGTGTGCCTATGGATAGCTCCTTATCAATGGCAACCAGACATGACTAAGCATGCCTATAGTTGCTGTTCCTTATGGCCAGCAACTTAGTGAATCTCAGCATGTCCCAACATGTCTATGGCTGACGCTCCTTACAGGAACACATTCAGATCTCAACATTTTAACTCCTGCCCCTCAATATTCATGTCATTCTTACAAGCAAAATACATTCATGCCATTCCAGTGGCTTCTTCCAGCACCAATTCAGAAGTCTAAAGTACTGATTTTCCTCTGTGTTAAATTTGGATAAAACTCAAGTTTTGATTTATTTACTTATGATGTAAATTTTCTTAGCTTTGAACTTGAGAAATCAACTAAGTTACGTATTTCAATTATTTTGGTAGGACAGACAAATTAGTTTGGTAGACAGACATAGGATAGACATTTCACTTCCAAAAGGCAAAAAGAAAGAGGTAACAGGTCCCAAATAAAACTAGACCCCAATGAGACAAATCGTCTTGAAACTTGAGAATCCTCTTCTTTGACTTTCTGATTTTCTGGACACACCTCTTGGGCAGGGTTGAGCCTTCAAGGTCCTACTCCCATGGCTTCACCAGGCACAGCTCATGCTTTAAGCAATCAGGGGTTGGAGTTATGTCCCTGTGCTGGTTGATCCATGTCTCATGCCTTGGGAATGACTCTAACTCCATGGCTCCAATATGTAGGATCACAGTTGGGGTTTTCTTCAGTCGCTGTAACATCACAGCCCCTCTGGGTATTACCCCAGTAGGGACTCTATGGAAATCCTGCCTCAAGGTGCTCCAAGGTATTGTTTGAAATTTAGGTGGAGGTAGTAGCCCTGCATTCACAGCTCTTGCTTGTTTTGCTCTAAGCAGGCTCCAACCAGGTTTACTGCTAGTGCCTTCTGAAAGATTAACCCTAACTAGACATAGGCCATACTGAGCAATAGCTTAGCAGACAAACAAAGTTTCACCAGAATTTGTGGAGCACATAACATGGGCTGTGGTGATACTGGGCTGATAACCGCAAAATCCCATGAAAATCCTGAGCTCCTCCTATAATACTCTTCTTCCCTCTGGGTTGTGGCTCTCTGAGTCTATGATAGGAGTGGCAGCCTTGAAGATCTTCATAGTGCCTATGAGGTCACTCTTCCATTGTCTCAATAAATAGCATTTGGCTTCATCATATCCATACTAATCTCCTTGTCAAATGTTTCTGTGGTCACACCCTTAGTGTTCTCTCCTGAACACGTTTTATAATACTTTTCCCTTCCAGGCTGAGTATTGTCCAGCTCCTCAAATTCTGTTTTCCCTTTTGATTATGAAGTACATCTTTATATCAGTTCTCACTTTTCTCATTTTACTGTAAGCCATCTAGAAAAGCAAAGCAACACTCTGAATGCATTATCTAAAGATTTCCTCTGCCAAATACCATAAGTCATCTCTAGCTATGCTCTTGACAAATCACTAGGACATGGACACAATTCAGCCAAGTTCTTTACTACTTTTTAACGGAGTGGCTTCCTGACAATTTCCCACAAGATGCTCCTCGTTTCCATTTAAAACCTAAACATAATGGTCTTTCCTGTCCACATCTACCAGCATTCTTATCACAATCACGTGGTTAATCTCGGAAGAGTTTCAGGATCTCTGTAGCTCTCTTTTCCTGAACCCTCTTTAGAATCACCCTTAGTACTTTGCTCATGGCACAACCCTCTAAATTCTATTACCCAGCTCCAAAACCACTTCCATATTTTCAGGTATTTTTTTTGGTAGGAATACCCCACTTCTGAGTATCAATTTCTATCTTAGTCTATGTGTACTACTATAACAAAATGTTCTTAGAGATTTATAAATAAAAAAGATTATTTTTTCACAGGTCTGGAGGCTGGGAAGCTCAAGATCAAGCTTCTGGTGTCTTCTGAGAGGTCTCTGCTTCTAAGATGATGCCTACTATGTTTTGAGTATGTGTCCCCCAAAGACCCATGTGTTAAGAGTTTTGATCATCAATCTGCAATGCTATTAGAAGGCAGTGGAACCTTTAAGAGGTGGGGCCTCATGAGAGGAAGTTAGGTTATTGAGGATATGATCTTGAAAGGGATATCAAGACTGCAACATCTTCCTCTGTCTTTGTTTCCTGGCTGCCATGAGGTGAGAAGGTTGTTCTACCACATACTCCCAGCCATGAGCTGCTTCTTTGCTCAAAGCAACAAGATTATGGAATACATTCTTTGAAATTGTGTGTCCAAATGTACTATTCTTCTTTTTAAGTTGACTTATCTCAGAAATTGGTCTCAGTGATAAAAAGTTTACCAACACAATGCCTTATCTGGTCTTCACATGGTAGAGAACACAAGGGGAAAATTACTCCCTTGTACCTCTTAGAAGGGTGTTAATCCCATTCATGAAGGTTTTGCCCTCATGTACTAATCACCTCTTAAAGACCTCACCTCTTAATTTTATCACATTGGAGATGAATTTTCAACATGTGGATTTTGGAGAAATACATTTAGCCCACAACAGTGAAAAAGATCTGTTTTGTATTTTAAAAATATATATAATATTTTTACATAACTCCTACAAAATTTTGTATACATTTGTGAGATTTTTTTTGGTACCCTGTTTTCTAAAAGTTCACACTTAAGAGTGTAGACCAAAGCCAAAGGTCTGAAAGTCTTATAAAGAAACATACATTTTTCAGAACTTTGCCACATAAATTATCCTTTATGAGGCACTTCTTCCCTTAAATTACCCTCATTAATTATGACCACAATATTTAAAACCAAATTGTTTCATTTTTTTTCTGTATTTTCTGTATTTGATTTTTCAAAATTTATACAACCTAAATTTTTCTTTTTTTGCAAATAAGGCAGTACACAGATATCTTTAAAAAAATGTATTAATAATGTTGTCTTACTTCCACCTTCTAAATCAATCAATGTTAATGTTCTGGTATGTATAGTTCTGCAATTTTTCCCTGGATCAACATGAATATGTTAGATTTCAATTGCTGTGACAAAATTCTGAAATAAACAACTTATAAGGAGCAAATATTTATTCTGGCTCATGGTTTCAGAAGTTTCAGTCAATAGATGGTTGACGCCATTGCTGTTGGGCCCTCATATCGGGCAGAATATCATGGTGAGGAGCATGTGGAGTAGTAAAGCTATTCATCTCAGGAGAGATGGAAAACAGAGTTAAGTTCTGGGTCCTAACACACCTTTCAAGGTATATTCTCAATGACCTAACTTTCTTCTTTTAGTCCTTACCTCCTAAAATTTCCATAACCTCCCAATAGGATCACAGGCTGGTGATGAAACCATTAATACATGATACTTTGGGAGACATTCAAGAGTCAAACCATATCCATGAGCAACTATTAAACCATCTGACAGTAAGACAAGGTAGCTAAATACTCTTTGAGGAGAGAATCTGCTGTGAAATAATGGCCATCAATAAAAATAAGTTCCTCATAATTTGTAAGATTCCATAAGGTAACTTTAGAATATGCCCCTTGAATTTTTTTCTTTAGAAAAAAAAAAGACAATCATAGACAAATGAATGAAGAAGAGAAAAGCTTCCTAAGCATTTTTTCCTTAGGTAATGAATTTAAAATATACCATGTCAAATGCTAGGATAATTATATCCAAGAAACATTTTGCAAGTATGTTCTATGGTCTGGATTCTGTCCCCTTAAATCCGTATGTTAAAGCCCTAATTGTCCATGTGATCATAGTTGAAGGTTGGTATATTAGTCAGCTTTTTCATCACTGTGACCAAAAGACCTGACAGAAAAAAGTTTAGAGAAGGAAAAATTTATTTGGGGCTCATGATTTCAGAGGCCTCTGTCCTAGATGGCCAACTCCATAGCTCTGCCCCTGAGGTGAAGGAGAACATCATGGCAGAAGAATGTGGTAGAGAAAACAGCTCAGGGCATGGCACCAGGAAGCAAAGAAAGCCCTCCCTCATCAGGGACAAAATAGATACTACAAAAGCACACCACCAGATACCAACCTCTTCTACCCGACCTGACTAAAATGAACATCCAGTTAATCCCAATCAGGTGATTAATACGCTGATTAGGAGAAAACTCTCATAACCCAACCATTTCACTTCTAAATTTCCTTACATTGTCTCACAAAGAATTTTTTTTTGGGGGGGGACAATGCACATCTAAACCATAATGGTGGAAATTTTCAGAGGTAACTCAGGCATTAGAATGGTACCCTCCTGAATGGAATTAGTGCCCCTATAAATACAGACATAAGAGAGATGATCTCTCTTTCTCAGCCATGAGTAGATATAGCAGGAAAGTGGGCCATTGCAAACCAGCAAGTGGAACTGCACCAGACAATGAATTTACTGCTGATATCTTGAACTTGGACTTGCCAACCTCCAAGCAGTGAGAAAAAAACTGTTTGTTGTTAAGCCACCTATTCATTAGTATTTTTTAATAGTAGTGTGCTATTTGGGAAAAAAATATATATATAAACACATATGTAAAATATCATATATATGATATATATTATATATGTACACTATATAAATATATATGCATATACATACACACACACACTTTCTCTCTCTCTCTCTCTCTCTCTCTCTCTCTCTCTCTCTCTCTCTCCTGGAGTTTAAAAATAAGCATGCCCAGATGAGCTTGTTAGTTTCAACTTGGAGACATGGTATCCACGTATGAGAAGGGCCCTTGGTTTGGCATGCCTGAGACCTAAACTCCTCTGAATGCTTGTAACTCTATACCTTTGAAATCAAGTATATCAAAGGAATATAAAAATCCATCCATTTTGATCTATCCTTTTTATTTGTTAGGCAAAAATAATTGTTAAATGAGAGACTAAAAATTCAAAGAAAAAAAGAAAAAGAATGAAAACCATTTTGAACTATTGTACAATGGCATTTATTCCACTTTGATGTGCTCTGCTTGCATTTGGCTTTCTGATCACCTGTTTAGTGTCGAAATTCCCCACATGTGCAAAAGATTCTGTGAATGTAAAGAAGTCAATTATGCAGTTTCCTCCACTTGTCAGAAAGGTAAAGTGCACTTAGAAGGGGCAGGATTATTTTAGCTCCAAATTGAGGAATGTCGGCATCAAAGCAAGCTTCCAGTGACCTTGGCCATGCTCTGATTACTAAGTAGTCCTGATGACATATATCATTTTCAGCAGGAAACTTCAAAGAAATAGATTCTGGATACCCTATGATAGATGCAAAGTGATGAAATCCCAACTCTGATGCTAATTATTTGTTTTGAAGTTACTGGTACACATAATACAATCTGTTTTTAAACAGCTTTTGATGAAAAAACAACACAGCGAGAGGAAGCTTTCACTAAAAAGTGGAGGTCAGGCATATTTGCAACTGGAGATATTATGTGCACTCTCCAACACACAAGACCTGAAAATTTGAAAAGGACGTGCTTGTTCCATTTTTACCAACAGAAAATGACAACACTGAAAACAATTCAAAACCATGAAAAAGGATAATATGGGACTGCACAAGAAATATTTATAGCTAGACAACTACTATGCTGTCATGAAATAGATATGTGAATTTATATGGGCTTATTGTCATGGGAGAATGTCATATAAGCATCAGATCAGATAGCAGAGCACATGCATGATGATTCCATTTTGTTGTGCAGACATACACATATACATGTACATTAACCTAGTGCACTTTGGTCTCAGATTCCTTTATTTCATCTGGTTTGTGCATGTGTTGACCATAGTGTTCTTCTCTGGGTACAGTGTCTGATGTTTTTCTGAGCAGAGTTTTGAACAGTCACTTTGCATTCTCCATGGCTCTAGCTCCCAGAAAACAGACTTAATACAATCCCAGTTTCCTCTAGAAGGGGTCTATCTTCAGACATACCCGAGTCTTCTAATCTCTCTTCCTGTCTGTGTTTTTTTAGCATATGGCTGGTAATGGCTTCCTGATAATTCAGCTTGGAGAGTTGCTGTCCCAGTGAACTACCTTGGTCTAAAATAGTTAAAATGTGACAATGACTCCATCGTGTTGGCAATATCTGGATGCCATATTTTTCTCCAATTTGCTTCTTCATTCTTCCATGACCAGTATTCAAATTGGTTAGTGTTCATTCCTAAGAGTCTCTATGCTGCTCATTGGGTTTTGATGGGTAACACACCTTCACTTTCACAGACACATAAAGAGGGCTGGTGTTGGTCAGTTTCATAAGAATCTCTCTCCCTACATTTCTCCTCTCATTTATAGCCTAGGAGCAGATCTTATTGTTGTTGTAATTGGAGTTGCTCCTGATTGCTCTTCCCTGTTGCAGTAGTCCTATTTCGAGAGTCTTGAATAAAGCCTTCTTTACCATTTTAACAAGTATCTGAATTTTTTTTCTTTAGCAGAAGGCGTCCTGAGGGAGTCTATCCAGAAATAAACCATGAAGAATGAGGAAGAGCAACCGAAGAGGGGTGATGGAGAAGAGCAGTAAAGAACATTCCAGGCAGAGGAGAAGCATTTGCAAAGGCAGTTCTGCTATATTTGGATCAGCCCAAATTTCATGTGGTTGGAGGATAAGATGTATCCAATACAGTGGTGTGAGATGAAGCCAGAGACGTGGGCCAGGGACTGCTCATGCATGAAAGATTTTGTGTACCATGCCAAGGAGTGTGTATTCACACTAAATAACACTTGTATTTTATCCACTGAAGGATTTTGAGCAGAAATGTGACACTGTTGGATTTGCATTTTAGAGAACCATTGTCCTGTCTATGCTGAGCACACATTGAGATCTGTGTCTTCTTGGGCTGCCTGCCTCAGGAGGAAGCTTGGAGAGAAGTGAGTAGGGAACATCTCAATGAAGAGCAGATGGTGGAGGACCTGAGTGGGGCTGGACCAGGGCACTTAGATACCTATGAGAGGTGGATATGAATGTCAGAGAAATGACCAAAGGAGAGGAGCTGGGGGTGGTTCCTGGATTTCCTTGACTGATATGATTGGGAAAATGGATGCATACTGATTGAAACAGAATACATAAGGGAAGGGGAGAAGTTTGAGGAAAAGATGATGATTTCTTTTCTTTTTTTTTTTGTAAAATCCCATCATGAGCAATTTAGAGAATGGAAATTGCTGAATGGCTGTTCTGTCTTTTGGAATTAGCTGAGTAAGACCAAATTACAGTAATTCATAACTATAATCATTCTAAACCCATTTGATTTTAATATGTTTCAAATATTTTTACTGTATAATTTATAAGAAAATTATTCTATATTAAAATGGTCATTTTCTCTAATTGCATATTACCAAATCAGGATAGGTTATGAACAGTAATGTGTTTGGGTAAATTTGCAAGGCAGTATTGGCTAGAATTGCTGACGTGGCTTATTGCTGCCTTGTCCTGGATAGAATGGCATAGAAGACAGTAGGAATGTCTCATTTCTGATTTTTAGTTTATTTATCCTGTTAAGTTCAATGAGTTTAAATCATTGTTAATAGGAAGATATCTCTCTTTCACTGAGATATTAAATATAAGCTAAACTTGAACTGATTCAAAATCATCTCAATTTTTGACAATTTTAAATGGAAAGCAGAGATTAGAAAACATTCCCAAAGGAAAACTTTCAGGTAGAAATCTGATTAATAATCCACTGGAACATGTTGCAATATGTACGTAAATGTCAACATATACTGCAAATTCCATTGGTCAGAATATAGGAACATCTGAAGATGATTCAATATCTAGTGCCTTTCAAATACTCCTCACAAAGAGACAACTCAGACAATCACCCTGAGCAGAAACACACACATCACATTTCATCTTAAAGAATAAATAATAGTATTCTCTTATCCCTTAAAGCACTCAGCAACATGAGGCATATGTAATGTTTTGAATATTTCAGGTAGCAAATTCTTCACTTAATAAATTTCTGGTGAAACTGGTCTTTGGAAATATCTCTATACATATATAAAAACAGAAAAAAAATCAGTGAATATTAGATGTAGGAATTATACCAAGGAGTAATGGAAAGGGGCTAAAGGTATGAAGGTAAGTTATCCAACATGCAAAATAAACTGCTAGTGTTGCAAGGAAATGTCAGAGTTATCTTCATTGTATCCAGGAAAATGAATAAGTGGAAGAAAATCACTGGGCCATTCTGCAATGGCACTTGGGATAAAAGAATACTTATTGTAAGTGGATGGAATAGTAGCATTAAATTATCAGCTTGGAGTTCACATTTTAATCCTACAATTATGCAAACCAGCAATAAGAATTTTTCTTTCCTAGAGATAATAAAAGTATGGAGGATTATAAACAATGAACTCTGTACTCAAAAATAACTTCAGGTGTTTATTTTTATTTTGTGGCTATGAGTTGAAATAGTTTAGTTCTTTCCATCTGATAAAATCAAGAGTATGTTTGTTTCCAGATTTACAAAAGGAAAGGGAAAAAACTCCTTTTGTATTATTATAAACATCATAGAATACTGATATCCAGAAACATCAGATTTACCAGCATATAACTAATATTGACTTGATGTTATACATACTTCTTGAAATTTTTAATAATGTTTGATATGATCTGTTTGAGGATTAGGTTTAGTTAATTTTCTGGCTTTTTTTCTAAACTGGTAGATGGGGTTAGGTTTACATGTTTCTTTGAAAGACTGAAGGATGAGTTGAACTATTTCTAGCTTTTTAAAATTAGTGCAATAATGAAAAAAGACATACCACAGGGCATAGGATTGAGGCAAGTCAAGAAATACAGGAAGTAACCACAGCTTTTACTAACATGCTCAGCCAAGAACATAATTACAAAGATAACCTTGGAAAGGGGATCCCGTGCTGGGTACTGTAGTGGTGACTTCCTGATTTCAATTACTATGGCTTAAATGGAATGAAATAGGGTTCCAACTCTGTTAATTAACAAGCCTATCCACAGGTGATCTCTAAATGCTCGTGTGCAGCTCCTATTAATGCAGAAAATCTACCCCCCTAGAAATGGCACGTCTGCATATTTAACCCAATTATGCCATTTACAAGAGAATTGGAGTTCTTTTATTTTTTCCACAAGAAAATTATAGTGAAGGGTGAAGGGAGAAAGAGGAAGGAGTGGGGCAGAGGGAATGTTGCATACATTAACAAATAATGATCTAGAGGCAGTGCCTTTCTTGAATTAGTTCATTTTAAGACGAACAAAGGGGCCATCCTGCTGGGGACATTTTCAGCAGGGATGCCTGCCTGGCTTATTTTGATCTGCATCATGATGTGGTTTCAATTAGCAGTAGCACTTACAAGACTAGAAGCAGTCATTGTACCAGAAAATATGAGCCTAAAGGGCTTGAACAGCACATTAGATGTATGCAGGGGATGTCTTGAGAGCACTGAGCTTGATCTTCTCTGTGGCTAACCATCCACATCCTTAGTAGTCTCTTCAGGTTTTGACAATTTGAGGTTGGTGTCTAATCACATCTCTACCAGGCCCTCTAAAACTTTGTTTCTTATATTACTTGCCTAACTCAGCATTGGGCAAAGTCAAGAAATAACTTTTTTTTACTACCATAATACAAGTTTCAATGTCTTTGGTATTAGAGGCTTTATAACACAGATAAATTAACTTAAATCCATTGCTCATGTTCTTTTAAAATCTTTCCAAATAGGAAGGAAAGCCAAGGAGAGATATCTATGGGGCAACTGGTCTCCCAGGATACATGAAGCAATCAGAACAAGCAAATAAAAATCTAGAAGAATTGTACAAACTGGTTTCAATGCCAGTTGCTATTTCTGAGATGTTCCAAATCACTGACCTCAAAAACCTGATACACAAGAACCCCCAACTGAAGCAGCAGCTCAGCTTGTGGTGTCTCAAGATGCTGGGTGGTGTTAACCATTTGTCATTGTGAGAGCCAGTAACCCAGAGGCAGAAATTTCCTCTGAATGGTCTCTCTCTGTTAGGATAGGTTCTACGACCAGCTGTGTAACCATAGCTGGCTTATGGCCTTTAGATCCAAAGCATTTGCACAACTGAGCAAGATTAATCGAATCAAGAACAAAAATATGATTTTCCTTTATAGTTGTACACAGAGGATGTCTTGTGAAAATAGGATAGATTATAAAACCACATTTCACAGTGTAGAATACAATTTAAATGAATTAAGATAATTATACTAAAATTATTTACCTGTTACTGATATCTGTGTAACTCATTCATCAGCAAATTCTGGCCAAATGGGCCAAATCTAGCCCTCCTACAAGAACATAGCCACACTCATTTGTCTATGGATCACCTAGCTGCTTTCCTGCAAGATGAGAATAACTGAGTAATTTCAATAACCCCAAAAGTATGACCCCAAATATTACAAAATGTTTATTATTTGTTCCTTTATTGGAAAAGTTTGCTAATACCAGGTATGACTTATTTTTTACTTAGAGAAAAATGTAATGCTGTATCAAATTTTCTTGATTTATTATGCCGCTAGCAAAAAGAAAGAAAGAGAAAAGAAACAATCTTGCATGTGCATTGAACTTTTATATCAACAGGTGTGAGAGACTATCACCCAATAAAAGCTTAGTAGTACCACAGGCACATAACGGTTATCTGCACAACAGTTGATGAGAAAGCTGTAGATAACAGAAACCAAGATGAACTATTAGGAAGTGGCTTCATAGCCACTTCCAGATAATCTCAGTTCTTGTTCTTTACCTAAAATATGATGTTGCCTTAAAACCCCTATTACCTCTGAAACAAGAGGTGAATCAAAATATATTTCTAGATATTCAGAGACAAATATTCACAAGTCAAGGTTTTTATTGAATAAACTTCTGTCTTATTGTAAAAATAATGAGCACTGTTTTAAATGCCAAGCAATGGTTACATATATATATATATATATATATATATGTGTGTGTGTGTGTGTGTGTGTGTGTGTGTGTGTATGAATGAAACTTGCAATTTGAACAAATGTTTCAATTCAAATTATTGATATTTAAGTGACTCTAGATCACAGAGAAATATTCTTTGCAATATGGCAATACTAAACTGCTTGGGACCTAGACCCAGGTGTGCAAAAACAGCAGAAGAATCAAAAAACTGGAATTGAAGGGCAAAATCTCAGTGCAGAAAGAATGAAGACAAGACTGCCCTGAGAGCTACTAGCAAAAAGTTAATAAATTATAATAAATATATTAATAATAAAAAGTATAAATATTTATTTATTGGTAATATACACTTATAGGTAAATTTTGAAAGACACAGTCATACATTAAAATGTATAAACAGACACATTTGTACATGCACACACATACTATTCAGAATTATTTTTTTTATTTATTTTATGATATTAGTTAACTTCTGTCTCAACTCTTCCTTTTAAGTATTGTATAAATTCTCAAGTAAAAGAATACTTGAATTTATTTTAACATCAATTTAAGCTTATAAATAAGATAGGCTGCAAACCTACATTTTTAGACTATATAAGTAGCAGAGCATAATTATTTTTCTGAATAGATACAAATAATTTTCTGAATAAATACAAATAATTATTTTATCATCATTCGTTCATTCCCATCATTGACTACCTATTATATTTTAAATATGTATTAAATGCCTAGTGTGTGCTAAGCACTGGTTTGGTACTTTTGATTTATCAAGGAACAGAATAGTAACCTCCATCCTCATGGATGGAAAGATCTATTCCAGTAGACAGACAACTAATGACTGTTACCCAGGCAAATTTTGTGGTTGCACCTTCAAATATATGTCCTGATGTACTCCTCATCGTCACCTCTGCCACTACTATCCCAGCCCTCATATGTTAGCTGGATTAATTCATGAAGCTCATGATTGCTCTCTCTGTTCTCTGCTCTTTCCCCCAGACTTTATTTTCCACAGTAGATCTAGAGTAACTTTATGGAAATATAGCTCAGGAGATGACCTTCTCTTCTGAAGGCCCTCTGATGGGCTTCCATGGCACAAAAATAAAATGAAGAGTCCCACCGTTGTTTCCAAGGATCTACCCTCAACTTCATCTCTGCTCTCATTCCCTCCCATCTGCTCCAAATCCCAGGGCTTCTGGACTCACTCTTTGAGAAGACTAGGCATCAAGACAAAAGGTTGTTGAATGTGCTGCTTCCCACAGCTCTTCTTTCTCCAATAATCAACAGACTTTGCTTCTTCCCTTCATTCCTGTGCCACCTCCTCAAACAGTATATCCCTGTTCCCCCCTTTCAAATAATACCGCACTCACCATGCTGTGTCCCCTTTCCCTGAGACTCTGTCATCTTTTTCTATCTTGACTATGTGACACTATTTACAAGCTCCTTTGATTATGCATTGGATTATCATAAATATAACTGCCCATCTTCTTCTTTTTCCTGGATGCTGATATTTTATTTATGTCCTGAATATTGACTACATTATTAACTAAAAGTCTTCCTGCCATCAGTTTTTATATAATCTGTTTTCCTAGTTCATTGAATAATAGAATCTTAGAACAGTAGATCTTCAAAACTTAAAGTTATGACATACAATAGATTTCCCAATTTTCAACGTACAGTTGATTCAAAATAAGAATAAGTAATTTCTAAGACTTTTACTTTGGCTTCAGATTTATTTTGAATAACTAACACTTAAATGTCCAATGAAACTATCAAAATTATTGAAGAATTTATTTAAACATCATTTTAATAAAGTCAATTATAGCACCCCATATTAAGGAAAAAATATACATATACACATATACATGTATGCATGCTATGCAACTCTACAGAATTTAAAGAATCAAAATGACTTGCTTTTCAAGGAAGAAGTATTAGGAGATTCCTATTAGTTTAAGCTAATGAACACTAATTAATATTTGTTAAAGGTTTTTCAGGTTGGGGACTACAGGACTCACGTGAACTTTCACCTCATTTATGTTCTTATTCCAATTTCAGATGTGCATCACCAGATAGAATAAGACCAGTACAAACTGTCTGGGTCTTAACTCCCTCAGAATCAGTTCCATCATCATTTGATTGGTTATTATTTTTACATTCTGTAAGGTACATTTTCACTTAACAAAACTCCAGTAAAGCTCATTTGGCCTGCTCTTAGCCTGCTCTTAGTTAGGGATAAAAATATATAGCACCAAGTTCACCTCTCCAATTTAGCTGATGATGTTACACGATAAATGAAAAATAGGCTGAAGATGACAATAATTGTAATAATAAGTTGAGGACACCTTGTTTTGTCTCTGCTGTTCCAGCCCCTTCCTTTCTGCTGGATCATTCATAGGAACACTTATACAACTGTGAAGCTAAATAAGCAAAGGTCTTCTCTCCCAAAGGAGAAAAGTGGAGCTGAGAGACGAGAGGACTTTGCCAACATCACAAGGAGTTTATGTTGGGCAAAACCAAGACCAGCATCCTCTCTCTGATGTTGATTTCAGGCAAAAATCCTAGGGAGGCCTTCCCCTTCAAGTCAAGAATGCAAATTCAGGAAACAGGATGATCTAGGTTTAATCCTAGTTGCACTATATACCAGATGCTAATCAATTTATTCTCTTTTATACTATGTAAACTTACCTCTGAATGCGTATTATAATAATGGCAGATTGCACAGGATTTTCAAGAAGAATTAGTAATAATGTTTATGTGCACTTGCCAGAGTAATATATGATCCATAAATATTAGGATTTATTAGTAAATTTGTTAATCGTTCTGATTTATTAGTAGTTCTGAGTCTATACAATGACTTTGCCTTTGATTTGGTTCTTTCAAAGGTGCAGGGTCTTGAGGCTGAGGCAGGAGGGTCACAAATTTGGGGCCAGCCTGGGTAGATTTAGCAAAACCCTGTCTCAAAAATAAAATTACAAAAGGTTTAGGCCAGGCATAATGGCACATGCCTGTAATCCCAGTGGCTCAGGAGGCTGAAGCAGGAGGATCATAAGTTCAAATCCAGTCTCAGCAATAGTGATGCACTAAGTAACTCAGTGAGAGCCTGTCTCTACATAAAATACAAAATAGGGCTGGGGATATGGCTCAGTGGTAGGGTGCCCCTGAGTTCAATCTCTGATACCAAATAAATAAATAAATAAATAAATAAATAGGTTTGGGATGTGTGGAGTTAAATGGTAGAGCACTTCCCTAGCATGTGCAAGGCCCTGGTTTCCATCCCCAGTACTGCAGATGCAATCTCCCTTTTGCTTTTCTTGCAAATAAAAGCTATTTGTGCCCTGAAGTCTCTTTATTCTTGCCATCACCACTGCAATGAGGGGCTTCTCTTGTCCCTAAAAAAAAAAAAAAAAAGACGCCAGCTAGTTTCAGAACCTCACTTTGAAACATTTCCATATTCAAACTACTTTATATTTTGTAGCACTGAAGCTTCAAATTGACTGCTCCTAACCCTATGCCTTCAGGACTCAAGATAGTAGTGTGGTATAGTAGGGAAACTTGTCATCTCTGAAATCACGGTGATTACATTAGAATCTTGGCTTCCCCAAGCAAGGGAAGAAGTAGACAGTTACTGTAGTAGGTAAGTTACTGAATTCCACAAAACCTGAGTTTCCTCCTATGTAAAATGAGAATATTCATAGTAGAAATGTATTTTATTAGATTAAATAGTATCAAGCATGGGGCCTGAATTGCAGGAAACACACAATAAACATGAGCACCTTGGGTAGGGAGTGTACCTGGGCTGCTCTCCTCTCTCTGCCTGGCCAGAGCCTCGGACCTTTCTCTAATATCCTCTACTTTTTGGTAATGTTTCAAATTAAGACTCTCTGTACCTTGACACAATATTACTTAGTGTTCATGTATTTTATGTTACCTTCCTTATATGTTATCAGAGGATATAAAATATACTCTCTGCCCCCAAAGGGGACCACGATTACCACCATTTACCTGAACATATGGACCTTTGAGATAACAGCTGTGAGTGAGATCTGGAATGAGAGCAAAGGTAGGGTCAGAAGCCAGCAGACATTAGCATCATCTATCTACAGAGTGTGGTCCAGAGTTTACCATCATGCCTCTGATAAAAGATATATCTACCATGCCTTTGTGTACATCTCCTGTTCTCCATGTAACGTGTAAATTTTGAAGGTTTGTTTCTTCAAAGAATCATTTTGCCTATTCAGGTGCCATACAGGTCATATTCAGACATAATCAAGGGCAAAGAAAAGTTGACCCTCAAATCTATTAGTTCTACAAAAAAAAAAGATGACATTTTGTAGATAAGAAACATATAGCCCTTCTGTCCTTGAGTACTTTTGTTCCAGGAATATAGAGATTGTAACCTACCTTGGCCCCAAATGGCTACTTATGATAGATAAGATAAAAGAGACATTTAACAAAATTGAGCATTAAGAGGCATTATGTTGTGAAAATCTACTTAGAAGTATCACCCATTTTCTTTTTTAATATTGATAAAATAGAGAACATGGCGGTGGGCGCGGAGAGATCAAGTCTCTGACCTCTTCAGCTGTGCGGGCATAGGGAGTCGTAAACAACCTAAATCTGTTTGCTCAGGATCACTAGGCAATGCTGAGCTGACGTGGATCTGGGGCGAACAGTCTGGGCCTCTCAGAACACACTCTGAGCCCGGATGGGCTGAATTCAAGCTCCCGCTCGCCTGCTTCCCACAGACAAACAGCTGTGACTCAGCACTAATCCATCCGGCTGAAACAACTGGTCAGACCTTCTGATCCTACGGAGGTAAATGCCTACCGAGCCTTCATAGGTAGTGGCCACACGTTTGAAACGGGGCTTGGGAGAGACAGTAAGGACCCACCCGTTGCATTGGTCGCCAGGCAAAGGGAAACGAACTGTCGCCATTTGCAAGAGACACCACCATGGCAGAGAACTGACGTCAACAGACTGCTGTGGAGGAGATAACTTCATTGAAACCTGCGGCTACAGGTGTGTAATTCCCTAGCCTTCCCTCTCCACACATCGGGGAAAACTTAAGGGCCCCTCCCAGCTCTCCTGTGAGCGCGATAGCCAGCCCGAGGGAATCAGAGGTGGCGCCGGACCCGCGACGCGGAACTACCGCTCCCACCAGGGCTGACTGCTGAGGCCTCTTGCACCAGCTACTGGGGGCGTGGCTACCGGAGGGCAAGTAAAATTCGCTGAGGATTCTCAGCCCCAAGCTCTACAAACTTAGGGTCTGAGGGAATGGCAAACTGGAAGAGTGTGCCCAGTCGTTCATGAAAACAGGGCTCCCGGGAGCAGCAGACCTGGCATGTAGCCAGTATTGTGGTGAGCGGCACCCGTGAGAGGGGACTGGCTAGAGGAAAAGTGGGAAGTGACTAGACACAAGAGGAGGCCATAGGCACTCAGGATTAGAGAGTCGCCCGGTCTGGGAGGAGCTGCTGCACAGTGATTGGTTCCTGCGTATTGACAGGAGAAACTCGGCCTGGTGGTCACAGCGCCACCTACTGGAAGAGAAGTTAATCAAACTCTAAGACTACATTTATTAGATTTTTTTTTCTTTTTTTCTTTTCTCTTTTTTATTTTTTTTTTTTTTTGATTTGGGTTTTTCTTTCATTTTCATTTTTCTTTCTTGTTTTTTTTAAATTTTTTTTACAATTTTTTTAAATTTTTTTTCTTCTAATTTTAATTTTTTAATTATTTTTTTAAATTTTTTTCTTTTTTATTTCCTATTTTTTTTCTTCTTTTGTCTTTTCATTTCTCTTTTTCCCCCTTCCTTGAATTCTACCTGCTTACTCTCATTCTCCTTAGTGACTTCTTCCCTTCCCTTCTAATACCTTTCCTCCCAAGCATCAAATAAATTTATAGGAGTAAACAGTAACTCAGCAGTCAAACAGAACAAGAAGTAACATGAACAGCTTCAAAAAGCAAGGAAGAAAAGGAGTACAAACAATGCAGGACAGCCTAAATATTCAGGAGGACCTAGAGTCATCAGAAAAATGGTCATATAAAGAACTCAAGGAACACCTTAGACAGATGGAATGGAACCTTAAAGAGGATACAAGACAGCAAATTCAAGCAGTGAAAGAACACATTGAGAATGAATTACATAAACAGATAAAAGAAGAAGTTAAGCATCTTTATCAGGAGATAGAGATTATAAAAAATAATCAAACAATAATTCTAGAAATGAAGGAAACGATAAACCAAATTAAAAACTCAATTGAGAGTATCACTAACAGAGTGGAGCAAGTAGAAGCCAGAACATCAGAGAATGAAGACAAAATATATCATCTTGAAAAGAGTCTAGCCAACTCAGAAAGGCTGGTAAAAAATCACGAGAAAAACATCCAAGAGTTATGGGATAACATTAAAAAAAACAAACTTACGAGTCATTGGAATAGAAGAAGGTACAGAGATTCAAACCAAGGGAATGAGAAACCTGCTGAATGAAATAATTACAGAAAACTTTCCAGAAATAAAAAAGGAAACAGATATACAAATTGAAGATGCATACAGGACACCGAGCACACAAAATCACAGTAGACCAACGCCAAGACACATTGTTATGAAGATATCCAATATACAGAACAAAGAGAAAATATTAAAAGCTACAAGAGAAAGGAGACAGATTACATTCAGGGGTAAACCAATAAGGTTAACAACGGATTTTTCATTACAGACACTGAAAGCAAGAAGGTCATGGAACAATGTATTTCAAACACTGAAAGACAATGGATGCCAACCAAGAATTCTATATCCAGCAAAATTAAGCTTCAGGTATGACAATGAAATAAAAATCTTTCATGATAAACAAAAGTTAAAAGAATTTGCAGCCAGAAAACCAGCATTGCAAAGCATTTTGAGCAAAACACTACACGAGGAAGAAATGAAAAACAATAACCAAAACCATCAGTAGGAAGTGCCTTGGTAAAGACAGAGGGTGAGGGGAAAGATAATCATGGAGAAACAAACTAAATTTTTTTAAAAAAGGATAAATAATCAAACATGGATGGAAGTACAAACCATATCTCAATAGTAACTCTGAATGTTAATGGCTTAAACTCTCCAATAAAGAGACATAGGCTGGTATCATGGATTAAAAAAACAAATCCAACAATATGCTGCCTCCAGGAGACACATCTGATTGGAAAAGACATACACAGGCTAAAGGTGAAAGGATGGGAAAAAATATACCATGTACACGGTCCTCGTAAGCAAGCAGGGGTGGCCATCCTCATATTGAATAAAATCGACTTCAAGACTAAGATAATCAAAAGGAATAAAGAAGGACATTATGTACTGTTAAAAGGAACAATTCAACAACAAGACATAACAATTATCAATATTTATGCACCAAATAATGGTGCTGCGACATTCATAAAACAAATTCTCCTCAAGTTCAAGAATCAAATAGACCACAACACAATAATTATGGGTGACTTCAACACACCTCTCTCACCATTGGACAGATCCTCCAAACAAAAGTTGAATAAAGAAACTATAGAACTCAATATCACAATCAATAACCTAGACTTAACTGACATATATAGAATATATCAACCATCATCAAATGGATATACTTTTTTCTCAGCAGTACATGGATCCTTCTCAAAAATAGACCATATATTATGCCATAGGGCAACCTCAGTAAATATAAAGGGGTAGAGATAATACCTTGCATTTTATCTGATCATAATGGAATGAAACTGGAAATCAATGATAAAAGAAGGAAGGAAAAATCCTACATCACATGGAAAATGAACAATATGTTACTGAATGATCAATGGGTTACAGAAGACATAAAGGAGGAAATCAAAAAATTCTTAGAGATAAATGAAAATACAGACACAACATATCGGACTCTATGGGACACAATGAAAGCAGTTTTAAGAGGAAAATTCATCGCCTGGTGGTCATTCCTCAAAAAAAGAAAAAACCAACAAATAAATGAGCTCACACTTCATCTCAAAGCCCTAGAAAAGGAAGAGCAAAACAACAGCAAATGTAGCAGAAGGCTAGAAATAATTAAAATCAGAGCGGAAATCAATGAAATTGAAACAAAAGAAACTATTGAAAAAATTAACAAAACTAAAAGTTGGTTCTTCGAAAAAATAAATAAGATCGACAGACCTTTAGCCATGCTAACGAAGAGAAGAAGAGAGAGAACTCAAATTACTAACATACGGGATGAAAAAGGCAATATCACAACAGATGCTACAGAAATACAGAAGACAATTAGAAATTATTTTGAAAACCTATATTCCAATAAAATAGAAGATAGTGAAGACAGCGATAAATTTCTTAAGTCATATGATTTGCCCAGACTGAGTCAGGAGGATACACACAATTTGAACAGACCAATATCAATGGATGAAATTGAAGAAGCCATCAAAAGACTACCAACCAAGAAAAGCCCAGGACCGGATGGGTATACAGCGGAGTTTTACAAAACCTTCAAAGAAGAATTAATACCAATACTTTTCAATTTATTTCAGGAAACAGAAAAAGAGGGAGCTCTTCCAAATTCATTCTATGAGGCCAACATCACCCTGATTCCGAAACCAGACAAAGACACCTTAAAGAAAGAAAACTACAGACCAATATCTCTAATTAACCTAGATTCAAAAATCCTCAATAAAATTCTGGCGAATCGAATACAAAAACATATCAAAAAAATTGTGCATCATGATCAAGTAGGGTTCATCCCTGGGATGCAAGGATGGTTCAATATATGGAAATCAATAAATGTTATTCACCACATCAATAGACTTAAAGATAAGAACCATATGATCATCTTGATAGACGCAGAGAAAGCATTTGACAAAGTACAGCATCCCTTTATGTTCAAAACATTATAGAAACTAGGGATAACAGGAACTTACCTTGAGATTGTAAAAGCTATCTATGCTAAGCCTCAGGCTAGCATCATTCTGAATGGACAAAAGTTAAAGGCATTCCCTCTAAAATCTGGAACACAGAGATGCCCTCTATCACCACTTCTATTCAATATAGTTCTCGAAACACTGGCCAGAGCAATTAGACAGACAAAAGAAATTAAAGGCATAAAAATTGGAAAAGAAGAACTTAAATTATCACTATTTGCAGATGACATGATTCTATACCTAGTAGACCCAAAAGGGTCTACAAAGAAACTACTAGAACTAATAAATGAATTCAGCAAAGTGGCAGGATATAAAATCAACACACATAAATCAAAGGCATTTCTGTATATCAGCGACAAAACTTCTGAAACGGAAATGAGGAAAAACACTCCATTCACAATATCCTCAAAAAAATAAAATACTTGGGAATCAACCTAACAAAAGAGGTGAAAGATTTATACAATAAAAACTACAGAACCCTAAAGAGAGAAGTAGAAGAAGATGTTAGAAGATGGAAAAATATACCCTGTTCATGGATAGGCGGAACTAACATTATCAAAATGGCGATATTACCAAAAGTTCTATATAGGTTTAATGCAATGCCAATCAAAATCCCAACGACATTTCTTGTAGAAATAGATAAAGCAATCGTGAAATTCATATGGAAAAATAAAAGACCCAGAATAGCAAATGCAATTCTAAGCAGGAAGTGTGAATCAGGCGGTATAGCGATACCAGATTTCAAACTATATTACAGAGCAATAGTGACAAAAACAGCATGGTACTGGTACCAAAACAGGCGGGTGGACCAATGGTATAGAATAGAGGACACAGAGACTAATCCACAAAGTTACAACTATCTTATATTTGATAAAGGGGCTAAAAGCATGCAATGGAGAAAGGATAGCATCTTCAACAAATGGTGCTGGGAAAACTGGAAATCCATATGCAACAAAATGAAACTGAATCCCTTTCTCTCACCATGCACAAAAGTTAACTCAAAATGGATCAAGGAGCTTGATATCAAATCAGAGACTCTGTGTCTGATAGAAGAAAAAGTTGGCTCCGATCTACATATTGTGGGGTCAGGCTCCAAATTCCTTAATAGGACACCCATAGCACAAGAGTTAATAACAAGAATCAACAAATGGGACTTAATTAAACTTAAAGTTTGTTCTCAGCAAGAGAAACAATAAGAGAGGTAAATAGGGAGCCTACATCCTGGGAACAAATTTTTACTCCTCACACTTCAGATAGAGCCCTAATATCCAGAGTATACAAAGAACTCAAAAAATTAGACAATAAGATAACAAATAACCCAATCAACAAATGGGCCAAGGACCTGAACAGACACTTCTCAGAGGAGGATATACAACCAATCAACAAGTACATGAAAAAATACTCACCATCTCTAGCAGTCAGAGAAATGCAAATCAAAACCACCCTAAGATACCATCTCACTCCAGTAAGATTGGCAGCTACTATGAAGTCAAACAACAACAAGTGCTGGCGAGGATGTGGAGAAAAGGGTACACTTGTACATTGTTGGTGGGACTGCAAATTGGTGCGGCCAATTTGGAAAGCAGTTTGGAGATTCCTGGGAAAGCTGGGAATGGAACCACCATTTGACCCTGCTATTGCCCTTCTCGGACTATTCCCTGAAGACCTTAAAAGAGCATGCTACAGGGATAGTGCCACATCGATGTTCATAGCAGCACAATTCACAATAGCTAGATTGTGGAACCAACCCAGATGCCCTTCAATAGATGAATGGATTAAAAAATGTGGCATCTATACACAATGGAGTACTATGCAGCAATAAAAAATGACAAAATCATGGAATTTGCAGGGAAATGGATGGCACTAGAGCAGATTATGCTTAGTGAAGCTAGCCAATCCCTAAAAAACAAATACCAAATGTCTTCTTTGATATAATGAGAGCAACTATGAACAGAGCAGGGAGGAAGAGTAGGAAGAAAAGAGTAACATTAAACAGAGACATGAGATGGGAGGGAAAGGGAGAGAAAAGGGAAATTGCATGGAAATGAAGGGAGACCCTCATTGCTATACAAAATTACATATAAGAGGTTGTGAGGGGAATGGGAAAATAAACAAGGAGAGAAATGGATTATGGTACATGGGGTAGAGAGAGAAGAGGGGAGGGGAGGGGAGGGGGGATAGTAGGGGATAGGAAAGGCAGCAGAATACAACAATTACTAATAGGGCATTATGTAAAATTGTGGATCTGTAACCGACGTGATTCTGCAATCTGCGTTTGGGGTAAAATTGGGGGTTCATAACCCACTTCAATCTAATGTATGAAATATGATATGTCAAGAGCTTTGTAATGTTGTGAACAACCAATAAAAAAATATCAATAAAATAGAGAATGATTTTAAAAACAATAATATAAGCCTACATTCAGATCAGCTTATTTAAATATGCCTAATGCTATATAAATTTGCTATAGTAAAACAATATATTGTTCTGAAGAAGTCCTTACAGAGATACATAATGTAAAAACAGATTTGAACCACCCTTATGTGTATATGTGTGACTATTTTTAGCCCTCAGCAATAGACGTGCATGTAATATATAATATACATAATATTTGTTATAATATGTATTTCATATATATATATTACAATATACAATATATGTAATAAATTGTAAAACTGCCTTTTTAAGTGAATTCAAAATAATTTTCCAAGAACATATACAGTGAAACTTATGTAAAGAAACATATTTTGGGGTCCTGAGACTTCTTTTCTTATTGAAAATATGTAATTTTAGAAATTTTAACTTTTACCTGGTACCTTGAATCTATTCACCCATAATAGACCACCTGACAACATAAGAGTAAAGGTTTATCAGATATATCAGTTTATCAGTAACAGGGATAAATCCAATTTCAGAAAGGTCTGTGGGTAGGATAAGGTCTTTATAACATTCATTCATACCACACACTCACACACACACACATCACCAGTCATTGGGTATCTGCTACCCCTGAGAAGAGAGCTAGGGTAAAGAAGCTTTTCACCAATGTAAGGAGACTACCAGAGAAGCATTCCACGGAGAGTGCCCGTCTCCACAGCTGAGGCAGGAGCACAACGTGGAGCCACACCACAGAATCCACTGCTGCGGCCCTGCTAGTGAGTTCCTAAGAGGTCAGCCTTTGCATTCTGTATCTTCTTCTACGCGTTCTTCAACATTTTATTGTATGAGTCTCCTGTGACTCACCTACCATCACCACTTCTTTCTCTACAAACTTTCCAAAGTCCTCAAAACTCTTCATGAAACACTCAAACTTGCTTAACCTGAAACCTGAGACATCTAAGAATATAACTTTCTTCTCTAGAGATGAACACATATTTCCCTTGCCCAGCTGGCACTGGTAAACTTGAACACATCAACATCCTGGTCCATCCTCACTGCCAGATCTTTCCTTCTGCACTCCTTCATCACACAAAAAGGGAAATTTTATCTTCTGCTCTTGTTCTTTTCTCCTAGGGAATGAAGACCTTGTTACTTGGAAGATGCTAGTGCATCTTGTGGTATTATTCTATGCCCACAGGATGACTTAATACCACATGCACCACTTACAAACACTTTATTCTCCTCATATTTAGAATGTGGACCACAGACTGGTGACGTTGATATCAGCTGAGGACTCTGGACAGTTTAGAAACTCAGTCCCCTGTGGAGTTACTGACTTAGAAACCAAATGTTAGTGAGATCCTAAGATGCTTGCTACACACATTGAGGCTAGAAGGGCTATACCCTTGACTCTTCATTCCTTGCCTTCTTCATCTCTGACCTTCACCTGCCCTGGGGTAGAGCACACAGTTCTTTGACTGCACTGAAGTACTAAGATCACTAAGCCATTCTCCTCTTACTTTTTTCATCCCAAATTGATATATTCTTCTTATTGTTCTTATCATAAAACTCTTGGAAGGACTTGAAGCTCCGTTCTTCCAGATGAGATGTTCCCTAGATTACTAAAGAGCATCTATAGTTCTCCTTGCATGATAGAAAATTAAAAATGAATCAAACAAACCTGGGATGTGGGTATACAGTGTTGGAGCCTGTCCTGTTCTCACTTTGACTTTAGATTCTGAGATAAAATTAAAACGAACGCTTCATATATGCATTTTAAAAATAGTTTAGGAAGTAATTTCACATACACTGCCTCATTTAATGATGAAAGTATACAACAACATGTTTCCTGTTTTGTTGGTGAGATGATTCAGATTGAGAAAGCAAAGGTTTGTAAGCTGTTCAGGTCTTAAAAGCAACCAATCCAGGACTCAACCTCAGATTTGCTGATTCCAACATCTGCACACCTTCTCTCATGGTTATAACATGGCCATTTATTCTAGAATTCCATGCCCTTTAGGAAATAATGTAATTTGATGCTAAAACAAAAAAGTAGAGGAATTTATTATTCCTCTAATTATTATTCCTCTAACTTCAATTTGCACTGTCTAAATAAAGGAATGAGTTTTACCTTTTCTATTGTATTTATATTGTATTTAAATTGTATTTAAATACAATTCAATGGAATATTATGGAGTAATATAGCAAAAGACAGTTTAATAGCATTAACTTCTTCCATTATTTTGTCTATATAATTTTTGAGAGTATATATGAAATATTTACTTTTTCTGGTTATCTATAATTAAGCTTGCTATCAGTTTGATATGTCTGATTTAATATTTGAAATTAAATAGTATGTTAGATGGTATGTTAGTCAGATTTACACTACTATAACAAATACTGGAGATAAATAAACTTATAAAGAAGAAAGTTTCAGTTTGGGTCACAATTCACTTGGTCAGTTGGTCCCATTGTGCTGAGGTAACATGTCATGGTGGGAACATGTGGTAGAAGAAGACAGTTCACCTTCTGGGCAGGTGTAAAAAAAAAAAGAGAAGATTGGCATTCCCTTGAAGGGCACATCCTCAAAGACAAAACTTTGCACTAGTTCCTGCCTCTTAAAGGTTCCCACCACCTTCCAATAGTGCCAACCTGAGGAGCGAACCTTTAACACATGGGTCTTCAAGGGAAAATCCAAGTCCAAACAATTGCAGATGGAATTAAAATATTGGTTTTAACTATTTTATAGAACTGATTTCTAAATCAATTGTGACAGAAATCAAGAATATCAAAGCATAATATCTGTCACCATTCAGAGAGAATGTCGGGCAGATCCAAGTCAGCAATTTAATTTTATCATGCACATTAGGAGTGTCCCCTGTGCATAAAATTCATTCTTAGGTACTGTGACCAAAATGTCCAATAAGAAATGCTCTTGTTTCCAGGGACTTTACCATCTACGGTGGGATAGTGGAATGTAGAGCAATAATAGAGGTTTTGATAATGATACAAAATAGAGAATAACTCCAAGCTCAAAACTTCTGGAAGAGGAAAGTGTTAATTGGGGTGGCAACAAAAGAGGAAGAGTTCACAAAGGAAAGAACATTTGACTTGAGTCTTCAAGAGTCAATGCCACCACCGGAGAGGGGAGGGTGTTTTGTTCTGTGTGGAATCAATATGGCCCTGGTTTACTACAGCCTTGTAGCTTGGGGAGCTTGAGCTATGGGGCAGGGCTGACAAACTAGAGCGGGAAGAGGGGGTCAGAGTAGATGGTGAGGATCTGGTGAGGTTGGTTGGATTAAATCATAAAGCCATGCAATGCTTGACAGAGAGTACGTATATCCAGATGGTAACTTGCAGGCATGACAAAATTCGACAAGAACACTTGCAGTAAATTAAAATCTTTTTAAAAAGTCTAAAAATGTCTAAAAAAAAAAACTTAGGAGATCTTTACTCATAAACTAGGGTAGTGAATAGAATGAAAGGGAAATATTAATTGAAAAACTTTTCAGTAGTAAAAACAATAAGATAATTCATTTATTCCATGCAAAGAGGGGAGAGAGGAAACATGGCAGACAGAACCCAAAGGATATTGCATTCTCTGGAAAAATGAGAGAAACTGGTTCCCAGTGCTACTCTGAGAGCAAGGACTCAGAAATATAAATTTCAAAGATCCATTCTCTGAGATTGTTACTGGGAATGTCTGGGATGACACTTGGAAGTCTTCATTTTTAGACTCTCCCCAGTTAATGCTTCCTGGGACAATCCTGCCATAGGTGGTGCATATGGCAAGCCGTGATGTGAACACTAAGCTGTTCCATCAAAGGACATTTTGTTCCAATTTAGAGGAACAAAAAGGACAGGCAGCGGACACTGCCTTGGGAGAAAGATGATGCCATCATGGACAACCTTTTTTAATAGCTTATCTCATAGGATCCCATGAGAAAACCAGTCCTGTTCATTAACTTTTCCAAAAAACCAAAGAGGTCTGATGACTTTCTTGAAATAAGCCATTATTTTGCTGTGTTTTTTTTTTCTCCCTTGCCTTCCATTCAAACCACAGACATATGAAGCCCACGTATAGACAAAATCTCAGGCTATTACAGTGGAAGCTATACATAGTAGTCTGCAAAGGAGAGAAAATGAATATTAGTGATTCATTGAATATGAAGTCATATTCATTGAATATGAAGTCTTTAAATACTTCAATGTACAATAGTCCTAAATAAATAGCAACAATTTTAGAAAATTAATCAACCACATGAAATACAAAATATACATGTTCTTCATTAAATGTGTGTGTGTGTGTGTGTGTGTGTGTGTGTGTGTGTGTGTGTGTGTTAGTTACTAGGGATTGAACCCTGTGACACTTTACCAGTGAACTATGTCTCCGGTCCTTTTTGTATTTTTTAAGATAGGACCTTGCTAAGTTTTTCAGGTCCTTGCTGAGTTACTGAAGCTGGCTTTGAACTTACAATTCTCCAGCCTCAGCCTCCCGAGTCGGTGAGATTACAGTCATGAACCACCACAGTGATTTCTCATTAAATTTTTATCAGGATACAACCTAAGTTCATAAAAGAAATTGCTGACAGATTTGACTTCATAAAAATTCAAATATCCCTATGATAAAGTCTCCATAATCGAAGTTGTAAAGTAAACAACAGGCTGGGAGAAACATACACATTATATAAAAGAAACAAAGATAAATAAATAATGAATTAGAACTATAAAGATAAACTAAGATCCAAAACAGGAATGGGGCAAATGTGCCAACAGGCAATTCATAAAAAAATACAAATGACCAGTATAAGTAAGATTTTTTTTCAATCTCAGTTATAATCAGAAAGGGCAAATGAGGAACAAATATGAGATTTCTCTTTCAGAACACTGAGAGAATATTTTAATTAATGATAGTGTTTAAAGGAGTATGCAAAAAAGTTAGTCTGTAGATTAAAATGCACATAGCCTTTAGCTTGTCAATTCCAATGTGATCTAAAACTACTAATATGTGTGGTAAAGATGTGCATCTAAGAATGTCAGTTTCTGCACTATTTATAATACTAATAAAAATTGGAAATAATCTAACTAGGTATTGATAATGTAATAATAAAATAAATCATGAAATGCTATGCAGCAGTTCATACACTGGGTAGATTTTATAGTTCCCCATACAAAGGAGTTCTTTTGAATAATACATGCAAAAAAAATTCACAGCATGTTACATATATAGTATGATTGAATTTACATATTTTAGATTTATATGATTGCATGTATAAATATGTATGCAAAAGTATTTTACAAGGGCTAAATAGACCTAGCATGCAAGTGACGTCTTCTGGGGAAGGGGATAATTTGGATAGAGGGAAGTTCGTTTGAGATTTTCATTGTTTATTCTGCATAGCACTGCATTATCTAACTTCTGTAAAATCTTTTCTAATATTGAAGACAACACTAAAATAGTAAACTTAAAGACTTCTTAAATGAAAGACAAATTAGTCCTTGTGTACTGTTCTACTGGTAAGAAGAAAGACACAGAAGTGCCCAGCTATGCTTATCTTTGACCAATTCTATAAACATATTTTTTTTTCAAAAAAATGCATTGAAATATAACTATTTTATGATTAAATAAAGGATTGAGGGTGTGGAGACTTCAAACTGTAAATCAGGGTAAACTCTAGTTTACTTGCTGCTGTTATTGTTTTTTTCTTGTAAAGCTTTAGCTGCTATAAATTCATAGAGTTGTATGTATACAAATGTGTGTATGTGTGTGTGTATAACTGATTTTCAGGCAAAATAAAATCATTAAGGCCTGAGAAGCTCTTTCCCATTCCATTCAAGTCCCTACTAGCATCTTTTTATTTCTAAGTATAAAGGTCAAACCTCAGTAACTGAAGAGACAGCATTCATACCCTCACAGACCCCTACCCACCATTATTGTGTGTTTTTGTGAGATCAATACCTGTGTTGATCCTGGTAAAACACTTAAGGTCTTTCCATTCACAAGAAGACCCCTAACAGGCAGCTCTTAGACCAGTGGCTTGCCTTTTAACACCTTTTCCTGTTACCCACAGAAAGGGAAGTATTTCTCAAATCCCAAGGATGCTTTAAACTTAATTTCTGAGGTTAATTAGACTTACAAAAAGTTAGCTAAGTTTCCCTAAAGGGAGACGCCTCTGAATAAAATGTCCTCCATCTGGCAATCCATCCTGAGAAACTGTGACAGTTCAAGCCACAAACAGAGGTGACAACATTTGGAAAGAAAAGGTGGAATTTCCTTTCTTTACATGTGTGAGGTGCTCACACAGGTGTGTGTGTGTGTGTGTGTGTGTGTGTGTGTGTTGCCAATGGGAAGGCGTGAATCTTGTAGCAGAGAGTATTCTTTAAATATAGGTATATATAAACATACATGTATTAAAATATATATGTGCACATTTTCCCTCCTGCATAAAGCAGTCAGGCCGGTCTTTTTTTATTTGATCTTAATCCCTCTCCCCGCCAGCGTGGCCGGGAGCACCCCTCTCTTTGTAATAAATGGCTGGCAGAGCAAGACATTCATGCTGTCCCCTTTGATCACCTCCCGAGCTGTCAGCCCGTGCTGCTGTTTTCCTCCCAGCTCTTGTTCCTGCCTAAAAGTGGAAGTAATGCCCCCTGAAAGAAATACCCTAGGTGTCCTGCAAAGCATCAATCTATTTCTTCTATTTCTTCTTTTTTTTTTTTTTTTCCTGAGGCCCACCCTCCCAGCTTGAACAAATCCCCCTCTTCCTCCCTCCTCCCTCTAGGTAGAACCCCCGTTCCCTTTGAAACTCCCTCCGCTGTGCTAGCGTGACCCCCTGGGCCCTCGCCGTCTGAGAAGCTACCACCCGGCCAGACGGGGGAGGCTGGCCCCGCCCCTGCGCCCTGTGCCTCTCGCCGGCCTCCGCCGCAGCCTCCCGCGGGCATCTGTGCTTGCAGGTCTGCCTTTGGCTTTCGAGAAGGCAAGCATTGTTTTCCTCCGGACGCAGCCTTTTGCTGACCTCCCCCCGTCAGATTCCTCAGATCCCTTCCCCCCCGCTAGGGACTTGGGATTGCCCTGCGGATTCCCTGGGCGTGCGGCGAGCGTTTTGGTCTGGAGCTGCAGTCAGGGTTTGGGAGGCGGGGAGGGTAGCGCAGCTCCTCGTCAGCTGCGAGCGTTTGCAAATGCGGCTGCTTCCATACAGGCCCTGAACACATTTTCCAGCTTGTCTTCCAGTTTCTTGTTTACAGCTGAGATTAGACGCAATCTGTGTCCCCTCTTATCATCGTGTCAGAGAGTGATGTATAGTTTGTAAATATTATTCAAAGGAAGTAATTTGCAAAGGCAAACAATTGGAAGCAAAGTATATGGACCTTGAGGTTGTCTTTAATGTGTTTACCAGAAAGGGGCTGGGAAACTGGGAAATTATGGGGCGGGGAGTGGGGGATGACTCCAAGGATTCTGATGATCCTATGACAGTGACATTGCTAATTAAATGTAATGTTGCTTAAAAGCTTTTGCTGTTTTCCTGAAATTGCTCGAAAGTATGCATTATTTAAGAGAGAGAGAGGGAGAGAGAGAAAGAGATGGTGTAGATCAGGGTGGGAGGGGGGCTTAAAATGACTGAATACAACTCATTGTGCTGGATCAAAAACGCCAAACTGCAGTGGAAAGAAATACAGCATTGCAGGCTGGTGTGCTGAGGCCCCGCCAGGGAAGCAAGAACTGCTAAGTGGAAAATTCCTGCAGAGGACGTGTTTCCATTTCCAATGGGAAGAAAGAGGGTGTTGTTGAAAGCTGGCAGTTCTTTGGAAAATACAGAAAGCACAGGGAGGATGACAAAGACGACCTCATGGAACTCTGAGAAATTAAGCAAACAAATAGTTTCGGCCAACGTACTGCATTCTTAAAGTGCCTGAGCCCGCAGAACGAACCCATCTACGTGTCCAGTGTACTGCAGACTGAAATCTCAGCTCTCCCTCTGGGGTCCCCCAGGTCTTGAGAGAGGAAAGGAAGGAGGGGGGTCAGGCTCTGGCGGCACTAGAGGCGTATGAGTGTGGAGATGTGTCTGTGAGTGTTGGGGTGCTCCTGTAATACACCCTGTGACTAGGGAGATGATTCCTTGGGATCCCAAGACCAAAATGTGGTTGGTGCACCTGTATTTGTTAGGCACTAGAGGATTTCAGTTTAAGGAGCATTTTTCTGGCAGAAGGGATCTCAGATCTTTAGAAGAATTACCAAGATTTTGCCACCGCTTGGGCGAGCTCTGTGAGGAGTTCGTGGGTTTTCTTTTAAGGCTGGTTTGCATTGCATCTTCGAGTAGCTTAAGAAGCAGAGGAAGAGGGAGCTCGTCTCAGAGATAGTAGGAAGACACATCCTATAACTATGATCAGGGATGTCAGAATTAACAGTTTATGCCATCTAAATGTATCCGGCTAGAGAAAAGCAAAGTCTAAGAAGAAGCCATGGTGTTTTTTGTTTGTTTGTTTGTTTTTGTTGTTGTTATTTTTGCAAAGCTTCTGTCAGGAAGAAAGAAAGAAAAAGCCAGCTGGCAAGTACTGTACACATATGTACCTATATACAAATGAATTTCACACGATCTTCACCCGCTGACTGACCCTTCTCTACCAGATCCACAACACACTGACAAGCAAAAGAAAGCTTGTTTTGTTTTTTGTTTTTGTTTTTGTTTTTCCTTATGGCTCTAGGGTGTGTATGTGAAATATTCTGAGAATTTAACCATGTTTGAATTACATTAAAAATACTTTTTGAAATCTAGTTGTCATTCTATCTTAATTAAAATTTACAGATAACTGACTGAATCTGTGTGGTCAAACTCCAAGCTACTGACAAACCTAAAGTGTACATAAGCCTATCTTGTATGATTCCACTACTTCCTCTGAGATTCACTTTTACCTGGGTGTGTCCATTCAATACTATGATGGGTCTAGAGTCTTGACATTTTTACATAACAAGTGATATTTAGTTAATGATAATAATTGGACTATATTCAATTGCTATGGTGTTTCTGATCATTGATTAAAGAAATGATACATTGTTAGTCATTATATTTAGGACACAAATATTCCGATTAGGGCATATCTCACTTTCATTGAAAAAATTTTAGAGAGATAATTCATACACCATAAAATTCACTGCTGAATTCAAGGTTCTTAGGATATCTACAGAGATATAAACCATTTCCATAATTTCACTTTAAAATAATGCCATTACTCCAATTATTTACAATCACTATCCATTCCCAGTGCCAGCCCTACAGAAACACTAATCTAGATTCCCTGTATATTTGCCACTTCTAAATATTTTATATAAATAGAACCATACAATATGTGTGTGACTTCTTTCACTAAACATCATGTTTTTGAGGCCCATACACATTGTTCCTTTAATAGATTAGTAATTTTCCTTTATGCAGGCATAGCACCTTTATTCATTCATAGGCTGATAAACTTTAGGGTTGTTTCCACTTTGGAGCACTGTGATGGATGTGCCATGAACATTCATACACAAGTCATGGTGTGGATATATATTTTCTGGGGTTTAACCACTGAGCAACATCACCAGCCCTTTTTATTATTCATTTATTATTATTATTCATTTATTATTGATATTACTTTTGAGAAGGGGTCTCATTAAGTTACTAATCACTTCCCTAAGTCGTTGAGGCTGGTTTTGAACTTGCATTCCTCCCACCTTAGCCTCTCAAGTCATTGGGAATACAGGTGTATGCCACTACACCTGGCTCATTTCTTTTTGATAGATGCCTAAAAGTAGAATTGCTGTTTCATATAATATGCTCAACTTTTTAACAATCTCAAACTGCTTTCCAAACTGGCTGTATTATTTCACGTTTTCACCAACAGTGACTAGGGGTTCTAATTGCTCCAAATCCTCATTAACACTTGCTGTTATCTTCTTGGTTGTAGCCATTTTAGTACGTGAGAAATGGCAATTCATTGTGGTTTTGATTTGCATTCCTGATGACCAATGTTGCTGTACGTCTTTACAAGTGCTTATTAGCCATTTTAGTATCTTCTAAGGAGATGTATTTATTCAGGATTTTTGTCCAATTTTCATTGGTACTATCTGATTTTTACTATAAACTGGTAAGAGTTCTTATTATATACTAAACACGAGCCCTTTATTGAATGTATGATTTGAGAATATATTTTCCAAGTTTATGTGAATATGGCTTCTTTTAGAATTTAAATTTTTTTTAGTTTTGATTAAGTTCAATCCATCATTTTCCTTTTATTGTTACATATAATATTCTACTGAGTTTGAAGATAACCTATTATTTAATATATTATTTCATTTTCAATAGAAAGATTTGAGATCTTTAACAGTTCATATTCTATGGAGTCAAGCAATAATTTAGCATAGCATTGAATTTGAAATGGAAAGTTCCAAATACTGTCTGATTGCTTGACCTTGAGAAGCCTCACACGTTTTCTTTAGTCAATATTAAATAGAGTCATAATGTGATTGTTTTGGGCTCAGGACTAAAAGATATTGGACCTCTCATGTCTCTGTCTTTATTTTCCAGAGTTTGCAAACAATTTTCTTGGTTTTAATGGGAACAGAAAAGTAAAATGTTAAGCCATTCTTTAATACTTTGTTAAAGATAAAAATAGATAATTGTTGTAACTTATTAGACTGACTAATACAGTTTCTTTTAGACTCAATGTTATTCTACCTTTCAATTAATGTTTGCATAATTAGAAAGAAAACCATGCCCTTTTTTTTTATATTTGAAACTCACTCTCTGGTGTTGTTACAGATAAATTCTTTACAGAGGAAAATGGACCTAATATTTTCTTTGCCCATTTGGATTCTTAATAATCTAATACATTAGTCTCTTTTTAATTGCTATAATGAAATATTTGAAGTAGACCAACTTTACAAAGAAAAGACATTTATTTAGCTCACAGTTCTGGAGGTTTAAAGGCCTGGCCCCAGCATGAGCTCTACTCTGAAGAGGACTTCAAGGTCAATGGCAAATGAGGGAGAAAGAGATCACATTTCAAAACAGGTAGTAAGAAAAAAAAAAAAAAAGGAGGAGCTAAATTTGTTCCTTTTGTAGTAACCCTGTCTGAGAAAACTAACCAGAGTAACTATCTTACTTCTTTCCCAAGGCAGTGCCTTCAAAGACCTAAACAACTTTCACTAGTCCTCACCTCTTAAAGGTCCACACCACCTATTGACATTGTTGCACTGGGGATGAAGCCTCCAACATGCAAACCCTTGAGGACCACTCTCAAACATGACCAAACCAAACCACAGCACCATCTGTGTGCCAAAGGCATGTCAAAATGGAAAAAATATCTCAACTGCAATAGCACTCATGTTTTACAGTGTAGAACATTTTATGCAGTACATTAAAAGGCTTATATTTGAAGATAAGGCCTATATTTGTGGAAAAGGCCATTGTGTTATTTTTAAGCCTTAAGGATCCTAATAATGGAGCTCCTCAGAGTTCCATAAAGGACTGAGCCACTTTTAGATTTTAAGGTCCCACGTATATTTTTTAAAGCACCCCAAAATCATTAAACTGTAATTATATAAAAGATACTTCAACACTTTTGACATGTATATTGCAATATATATGTGAAGTCAAGATAAATTCAGGGTTATAAAAAATATACACTTCTGGTGTTATCTATATGATGTATCTAATTCATGGGACAGATTTATAGGGCAAGATGAGCACTAATGCCTCCTCCCAACCCTCCTCTAATAGGTTGCTTGATATAGCAAGATTGAAAGATGAAATACAGATTGAAAGATGACCAACATCTTTCAGTCTGGTGCCTAAATAATTTAGTACACACAACTTTATTTCAAAATGACATCAAAAGTCTGTTTAAGATATTAGTCTCCTCCTTAACCTCCGAAATATATGCAATGTCTAAAGCTCTTTCATACCTTTCCTTCCTCAAATATTGCCACTTAGATGGGCATCCATGTTCTGACATGACTCTCTAGGGAAGCTGACCGAATTCCTCCACCTGCAAAGAGGTTGAAGTATTGATAGTAGAAGACATTGTACCCTGGAATTAACATGAATGGCAGTATGCAAAGGACACGTATTGTAATGATCAAGTGGTACGTTTTTATTGTTGCTTTAAGTCACAGAACACTTATCTTTCTGTTTTCCAAAGGATCCTGTATGGATTATCACCCCAGGAACAGAGAGAGTGGATAAATGAGTTAGCATGCAAAGAGGCTCACCTGACAGGCTTGGATGGTAAAGAATACCAAGCTCAGCCAATTGGACCATAGGATATTCTTAAGGAACTTCTAGACAGGAAGAGCTGTTGGGAGTCACCCAGCTCCAAAGACTAACCTCCCCATCCTAGGAGATGAGCCGTCCAATGGTGAGTCCTGCTGACTCCCATGATCATTACCTCCTGCTGACTCACATGATCCTTACCCACCAATCAGAACTTCCCCATGGCATCCAATGGTGAATCCTGCTGATTCACATGATCATTACCCACCAATCAGAACATACCCCATGCCAGCTGCCAAAACCATTAAATTGTTAAACTGTTTCAACCATCAGACCACCCCCCACCCCCCACCCCCCACCTGCCGCTCTATCTTTCTTTCAAGAGCTAAAAGGGAAAACATATTCTTTCAAGTCCTTGGAGACTGAGGACAAAGAAAGAAAATGATGTTGCATAACATTCTCCTCCAACACGCATTCCCTTTGTAAATTCAATCTCAAATAAGACAGAGTGTCTTTAGGATGACCCAAAGGATTTGGGAACAGTTAGGTAGAAGAGATTCAAGGCACCCAAGGTTTCCTCCTTTCTGTGAGTTGAGCTCTGGAGATCTTCTTGAGAGCTGCCCAACACCCATTAAAGCATTGCTGTATCAAGCAACCTGTTAGAGGAAAGTTGGGAGAAGGCCTTGTTGCTCAGCTTGCCCTAAGTTCCTTCAATTTCCTTTGGATAGGGACAAGAGCTCCCAAAGAACTCAAAGCCTGGCCAGAATACCTGCTGAAAGCCTCCTCCTCCACCATGTGGAGTAAAAGGGAGGAGCTGGGTAGTGGTGCCTGTGCCTTGATGGATGGAGACCAGAAGCATCATCTCCACATGAGCTTTTGGAGGACACCTCACATCCAAACTATAATAGTGGTCATAAGAAAACTACCTTGATTTTAGACTCTGGTCTCCAGAACGGTGAGAAAATAATTTTCTATAGATTTAAGCCAATAAGTTTGTGCTAATTTGTTATAGCAGCCACAGGAAACTAATACAAATACACTATTTTCCTTTAAAAAAAAAACTTGGAAAGCTCATTGGGACTATGTCTACCTCAAGACATTCTCTGGGATCTTTTGCTTTTTGATTGTTTCAGAATACTCTGAATAAGTGCTCATAAAGAATTTTGTAAATGCCTTATTTCAAGTAGTCCCTGGTATTTTTGTTTGTTCTATTCAGATGACTTTAAAATGTCCTCTGATCACAGGGGAAGCACATTCTCCATCTCAATGAATAATCCCACTGAGCATATGCCAAGGAGGAGCTGTGTAAAGTCTTCTCTTCCCCTCTCCCTCCAAGACTATACTCAAGTATGTCTTTCTCCGCCTTTAATCCTTCCATGATCTCCTCTGGGGTTCCTGCTTCAATTCTTTATATTTCTCTACCTATGAAAGCCAAGGATAACCTTTATTATTTAACTCAACAGATCCTGGACTTCCATCACCTCTAAAAACAACTATTTTACTTGTGCCTACTTAAATAATTTAGGATAACCATTATTATTCAAGTCAACTAATGATGGACTTCCATCACCTCTAAAAATAACACTCTAGAGTAGAGTGTTATTGAGTCATGCATATAGTACCCTAGCCAAATAGAAATACAAAATTGACCACCCCAGTTTTAAAATTTTTAAAACCTCATTCAAATCTTGTTACTCCACCTCCTTGCTCCTAAATTGAAAATCACCAAAGTTTTTCCACTGTACTTAGAAAAATATCAAAACCCCTTACCATGCTCTAGTAGGCCAGAGGATCACTATGGTCTGATCCCAGCCAACATGACCAACCTCATCTCATATGCTCACCCCTTGCTCACTATTCCCAACACTCTGGCCTCACTCTCTTCATGCAGGAATTGCTCATCTCTGGGCCTTTGCATTTGCCATTTGCCATTCTGTAAAGTTCTTCCCTTGAATTTTGCCTAGTTGGCATCTGCTTGGCCATTGAGTCTTAGCTCAAACAGCACATTGTCAGAAGCCTTCCTTAACACTTCCCAGGTTGCAGAATCTCCTATCACCCTGCAAATTTTGTCATTGCATCCATCACGGACTATACAGACCTGTGTATCTGGTCACTTACTTTATTTCTGAAGTCAGCAGAAGGCAAACTGCATGAGAACTGGAACTTTGCTGACTCTATTCATGTCTCTATTTGTATCCTCTGCCCTTAAAATAGTGCCAGGCCCATATATAGTGTCCATAAGTATTCACTGAAAGGGTGAATCATAGGTATTCAAACAGAAGACAATGTGTTTTGCTCTATCCACATTAGCTATGAACCACAGATAGTGTCACATACAAGCTACTGACTAAACTCTATAAACTTGCAACTTTTTCTAACTACAACTCTTGTAACCTGTAAAACATTATATTTAATAACTTTTTAATGAGAGCCCCAATTTTACCAACTCTAAGATCCTTCTTTAGCTTAGACTACAAAAGGTATGTAAACAGTACCATTTTTTTTCTGTGCCTCACAATTCATGTGTCATTTGATTTTCATGTTTGAAGAGCCCTCCAGTAGCCCAACGCAGCAAAAACAAAGCATCACAACCACAGTACAGGTCATTAAAAGTATCATCTGCTGGTTTGTCAAGCATAGATAGGAACTAAATTTCCAGCTAAATTGAGGAATTTTTTTCCTATTCATTTATTTATTTTCATTTTTTTTGTTGTTGTTGTTTTTGTGAAGAAAGCATCAAGCTATGAGAACAAAATGCTCATAGGAAAAAATTCATTTCTATGGGAAGACACAGCTTTCTTGAAAACACTTCCAAGGATGTTTACTTTGGATTTCTAATATAACAGATTTCCTTCTAAGATATGTTCACCAAGCTTTTAGTTGGCAGCACCATAATATCTGCTGTAAAAAAATCTGATTATTTTTAAGAGAGAACTACTTTTAAAAGCATTGCATGCAATTCACTGGAGATATAGACCTTCATGACTCCTCAAATTCATACATATGGTAAAACCAGCACACATTCACTATGTCTTATATTTTATATCATCAGCATGATACTAGATCCATGTTCAGGAAAACTTGGTTCTTTTCTATTGGATATTAGAAGCTTGAGGAAATACTAGAAGACTGAACTATATTTATATGACATTTAAAAGCAGAAAATTATTGTACAAATTTGTATTACATTTATTAAGCATCTCAAGGGTGTCAGAAGTTATTTATTTGGAAAAACCAGCTAAGCTTCTACAGAAAAATAAATTCAGTGATGTGTAGACAAAGTAAGGCTGCAGTTTACAGGACACACAAAACATAAAACAAAGTATGACAGTGACCTTGGCACACCTAGCTATCTCCTAAGATTCTTCTTGGATGAATGAGAAAAAATTTCCTAGACCCATGACACCAGAAATGTATTCTACATAAATTGAATTGTAATCTTATTTTCATTATGAATATTCTCCTGCAAGATATAATCAATTCTTCTCTAAACTCTTACAGATGCTTTCATTGATCTAGGACAATGAATCCGTAGACTTTGGGCTAGAATCTTAATTATAGTTTTTCTTTGCCTTAACTTATCTATGAAAAACTCCATCCTGCTTAAAGGGAAGTTTGTCCCTAAGAAGATGAGACTTATGCAACCAAGATATTATCCTTAATTTTTCCAATAGTTTGGATCTGGAATGCTCTGCTAAGAACAGTGTATTATACTGAATTAAGTTAAAGTTCATGCTCAGCCAAGTGCTTTGGCACACACCTATAATCCCGCTACATGGGAGTCTGAGGTAGGAGGACTGAAAGTTCAAGGTCAGCCTGGGCAACTTAGCAAGACATTGTGTCAAAACAAAACTTGTAAGAAGGACTAGGGATCTAGTCTAGTCTAGTATGTTCAAAGGTCTGGTTTCAAACTCCAGCAAAACACACACACACACACACACACACACACACCTTAATGCAATATGTGAAGGCCTTTGGATACATATATAAGGTGATTGAGAGTATTTGAACTTTTGATTGAATGTGATTTGGTAGTTCACAACAAGAATGTAAAGGCAATACTAAGAATCTGTTAGAGTAAAAATTATGTGAATTAGAATTATTTTAAAAGCATATGTGAATTAAAATTTCTTTTAAAACAATATTTTTAAAAGCAGTTTTCGGGGCTGGGGATGTGGCTCAAGCGGTAGCGTGCGCCTGGTATGCATGCGGCCCAGGTTCGATCCTCAGCATCACATACCAACAAAGATGTTGTGTCCGCCGAGAACTAAAAAATAAATATTAAAAATTCTCTTCTCTCTCTCTCTCTCTCTCCTCTCTCACTCTTTCTTTTAAAAAAATAATAATAGTTTCCAAAGTCATTAAAATAGAAAACTATAAAAAAAATTTGTTAGCCTGTTTTAAAAAATGTAACTTTCTCTATTACTCTGTAAATGAAGTTACTGGAGAATGCAAAAGGGTGGATTTTGGGGTTTGGCATATTTGATTTCATGGAAGAATCTGCATTTGCTCATTAAAACCACATGGATAATATTTCACGTAAGTATGATTTTTCAGTTAAAATGTGATATAATTTCCAGAAAACCTCATCTTTTTAAAGTGGTTCCAACAGGAACTGTATGTTTCATTTTTCTGTGGCTATAACAGAATACCTGAGACTGGGTTATTTTATAAGAGAAATATGCTTACTAACTCATGATTCTGGAATCATTCCAGATTGGATAGCCACATCTATAAAGGGTCTTGTGCTTCATTATACTAATGTCAGAAGGGCAAGCAGGTGCATGCAAGAGAGACAAAATACTAGCAGTAGATTTGCTGTATAGCAAACTGCTCTCTTTATAATGAACCTACCTTCTCAAGAAGGGCTTCAGTCCTCCCAATGACCTAACCACCTCTTAAAGGGCCCTCTACCTCTCAATAACATTAAACATTCAATTACATTTTAACATGGATTTCAGACAGATTATAGATTTATTAGATGTATACCAAGGGTACAATATCTTGCACCTTTTCCAGTTATCTTTAAAAATGCAATTATAATTTATTTTGATAAACTATAGTTGCATTTTATAATATCCTCAATTATTTTGTACTGTTAGAATTCGCATATTTTTATTTCAGGAGATATTAGTATTTACCCAAAAGCTTACACAAATATGGAGTTCTGTACTATGTTTACCTCTCATTAAACTGAGGATACTAACAATGGATATGAAGTCAAAAGAGGATTTTGGTCTAAAGCTTGAGCATATTCTATTTTGCATATGTTGTTCTTTGAAAATTATATAGACATCCAAGGTAATAGGAAATGTGTTAAGCTTCCAACAGTAAAATTAAAGATAAATTGAGAAAATAACATTAATTAGGAAATTATTTGCATTTCTGTATCAAAAACCTTGGTGAGTGATAATCTCTATACTATGAAATTAAGAAGGGCTGGGAGCATCTAAATAGGAGAATGTAGAACAGAAAATGCAACAAAGTCAATTTTATTGTTTAAAGTCTGATAAATTTGACTTTATTATATGATGCCCTTATTAATTTATCATTGTAAGGAAAGTTGACGAAGTGAAATCATTTTAGAGAATTTTGAAGCTGAGCTGTGTGAGCTTTACATAAACTTAACCCAGAGCAGATCTGTGTCTTTACTATTGAAAGTTGCCCCCTTCCAACAACTTGGAACTCTCCTGGTGCTTTAGGAATGAAGGCCTGTGCTCTCAAATTAAAAGCCAACTGAAGTCAAAGTCTCCCACTAAATGAGAGAGCTTAACTGCATCTGGAATGGCACAAACTTGGGCAGAACTCGGTAGCTGGCACTCCCATCGTTCTGCTCCCATACCCTTAGCGGCTTCTGATTTCAGTTGCCGCTGCCCCAGACAGTGGCTGGCCACTCAGACTTGCTTTGTGCATACAAGGTCTCACAGTATCCACTTTTGTTTTCCATCCAGGATCTTCTTGGAAGCTGCTGGAGCCATTGGTTTATTCCAGGACTCCAGCCAGGAAGAGCAGAACACTGAGTTGCCCTGGGCCTTCCTCCTCCACCGTGGAGACTGAAGGCAGTGGATACTCTCTTGCTTCCCATTTTTAGGCAATTAATCCTTATGAATTTTTCTGAAGAATGAAGCCATTTTTTTCCCACAGCAGTGATCTCAGCAACACCATCTAATGTTGGCTTCCTCCCATCCCATTTTCCAGGCTTGTTACTTGGCTTCCCAGATAAACTACCTGTCCCTAAATCCTCATCTCAAGCTCTCCTTCAAGGGACCCCAATTCAAGAGACACAGCCCTTCTACTGTGCCTAATGTCAGTGATCCCATAACGTGATGGATTAAGAACTGAGATGTGAGAGTCCTTGACTTTTGTTGGTGGTCAGTCTGACTTATTTTGACTATTATTATTATTATTATTATTATTATTATTATTTATGACAAGGTAAAAAGATATTCAAAAATCTCCAAAATTACTTATTTCCTTAGTACAATTTATTTTTGCTCAACATTATTTGTATTCAGTGTGTTGGCTTAGCATCTTGTTTTATTGTTCATTTACATGTATTCCAGGCATTGCAATACAGAGGAAATGAACCAGTAGTAAGTGTGACCTATTATCAAAATGCAATGCACACAAATTTAGGTGCTAAGATCACTATGTCAAATAATAGGGGAACTGACATTTAGATAGTTACCTTCAATCTTTAAATGAAGGATTTCTATATGTGTCCAGAGTACTCAGGCAAATTTGCTGGGGACCTAGATGAATTAGGACAAAATTATAATGTTTCCAATTAAAAATGATGGAATGTAAGCTGTTAGCACTGAAAATTTTCTATCTAACACTTCAGAGGAACAGATTAGATATGAATAAAAGGGATTCCTGTGATGTTCACTGCCTCTTATTATTAGAGGAAATGATATTCACCCCCAAAATTATAAATAATAATATTTTAGCCAGAACAACTTAAATACATGATAAACACACAATTAAATTAACCACTTTCCTGCTCTTTAGAAATTTTTACTAGACCTTGAATAAAAAAGAAAATGGAAAATGATAAACCAAATCCATTAGAGAGAAGTTACATAGAAAAAAATGAATGCATAATGACATATTTTAAAATGTATTCATATATACATTCATATGATATCCAATACATATTAAGTTATATTAAAATGAAACTGGATATAATATATAATTATAGAATAAAAATAATTATACTTCTTAGAAGACAGAAAAGTTTTAAATTTTATTTTAAATTTGCTTCATGGCCTGCAATTATTTGATAATGATGGAATTTTGTAATTTATTTGGTAAATTTACTAGGTAAATAATGTTATACAAATAAAAGTCAACCAAAAATTAAAAATAGAAGTGTTTGCGTGTGTATGTGTATATACACACACACACACACATATATATATATATATATATATATATATATATATATATATACACATAAATGTGCTTGTTTTCTGAGGGAGAGGGACAGAGAATGACATCTGGTAAAAGAGATTTCCCTCTCCTCCTACACAGTTTGAATGAAAATTATTATTTTTTCTTTTGCATGACATTTGGGTGAACATTTTGAAAGGATTTACTAACTGTCTTGTAGAATCTAATTATGAAACTATTTTAAATCAAGATTAAGCAAATTACCACTTTTGGATACTACTTTAGGATGCTTCATGATTTCCTATTTAAATATAAAAAATTTCAAAAAGAATGTAATGACATCAAACATTATTTATGGTCACTTAAAAGCAGAGAATATCACAAACTAACAAGTCCCTACATCTCTCATACCTCTTAAAACAGCAGGACCTTATCTGTCACATGCACTCACTCTTCTAATGATCTCTGCTACACACAACCATTTATTATTTATTTTTGATGAAATATTCAGGTAGTCTGCTGTTATGAATGTTGGAGAAAAATAATATGTTAGAAAAAAAGGCACATTGAAGTGTTTTTCTTATCTTTGAATTTTTTATTTTGAAATACAATCAAGCTCTATGAGATTTCATGTTACCTATATCTTCTTCCAGAAAGAAGATGAAAAGTTGAACTCTGCAAGAACATGGTAGGCCCTGTGAGCCAGTGCTTCTGGCAGCCATGAGGTTCTGGCCCAGCTGGAAACCTACCACAGAGCAACTATAGCAAGAATTAAGAGTACATCAAAACCTCAAACAAGCTACACTCCTGTGGATTTAGGGAGAAACAAGACACTTCAACATTCCCTCTATGGTTTCCTTAGCAACATCCAAAACAACTCTGTGATACTGTGGGTCTCGGTTTTCTTAACCCTTCAGGGTGCCAACTGAATGAAAACTTCCTAGAGGAAGGAAATTTTCAGTCTACAAGGTGGGCTGGCATAAATTAAGCTTTCCAAGGCTCACAGTCAGGTGAGTTCCACCTTGACTGCCATGAGTTTCTCCATGAAAGACTTGCACTGGCACTATTTAGAGGGGCCTTGTATGGAAAAAAAAATAAGCGCTCCAAGTTTTATATGACATTAAATTTCCCTTGGAAGTCACCACCAAATCAATTTAGTAAAGAGGAAAAACCCCAAACTCAAGAGCTAATATGTAACAACATTGTCTAAAATGACAGAGAAGAGCTAACCACCCTTCACTCATGTATATCCAAAATCCACAATGAAAGGTTAGGACATTTTATTGGAGCAAACTGATCTAACTTTGATTCAAAGATACTTGAGAGCAATCAGTTTATTCAATTAGCTGAGAAAATTATGCACTTAGAGAGGCTCTTGTAATGTTCAACTGGAATTATCAATTTGATGTGGTTAAGAGATGGGGATGATTAAAAGGCTTCCTGGTGTGTCAAGAAAGGTGTGTCTAGGAATGATTGGCATGTGGAATATCAAGCTGAAGTGGAGACCCTCTCTAAGGGTAGGCAGCACTGTCCAATAGGATGGTGACTTGGATGGAATAAAAGTTGGAAGCACCAGCAGATGTAAGCTCAATTCTTCTTGAATGGGTTCTAGATTGCTGCTGCAATCATCTGAGGACATCAGACCCTCACTCCTTCACTCTTCCAAAGTGGACTCTGCCAGTGATTCTCCAGGGAGTTTCCAGAAACCTTCAGTCTTGGACTAGGGTAGCATCATTGATCTCTCTTGTTCTGTGGCTTCACCCTCTTGGACTGAGCAGCTACTGGTTCCTCTAGCTCTCCAGCCTACAGACCACCATTGTGGACTATCCAGCTTCTGGTTGCATAAATAAATTTAATAAATCCCCTTTTATAATCATACTTCCTGTTGATTCTGTTCCTCTAGAGAACCCTAATACAGTTGAGATAGGACAATTCTTTTATTCCTCTACAAAAAATAAACAAATCATTTAATTTCAGAACATTTCTGATAATTTTTGTCTTAGTATCATAGTTTTCAGTTAATACCTGTTACCTATTTTCCAACAATCATCTGGTATATCTGCTTGTGCCTCTACCTGACAAAAGAATTAAGAAACTAGAAGAGAGTAAACAAAGAAAATACAGGACATCTTATAGTATTCTGTATTCTCTTGTGACTCTACAATTCTATGGCAGTCTACTCCTTAAAACACTCTAATGAGTTTCCTTTCCAGGAAAAAGATTTCCAGGTGATAATTCAAGTTTTACACTACATAGCGAGAGAGAGAGAGAGAGAGAGAGAGAGAGAGAGAGAGAGAGAGAGAGAAAGAGAGAGAAGTGGAAATAACAAATTACTGTAATACAATGAATCTTTACAGAAAAATCAAGCATTATCAGGAGAGTAACAGCCCACCTTTTCAGACACCACAGAGAAAAACATGTTACACTTTTTTGTGAGGAGGGGTACCAGGGATTGAACTCAGGGACACTCAACCACTGAGCCACATATTCAGCCCTATTTTGTATTTTATCTAGAGACAGGGTTTCACTGAGTTAGCACCTCACCATTGCTGAGGCTGGCTTTGAACTCACAATCCTCCTGCCTCAGCCTCCCAAGCTGCTGGAATTACAGACGTATGCCACCTCACCCTGCTCCGTGCTGTACTTGAACTAGATCTGAGAAAACACATTTTTTTTTTCTGCATCTGCTGAAGACACATATTTTATGAAAATTCAGAATATATGATGAGATCTTCAAATAATACAAGTGTGGTGTTTTATCCTCAGCATGAGCAGAGCAGCATGCTCAAATTCAACAAAAGAAGAAAGAGATAGAAACATGGGCCAAAAAAAAGAAAACAGGCTAATGATCCAAACCCAGAAACTTTAGGCCCATCTCACCTATACACAAACAAGAAGCCCTGTTCAAGTTACAGGTGTTCTGGGAGAGCCTGTAACCTATGTGGTGTTGCTATTGTCATCTTGTTTTATTATTGCATTACTGCATTTCTTCTTTCTCATTTCCCTGGATCCCGCAGAACTTCCTCCTTTTCTGTTCCAGATCTCCTCCATTTCTGACTGAATCCTTCCTTGGGATTTGTCAAACTCCTTCCATCCCTCACTAGAACAGGTTCTACCTTCATCCTAACACAGTTGTCATTAGGCACAAATAGGTCATCCCGCACCTGCCCACACAGACTTTGTTCAGAGTTCTAGCCCAGGAAGCCAAAGGTAAAGGCCACCATGCCCCTGCTGCCTACCAGTTCATAAGAAGACTGCAGCAGACAGAGGAGAAATTAAATAAGATGATGAAAAAATGTGGTGGGAGGCGGGCTGACCCCAGGCAGAGGTCACCTGGTTGGAAAGGGTAATAACCAATGAATGCGCATATTATATTGTTATTGAGAAAAGGCATGTGGCAACGAGCCCAAGCCTAGAGCTCCCGGAATAAGAGGAAAGCCCTGGGTCTTAAAGTGAGTGGAAGAGAGAGAACACCTAAGTGCAACAGTGAAGAGGACCCTCCACCAATATCCCTGGAAACAACTCAAAGGAGGAAAGGAAAAGGGAACTTGGATGAGTGTGTAAGTGCTATTCAACAAAAGGATAAAAGTCACTGAGCAGCCTGAGCAGGTTCAGCCTTCAATTATTCTTAGAATTATTATAGCTATTGTATGTAATGTGTGTATATGCATACACAAACACACACAGAGATAGATAGATAGATGATAGATAGATAGATAGATAGATAGATAGATAGATAGATAGATAGAGATTATAACTCATTACATGGAAGTAATATAGGTCTTCCATTAATGGAAACATTCCCCAGAGAATAGAGCATTATTGATCTCCAGTCTTTACCCATCATAAGTTTCCCTGGTGCCAGATAGCTAGCTTCCTCTTCTAAAAACACAGATCTGACCATGCCTCTTTTGTTTCAAACCCTCCATCATTCACTGCTGTTAAAATAATTTATACCCTTTTCCTGGGATGCAAAATTGTCTGCTATTTGGACTATAAATCTTTCCAACACTTTTTTTCCCCTCTAATTCTACTTTCCACACTTTCTACCCTATCCAAGTTGAACTGCGCATCATCCCCTGGGCACACACTTCTACCATTTCCTGGACCTTTGCAGCTTTTCCCTTTATGCTCATGTATCATTTGTGGCATATTTCAAATGCAACTTCTTCCATGAAGAAAAGTCCAAGTAATCATGGGTTGCCCCTACTTCCCAGAGAATTTGAGCGTGTTACCAATTTTCTGTCTTCTCACCTTGTATTAATTGAAAGTATATGTAGATGGGACCTATTATCCTTGCTTGATAAATTCATAAATCCAAAGATATTCTCCACTACTATGCTAAACGAGATATAGAGACAAGATGCATGAAGACATTAAAAGTGCTCACTCTGGAGTCAGAGAAACCTGGGTTAGAGCCAAGCTCTACAACTTTTTTATTTGTGACCTTGAGTAAGTTATTCAACCTCTTTTAGGTTAACTGTTAAAAAATATATAAAGATAAAGAAGTAGAAGAAAAAAGATGAACAGAATGGGTGATGAAGAAGAGGAGAAAGAGGTTAAAAAAAGTATGAATGGAAAAGGAAGGATAACAATAACTAAATTTAACACAGTTCTTGGGAAATTAAATATCCAATCATTATTAGCCTTTAACAATATCAATATTATCAACTGACATGAATATAATTAGTAGAGGTAACCTCTTTTGAAATTAAGTTCTGTACATTTCAGGATGCGTACCTTGTATTGGTTGAGAGCCTTTCTACTTTAAGGTTTTTGCACGAAGTCAATAGGACAAAACTTTCAGGAAAACATCAGAAATGGAAGATGCACATGAAATGAGCATTCTTCTAGAAAGTTATGTCGAAAAAGTTGGCAGAATAGAAAATGAAGGCTGTTGACACAAAATGAGCACCTACTAGAGACACTGTACACACAGCAGTATCTGTAAAGTAGCAGGCTAGATCAGAGCAGCTGTTTGTAATATTTGGTCATGAATGGGCCTCCGGGGGCCTGTGAGTCTCCTGAAATCACACACAATATTTGTGAATGAAAAGGAAGCCATAGCTCTCCTCAGATTCCCAAAGGGATTTATGATTAAAAAGAGAGTAAGGAACACTTTTTAGTAATCGGGCTTATTAGAAAAATCCATTAGAGATCACAGAGAACAAGATAACATAACTTTTGCTTACTGTAGGGATGTTGTTTGGAATGTTTAGCATAAACTGTAAATGGTAAATGTCACGGAGCTCCTTAATGACGAGCAAAGGGAGGATGGTAGTAAGGATGGAAAACATCTGCTTTGCGCCTCTCTTCTGGGAGATGGAAATGATGAAGTCTTAGAAAGTGGTCAGCAGAGAAACTTGCCAGAAGAACGAGGCTTTCTGGAAGCACAGGAGAGAGGGAAGAGCGAACAGCCACCCAAACTTGTCATGTGTGAAAGGCACAAATGTCTTTAGTGGAGAATGACCTTAAAAGCAAACACGGAAAATGTTTCATGGGTAAAATGAAACAAAAGGCCAGTGAGACACCTTGCTGGGATAGAAAGCCATGTTTCTTAAAAGTACTACATAGGACAGACTCACAAGCAATACTCACAGCTCCTCCTCTTAAATGCCGGCTTGGGACCAGTCTCAGTGGGAGAGATCTGTGAAAACATGTGGCCACAGAGACAAAGGACACAACTTCAATGTTCCTTCACTTTCATCGTTATTTGTTGAAGTTTTTTTTCTTTTTTTTTTAGATAAATAAATAAAAGTCACTACAGAAACTAAATAATATGAATCCCTAGAATTCTTTAGCATATCAGAACATTCATGCAACTGAAGATTTGCGCATTAACCCTATTGATTTTTAAGATATTTTAAAAGAACAAGTCTGCCTTACTCAGGAGCCAGTTGAGAGGACATAGAATCTTTATCTCAGTATCTAACAATTGAATATTAGATCTTTGTTCATAAAAAAGATAATACTGTTTAGAATTTCAGCATTTTTACCTATCAACTATTATATCTCACTTAAAGTAATTCAAGAACACATAATCCTATAAAATCCAAATTTAACCTCAGTTTTACAATATGTTTAGAATATGAAAAAAATAAATTCAATTATATTGCAAGAAATATTTTTCCATTATTTTTATCTTCCTTAAAACACTGGTTATATTGCCGTGTGTTAAATTGGAGTTGCAATTAATCATGGCTCTTATATGTGTAGGGAAGAGAAAAGAAATACAGTTCATGAGAGTTTATCTATAATTTTTTTTACATGAAGAAAGCAGTTTTAAAATAGCATAAAGTTGCATAAACTGTTTGCACTCTAAAAGACAAAGTTGATTATGAAACATTGCTATAAGAACAAAGCCCTAAGTACTTGTTTGCTAATGTAATATTGTAATCCTGAAATCAAAAAATCCATTGGAAAACAGCAGTCTTAGATTCTGGAAAATTTACTTAGCATACCAGGAGCTATGGTTTGAACTGAATAGAAGTAGTCAAAGTTTGAGCCCTAAGCTAGCTACACCATTTGCAGGGTCCCATGCATAATGAAAATACTGATCCCCTTGTTAAAAAATTATTGATAATTTCAAGATGATACCAACAGAGCATTAAGTCAAGCCCCATGCAGGGCCCTGTGCAACTGGTTAAGTTTCACATTCAGAAAGTAAGTCCTGCTAGGTCTTTTGTAAAGCTAGTTAGACTCCTCAAGAATCAGATACCATGATTCTTTATGTGGTACCCTAGGTACCAATGGGAAATTCAAATATCCATTATAAAAGAACTTAAGAACAATATTGCAAAAAGATTTAATGGCAAGTTATAACTTTTTGTTTCTGTTGTAGGAGAATAAAGTTGTCTACCAATTTGGGGAAGGTTAATGGTGAAAAAGAAGACAGTAAGGGCACTTTTAGCAGTTCCTGGCCATGATGACCTTTTCTCCTATAGCCACAGCTTCCCAGAGAGATGAAAGTCCCAGGCTAAAGGCAGAACTTAAGAAAAGGGGGCGCTGCAGAAGCAAGCCTTAAAAATCCTTGGACTACAAGATCATATAAAATATGAAATCCTGGGCCAGTACTTCCCATGGTAGAACTTCTGGAGGAATATGAAACCAGATAAAGTTTGGAGAAAAGTAAAAAAGCAAAATAGGAGTTAAAAAGTATGGGGAGAACTCAAGTATATGTATTTGCTTAAGGTGTTGATTGTCAACCATGGAAAGTTAATAAAGCCACTGTCTTCCCTTGCTTTCAAGGCCTTGTTCCAGCGGTGACAGTATTATGTTTTTATAGACAAGTGATCTTATTTAAGACTAAAAACTCATGGGCCGATAGTCATGGACAGGCATGCATACACATGCCTGTATTTTAATCTGTATGGTCACAACCAAGGCAGTTACCATCTCTGGCAGTTTACATTTGTTAAAAGATGATATTTTTAGTTATAAATAAAATTTTGGCATGTCACACCTGCAATTATAAAAGTAAATATAAAAATGGCAGTCGCCTTGAATTAGAATAAATTCAAATAAGCCTACAATTTTTAAAATTTAAGATATGAGCTTCTTTCATCCAAATAACGCACTTTTGTTATATAAAACGTTCTGAATGGATTTAGCTGACTTTGAATTTGTTACTTGGATCTATCTTCACTTTCCCCAAATTTTAGAAATATAAGTTAATCAAGAAAACTCTAAAATAGTTACAAGGTTGGTTTTTTTGCTTTTTTTCCATACCCCTTTTGCTCAGCCACAGCCAATATTTTCATGATTTAGAACCTAAATTGGATTTAAGAAATATTTATACTTATACAGAGAAATGATCTTATGTTTAGTCACCACTTGTTTACCACAGTGCACAGAAACTAGGCTAAACATGCTCTAACCATATCTTTTTAATCTTCAAAGTATTTCTGAGATGGTACTCATAAGATCTCCTTTTACAAATAAGAAAACTGAGATCTAAAGAAATGTTATAGCCTGCCCCAGTCCCATAGTTACTACTTAAGAATAATAAAAATTGGCTGCAATAGAGATTCAAAAATACTTTGGTGAGGGCTTACAGGTTTTCTTTTAGCAAGAAGTCTGAAAGCAAGTGTTTTCCACTCAGTTACACTGGTTGGAAATCTCATGATTCTCCTGCATGTTAGATCATTGTTGCAAGGTGGTGACTCCAACTCTGGGGACAAGCTAGTGTTCCAGGCTCAAAGGAGAAAGAGTGGGGTGCAAATGGTTTCTCTCTAAAAAACCTTCTCCGGGAGCCCCAGTCAACCAGTAGACTTGGATTTCATTGGCTACCTCTACACATAAACAAGTTGTCTAGACTGGGCTTACTGATTCCCCTGTGAGAATCTAGTTTATTAGTAAGAAATGGGAAAATATGTATACCAGGTAGGAGACCATTGGCATGGTCTCATTTTCTTTCTATATGTTCATACCTTGGAGGGAATCTCAGTTCAGAAGTGGTGATTAAGAAGCTCCCTTCTTCTCTCTTCATCTTTTTCTCTCCTCCATTTTGGATAAAGAGAAGGGAATCATATTTATCCATATTTCTTGGAATGCTTCTGAAGAACAATACCTCTTTTCTCTCTTATTTTTCTGCCCACAAATGGACCAAGTCCATGAAACTAGGTGTTGAACTAAATATTCTCACCAAGGCAACAAAGGAAATGATAAAGCAGACATTCTTATAAGGAACTCAAAGAGGACGGCTGAGAAACAGTAAAAATATCAGTTGTGTAAGATATCTCCCATATCAACTACCGGCAGTTACTGATTTAACTTCAGCTTAATGATTTTTTGATTCCATGAGGGTGCGAATGTGATCCACATTCACTAGAAACTACACTCTGAATTTTGAATTTGTTTTTTTTTCCCCTCAGGTTAGCCATATGCAATGTGATACTCTCTCCTGGTGCTGGGTAGTGGTAGGGAGCCACAGCTCCCACTCAGTCATGTGATCACGGAGGGGTAGAGCAACTAATACCTTACTACATACTGTGTTTCCAGGTTTTGATTTTGGTAAGTTAATATGTTAAGTACATTTTCAACTCATGTTATTTTCAACTTACAGTGGGGTTGCATCTCAGTAAATAAAATCCTATCCTAAATCATGGAGTGGGAGTTTATAAAATGACCAAAGAGGTGATGATCAGAAGAGATTGTCTTTCTTCCCAAAGAAATTATTGAATATCTGGTAGGGTATGGCAGGTCCATCTTCCCTCTCACCTCTGTGCCTGATCATAACATATCAGCTTCACCAGAACCCCTCAAAGAGCTTGCAATGAATTCTGGGAATTTGCCCATGTGAGTGGTAGATAAAGTGTACGTATGCTTGACAAATGAATAAGGATTCTAAGGACAAGAATCTCTAATTATCAGTTATAAACAATAAGAGACAAAAAAAAAAAGAGAACCCAGCTACATTGGAGTTAGCTACAACACTACGATAATTTTGGTGTTTTTTTCATGGTCCAGAAATAGATTTTGTAGAAACAGAGCCATTTAAAACTTCCTGAAAAAGAGCATCTAACTGGATGTGAAGACCAACAGTGAGAACTCATGCGAAAGGGCCACCAGAAACCAGGCTGATGGACATTCAGATGACTAGAGAAGGTCACATCATCCCCATCATGGAAGGTATAGCTGAGTATTGGGAATGCTGAGAAGCTCAGAAAAGCACTATGACCAGGTATGTGTTTGAGAGCCTGCTAGGACCACAGAGCATGGAACCATGTTAGCATCCCCAGTTAGGTAGTAATGCCTTCATCTCTTCTCTTTCCCCTTGACTCCTCCTCCAGTGCTAATCTAGGAGTCATCCAAAGCAGTAGCCAGAGGGTGGTGAGGAGATGAGGTTTAAAGAGAAAAGGCAAGTGCCTATCTTTCCAAACAGACTGGGGCTCCAGGCTTCCAGCCTCAGTTGGATGAACTGAAAATCTTCAGCCTTAAATGAATGTTGAAGTACAAATGAACACCCAACAATTGTAATGACTAAATTTGGTCTGTGTTTTTCACTTAAAGCGACCCTGTGCCTTTTATTGCCTAATCCTGAGCATAGTACTCATACTCCCACTTCAGTTCTCATCCTTGAGTTTCTGTGGGGCAAAGGAAGAGCTTCGTCCCCCTAAAGAGATTTGAAGGGAGCAGTGAGAGACAGAGGTGAATGTGCATGGAATTCCAGTCTTGTGAACATTGCTCCTTCTCCAGACTGGTAACAGTTACCTGTGGCTTTTGCTTTTGGTCTTCCTAGCTGAACCCATCAGGTAGAGTCTGGTACCGGCAAGCCCTTTCAACTTTCCTAGGTGCTTTAACTTTTTTGCCCAGGGCCATTCGCGGGCTACTTTGGCTTGGATGAGAGGAAAGCTCAGGAAGCTATTTACCTTTCACTCAGGTAAAGGCAGTATAATTGCCCAGTTACTCCCTGAGGCACAAGTCAGTCTGGGTCTTCCTTAAACCCTTAGCATAAATTAAACACATATTCCCCCTTATTTTCACCATTGCATTTATACTGTACAAACATGAACCTTGGAGGAACAGAGGGTGTTTAGCCGGTGGTAGATCCAAAGTTCTGATGAAGACCAAACACTTAATCTCATCCCTGTCTACACTCTCCCCAGAGGACAGAGAGGAAAGGATCCTCCTTATAGTGACCTGCATTTGAAGTCCCTGAGGCAATCAAATGCACCAATTGCTCTGGAAAATGACCACCTGACAAGAACAACTTAGAGGAGGAAAGATTTATTTTTGTGTCTCTGTTTCACAGGTTTCAGTCCATGGTCAGCTGAGTTAAATGCAGAAACATCATGGCAGTAGGACCTGGTAGAGAAGAGCTGTTCAACATATGGCAGCCAGATAGCAAAGAGAGAGGGAGAAAGAAGATGGAAAAGATAAACCCCTCCAGGCATTCCTCCAAGTATTTTCTTTCCTCAACGAGGTCCCATCTCCCAACAATTTATTCAGTTATTATTATGGTTTGGATATGAGACATCCCCTGAAAAGTTCCTGTGACAATGCAGCACTGTTCCAAGGTGAAATGATCTGATTATGGGAGCTGTAATGACCTCAGTGGATTGACGCCTTTGATGGATCACTAACTTGAATGGATTACAGGGGGTGGCTGTAAGCAGGTGTCCTGCAGCTGGAGGAAACAGTTTACTGGGTGGTGTGTCCTTGGGGATTATATTTTGTCCTTGGCTCCTCATTCTCTGCTTCCAGCTGCCACAAGCTGAGCCACTTTCCTCCTCCACACCCTTCTGCCATGATGTTCTGCCTCATCTAGGGCTGAGAGCAAGGGGGCAGCTGACCATGGACAGAGCCTATAAAACTGCGAGCCCCCCCCCCCCGCCCCAAATATTTTCTTCCTCTCAGTTGTTCTTCTCACATATTTTGGTCACAATACTGAAAAGTTGACTACCACAGCTATCAATGGATTAATCCACTGATGAGGTCAGAGCCCTGATGGTCCAATCACTTCCCAAAAGTCTCATTTCTGAACATTTCGGATTTGGAGGAACGTTCAGATTCAAGCCATAACACTGTCCATTGGGGATCTCGGCTAAGCTAAGCTGAATCATTCAGGACTCCTCACTGAGCTAAAGAAAATGGTTCAAATGAGCTTCTCTGAATGTTACCTCAAAACTCTCACACACCTATTATGTCCTAGTGATCTAGTGGTAGGAAGGCCAGATGCAAAAGACTGATGGCAAGAGTGCACAGAGTTTTTAGGACTCTTTCATTGTCTCCCAAATTTGAAAACAATTGAGAAGAGAATCTCTTTAAGCACGCAAAAAGCACAATGTCAATAATCCAGCTAATTGAAGAACTTAGATGAGGCTTGGATTTCCTCATCCCACATCCATCATCAGCAGGAGCACTTCTCCTCCCTAACAGTAGAGGGCAATCTAAGGTCAGTTGCCCCCTTCCTCTGGGTCCTAGATGAGGCAGAATATCATGGCAGAAGGGTGTGGAGGACGAAAGTTGCTCAGCTCCTGGAAGCAAGGAAGCAAAGGACAGGAGTCAGGGACAAAATATAATCTCTAGGGGTCACCCCCCAGCCATGTTACCACCCAGCAATCAACTCAAATTATCAATCCATCAAATGAGGTTAGGGTTCCCAAACCTAATCCTGTCACTTCTGAACTTTCCTGCATTGCCTCAGGAGCTTTTCAGGAGACATCTCCTATCTCAACTCTAACAAGGGGCCAGAAGGACAAAAGAGACGGACAGCTTCTTCACATCTCTTTTTAAAGATTGTTATCCCATTCTTATTCACCTCTTGAGGTCTCACTTCTTAATACCATCACAGTGGCAAGTTTTGACATGAAATTTGGAAAAGACACACATCCAAACCCCAGCACACGGGGACAGAGCTTTCCGCTAGAATCTGTCCAGTTCTCCACTAACACACCAGGCTGACCGTGCATGCTGAAATCAGCAGTTTCATTTGTTTTGCAAGAAAAATATCAGCAAGACAAAGGTTAAGGTCTGGTGTCAGACTCTGGGCTGTGAAAGAGTAGATACACTTTGGCTCTCTAATCTGCACTTTATTAGAGTTCTTGCATTTGTAAAAGGTAGCTTCCAAGATCCCAAACCCCTTCCACTACCCTCTCACCTCCACACATGTTCAGGCATTATGGGCACACCTCTCTCTCTCTCTCTCTCTCTCTCTCTCTCTCTCTCTCTCTCTCTCACACACACACACACACACAAACACACACATACACACACACTTATTCCATCACACTAACAATTGAATATATCAGGAAAAAGAAGATAAACTGAAGACAAACTGGTATTTTTCCAGAGGTGATTTTTAGCGGACTTCAAGTAGGAAAAGAATACTAAAACACAAATGAATCTTTTAGAGAAACTGAAATTCAACCATCCATGGACATCATGAACCAATAATACCAAGGGACACCAGCAAGAATGAGGCTTTACAGCATTGTAATTAGAACAAGAACCTGAAGACAGAAGTGGGATTGAAACCTACTGGTCTCACTTATCAGCCCATGTAACTTACAGCAAAACTTAACCTCTCGGCGGGGCTGGGGTTGTGGCTCAGTGGTAGAGTGCTCACCTAGCATGCACGAGGCACTGGGTTCGATCCTCAGCACCACATAAATGTAAAATAAAGATATTGTGTCCCTTAAAAAAAAAAACCTTAAAAAATAAATATTTAAAAAAGAAAACTTAACCTCTGCAACAGTGAGCTGGTATACAAAATGGTGAAATTAGTAGTACATATGAATAATAAAGGCAGCAGTAGAAATTCCCTTACATGGTTGCACATCTGTAAAAGTAATAATAATGGTGCTTGCCTCATAGGGCTGCTTCTTAAGGATTCGTATATCCAGAGTACTTAGGAAATAAGCAGCATAAAATAAACATTTATTTTTGTTCCTTTTATTATCAGAGAATTAAAAATGAGATTGACACAACAGCATTTCATATATTTTCACAGCAAGGGTAAGAGAACCAGGCAACAGGCAGAGGAACAGAAAGACTTTGACTCACCTTTATGAACTGTTGAGTGTGTGGTATGTGTGTGGGTTAGATCAAGAAAAAGTGCCATCAGCAAGGTAGACAGAATAATTTTGTTTTGTTTTTCTGAAAGTCCAAAGCAGAGTTCCTGGAGAGATCTGGCTTGAAACTTAGTCAATGCTGAACCAAATGACTTAAGGTTAGTGGTGCCAAATGCCTTTGATTGAGTTTGTATTAATATAAAGACTTATTTGTTCACTCCAAGAATAAAGTTTTCATTTAAAGTGAGCCTTTGAACTCCCACAGACCAAAGTAATCTCTGGGCTACAGTTACATCTAGCAGTCAATAGGATCATTATGTATGCCACCTCCCTCCACTGGCAAACTACATCGGCACCACGTAAGTTTACCATTCATCTGTCTTATAGGTGTTAATATTACTCACACACACACATACACCCCCCCCCACACACACACACACAGAGCTCACTTTTACAAATAATAAAATCAGAGATGTTTGCAATTCTTAACTGCAAAAATATGCATCCTTATTAACTCCAGGACATGGATTTTTAAACTCCGGACATTCCCATTTATTTCCAGTGACTCCTATATGGGAAGGCAGGAGTTTTCCTCTTAGGATACCATCTTTCTGCAATTTCAGTTCTTCCACATATTCAATTTTTTCCATATGACAACTAGTTGAGTAATTAATTAAAAGTTGAAAATGGTGCTATCAATTTCTAAAATACATAGTCAAAATAACTTTTCCCAACTTGGAAATTAGTTTCACCTTATACATATTGTTGTGGGCTTGGATATGAAGTTTCCCCTGAAAGCTCAAGTGTAAGACAATGTAGGAATGTTCAGAAGTGGAGAGATCAGACTATAAGAGCTGAGACCTAATGAGTGGATTCATCCATTTGGTGGGGCACGACTAGAGGAAGAAGGCCACTAGGAATTTGCCCTTGGGGCCTGTATTATCCCTAACTCTTTGCACTCAAGCTGTCTCAGTTTCTTAGCTGTCATGAACTGAGTATCTTTCCTCTACCACACACTTCCACCATGATGTTCTGTCTTACCTTGAATTGAGAGCTACGGAGTCGGCTGACTATTAACTATGAAACCTCTGAAACCAACCATGAGCCCAAATAAACTTTTCCTCCTTCAGGTTGTTCTTGTCTTTTGTTCATAGTGATGAAAAGCTGACTAAAACACCACGTATGAACTTTCATGATTGACAGTGATGCTCTGTATATACATCAGTTATCTATGTATGTGTATATGTATATATATATATAGCATTTTGTAAGCATTCTAAAAAGTGCTAAGTTATTTTGATAAAATGTGTTTTTATCACAACAAATGTTTAACAATGGATATTGTTAATAGCATAAATGGGGGCAAGGAACAGAGGAAAAAAATATTTTTTTCCTCCTGTATTCATTAAGTAAATTAATTATTAAGTTGTTGTTATTGTTGTTTTACTTTGTACAATTTTTTTAAAAGTTCTAGTTATTTCTTTTTTACTACAAATGGAAAGACAAGCCAGGAGAGGGAATAACCTCAAGCTCTGTGTCATATTTATTATCCTCGCTGGTGAAGTGACTAAGTGAGTGCAGAGCTGTGAAATTCCAGTAGAAAAAAAAAATTATGCTGTTTGAAAAGGAAGCGCTGACATACGGACTACAATTAGACAAAAATATGATTGCTGAAATTTTAAAACCATTTGTAAGAAGAAAATTAAACAGATAATCATGTCATCATCTACACAGTCCATAAGCAGTTTCCACTGATTCAAATAAAGTATATTTTTAAATATAGTATGTTTTTAAATATAACTCAACCAGCAGCCACAACAATCTAAGTGATCAACTATAGAAATAAAGGAATGATAACTGAACAGGAAATTAATGTATTTTACACTCTCAGTTCATTACATCATGATTATGATTTTACTATAAACTTACATATTCACTAATTCAGTTTCATTAGTGATTTTAGACAGTTTTATGTGTCGTTTGAGAGTCTCTAGGTCCCTAAATGGGTCTGAAGCACAGATATATTTAATAAAACCCTGAAATGGAGAGAAAATATATATTATCTTGAGATACTCTGAGGATTTGATATTGTTAAAACATTTGTACAATGTGGGCACAAATGCATGCCAATGACAATAAGGGCCTTTTTATGATTACATAAAAGGTACTGCAGTATATATTTAAAATCTAGAAGAGTTTAAATGTTTTTAGCATATAGAAATAAAACTTGCTTATGAGCCACATACACACACACACACATACACACACACACACACACATAATATAAAACCTGTTTGAAAATTACCCAGTGTATACATGCATCAAAAGATTTCATGCTCCATAAATATGAGTAAGTTTTATGAATCACTTAACAAATAAATTTAAAACACAAAACAAATTTATAGCAATTGAAGACTGAAATAATAGTTTTAGCAAGATGTTAAGAATTTAAAAGGCTTTGCAAGGAAATGGAAACAACTAATATGGATGGAATAACATAAACATGGCCAATGGAAACCCAGGTTGAGTGTTCAATATGAGCATTAAAAACAAATATTTCAGAGACTTCAGTTTCTAGCACATCATGTAATGAACTCGAAGTCATCACACTCATCCTCACACAAGGAAACAGGCAAACCTACTGAGAATCTGCTGCTCCAATCTGTCAAAGAACTGAGGTCAGAGAGCAAACTTCTACCCTCAAAATTGGAGAGACTGACAGAATCCCAACTTAGCTGAGCAGAAGTGTTTGTGGGAACCAATACTGGGGTAATGAGATCTAAATTGTACTTGAGATATTGCTCGAAGTTCACAGTGTGGATAAGAAAAGGAAAGTCCAATCTTAGAAGAAAAAAAAAAAGCCCACACTTTGGTAAATTTAACCTGCTGAAACCTTACTGTATTCTCGTCTCAAAGGGAAGATGTGAGAAAAATCCCCTCATGCTTCCTGTGGGGGTTGGGAAAAGTAGCTGTTTTGAACTATAGAGGCTCCTAGTCTGATGATGGGGATACCTCCTAATACACTCATCATAAGTGGAGGATTTCGTAAGTCAAAGTCCAAGTCCATTTAAAACACCTAACTTGTGGGAAATCATAGCTTAGTAACATAGTACACCATGGAGTATCAGTCTTTTCCCTAATTGCATGGTGGACAGGGAGCGGTGGCTCATACCACAGGTCTCCAGTCTGGGAGAAGATCCAAATTCAAAATTTCAAGTGTAGTTTCTACTGAATGCGCATAATTTCCACACTACCATGGAGTTGAAATGTCATGTCAAATCATCCTAAGTGATGAGCCATCTTGGCGATATACTATTCTTCTTCACAAGGCCTACCCTCAAGCAAAATAATCTTACCAGAGCTAACCAAATGGAGTTTTATGGGAGCCTATCTGACCCTGGGGAAAGGAAACACAAAACTCCAGCCCCCTCAGACATCTTGTTCCTCCAACACACTAAGCGAGTATAAACACTGAGTTCACAATCTAGCAGCAAAGGCCTACCAAAAAACAGACCTTGCTCCCAAACCATGAAAAGTTGCCTTTTCCCCAACCCCTGGTGGTTACATCGGGGATATACTATAGTTCTCCATATGAAAGCTAATAATTCAACAATGGACAAAATTTCTGAACAGAAAATTCACCAAAAAGATAAGCAAAAAATAAGCAAATGAAAAGACACCCTATATCATATGTCTTCAGATAACATTGGACTAAAACAAAGTGAGATGCCACTGCATACATATTGGGTAGTGAGACAGCATTAAACACATTCATCCCACATTTTATTGGGATGAAATCCCAACAACTAACAGTATTCATAGTGGGAAGAGTGGATAAGGATATAAGAAATCTCTTACACTGTACTTTCTGCTTAATTTTTCCATAAACATGAAACTACTCATAACAAATAAAGACTCTTTATATAAAGAGTAAATAAGTAAGGCCCAATGATAGAAGGAATTCAGAAAAAAAGACAATATTTTGCCTGAAAATCCCCCAAACATACACATAAATGTATATTGGTAGATGATTGATAAACTTGATTAACCTATGTTCCTTCTTAAAATATTTTTAATAAAAAAATAATGGTGAACTTCTTGCTTTTCCTTGTTTAATTTATATAACTTTTTCATGTAATTTTGTCTTTAAAATAAATGCATGTATTTGGATCTTCTAATGCATAATAATGAAAATGCAAATGATTCACTTATCTCTTATTTTTAAATTCTGTGGCTATGCTCAACAGTTGAATATTTTTATGCAGTTTTTCTCTATTGAAAACAAACCCTACTACTATAATTTCTGCCAGTAAAGTGTGTCTGGCTTATTCTTTTTAATACCTTAAGTAATAAAATTATTTATGGCTTGTGCTTTTCCCATTGGTTATAACTGACAATAAGAAATGTAGTAAAATATGATGTGGTTTAAAAAGGTGCTAATTAAGCTATAAATGATGACAACATCATGACTCTGAAGCTTGTGAGTCACTTGTAATTCAAGGGTTGGAGTATTTTTTTGGTAAGCCTTCCCTTGTGGAGTCATCCTAATGGAAGCAGGATCTCATCTGTCTGGAATTACTGAGGTGTGGTTCTGCCCAGAGGCAGAGGAATGGACTGATTGATCTCTGGGAGGTTCTTCTCAGCAGAGGGTCTCAGATGGTTAAAACTTGCAACTAAAATAAGCTGACTGCAATTGCTCTGCCCTTGATCCCTATTCTTCATCCATTATTAAGTGGTACCTTGACTCCTTTGCACTTTCCCAATTCCTTTCAAGTTGATGCCTGTCAAATTCCCTATCCCTATTCAGTCTCCCTTTAACAATAATTCAAGTGTTGATTGAACAGGATGGAAGAGGTGAAAGAGGGTACACAATCTGAACACTAAAGAACTGTACATTCCAGCCAGTGAATCTACTTCCTGAACATAATTCAAAAGGATAAAGACAGAAAGCTCTCAAGTTAAAGAAACAGGCATTCTAATTACCATTCTCCATGGAGATTCCACATATATACACTTACACATACACATATATAAGAATATATGTGTGTGCATTCACATGTACATATAATTAGAGAAAACTCATGTACACATGCTGGAACCTGGAATTGCATTGTTATTCACAAAATCTGGTGAAGGAGAGACATGGCCAGGGACTTGTTGAAGGAAACCATACAGCAATCAAAATGGTGGTGACTCATGAAGGCAGCACATAGGAAAGAGCAGATTTTTTTTCTAATAGAAAACGATGTTGAGAGTGGAGATGATGATAGATAGAATTCTTCCCACCCTATCTTTCTCCACTCACATCTTTTCAGGACTGAGAGTTAATCATCATGTTCATATTCTCACAATTGATTTTCATATCATGCTTTACAGTAATAACAGTATATTCTTGACTATTATCACAGTAATAGTTCTTATATGCTATTATGTACTATTTACATAGGGTGTGTGTGTGCATATATGTTTTTATAGAGTATGTAAATATATATACAATAAACATATATACCTATTTCTCCACACACAGTCTATAAGAACAATGGCTCTTATATGCTATAGTATTTATATGTTGTGTGTGTGTGTGTGTGTGTATATATATATATATATATATATATATATATATATATATATATATATCTCACATACACCACTCAATTCCTAAGGCAGTGTTTGACCAATGGTTCACCTTTATGCTTAATAGTCCACATAGTGAAGTTTACGTTTCCAGAATTCACACTCATTTAAGGGATGAAGACAGAGAAATGATTCGGCTCTGTGCGAAGGGCAGGGGACTTGCCATCTTTAACAGCTCCTGTCATCTCAGATGAGCCATGGCTGGCCAGCAGCACACATGGAACATGCAGAACAACCACTTGTGCTTTGGGATTTTCCAGCCTCACAGCTTCCCAGGTCATCTTGTCCTCAGAGGCAAAGCTATTTAAGTGGATGACAGAAGTAGTATTTCCTTCCCTCCTTCTCTTATTTCTTTCCTTTTACCTTCTTTCTAATTTCCTTCGTTCCTTTCTTCTCTCCTATCTTTAAAAGGAAAGCAAATCTTTACTTTCAATATCTGGTAACATAAAACAGATATAAGCATATTTTAAAAAGCAGAGCTCCCTGCATCTATTAGAAATCTCTGTTTTGGTCTGAACTAATATTCAGGAAAAAGAGAAGCCTTCGCTTGCCCGTAGTTACACGATGCCATGAGGAAGATGCAAAAATGCCTGTGATTCCAGGAGCAACCTGAAAATCAGTCATTTGAATAAATGTTCTATTCTTTCAATGATTTCCTGTCACCAATTTTTCAGCACTCACCTATATATCTGCATGACATGAGAAAGTGGAGTGCTATGAAATAATCAGAAAACCATGATTTTGTGAATGTTACCCCAGCATAATCTCTTGATGGCATTTACACGTGCTGTTGCTATTTACCCACTACGTCCAAGATCTTGCCTCTGTTCCTGTTATAACCAACACCTGTTGGCCCACCTGCAGTTGTCTTTCTCCCTGCATTCCACTAATTCATCAAGTCCATAGCTCTCCAAACAAACTGTGTTTCCATTCAGATGTATTTTCCTTTTATTCCTTCACGTGTTTTTTTTCATGTGGTTTCTAGTTTCTATTTTCTACAGAATAACAGCTGAAACTTATTGAAATGTTTCTTCATATGACATCAAGTTAATCCAGAATTTGTGGTTTACTTTACAAAATGAATTTCAGTGTCCTTAAACTTAAATCTTATTCTACTTATTTTTTTTGCACTGTCCCCAAAACACATGGAGTATGATGTGGAACACTTGATAAATATTGGTAACTAAGACTATATTAAGAAGTATAAGAAGCAGCACACCAATTTCATCTTCTACTCTATCATCTCCAATTTAGATCATAATTGTAGCAAAAATCAGATAACGGGAATTCAACTTTGCTTTGAAAGTAGAATGTTACTTTTATAAATATGCAGAAGACCCTTGTCTAAAACAAGATAAAGCAGAGTTAAAACAATTTTTATAACTACTAGTTACCTGCTATCTATGAAATATTTGAGATATGTGATCACCTCCTAGAACTTAATACTAATGCGATGTAGAAAATATAATCCATAGAAAATGCAGGTTGTGAATTGCAAAACAGAAGTTGTGAACCCATCAAAGACCAACTAGATTTAACACTTCTTCTTGAGTTTTTTTCAAATTTATGCTTCCCATTGATTTTTACCATTATGCCTTTAAATATGAAAAGACTCTTCCAACATAGAAAACTTTTTAAAAATCTGCACTGAGTTCTTATATTTGTCTGTTCAAACTGACACAACAAAATGGTGATTAAACAACAGAAATTGATTTCTTATAGTTCAGGGGGCTGGCAAGTCCAAGGTCAAGGTGTTAGTGGAAGTGACTCCTCAGCAAGGGAGCATTTCCTGATTTTTTTAAGTGCCTACCTGCTGGCTTTGTCCTCACAAGGTGGAGGGAGAGAAGAGAAGGTAAGCTCTCTGGTGTCTTTTCCTATTAGGTCACTGAACCCATCATGCAGTCCCCATTTGCCTGACCTCATCTAAACCTAATTATTTCCCCAAAGCCCCCTTTCCAAATACCATAATGCTAGGGATGGGGCTTCAACATACACATTTTTGGGGTCCAATTTAATTCTGATGTTAAACCCAATAATATGACCCAGCCCTCACTCTAAAAATCTCTAGTCAAAGTTTACAACGCCTACTGAGGATGCCTGTGATCATTCTGAGTTCCCTGCACATACGCCTCCTTTGGTATTCATAACAACCGTTTGAGGCCATTACTATAATCATTTTAATTTTTCAAATAAGAAATTTGAGAGAGAATTAGCAGGTTTCCTTGGGTTAGAGCACTGGAAGTGCCAGAATCAAGTTTCAAACTCAACCAAAACTGTCCTTCAAACATAAAGAAAAACCTAAGCTAGAAGGCCCCCATCTGGAAGGGTCTGCATATCTTGCCCAACCTTTACTGCCTCTGTGTTAAGACCATGATTTATAGTTGGTCACTCTAAGCACAGTCTGTCTTTAAAATTCAGTGTACTTTGTGCAATCTTTTTTTTTTTTTTTAATAACCCCTGTACTTTCATTTCTGGCATTTGTAAGACATTTAAATTTTTTGTAATTTTTTTCTTTCCTCCATTTTCTCTTCTCATGCCCTCTGTATATCTTTCCTTTCTATTCTTGTGTACTGCCAACCTAAAATGAGTGAGTCTCCTAGAATGACTTTTCTTTTTCTGTATTTTCTTTGTTAGAGTTTATTGATTTGTTTATTTAAAATTCAGATTACTGGCTTTTTTTTTAACCTGACCTGTGTAGGTTTTAACCTACTCACAGTTACCTCAAAGTCAGAGAGGGACTTGTCATTGCATCTGGGTTGACATTTACATGACTATGGATGGAAACTTAATTCTTAGGCCTTTTGACATTGGACTTGCCACTGTTTTATTGGGCCTTAATTTCTTATATGTAAAATCAAGAAAATATTATCTGCCCAGACAACTTTATCCAATTTGGGGGAATGTCAAATACAACAATACATTAAGGGAGAATTCTTTTTACATATTAAACTCTCATATAAATAAAAATGATAATTTAGTTGTGCCTTAAATAAAATTCAGTATCTAAGTGCTATGATTTATCTCCCACCATGTTTTTCTCTTCATAAAAATGCAATCTCCCACTTAAAATATTATTTTTATTTATTCACATACATTAATTCAATCATTTAACCAACAAACCTGTATCTATCTACTCAACCTGCCTGCAGCACGTTCTTTTAAGAATGCCATAAAGTACAAGATATGTAGGATGTAGAAAATATCCTATCTTGGTCCTTTAAAGAACTGACATTCTAGTGAGAGTGGGAGACAGACAAACGAAACTCTGCTATTAAAAATGGCAAGAACCTGGCCTGGTGGCATGCACCTGTAATCCCAGCAGTTTAGGAGGCTGACACAGAGGATCACAAATTCAAAGCCAGCCTCAGCAAAAGCAAGGTGCTAAGCAACTCAGTGAGATCCTGTCTCTAAATAAAATATAAAATAGACCTAGAGGTATAGCTCAGTGGTCTAGTACCACTTAGTTCAATCCCCAGCACCAAATAAATAAATAAATAAATAAATATTAAATTTAAAAAAAAAGGTGGGAAGGCTGCTCAGTGATTAAACACCCCTAGATTCAATCTATGGTCTCAAAAATAAATAAACAAATAAGCAAACAAGTAAGTAAATAAATAAATAAAGTTCAAGGTTTTGTGTTTAAGGACACCTACAACTTTTCTTTGCACATCTACCTCCTTCCCCAAGACTGATTTTTGGTTTAAAAGAAATTGAGGCAGTTTATCCTAAAGAAGTCAGCAATCTCACATTAGAAGAAGTCCTCCTTTGTAACATCCAGTTACTCATTTATTTGGGGTGATTTTAAACTTGTGGGTAGAAGGTTAGGTCAAGGGTAACAAGAGTTTGTGAATTGAACCCATGTGGGTGGCATAGCAAGATACCAAGTAGGTGAAGATAAATTACTGAGAAAACGGTTTTCAAAATCCCAGGAGCGATGACAGTTCAAGAACACATTCAGCAGAAGCATGTGGGCAAGTCCAAATCTTTCAGTCCTACCTTGAGGCAATTACATAGAGAAGACCCAATGTTATCTGAGGCATTTTAGTATTATTTCTTCTGTTTCTAACTTGTAAATATGAAGATCATTTGTTTCTCTAGGGAATCAACATAACTACAGAAGAGTGTCAGCTAAGCAGTTTCCTTTCTTAATTTTTTTTTTAAAGTAATGCACTATTTTGGAAAAGATCAGTCTTTTGACAAAATCTAACACATTTTTTGTCTGTCACTTAAAAGAGTTTAATTGCTAAATAAATACTCTCATCAACTTACTATGAGAACTAGGCTTCTGCACTGAGATATTTTTAGAAATAATGCTGCTTCACACTTTGGGAAATAAACAACTTTTGGAAATGTTTTAATGTTTTAGCACAGACTCTTTCAGTTTTGTTTTTGTTTTCTTCTTTTTGTTTGTTTGTTTTGGTTTTAACTGTATTCTTTTAATGAAAATTTCATTAAGGTGTGATTAGTTCCTACCTGGTTTTAGATTTCAGTGCTTTGCTAACTTGGATCTTCATACTGCATCATATATGTTTGTCATTTGAAAGAAACTAGCCCAAAACAGGTTTTAGGAGCCTTGTCAAAACCCTGGGCCCAGTTCAATGAAATAGTCAATACAGTTCTCAGAACAGTGCGGGTCCCTCAATAAATGTTCACTGTATGGAATAAAAATGCAGTTGATTTTGGGGATAGATAAGCAAATAGGTATGCCATGATGTGATTTGGCACATGCATTTTGGTGAGAAATGTTAAATCCAAAAGAGACGAAGTGAGAGAATCATTCAAGTCAATAGAGAGAAATTTTATATTTCATCTCCTAGTCTGTAGATTTTAATTTTTCCAGAATTTTTCATACAATTTTCACATTATTTTCTGTCCTTAGAACAAATCTATTCCTGTGTCTGTTTAAAGTATGAAAAAATATAGGAGAAAACAATGTTTTGTAAAACTCTTTAGAGAATGAGCAGGAAGTACAAAAAAAAAAAAAGGCCCTTTTCAGGCAAGGCTTAAACAAATGGGTTTAAAAAATTCAGAACCTGAAGCACCACCTCAAACATGCTCATTTTGCATTCATGGTGCAATCTGTGGTAACCACTTATATTGACATTATTAAATTGATCCATGTATACAATGAGCAGCATGCCCTGTACCATAGGTATCAGTCATTAGCCTTGCAGAATGAACATTCCTGGGATCCATTGACCTCTCTGCTCTTGGCTTCCTGGCTTTTGATCTCACCTTCATCCACTCTGCAGACTTGTCAGTCTCCTTTTCTCTGCCTCTCATTTAAATGTAAACTTATCTTTAACATCTGCTCTAGAATTCTCCATTCTTTCTCTGCACATTTTTCATTGGTGATTTATCCAGTATCATGGGCTCAATATACCATGACTACTCCCAACATCTACAGATCTAGCTGAGGTCTGATGGATTAAATGCTTCTCCTGAAAGTCTCCTTGCTCCTACACCTTCTCTGTCTCATGGCTTTTATTCTCCAGGAATAGCTCATCCATTCAGTGACCCAACCCAGAAATCTATGCATTATATTTGACTGTTTCCTCTCCCACATGGTTCGTATTCACGCACCCTGTGATGTCTGTGTTACTGTCAAAATATTTCCTGAGTCAATCTGTTTGCCCTCTCCTCCTGCTGCTTATTTTAGACAAAGGTGATTACCCTCCATTTCTTCTCCTCTCTCCCTCCCTCCCTCCTTTCCTTCCTTCTGTCCTGCCTTCCTTTTCTTTCTTTGATCTAGAGTGGTAGGATGTACCTGTGTTGTCCAGGTTGACCTTAAATGCCTGGGCTCACACCATCCTCTATCTCATCATTCCAAGTAGGTGGGATTACGGTCATGCCACTTTACCCTGCTAAAATATTTTTCCTTTTCAGGATTACTGCAAAATCATTTTAAAATAATCTTTCTTAAACCATTATGGTAGGCAGAATAAAAGCTCCCCTTTGTTCAGCTACCCCATATCTATGTGTGAATCCTCAGAACCCGAGAATGTATGGTAACATATATGTGTGTTAACTTTTTATGGTAACCTCTACTTTGTAGTTAGTTGGTATAAAGTTAGGGACCTTGAGTTGAGAAGAGTATCCAGGTGGGCCCAATCAAATAAGTAAGTCTTTGAAATCTTTGGTATTGTTTTATCAATAAGTAAAAGTCAGAATTAGGGAAAGGCTTGGGAGACCTTGGGACCTGCCTCTTAATAGGATTAGACACCTTCACTTTGTAACCACGCCTTTCAATCTCCACGGGCTCTTCAGAGCTATTCCTTCCTACCGACCCCTTCCTCTTGGTTTTACCATAACGTCTGCTTCTCAGTGATTTGTATCATCTCCTTTCAACTCTTTTTTGTGCATGTGGATTTATGCCTTTTGTTGTGGATGTATCTTTTTAGGAGGTTTAGGGAGGGAATTTAGCTAAATAAATAAGTTCAATCTGACATTTGAAAAGAAAAAAAAAACCCACCATCCTCAGTATTCTTTCCAGGCTCTTATAGAAAATCATTTCTACTCATTTGCTCCTTTCTGAACTGGCGGGTCTGAATGAGATCCTCTTAATTTAAGGTTTGGTGTAATCATGGAAATTTTTATAGAATCAAGGCATCTTTGAGATCTAATGACTTTATCATATATCAAAGATTTATATAAAATGCAATACCAAAAATAAAACCTTGAGGGAACAAATAAAAGGCACCCCAAATCTCTGTGCCCCCAGAGAAGCTGAAAACCTGAGAGACATTTAACAGAACACAGATTTTTAATTTAAATAAGGGAAACTCCCCCTACTTTCTGCTGTGTAAAAAGCACAGAGGTTTTCAGTTTTGAACAGGAAATTTAAGGTCAGATGTCAAAACCCAATATCTGATTACAGTCGAGTGTCGCCCTTTCTTTAGCTCCATATTTTGCACTCGGTATATATATATAACTTTAATCTTCCCTCACTTTTTGGAGAGAAGCCAGACTTAAAATGCATGTTTTCAAAGCACTTGAATAGAATCTTGTCTAAAATGCAAAATGTGGTTTCTTTTTTAACATCGTGGTATCTTTTAATATTTTTCCCTCTGTGCTCATGGTTCTGTTGGCTTCCTGGGGAGGGATAGTGGAAACCAAGTTCAAAAACAAAGGGGGTAGGGACAGAGATATAAAAGGCACCAATAATGATCATTTTTCTTAAATATAAACCAAATCTTTATAAATTCTTTCCAGAGACTGAGTCTTGGTCCTCTCTAATTTTTTAAGACCATCAGCTCAAATTTTACTCATATAAGACATTTGTCTTTATTTTGGCCCCAATCATGGATGTTATGAAGTCACCATCAATTTGTTTCAAAAATTCTTTTTAGAAAAGATACCAGATTTTAAAAAAGAAATATATTTAATAGAATCATTCAATCATAAATAGTAAATATTAAGTAAAACACATTTTACAGTGAAATCCATCTGAGTTCATTTTGCCACTTGAGCCAATTGCCCTTGGAGTAAATGAAGATATAGTCATTGTGACAAGAATTTTGACACCTTCCAAGGAAATATTCTCATGACAAGCCTAAATACTTGCATGTAAGGGATAGCCAACAACTTGACACACACACACACATATATATATATATATATATATATATATATATATATATATATATATGAAATAAAGAGGGGGCACATGGAAGGAGCAGTGTAAAAATTTTTGATTGTATTTTATATGATAAAAGGAAAGTATGATCAATTTCATTCTTTTGAAAGTACCCAAAATGCTGAACAATAACATGTTAAGTTGGAATATTATCAGAACTCCACGGAGAATATTTTCTTATCTCAGTTTGAGAATAAAAGAAGAGCAAATAAACAAATAGCACAATCAATCGAAAGTTATTGGTGAGCATTCACAGATGATATTTGGTGGACTATGAGAGAGGTCAACAAAGCCTAGCTTTCCATGTTATTGTGTAGAATTCAATGTACCATTTTTGCATAACTAAAAAAGTAATAGTCAGGCATGATTGGTTTAATAAGGAGATAAAGAGAAAATGTTCTGCCACATTCCTAGCTTGGGTGAAGCACCTTGGTCTAGACATACTATAATTCACAGGCACAGCTACTGCATCACCATTCAATTTAAAGCAACTACTGAATGGATTTAAAATTAAACTTTGTCTCTGCTCTCAAGGTAAGATGTTATTCAAACTAGTAATGTGAGGCTCAAAACACCTTGCAAGTGGTCTTGAACAGGTTTTTATTAATCAAGGTTCTCCAGAGGGAGAGAACCAATACGCTATGTGTATATCCTCTCTACTTACAGAGATGAGAGGGGAGAGGATTTATTATGGGAATTGACTCACGTGATAATGGAGACTGAGAAATCTCATGAAAGGTCATATGTAAGCAGAGATGTCTTCAGTCCTCAGAACCAGGGAAGCCAACGGCGAGCTCTCACTCTGAGGCCAAAGGCTTGAAAATTCAGGTAAGTTCTTATATAAGTTCTGGAGACCAAATACCAGAGAACCTGGAGTTCTGATGTCCAAGGACAGGTGGTAAAGAGAGTCCCAGCTTCAAAAAAGAGAAGAGAACGCACTGTTTCTCTGCCCTCTGTCAGGCTCCCCAGCCCAGTGTTTGCCCACATAGATGGGGATCCTACCCCTTCACATGCACATCTCCCCTGAAAATTCCTCACAGAAACTCTGAGATATAGTGCTTTGTCTATCCTCTAGTGTGTCTTATACAAGTCAACACCTAAAATTAACTGTCATAGAGTCTGCCCCTGTCACTGCCATAATTGTACCCAATTTTATGTGACCATACTTTCTTGATGTGTCTATTCAACAAGCTCTCATTTTTTCTATATATTCATGCAATGGAGATTAAATATAACTTTCATTGGATTAATACATTTATCAAAAAATGCTATCGCCATTTACTGGTTAACATCTTTCTTTCCAGGTATACATGCATTTATAGGAACAGGTGGTAGGTACAACTTAATTCTGTATTTATCAAATGTTACAGGTATCAGGTTATTTAAATGTAAAATTTGTATTTTATGGATGGTCTGGGTTTTCTATTTCATTCTTTATTTCCACTGAAATCCTTAAAGGATCTGTAAAATAGGTGGAAACTGGCCTTTTGGCCTAGATGTTGAGTTGTACTCAAGTACCACAATGTCCCCTCCCTGTCATAGGAAGTTCTCAAGAAGCTGGTTGAAAAGGGGATAGATACTTGGCTTACTTAGGAGGCTACTGCAAGCACCCAGTCTACATGGGCATCCTGGGCTTTAAAACCACACTAATCTGCCTATCAGATGGCCTCCAACAGTAAGAGATTGGTCCCTTTCTGCCATCCTAGACTGTTCACAGCAAATGTCTTAAATCCTGTTGCTTCATTTCAGCTTCATTTAGCTCTAGACATTTTTTTTTTTTTTAGCACCAGAGCATGTCCTTGGCATATGCTGCTTAGGTTACTCCCCTACTTGATCAGCACCTAGTTTGAGTCACCATCCAGCTGACCAGTCTTTAGTACCAGCATGTTCAGGAAGATTGGCTCCTAGGCTCACCTTATATACTTATGCTGGACAGAGTGGTCTCCCTTCCAGGTTATTAATGGTGAAACTCAGAGATGGTACTTCTAAATGCCACATAATAATGTGAGCACCATTTGGAATTTTTACAGTAGTCTGGTGGTCCTAGGTTTTGCTTGAGTTTGACTCCTTGGGTTCCATTGTCCAGTGGGTTGATTGATGTCTTACTCTGTGATAATGTGGAGACCTGACCATGCTTTGACTGCCTATCAATAAAATATGAATGAGAGCAATGATATGACTAACACTGCTTCAGTGTGGTCATTTATCTAACCCAAACATATAAAGCAGGGCTACATTTGAACCTGACTCACAGGTTTATGAGTGGGTACCATTTTATTTGAAATTATCAAGCAAAAGGTTAAGCCCAATATTCTCCTAGAGAAATGATTTATTTGAAGAATATGTAGATGGGAAGGAATCAATGAAAATACAGGTAAAATTAAAAAAATCTTTCAACATTTAGACCAGTCATAGAGAAATTTACTTTTAAAGAGACAGTTAAAAAATGAAGATAAGAAAAATAGGAAGACATTTCAGTGCCGTGCAGTATAGAGGGTGAATTTGTTTTTGGACAGGTTTAGAGAGCTCTCTAACCTTCTGTCTTCTAAATTTCCAATTAAAATATGAGCACAGGGAATAGGGGAATGTGTTTGTTTACACTTGGCAAAAACTGATTTCCTGTTTCTAAGAAAAAAGGCTTTTCAAAGACTTTTTGGACTTCAAATAGCTCTTGCAAAACAATATTTTGATGAGCTAAGTGTAAATGAATCAGAAACATATGGATCATATTTCCATTGAGATACACATGGGTTTCAACATACGCTGAAGAGAATGCCTTGTAACTCAGAACTGATAAAAGCCAAATTGGAGTAAATTTTTCCATACTTGTATTGAGACACCTCATGTCCCAACTAAAACACTCAAGGTTTGTCCTCTCTTTTGGGGAAATCTATGAAATAGTTGATACTTTTCCTTATTGGGGAAAAAATTCAAATTTTAACAAGTCGGTTTTGAAGCAATGTTATCATCTGCATTCACCTATCAGAAGGTGTGTCTCCACCCTCAGGGCCACCAACACAAATACATTCTCATTTCATTCTACTTCTCTGACTTCAGGACAAATAGGTAAGGATGAGAAAATAGAAATGAAATTTTGTGATTTCTAAAACTTGCATGGCCTGCTATATCTGTCTTTGAAACCCATAAAGGTGGCCTCAAAATAGTTTTAAAACTGTTTTCGTTAAAGTGAACAATCTCATAATTATGCTGTCTTCTGTCCTGAGTAATATTATTTAAAATTGCTCTGGAACTATATTGATAGAAAGTATAATGATACTAAATAATTTTTGGCACTAGAAATTCTTATCCAGGGAAGTGATGATTACATGGTTAATTCTATTTATACAGACCAGTCCTTGAGACTCTCTGAAGTTTGTGAAGCAATAACATGAGAGATATCTCTCTTAGTCACTCACCAAGAAACTTGCAACAGATGTTGTTATGAGCTTAATTGTTTCAGAATTTGAACATGGATGTTCTAAACCCAGTGCTTCAGAGGGTGATTGAATTTGGAGAGAGGGCCTTTAAAGAGATAATTAACTTAAAATAAGGTAATTAGGGTGGCTCTAACCCAAGATGACTAGTGGTCTTGTATAAAGAAGAGATTAAGACAGATAAACACAGACGTTCAACCCATAGGAAGACATGGGAAGAAGATGCACATTCTTAGATCACAGAAAAACCAGCCCTTGAATAACATAATATAAACTTTTAGTCTCCAGAATTGAGAGAAAATAAATTTCCCTTGTTCAAGCCACCCAGTCTGTGGCCCTTTGTTATGGCAGCTCTAGCACACTAATACAGTTGGGGAAACATTTGTTCCCACCTTTTATAAGGAATTGTGGTAAGTAATCACAGTCCAAAGTCCAGTGTTACCCTCTCATAAGTCTGGAAGATACCTTCTTAGACTCCAAGCTCTTGGCCATGGTGCAAGTCATCTGGCTTTCTTGTCTGGGCCTCACTGAGGAGCTGCCTGCAAAAGGAAGCGCTCCTGAGCCAAAGCCCAGGCTTGGTCAGTGTGTAACCCGATCTCAGCATCCCTTGCACAAATCCCAAATCATATTCCTTTCCCTGAACAGATTCTGCTTGTTGCTCATTTGTCTTGGACTCAGTTAATATTAGATTTTCAGCTTCTCTTTTCAGCCAAATTTAGGGTTATTTCCTCAGCTGTGTCCTGACACCTGTATTCTCTTCTCAAGTCATGCAAGCAATGGACTCATATTAAGTCCTGTTTGCCTCTGGTTATACTAGCTGAGAACACTCAGGGCAGTCGTGCTGGGTGAGGGCTTAACTGCCACACTGTGTTACAACTTCTTCTTCCCCTTTCTTTGAGAGCTGGGTCTTGTCTGCCCATCCAGCACTGCTGTTCTCTTCAGCTCACCTGGATTTCCCTGCCAACCCATTGCTTGGGCTGTGCCTGCCGATGACAACCTAGACCATGGCTCTGGTGCCTCTTCCCCTTTTGACTGCCTTGTACTCCTTCCCAAATAACCATGTGCCAAGTTTTTTCATCTGAAAACAGACATAATAATAGTAACCATTCCACAGAGTTATTGGGGAACTTGAACCTTAAGAACAGGGCTTGACATTCTATAATGGCCTAATAACTGTTCAATAAATGGTTAAGAATGTGAATATGAATTTGATCATCACCGTAACTCGGTGAGGAGGCAATTGTCTGTATCTTTTAAAGATGAAAAGACCAAGCTGAACCTGGCTGGGTTCAAACCCAAGTTTCTCGTACTCTTTCCACCTTAGAAGAGAATGCCAAGGGAAATAAGCCAAATGTAATGACTCACTGTTATCTAAATAGAACGTGGCTTCATCAGAAGTCACTGGGGAGAACAATGTATTTTGGAGAGAGGATTAATATGATTATAAATACAACAACGGAAAAGCTTTTAGACCTTTCTTAAGAGAGTTGGACCACATCCCCTAAAGTTAGAAATAAACTCATTACATGCTCCAGAGGTTCAAATCTGATGTTCTGGCCAAAGGATCCGAAAGGAGACATAACCATATGCACATTATGAAGTGAATCAGTTGGCTAGGAACCTGAGGTTGTGCTGAAGACTCTGCGTCTTTGGGAGTTGGGTGATCTCATGACCACAGTGTTCTGGAAAGGTGCTTAGTACACTGCAGTTCATCTGTGGGAGCTCTGAAACTGAGAAACATGAGGGTAAATTAAATCATTCAGCTCTCCAAGCAAACCAGTGGATTTTGGTCCATGCTTCTTGCTCCCCTCTGATTGTACTTGGCTGACCAAGTGGAAGTGGAGGTGGAAGAAATGAGCCACAAACACTTTAGGCAGGAGCTGTTGCCTCATGCCTTGTGGGGTTTCTTGTGATTGGAACTGCACCTTCACACAATTTCTTGTATTGTTATCCATCGTTTGTTTCCTGAAGCACTAATACAAAAACTCATTTGGGAATTCCATCAAAGACATTTACAATTATGCCAGGATGAGGCCAGGAGATCAAGGGACTATTTTCTTCAGAGTCAAATGGAAGTGACTTTCAACATATCCCTTCTGTATTTTTATCTTCTCTTCTAACTGACTTTAATTATTGTCTAAATTGATGAGTAGCACATTTGATAGCAATTTCCACACACTTCCCTAAGAAGGGTGTTTCTGCAAGCAATAAAAGTATTCAATTGTACAAGGTTATCAGCATTACATTATTAAATAAGATGTGAAAATAGCAATTACTCTCAAATAAGCACCTGTGAGTCTGTGTGTGGAAGGGGAAGGATTCTATGATAAGCAATGTTTCTCTTACAATAAAAGAAAAAATATAATCTAGTGTATGTTTATTCAAAGGCATTGACTACATGGACATCAGGATTTTCATATGAAGGTTGTGGTACCTTATATTAACTATTAAAGATTTGGCACATTTTTACGACAGTCCTCAACTATAGTAGCCTGCATGTCCAACCTGATGGCATATTTTCCTATTAGTCATATAATTTTTTTCCATAATCTATACCTTTATCTGCAAGTGTCTTATGTGTTTTAGCATTTGTTATCTCATTCACCTCATAAGAATGTTGTATGTGTGACAACAAGGATAGGGACCTTAGGTCTGTATTCATCATGCTGTTCTCAATCTACAGACTACTACCTGCCATGAAGGAGACAGGTTGTAAAATAATAAATAAATGGTTGAACAATAAAGTCACTGTGAAAAACAAGATAAGCTCAAGTATACAATGAAGTTTGGGGCTAGTGAGAGTCTTCATTGACTGACAATTGGTATCTGAACAGAGAGGAGTCAATTATGCTTTTTAATGTTACCATTGCACAAGTCACTGAATATAGAAGAATTTTAGGTAGGGAACTTTACTCAAAAAAAAGGTTTCAAAGACAAAGCGATCTCTCTTAGTACTTGAAAATTATTCATGTTAGCAGTTTCTGTTTTAAAAACATCTTTGTACTAACACATGAAGTTATTTTCTAGAATGGGAAGTGAATGTTATGGTTTGAATTGTGTCCCCACCAAAAAAGATATGCTGGAGTTAAGTACCTTCCACCTCATTTGGAGATACTGTTTTACAAAGATAGTGACATTTAAGTGAGATTACAGGGATAGGCTTTAATTCAATGTGATTTATGTCCTTATAAAGAGGAAAAATTAAAATGCAAAGATAAATACACAAGAAAATGCTATGGGAAGATTAGATTTATTTTGCTACCACAAGCTAAGAGAAAAATCAGGAACAGATCCTTCCCTAGCACCTTGGGAGGAAGCATGTCCCCATTACCACCTTAGTCTTGGATTTCTCCACTCAAAACTATGAAACAATAAAATTCTGTTGTTTATAGTACTCATTTTGTGGGACTTTGTTATTGAGGCCCTAACAAATCAATACAATAAGCTAATGTATTTTTCAAATTTTTATTATCACACAATTTCATTACCAACAAAATACCTGACATAGTCGACTTCTAAGGACAAAGGTTAACTTTGGCTCACAGGTTTTGAAGTTCCAGTCTAAGACTGGAAGGCCCTTTGCTCTGGTGACATATAATGTCAGGAGCACGGGGTAGTGGAAAGTACTCACACCATGAGCCAGGAACAGAAGTGAAAGAGGACAATTGCACAGTTCCTTCTGATGGCATGCCCTCAATGACCTCATGACTTCCCAGAAGGCCCTAGCTCCTATATGTCCCAATAGCACCATACTGGAGACCCAGCCTGAAACACATGGATGTCTGGAGGACACTGCTGGGGTTCCAACCACAGCAGCTGGGTGTGAGTTAATGCAACTAATGCAATTATGTCTAAAAGGATTTTCCAGCCATAATGATTATTAACTTTTCAATCTGAAAAGAATAAATTGCTGAAACTTTTTAAAATTCTTTCAGGGTAAAATATATCATTTCACTAAATTATAATTAATATTTGATAGAATCAATAAATGTAGTTTTGAAAGAGTCAGTGCATTTAGATAATATTAAAAATTCACTGAATTTTTTCAACAGTTAAGATTCCATTCTGATAATTTTAAAAACTACAAATATGATAAAGAAATAGGAATGAGAGAATTGGGGATATTTATAAGATATGATAAAAGCTACAAGGTTTTAATTTTGCAAGATGAACAAGTTCTGGAGATACAATACTGCATGGTGACCGAAGTTGAAAATACTACTGTATACTTGAAATTTTACTAAAAGGGTAGATCTTAAGTGTTTTTATTACACATACACATAAAGAAGATGATGATGTGATGTGCTAGACGTATTAATTGCTTTGATTATGATGATTATTTCACAACGCACACATATATTAAAATATGAATTTTTAAGTTGTATACCTTAAATATATGCATACAAAAAAATGGCAATTCTTATGTATCTGACCAAAAACTGATTTACAAAAAATAAATTTAGACACAGAGAGAAAGATATCAGAGACACAGAGAAAATGCCACACAGAGACACCAGGCGATAGTGGTTATCTATAAGAAAAGGAGAGAGACCTCAGAAGACAAACCTGCCAACACCTTGACCTTGAACTGCCAGCCTCCAGAAAGATGAGAAAATAAGTTTTTATTGCTTATACCAAATAAATAAATAAATAAATGTAAACCACCAAAGGAATAAAGTTAACAAGATTATACCTGATTTTACAGAAAATGATGTGTGGGGGGTACATATTATTTTTTTTAAAAAAGGCATAAAAGAAGACAGGTTTTTAAATATTTTCGTTTTTAGTGGATGAAAAAAATGAATACTTTTCCACTTATTCGATTCGAATAAGCTTTGGGATCTTCAGAGAATGACAAAATAATATAAATAAAATATGAAAATATAGTTTGGGTAGCCAGAAATGTTGTGTCAAAGAATATAAATACACTTTTGTTCTCAAATATTATGAGACACCCACATGCACACACATTTATAAATTTTTTAAAGAATTGTGCATTCCTAACTTTGTTTCCCCATATGTAACAGGTACACAGAAGAAAATATATGAATATAAATAAAAAATTAAGTAAGACAAAATTATGCCTTTAATAATCTCAAATTCTACAAGCTATCAATAATCTGTCTTAATATATTCTTGTATATCTGTTTTAAATATTTCCCTAAGTGTATGTACATATACATATCCTTTGTGAATGGGATTATACCACATACCTTTGCTTGAAATCTGTTTTTAAACTAAATATATAAAAGATAAATGTACATATCATAATTTTCATGCTTTCATGGTGCTCTTCCATGGGATTGTGCCATTATTTACTGTCTACTCCCTCATTCGGATTATTTATGTTAGTTCTTTTCTCGTCATCCTAAACATGAGTCAAAAAACAACTATATACAGATTTATCTGTATTATGCAAAGTATTTCCTAAAGATGGATTTGGGGGAATCAGATAAAAGGATCATTAGACTAAAACAGAAATTTCAGAATGCCCCAAAATACACTCACAAATACAAAAGATTCATCTATATGCATATTCACTTTTGTAATAGCACAATGTTAATGTGCAAGCCATTCAGTAATAATGGATTGCTTTTCTAAATAATACTACATTGCTCATTGCTATTTTATATGTGGTAGGAAACAATCCTATGAGATATTCATAATGCGAAGAATTCGTTATGCTGCAGAATCATTTGTATCAGCTGTGAAAAATTTTACTTGGGGAAACAGCAAATGCCCTATTATTGCTTGTGTTTGCAACAATGCTGCAATGAATATTTACTTTCGTGGTTCTTCTGTGTGTCCTGGCAGGTCTGGGGACCTTGAACATCCTCTTCCCATTCTCCCTCAGGCCACAGACTTTTCCAGACTCCTCTTATCCTCTAAGATGTAGACTGATCCTAACAGCTTGATGAAGCCCTTCTAAGTACTGCATCCTCAGATGAGCTCCTTCTGCTGTGCAGAAGACAGACTCCATGCTGCCCTTTTAGTGTGCTTGGCTTGACTCCTCAGTCAGCCCTAAGTCCACACCAGCACTTGCACACTACAGCAGGCAGGAGTACAGTGGAGAAGATGGGCAGGGAACAGCTAAGTGAGTTAGAAACCTCGGGGTCCCAGGATTAATTAGCATGAATTTTATTAAAATATTTAGTGACATCATGAGGTGGCAACTTCTACCTTATTCAGGGAACTTTTTCTCATTCAGGGAGAGAAAGAGAGAGAGACAGAGGAAGAGAGAGAGAATATTATCACACAAAATATAGTGTTTTAGTCAGTTTTTCGCTGCGGTGACTGAAAAACCTGACAAGAACAATTTTAGAGGAGAAAATGTTTATTCAGGGACTCATGATTTCCGAGGTCTCAGTCTGTAAGCATCCAGCTCCATTCCTTGAGGCTCTAGGTGAGGCAGGACATCATAGCAGAAGAGTGTGGCAGAGAGAAGCAGCTCACATGATAGTCAGACAGCAGAGAGAGACTCCACTGGCCAGATACAATATATACACCGGGAAGGAAGCCCCCAATGACCCACCTCTTCCAGCCATACCCTACCAGCCTGCAGTTACCACTCTGTCAATTCCTATCAGGGGATTAATTCACTGACTGGCTTAGGCTCTCATAACCCAATCATTTGTCCTCTAAACTTTCTTGTAGTGATTCACACATTAGCTTTTGCTGTACACCTTACATCCAAACCATAACACCATTAACAATAATAAATAGCTTGATTTCCTGCTTTGGGTATCATATATTTAAAGGTTTTAAGCAATGTAGGATGGTCATTGTGATTGAAAAAATATGTAGGTTTTAGAAAAATATAACAACAGATTTAATTGAAAAAATTAAAATGGAAGAAGAATGGAAAGACATTTCTTACTTTCCTGGTCTGTCCCTTGACTCAGAGTCTAAATGGTTATGGGAAGCAGAAAGCATTCTAGATAGTCACTGTTTGTCTTGGATTAGTTTTGACTCCACAGTCAAGGTCCTATTTTCTCACTGTTCACCACCCTGCTTTTCCCATATCTAGGATAAAATTGCAACCTTTAGAAAGAGTGGGATGGGACAGTTAAAACAGTTGGATAGTCAGACAATATTTTCACAAGTTCTTTCTCCTACCAGAAAGTGCATTGGGAGCTGAGTGTCATATGAAGATGCCAAGAGTAAACAAGAGCAAATATCCAGTACACAATACAACATAGAATGAGGTTCTGCAAGTATCTGCTTTGTCCAGTTTCAGAGGTGAGCAAAGAAAATAAAAGTGAGAAGAAGAAGCTGCCAAGAATAACACAGGTACAGTTTATAAAATTACACTGGGGACAAACTCCATTGATCTGTACCCCGTGGAGGCCCAGAAGTACTCAGAGACATCAGAAGGAGAGTGGCTATGCATCCACAGGACAGACAGCAGCCACAGGTGAACCACTTATCCTGTCTGTGCAAAACAACATTCGGTGAGAATCAGATCTCTCATTCTTTTATCATTATAGAGAAGATCTACATCTGTACCCATATCTAATCTACATCTACAGCTATTTTGCACCTAGAGAATTTACAACAGAATAAGACAAAAGATGCTGCCTTCAGAATACTCATTAAGAATTGCAAGCTCTTGAAAATTAGGAACTAAGATCCTCTAGAATAATTTTTAAAAAGAGTTCCAACAAATTGCAAGAAATCAAGGTGGCTCAAAAAGAAGAAATAAAATCATAATAGGGTTCAGATGAGTAAATTTTGTGCATAAATGACAGCAACATAGTGAAAAGGGGGAATAATAAAATTATTTAAAAATGAAAAGAAAGCTGAAAGCATAGCATTAGAATTACATTTTGGAGTATAGGCAGAAAGAAATATATCTGATGTTGCAAAAAGCTGAAATACGGGCATGAAAGATGCATTTCAACAGAGCTCCCAAAATTCAGAGGCAAAGGCTAAGAAAGCAACAGGAATGAAAAGGAAATAAAATCAAACAGGGAAAAGTTGTGGGGAAAGAACTGATATGATACAGGGAACAGAGGCTGTGATTTCATATCTCACCACACACAAATTCTGGACCTGAAGATACTTTCATGTGTACATATTGAAAGAAGAAAATTCATGCTAAGGAAAACTGGCTGAAAGATCAATAATCAGAAAATATATTCCATGTTTACAAACCAATACAATTAAAATATGTAAGGGTATAAAGATATAATTCATTGAAGAATGCTTATTAAAAAAATTAAAAATTAAATATCATTTTAGATGTGCTAGATTGACAAAAAGTTTAGATTATAGGTTACTATTAGTAAAGATATAAGGAAACAATTATATTTTTTTAGAGTTAGTCATATGGATATACATGACAAACCACACTTATATACCCAATTAAAATTGTATTGTATATAGATAGACCATATTTTTATTTATTTATCTCCTGATAGTATTTGGATTAGTTCCAATGTTTTTTCTTAAGAATGTTGTAAAATGTTGAATTATGCCTTGGTGGTAAACTTGTGAAAGATTTTTTTTTTCTTTTCAATCTTTCCTGTCTGTAAATCGTAAAGCAATCAATAAAACAAAATAAGAGAATAGCATATCATCAAATGATCAAGGAAAGGAGAACCTAATGTGGGTGGTTGATATAACCAATGATATAGTGATGCTGGTGGTTTCCTTTGCTTAGAAGTTAAAACAAACACCAAACAATTACATGACTTCAAAATGTGACAAAATTCTATAAAGAATGTAGAAAATATTTAAAAAAACATATTACTATGAGAGATGATATGTGTGGACACTACTTTGGACTGGGTAGTCACATCTGATATTTGGAGGATGTGGCATTTAAATGGAGATAGGAGGGGATAGGAACGGGACCCCATGTGAGGAGCACAAGGAGAGGATCCCAGGTGGGGACAGTGGTATTAGTGAAGATCTTGGGGCAGGAAATACCTGGCTCCTTTAAACATCTGAAAGCAAATTGATGTGGCTGGGAGATTAGAGAACAAAAATCAATGATGAAAGGAGTTAAGTCTAAAGAGTGAGGAAGGACCCATCACCTTCTAAACAAAGTCATGAAAAACAGTCACTATTAAATTTCCATGTGTTTCGTTTCTTCTCCACTGATTTCACATCCTCTGTCTCTTCCCGTATCTCTCAGAGGACTTCTGCCTTTATCACTGTATTGAGGTAGACATTTCCTGAACCTGTCATTTTATAAGAATAAGTAACTCAATGCTGGTTGTGCCTAAAGGAGAGTTGCTATATAAACAGGCATTTTCATTGATCTGTTGCCATTTAAAATTTGGAAAGGTGAAGGAGGATGTGGAAGAGAATGTGAGTGGGTGAGAAAGAAATGCTACAGGGCAGAAAACATCAATTCCTGAATCTCATAACAAATGATTAAAGCTGGTATGTCATCTGTTTCAACAAAACATGAGCCAGACCTAAAGCTGTTTCTGAGTTACATATGAGGAAAGGTAATCTGAATTTTAGAATTTAAGTGAAATGGCAGAGTTTGGAGAAAACCCGTCTCTGCCAGAATGTAGAATTCATTCTACTGAAACTTCCTACCAAATGCAACATTCTCAAAGAAAAATTCCCAACAATAACTCAACACATCTGTAATGAAAGACAAAAAGGTCCAAGAAATGTTCATACCTTTGTGCATAGTATTTTAATTTAATGTAATCGAAAACATATGATATGCCAAAACAGCATCAATAATTTTATGTCATATACCTCATAAATGATAGTGCACAATGCATGTATTTTATGCTTATGTAAAATAAAATTTTATCATATACATTTTTACTATCCTCAGGTACTGCAAAAATGAGTAATTTTTAATTTTATCACAAGTATAATTCTGTACAAATCGTACCTTTTATTTTTATATTTTGGCAACTATTATTTTTATAATCTGTCATGACTCTAAAATTATTTTGGGGAATTATAATAACTTAAAAATAATACAAAGTTATCCTAAAAATGTTAGAATCTATTTGAAATGGATGATTTATTTCATTTTAATACCATAAAAATGAAAAAAAAAAAAGAGAGTTAATTTCTTTTATATTCCAAAGTTACCTTTGTCAACACCCAACCGATAGAAGAGTCCTTTAGTGGCCAAAGTACAATTAACATTTGTAATGAAAAAATTATTTCACAATTTTAAACTCAACACAAAAGTTCTTGATTTTATTTCAAAGAAATTCTCTCTCTCTCTCTCTCTCTCTCTCTCTCTCTCTCTCTCTCTCTCTCACACACACACACACACACGCACACACACACAATTGTCATAAAAAGGAAAAATAAAGCTCTCCTCTTGGGAGGTTAGTAATGACAGAGGACAGAAATATATTGTATTTTAAAGTTGAGAGTGAGGGTCTGAGTAAGGAAATACTCACCTTACCTTTTATTAGGAAAGCCTTCTTGCTATTTTGACAAGAATAATGTACTAAAATTTAATAAGTACCTAAAAAGAATGGGTAACTTGATTAATGAGCATATGAGATATAAATTTTATCCTATAAGCAAAGTCACAGTGAGAGCTAAATTTGAGGGCGCATCAATATAAGCCTAAAAAAATTAGCTTAGCTATGTCTAAGATACAATTGAGCCATTGTTTCCAAACTTCAAACTAAAACCAACCAAAATGCCAACTACAATTGAAAGAGTTCAGTAAAAGGAAGTCTACTCATAAAAAGGAAAGGAACAAACCACAACTAAACACAACATAAAACCCCAATTACCATCGAAGATCTCCTTTTCTTAGCTCTCTGTCCTAAAAATGAACTGTTCTGCATGCTAACCCTGTCCATGAGTGGTGTGATTGGGCTAACTAGCCCTCCGGTCAACAGTGGGAAATTGAGGAGGGAAAGGGACTAAACAAGAGGGAGCCACTGCTGTGTTGGTCATTCTCTAAGCTTTAGACCTTCTTCAGTATGCCTCTTCCATGTGTATTTCACATTCCTCTGGTAATGTTCCAGAAGTTTCTTTCTAACCAAAGAGATGAACTTCAGTGTATTCTGTGCATCTTGGCTGATATCAGAACTCATTGTATATTCTGTGGTGATTTTCTTAGTTTTATTTGGGTTTTCATTCTTTTAATTTTACATGTTTCTCCCCTATTGATATATGTCCTTGTAGGAATACATGTTTAATTCCTCTTTTCAAAAATTGGCTTTTGACATTGTTAATTTACTTTACTGTGTGTCAGATTTCTACAATGATTCCTGATCTGCCAGGAATGGTGGTGCACACCTGTAAGTCCCAGTGACTCAGGAGGCTGAGGAAGGAGGATCACAAGTTCAAAGCCAGCTTCAGCAACTTAGTGAGGCCCTAAGCAAGTCAGTGAAATATCGTGATTCAAAATAAAAAATGAAAAAGGGCTGGGGATACGGCTCATGGTTAAGCATCCCTGGTTCAATCCCCAATACCAAAAGAAAAGATTTCTGATCTTATATTAATATTTTTTTCCTCTTCTATTGGCTTAGACTTTAATTTGCCTCTTTTTATCAGCTTCTTCAGCCATAATTAGATGATTTATTTTAAGTCATATTTTAAAATATTGATATTTTAAACTGTAAATTTCCCTTTAAACAGTTTCATCTGACAAATTTTGAAATTATTTATTATTATCATACACATTAAATGTACATTTTAATTATTTCTCTTGGTAATTATTTATTGTGTGGGAAATTGTAAGATATAATATTGATATTGATTTCAAGCTTAATTTTTTGATCAGAGAATGTATCCTGTGAGTTTAATTTCCTTAAATACATTAAGCTTTTTTGACCTAACATATCATTCAGTTCAGTGTGTTTCTCACATGCAGTTAGGATTATATGTTCTTTAGTTGATGTACAGAGTGGTCAGTTTGGTTGCTAGTTTACATATTTTATATTTGTACTGACTTTTTGTTTATTTGGTCTATCAAAATAAGCTAATAATCATATGGTCAGATGACTTTCAAAAAGTGGATAAGGTACCCGGGGACAAAGAGTCTTTTGGTGCTTGAATGACTGTATATGCTCACGGTTATGGTCTATATCTGTGATATCCCCTAAAAGATCATGTGTGAGATAATGCAAGAATGCTCAGAGGTGAAATGATTAGGTTATGAGCTCCTAAGCCAATCAGTGAATTGATCTGCTGATATGGTTTACCTAGGTGGTAACTGCAGGCAGGTGGGCTGGGATTGGGAGATGTAGGGTAATGAGAGCATGCCTATGGGGCTTATATTTTGTCTCTGGTGAGTGGAGCTCTCTCTGCTTCCTAGATGCCATGTCCTGGACAGCCTTCCTCTGCCACCCCCTTTCACCATGATGTGCTTCCTTGTCTTGGGCCCAGAACCTTGAAGATGGCAGTCGATGGACCAAGACTTCCAAAACTATGAGTCAAAATAAACTTTTCCTCCTTTAAGTTGTTTTTGTCAGTCTTTTGTTCACAGTGATGCAAAGCTTACTAAAACATTCAAACACACACAAAATACCCCAGCTCTTGTATTCCACATACACAAAATTAACTCAAAACAAACTGAAGTTATTAAGTCTTTAAAAGAAAACATGGAAGAAATATCTCAGTGACATCAACTAAGCAAAACATTTATTAAGCTAGAAATAACAAGTCTGATCTCTTAGTCTAAAATATGATAAAATTGGATCTAACTAACATTAAAATTTTGCTCTTCATAAATACAGTTAAAAAAACAGTAAGACAAAATATTTTTACAAAGTACATGAAAAAAGTTTTTGTATGTATATATATACACACATTTATATTTAATATATACATGTATGTGTATATATATACATATATATGTATGTGTATGTGTATATATATAGAGAGAGACTGAGACAGAGAATTCTTCATACTCAATAATAAGAAAACATACCACACAAACAAAAAATGGGCAATTTGAATACACCTGTGTCAATAAATGTCTGTATATCAATGAGCACGCAGAAAAATGTTGAACGTCACCAATCAATCAGAAAAATGCAAAGCAAAACCATAATGTGATACCACCACACCCACTAGACAGGCTAGTGTTAAAGTCTGACCACACCATGTGTTGGTAAGGATGTGAAGCAACCAGAAATCTCATCATTGCTGTTGGGCATGCAAAAGGGCACACAGTTCCATGCAAGTCAGCAATTCTACTCTTCAGTATTTGCCCAACAGTTTTGACAACATACTCACAAAAATTTCTGAGGCAGATTTTCTTAACAATATTAATCACAAATCCAAACTAAAAGAGAATTAAAAATTTATTTAAAACCTCAATGCTAAAACTGTTCAACTAGCAAGTCTTTAAAAATTGAACATGTAGTTATTTCTTCAACAAATTTATTGAACTCTGATTGTCATGCCAAAGATACGATATGTATATATATGGATGAATTTGGAAATAAGTATACATTCATGGAGATAAACATACACAGTTTTAATCAGCCTTTTCACTGCTGTGACCAAAAGATCTGACAATAACAATTACAGAAAGAAAAGTTTATTTTGAGGCTCATGGTTTCAGTGATCTCAGTCCATAGATAGCTGGCTCCATTCCTTGGGACCTGAGGTGAGGCAGAACATTATGGCAGAAATATGTGGCAGAAGAAAGCAGATCAAGACATGGCCACCAAGAGGCAGAAACAGAGGGAGAAAGAATGAGAGAGAGAGAGAGAGAGAGAGAGAGAGAGAGAGCGCTCTGCTCAACAAGAACAAAATATAAACACCAAAGGCACATCTTCAGTAACCAGCTCCTCTAGACACTCCTACCACCTACAGTTACCACCCTGTTAATCCCCGTCAGGGGATAAATGCAGTTAATAAGTTCAGGCTCTCATAACCCAGTCATTTCGCCACTAAGGTTTCTTACATTGTCTCACACATGAGCTTTTGGGAGGCCAAATATTTCTAAATCATAATGCAATCTATGCAATAAACATCACTTCCATAATTTCTTCTTTCAAAGGCCATCAATTGATGTATGGATAATGATTTGTTGTAAACTATACTATAGAATGTTTTTCAAAACTGAAAGTGAAAAAAGGGGAAAATATATGCAGGTGAATCTCAAGTTATGTTAGAGGAAAGAAAACAAACACAATCAACCAATTACTTTATCAATGTATTGTGTGGTTACATGAGAGTGATAGACTAAGAAAGGCAGATATTGTGGCAGGAACAAATTAGTGGTTGCCTGATGCTAGGATTCATGGTATATTTTATCAAATATCCTACAAAGAAGCATGAAAAACAAAGTATCCTGTATTTTGATTCTGATGATGATTAAACAATTGTACATAACAAACTGTATCAAACTTTCCATTTAAAATCACCACATATAGATTCATAGATATCAGCAATAACTGTAAAAATGACAATTAATGCAGAAAGCTATACTAACATACACAAACAAGTATGCTTGTTTGGATTTGGGGGGATTATCTGCTAGTATTAGTTTGCTAAGGCTGCAGTAACAACATAACATGGGCGAGTGTCTCAAACAACACAAAATTATTTTCCATTTTTGGAGGTCACTGTGAAGTGCGTGAGGCTTCTCTCCTTGACATGTATACTTCTACCTTCTGTATAATTCTTCCCAAGATCTTTCTACTGTGCACAAACAATAAAAAGTGTCTCTTCCTCTTTTCATCAGCCTACCAGTCCTCACAGAGTAGGGCCTGCCCTTATGACTTTATTTGACCTGAACTGCCCCTTCAAAGACAAGATCTCCAAGTACAGAACATTGCTGGGATAGAACTCCTCCACAAGTCATCTATATCATTACCAGTAAACCTTCAAGAAGAGATAAAATTGGATCTAACTAATATTAAAATTAGTATTTTCTAATGATTGAATAACTGGTGTATTAGAGAAACATTCCAGATGTTAATCTAGTAATTAACTCCTAGTTGCTATATGATTTCTGTAACAATCCTGCTCATGTGAGGAGTTGTTGCATTACAGAGGCACATATTTATAAAACATAATAAAAGTTAAATTTTAGATTTTAATATGAAGAGGAATTCTAACAGTTAACCTATTCAAATTATCTCATCTGAAAACTTAAAAATACACACAAAAAGGAATATAAGCAGAATAAATGAGTTAGCTGAGGCTCATGACTTTTGGGATTCAAAGCAGAATGTACCGTGTTGCCCTAAGTACTAACACTGTAAAAATACTCAGAATTTTTTCTTGTAATTTAAATTAATAACCATAAAATCATAACCAATTAAAGAAAAAATGTTCATCTCATATTTTCTTTTTTTCCTGATGACTTCTTATTTTATGTAATAGTACTTTTCCAAAAACATGTAATAAAACTCTAACTCTATGAAAGAAAAATTTTCAAGATATTACTCTTGGGATTACTTGGTGAAACGAGTCAATGATCACAGAAAGCAGCAAGCAAATAAAATTCTGGATATCATATTTATTATGAAATTGCAGATGTTTCAATCATTTAAACGTGAGGAATTAGATGAGTATGTAAAAGGAGAGCAAAAGCAAATTAAATGCATGACATGATAGAATAATGAATGAGATGACATAAATATACATTTTTGTGCATATATTATTTCCCATTTGTGTAATTTTACCATCAAAATTTACCACTTAAGAATATTCATAGGAGCATTTGAATAATAATATTAATAAGTCAAAATACACTATTTAAAAATAGATTCTGATCTCAATATGTAGATTGATTAATAATCAACTGGCAAATTATTTTAGCAAAAGAATAAAACTGGTTTATATTTTATATGTGTTATAGATTACAAACAGATAATTAAATTTCTTTTTCAATCCATCTTCTCATGTTGACAGAGACATATTTAACATATATCCTATTTTCTGCACATATATTAATTACTATTGACTCAAATATAAATGTCAATTTAGCTACATAACACTTTTCATTTAAGGCATTCCTTATTTATTAGGAGGATTGATACATACAAATATCATTGATCTTCAAGAAGATTTAGAATTTGATTACTCTTGGTCTCTCTTGAGCTACTTTGCTTTGCAACTATATTCTTTCTTCAAACAAGACTGAAATAAAAGAAGGAAAGAAGAAAAAGACTACTATATATATATGTGTGTGTGTGTATATATATAGAGAAAGACTACTATATAAATATGTGTGTGTGTGTGTATAAAGAGAGACAGGCAGAGTCTGTTTTCCATAGTAGCTGCACCAATTAATATTCCCACCTAAGTTAAAGTAGAACTACCATATGATCCAGTAATCATATGATGTTTATATTCAAGAAAAATAAAATCAATATATCAAAGAGATTGCTACGCTCCCATATCCCATGACCATTGCATTATTATTCACAATAGCTAAAATATGGCAGCAATATAATGTCCACTGGTGGATGGAGGGAATTTTTAAATGAGGTACATACCCACAATGGAATATCAGTAAGCCAAAAACATGGAAGGCAATTCTACTTCTTGCAACAACATCGATCTGGAGGGCATTGCACTGAGTAAAATAAACCAGAAGCAGAAAGACAAACACTAATTTTATATAAGGAATCTAAGCATTTTGAACTCCTAAAATCATAGTAGAATTGTAGTTGGGCAAAGGAAGACTTTGATTATAGTACAGAATTTCATTTAAGAGATGAATAAATCCTACAGCTCTACTGTATAATGTAGTACCTACCGTTAACAACACTCATATACTTAGAATTTTCTAAGAAGTTAAATTGTATGTCAAATGTTCTTATAATAAGAAAAGGAAGAAAGGAAGGAAGAAGAAAGGGAGGGATAATGTGTATCACATGGATTATGAATACTTATCTCCATGAGTGTATGCTTACCTCCAATTTATCAATATACACATGCACAGATTTTTATATGACAATCAAACTTCAATGAAGTGGTTGAAGAAAACAGGAAGCATTTTTTCTTATTTTCAATGGCTTGTTACCTGAACAGCTTTAGCACTGAGGTGTGACATTGAATTTTTAATTCTCCTTATTCCCAAGTATTGTTGTTATCTTCTGCTGGGTTTTCAGAAAGCAAAATACTTGTCACGAAATATGACAAGCCATGCTGAAAAGCAAATGACTCAGTGGTTGAAAAACAAGATGAGCACAATGTTATCCCTCCTTTAGAAAACTACATGTATTTTCCCCACTGACATTTTTACCTCTTTTTCATACCCAATTTGACACATACAGAAAGCATAGTATTCACTGAGCCTTGGAATCTGTCATCTTCAATTATGTGCAATTTAGCAGTTTGCTTGCTGCCAATTCCTCTCCCCCCCTTCAAAATTTTTCTACTCTACAGTCTTATAATTCTATTTCAAATTATAGACAAGTTTCCCAAAAACTAAATATCTAGGACTTGTATAGTTAAATAAAAATACATGGACAGAGACAACTGCACAATGGCATTTTCAATTTGTTAAATAGGTATCTAACTCGCTTATCCTAAGGAAGATATTCTAAACCTTTTGTCCCTTTTAATGTGTCATTGTTCCAGAGTATATGACAGCAGTACTGTTTATATTCCTTTGGTTGATACAGATTCAGGGTTTTCTGTTAATGTGACTCCTTGATAGAAAAGGATAGTAGCACCTATAATATCAGCTGGCCTTAGAAAAGGTGAAACTAATATTTTAATTGGTTATTATTCTCTATGATCTTTCGTATGCTTGAGTATTTCATTCAGTGACCCTACTCAGAGAAATTTGTACAATAGCCATGAAATTTGTTCTGAGTTAGGTTGTAGACACCATCTACTACCCAGAGAGTTCAGAGAACAAAGCCCTTGGTGGCAAGGACTTTACACTATTCCCTGGCAGACCTTCATACTAAATAGTTAATTGCATTTTTATTCTCAAGCAATTGTTTGTTTCATAGAAATTTGGCCATATTCCCTCTTTTTCTCCTTAAAGTTTACTCACAGTTGGACATGACTGGTAGACAGAGAGGTCTTCCTCCCAGATCCCATACCAGCTATGGCCTCCATAGCTGGGAGAGCTGTCAGCTCCTTCAGGGTCCTCGGAGCCACTGATGTCACCCAGCTGAGGTCAAGACCTTCCCACAGTAACCTGGATCCCTGCACTGAACTCTGGGGGATGCCAAAGCCCAATAATTTGACTCACCTAGAGCCAAGTCATTCAGGTACGCATGCTCCAAAGTCCCCCTTGCACCTGAGTAAGGTTCTTTTTGTCTTGCCTCAGAATTTAACTTCTGTCTTTTCCCAACCTTCTCCCCTCCCTTTGCCAGGTGTTGATCTCTGATAAATAATCTTCACATCAAACTCTGTTCTGCTTCCAAAGATGATAATCTGTGACCACATAAGAATCAAAAGTGTCATATGATTATGGGACAGCAAAAGAAGGGGCTCATCTTTGAAGTTTGGTTTTCTATGTCTAATGTTTATGAGGTTTTGATTATTATAATCTCTATCATACTTACAGATGCTTCTTTCTTCAAAGCTACCCAAGGGATTATAATTTTTACTGGCTTCTGCAGGCCAAGGTACAAATCTGATTGTGATTTTCCAGACCCTGATACTATTTTGGTAACCTCTTCTTTAATGAATCAGAATAATAACAATCGGGTACATTCTCTGTGGCAGTCAAGTTGGCTCTGCTGGTTCATAGGGTGTTATCTTCTTTGAAATGCTTGTAAAAAAGATCAAAGGAGCTGAGATCTTCATGTTGAACCATAGATTATGAGTCAACCAGGGTTGGCCCAAGACAAGTATCTGATGTGCTAGTCATCTGGTAAGTCAGCATTCTAATCAGGGGTAGAGTGAACCAGTCATGTCAAACCTTCAAGCACTTCTTCCAAAGGGAATATACATACGTGCATTCTTTTGGTGTATGTGGCTTTGCTCGCACACCAGGTTTCTCCGCCCATGACAAGACACAGGTATTAATTGCAGTAAAAAATGAAGTTATAAACCCCTGGTAAGCTAAAATTGAGAACAAGTCATCAAGGGAATTCTTGCCTTTGAACTTTATCAGTCCAGAGGTCTTCCATGAATGGAGAAGGAAATGAAGTAGTTCACCTGAGACTACAAGCCAAGTTGGTAGCAAAGTTTGGACCAGAATCCAGATGTGAAGGCTAAGCTTTAATGACATCATGCTGTTCACACTCAGACTTCCCTGGCTGACTAGTATTGATGTAAATAATAATAGTAATAATAATAATAATAATAACAACAATAATAATAATAATAATATTCTTTAAAATTCAGTATTTCACCAAACTTACTCAGCACCTACTATGTTCCTGGCAAAAATGAGTCAGACAGATAACAGTGAATCATACAGACATGTTTTCATATAAAGAAGCATGCCTTCTGGCAAAGATTAATTTTCTTTTCAACTAGAGATTACTTGTGTTATATGAATAGTAAGATAAATGCTTAAATATGCAAGATAATTAAAAAATAAATAAAAATAGTCTGGGTCACTTTTCCTGTGAGTTAATCTAGAGCAATATTTCTATATTGGCATTGATTTTAAGCAAACTACTGAACACACAGTTAGCCATGGTCACAACACACCTGAATTTTTTTTTTTTTTGGTAATCATGTTTAAAGATGTGTAAAAGGTCCACAGATAATGTTTTTATTCAGTGAAATTTCTAGTTGGAAGGCTGATGGCATTGGGCTCTGCCATGTTTTTCTAAATTACTATAGCTCTTGCAAAATAATATTTAAAATTAATTGCTTGGGCCACTTTCCTTTTCTTCGAAGATCCAGCAGGCTAGTAATCAGCAACAACATTCATTCAGTTCCCAATTCACGAGGTTTTACCAGTGGTGAAAGGACTCACAGAAGGAGGCTCAAGGAATCACAGACTCCATGGAACACAGTGTTTTAGAGACTCAAAAAGTCATCTGGGGACAGATATTGCTAGTCTCATATTATAGTACCTTGTGCCTCTTCTTTATACCACATATTATAATCAAAATTAGCCACATTAAATTTCCTTTACAGAAGCAGAATAGCTAAGAGGCTAGAAGCATGGATTTAGGAACCAGTCTATCAGGGGTTATTCCCGCTTCCCTCCCTAATAGCAATGTAGCTTAGCTCACACGACCAGTCTCCTCTGTGTGAATCCCTCGGGTGTAAAATATGAGTATGTTTTTGTGGGGGTTAGGGGAAAATAAGTTCTGTGGAGAAGACAAAGGGGGATGAAGGGGAGGGAGGGGTGATGGGATTAGGAAAGTGTTTTAGCCAGGTTTTTTCGCTGTTGTGACTAAAAGGACGCAACCAAAACAATTTAGAGAAGCAGAAGTTTATTTGAGGGCTCACGGTTTCAGAGGCCATAGGCCAGCTCCATTCCTTGGGCTCAAGGTGAGGCAGGACATCATGGAGGAAGAGTGTTGTAGAGAGAAGCAGCTGACATGACGATCAGACAGCAGAGAGGTCTCCACTTGCCAGATATAAATATATGCCCCAAAGCCATGCCTTAGTTTCCACCTCCTACAGCCACACCCTACCACTTCTGTTACCATTCAGTTAATCCCTATCAGGGAATTAATTCACTGATTACCTTAAGGCTATGACTCAATCATTTCTCCTCCAAACCTTTTTGCATTGTCTCATGCGTGAGCTTTTGGGGAACACACATATAAAATATAACAGAAAGACAGGGGAATGAATTAGACATAGCTTTCCTATGTTCATGTACGAATACACCACCAGTGAAACTCCACATCCTCTACAACCACAAGAATGAGATCCTAATTAGAATAAGTTATATTCCATGTATGTATAATATGTCAAAAATAAAATTTTAAAATATATAATAAAAAGGCTAATACATTTTAATTTTCTTTGAGGCGGGGGGACAATTACCGGAGATTGAACTCAGAGGTGCTTAACCACTGAGCCACATCCCCAGCCCTATTTTGTATTTTATTTAGAGTCAGGGTCTCACTGAGTTGCTAAGCACCTCAACTTTGCTGATGCTGGCTTTGATCCTCCTGCCTCAGCCTCCCGAGCCACTGGGATTACAGGAGTGTGCCACTGCTCCCAGCCAGGCTAATATATTTTTAAAAATTAAAAAAAAATAATATGAGAATAGGACCCAACTCATGGAATTATTATAGGACTTAAGTGAATTAATATTTATAAAGTCCTTAGAACAATGCTTAGATGTTGTATTATATAAATATGCAAAAAAATGAATAAAACTTTAAAATATTCCTTGCTTACTAGTCATAGGAAGAGGAATGTATCTGCCTTAATTCTTGATAGTATTTCCATCTCCTAAAACTCTGGTCACATGTTGAGTTGCTCAATAAAGGATTTTTTGACAAATGAATGCATGGAAGTTTTTAGGCCTTAAGAAGTTCTACTCAATAATATGTATTTTATTTCTATAGATTCTTCAGTCAAATAGTAGGGCTAGTGCTGCTTCTGATTCAGTGTACCACCCACTGGGGCTATGAAAATGTGGTTTTTATTTAACATTACAGCTTTTCTCAACTTAAGTATCAAATCTCCACGTCACAGATTAGACAACTGAAGTTTGAAGAGGTTAAATAACTTGTCAAAAGTCTGGGCAGAACTTAGGATCGAATCCAGGTCTTTCTGATGTCATAGCCATGTTCTTCATGATGTACGATCTTACATCAAGAGACGGTCTGTGGGGATATCTGGAAGGGAAGACTGAAGTCCACAAGGATAAATTTTCCAAAAGTATGAGAAAAACAATCTTACAGGAAGCATGATAAAAGGATTTATCTTTCAAAAGATATATCCTCTCATTTTCCTTCTAGGCAAATGTCAAGTTCAGTGATTTTAGCAATATTCCACATTACTTGCTGACTTTTTTTTACCATTTATTACAAAACTAAAGCCTAAATTTGAAGTCACTGCAGTTCAGTCTATAAAACATAGTTTAGCATACGATTCATATTCCTAAAGTTCATGATTAACAAGATATGCATGTAAAACAATTTCCCAATGATGCATTAAAGAGCAGACTACTTTCATTTGATATACCTCAAATGCAATAAAACCAAGCCAAAAATGATTACGTCCTTAGTCAGAAACCATGATGTATAAACCATAATGAAAGAGCCATATGCTCAGATCTATGAATTTGGAAAATGAAAAAGAATGAACAGAAGAGCAGGGACAGTTACTGCAAATGACACAAAGTTACCTAGGCAATCCTGTGACAGGACTAGGGATTCAATGTGCCTGGACAAGTCAAGTAGTAACATTTCAGGATGGAATTAACTCAGAGAAGCACATTTGACTCATTCTGCCTGAATTGGGCCTTTCATCCTAATAGGTTCATTTTACTGGGATATTGTATAATTACACCATATTGGGGTGCATTCAGCTGCAAGTAATACCATGCATGATGCAGCATAATCATAAAAAAAAAATTGTGCTTGAAAAGCCCAGGTGAGGTCCTCTTGTTTATAAGAGATCCCAAATATAGAAATGCAGAAAGACTTTGGAAAGATCCATTTGCAACTTATGGAAACCCCATGAGCCACATGACCACCTCATTACATAGTTACAATGTACTCTCCTATCATTTCACAAAATATTTCCAAGAAGATAATTCTTGTGTAAGTCACACCTGAAGTTTGCATGCATTCTTCTCTGGTTCAGAACATTTTGAATTATTTGTCTGGACACAATCACCTCTGAAAATATAAAACAAGCCAGAGACACTACCAGGGGAAGAACTGTGTACCTCTTGGTTCTTGCTTGTCTTATTTTTTGACTGGGTCCACTTTCTGGCTTACTTATGACTGGATGCACTTTGTCTACTTAGCATCTATCATATCGTGTATCAAAACATACTTTCTGTTATTCCAACTTTTCACAGTGACTTGGTTCCAAAAATGCAAGTATCTGATTTGGTTATAGTGACTACCAAAGTATTTTCAGGTTTGCCCCTCATTTATTCCTAATGTACTAATAAGTGTTTGAAATAAACATATAATTATATTAAAAAATGAAGGGTGATACTCAGAACTGACTTTTGTCTAAAGAATGAGATTTTTATCTCTCCTGTTTCATTAATTGTTCCCGAAAGTTCATGGAAGGCTGTGAAATTTGACTGACTCTTGTTTCCTTCAGTAATAAAAATGGGGACATTGAATTAGATGATAATAAAGAACATTTCTAAGTTTTTCCTTCTATGAAAATAGAGCTGATGAAACCTGCGGTTAGAGATGATAAATGGAAGACTCCCTTTGTGCGTGACCCAGGACTCCCAGAGAAGACAGAGAGAGACCCGGGCTGGGGTGGTAGAGACTGGGAGAAGTGGCAGCTACAGTCAGATGTTCTAATTAGGAGGAGAGTAGGGACTGATCTCTATGCAGTTTCTTCTACCCTAAAATCATATTCCGGGGAGTTTAAAATGCTCTCCATTAGCCCAGAGTCCACAGCACAGGACCATTTTACATATGAGGAGAGGTTTCTTCAACATGTGGGATACATATTACAGATTTAAAATAGGGTCTGTTGAGACTTGAAGAGAAAGAGGGTGCTTGGAAATCAGAGATTATGTTTCAAATCAAACAAACAAGCAACAGCAAACAAAGCCAGACCCCCAATCACAAATGCATCAAAAAGCAGCAAAACCCTCCTGCAAGGTAAGAGGAGCGCATAGCGAAGGCTTTGGAGAATTCATCTGAACAAACAAAAGGACATGTGAGCTCTGCTCTGTGACTGCAGAGTGTGGCTCGATGGAATGCTGTGGCAGTATAAATTATAGAGACCATGCGTGGCTTTTCATCTCATGCCCTTGCCGCAGATGTCTGTGGGATGAAAGTAGAAGTCACTGCCAACTGCTCCAGTCCTGCAGTCCTGAAACCCTGTAATCCTTCACCAGATTCAGAACCTCCCTCTTCATCCGCCAAGCCTCGTCTCAGGAACATTTTATGGTGCACATTACACTTTAAAAAATTAAGCCACATTGCAATTAATTTCACTGTGAGAATTTCACAACACCCTTTGTCATCACAATAACCCTAAGGAAATTGTGCAATTGGGGCCACGAATCTCTTGCCTAAGTCATTAACTTGGTGAAAGAAACGGGTGAAAGTGGGGGAACCGATCTTGCTTAAAACAATTGAGTGGGTATTAAGCAAACCGTACAGGAATAAGTTGAAAACGGACAGTAAATCTGATAAACATTTATCCCATTCAAGGTATCATTTTTCAATGCTTCTAAATGTGCTTTTGCTTGCCCTAAGCAGAGGACCATGCTTTTTCTGTAGGACATGCCTTTTGTACATTAACCTGACTCATCAGTGTTAATTTTAAATAATATAAATAAGCAAACACATGATGCAAAAAAATGTGACGAGTAAGGAGAACGTGATGTTTGGCTAGCCATCCCAGTTCTATATTTTAATTAAAAACTCGTGTCTTACACACCATCAATAAGTTTTCAAGTGACCTATCTTGACCAGTTCTAATCACAAGCATGTCATTCAATCTTTCATAATAAATTGGCAGATTATGCTAATATAAGAAAGGGAAGCTATCAATTTTCTGTGTGCCAGACAAGCTGTGCCATTGATTTTATAATTTATGAGATGAGCTTAGAAGAGGAAGATGGCTAAGGACAGAATAAAATGCTACAGGAGAATAATCCATTAGGTTAGTGACAAATAGGTAGAGAAAAACGTTTCAAAATATTATGCTTTCCTAGGGGTCAAATGCTCAGAGATGCTGTGTCACTTTGCATCTGTCTTAATCCTACAATAAAAAGATTTGTGAAAATAGCTGCTACATGTCAATTATTAAGAGTGGTAATTGACATTTTCGTAGAACTATTTGATTGAAAAAGTCATAAAGATTCAGTTGATTCGGAGTAAAAATTTCTATGAGCAACAGATAAGACATATACAAAATAAGGCGCTATTAATTGTATCATTAAAGATTTTAAAGTGACTAAACAGCTTTTTGTGCTTTGTTACCTTCTACTTTGTTACCTTTGTTACCTTCTACTTTCTTTTTTCTTGATGGCAAAATCTTATGTTACATCAGTTCACATTCATATAGAAAATGAGACTTTGCAAGACAGTGGTAAAAATTTTGGCCATCAGAAAAATCTGGGGTAGATTTGTGATCAGATGGACAAGATGGTTTCTCAATATGTATACATTGTCTTAAATTTATAGTCAAAATAATTGCTTGTTTGTAGTTTAAAGGTTAAATTTTGCTCTGAAATCCACTTTCACCATGTTAATATTTTTATGAAATCCTTTTACTCACAGAGAAAATTCTTTAATAAAACAAGAAAAATAAAGTATAATTGTGCTCCATTATTTATGGACATGAATAAAAGTCAGCAATTTGTCTATCGGCTTTATTGATCATCCTCTCTCTGTATATATGTAGCAGGCAAAGCAAAGCATAATAAACATTTTTTAAATGTTACACTCACATTCAAATATCTTTATCTCACATAGAGATAATGCACGTACATGTAAATATGTCCCCATGCATGCATATGTACACACACATGCATATCCATAATGCCCAAATGCAAGTCAATGCTTACCCAAAATATAACATATCCTCAATTCCTTCTAGAAATTTCTGGAAATCTTTATTTTGCTGCTTTAACCACATTCAATAAATTCTTACCGTATGATGCAAAAAGCACTTTGTATGCTATGGTCATATGGCTACTGCTCCGATGGCTGTTACAAATGGCTTTATTTAGGCAATTCCAAGGACATTAAATTTTATTTGTCCCCAAGTGTTTATCTCAGTTAAGAGTGAGTTGATATGATTTCATATGTTGTAAAACAACTCTATGATTTCTCTTACAAATATGATCACTAGAAAAATGATATATTTAAAACTGTTCTAAAATAGATCTAGTTGAAAGTATTCCAATTTTCTTAGGAAATGTTTAGCTGCACATTTGTGAAACTTGGAGATTAAATCTCTTTTGCAAGCATAGTGTCAACTCATGTTCCAAGTGTATTCTTTCTCACTGTGGCTTTAATCTTCCTACAATCCTAAAAAAAAAAATAGTTTCAGATTTGAAGTGATATTGTTTTGCATATGCAAACCTTTGGGATTCTGCTGATGGATAAGGATGGATAATGCAGTATCATTCTATCCATCATCAAATTGATTTTCTCAGTTGATTTTTTCATAGGCAAAACCATGGTTATAAATAACAGTTACCAATTAGATTAATGTCCCCAATAGCAGACCATTATTTGCCCACCCTTTTCCGAGTGGACACATTTGCCATTCTGGACCAGGGAGATTTCTTTGGAATAACCATTAGTAAATTTTTTACAAGAGCAGTTTCCCAGCTCAGAGTTAGTCCTTCAAAATGCAGCCTGCAAAGCACAAACCCTTTCTTGCTGTCTTGTGTTTTGATACTTTAAACAACTCCCACCAGATGCATCTAAGCCTAAAATTAAGTTTGTTTTTCTCTCTTCTTTTTCTTAAATCTCTAAAAGAAAAAGTAATATTACTAACTGGTCCGAAATATGATCCTTTAAAAATATGCGGCATTAACATAATTTTATGGTGCAAAAGTACAAAGAAGACTAAAAGAATAAAAGCAAAGGAGAGGAACAATTTGCTTCAGGCCTTATATTATGTTGAACTTTGGTGGAATGGATCCAAGATGGAATTAAATCCAAATGTTTCCTAGTTTCTTCCATCTTAATAGCTGCATATTTCCTTCATTTCATCTTATCCACAGCTTTCACATTTAAAATTGTCATCTTTGAAAACATTGAGCTTATTTATGATGTCTGTTTCCTGATACACACTCCAGTGTATCATATTGTTATAGTTACAAGACAACAAAAGAGACTTCAGATGTACACATAAAATACAGAAATACAACTTAGGAAGGAAATGTGACTGTATCATGTAAACGTTAAAGGAAATCTTTCCCCTTACTCTATAATATATGACAATATTTGCAAAGTGATTTTTCCCTACCTTCATGTTTGCCCATTGAATTGCAGAAACCCATCCAATAATCCAAGTTCAGGTTACAAAATCAAAACCCCGGGATTGAAACACAAAATTACAATAGAAGGAAGTATTATGCCTGTAATGATTTAAAATTGACATGAACGGCCTTTTTTTATAAGAACCAAGTTAATGAAGAGCTGTACTCACTCCCTCATTTAAATCTCCATAATTGGATGAGAGGGGTGCTCTCAGTCCTGGTTGCTTCTGGATGTTAAGTGATTGGCCTCAGATCATACTCCTAGTAAAAATGGAACCAAAACTAAATTCAAGCAGTTTGGATTCCCAAATCACTTTTTTTTTTTCCCGTTCTTTCTTCTTCGAGTAATCTCCACCAATGGCATGCCTCAGTGCTGTTGCAAAGGAAGAAGATGAAGAAGGCGAGAAATAGGAGGAGAGTGTAGGAGAGGGAAAGGGAAGGGCCATGATGCAAGATTTGCCACCCTCTCTGCGCAGCCTCTCACAGTTACCATCAAGTGAGACTGGCATTTTTTGATTCAATCATCATTATTTTGAAAAGAGGCCAGAAGAGAACAGAAAAAAAGATGAAGGAGGAGAAAGAGGAAAGATTGGAAGAGCCGGGAGAGAGAAATGGCCTTTCTACCTAAATCACACATTAGCAGGGGTGTGTCCGCATCCTGGGCACATTTCTTTCACTGCAGAAGAGAGATACCTCCTTGACTCTCCCCTCTCCAATTCAAATGTCAGTGCAATGGTTAAGTTATGGGAACTGTCACTGTTTCCCAGGAATGAACCAAACAACAAAATAAAATGGGAAAAATGAAGGCCTCATACATCTCCTTTGCAGCACTTTGAATCAGATCAGGTGCTACAGCAGAGGGATGGCATGTGTGGAATAAAGAGCAAGACTTCAACTGGGTACATGATTTTGATTCTTTCTTTTCAGGGAATATCCTTGTGTCTTGATTTGAGCACTCTCCTTCAGCCTGAGTCACTTTGTCAACCCAACACTCCCCAAATCTTTCCAGAAGGGAGATAGGACCATGACTTGGAGTTAAGGCTTTCCCCGCAGACAGTAGCAACTGCCTTCTAACTGCCTCCTCAGTAATGGAATTTTGAGTGCTTTTGGAAGAATCCTAGAATATAAAGAAAGAGACCACTCTTCCACAGTTAAAACTTTAATCCATGACAGGTAAGATGGCCAGAGACCTACTTCAATAGAATGAGCCCATATCTTCAGATTTTAAATGATCCCTCCTGCCAGCCATTATTTAGAAAAATATAGACTTCAGAATTGCATTTTTTTTTCAAACCTAATTCTGTTAAATGAGGATCTAGGTTAAAATATTCTATGCAAGTACATCTAAGTAAAAAAAAAAATCTTTTACAGGAAAATGGAGATTTTCTTTTACAGAAAAAAATTTTCATGTCTATTTTACTTTTGGAGATTCTTCAGAAAAGATTTGTAGATTTAGTCATTCACTTTATACATGATTATAAAGGAAATTTATACAAACGTGAACTGAAGCATGTTTCCCTTGGGGATTGAAATATATCTAAGTCTAGTAGTCTCTCATCTGGTTTGGACAAAGATTTCGATTTCTATAACACCAATTCCTTTATTGACATAACATTTTCTTAGAAAATAAATTGAATCTAAATTATATAGCTCCTTTATTAATTAATAGCTCCTCTTTTAGCACTACTACTCTTGTTATTTTCAAGGATGTGATAACTTCTATTTGAATTTTAATCTGTGCTTTGTATGATAATTATGTTTACAACAGATATTGAGGGAATAGTGTAATTCAAAGAAGATGAAATAAGTCAAACTATGTGTCTCCAACTGGACTCCGGGTTTTGATAGTGGTGGAAAATGTGGTCAAGAGTACCTGGAGACTGAGCAGTATTTCTGCACTGTTGCTACATCTCCCTTCCCATTTCATGAGTTGTGACGAAATTCCCACTGGTTCCAAAGCTACTTAATTTCAAAGGCCAGCTGGAAATTTTACCACTCCCTAAAATATCCAGGAAACTCCTCAGAATGTGAATGAGCTTTTCACTGTAGACATAAAGAGGGTGAAAGGCACTTAGAGTAGATCTGGAGAGACCCGCTCTGCCCTATGGAATCTGATAGAGGAAGATGTTGGATGAAGGCCCTGGGTGGAATTCATCAGGCCTCGCAGTTTCCTTTCCTCTTCTTGAGATGAATGTTCCAGATGGTATGTATTAATGTGCATTTGCAATACTTTTGGCACAGGGTAGTGTCAAGATAAGAAAATGTGAAATAAATAGAGATGAAAAACACACTTGCCAACAAAACAAAACTGGAAGCATTTAATTTTCTAAGTAAGAAGCTTCAGGGAGTTAGATATGAAAAAGGCCAACGACTTTATGTGTGATTTCATCCCCTGCAGTTAAAAAAAAAAATAGGGAGGCAGAACGAGAGATTTCCCAAGACTTAATCTACCACTTTTTCTAGTGGAGTTGTTTGAACATCATTATTTTCCAAGATATAATTAATTTAATCAGATAAACTTTAAATCAAACATTATTGATGTCATGTACTTTCAGATTCCTTCCCATCATTCATCATTTTGTTTCTGAAATTTGCCTGATGTCATTTGGCTCCAAGGCATGTTATGTACAGTGTACTAAGATGCCAGTCACTGAAGATCTATATATCTCTCAATCCTGTGCATGGAGATGTTCATTTTTAGTCATGAACGTTTAAGGTAGCTTGGAATGGCCGTATGTCCATGGTACCTTGTGCTCTATGGGAAGACATAGAGACAGAATCCACATTCAGTTACCAGGAGTTCTTCACTTAAATTATCCAACTCATTGAATGGAAGCATGACTCAGTTCCAGCATCCTGCAAAACTCAGACATTTACTGATGTTGTCTTTGCATTTTCCATCTTTGCCTCCCTCTGGACCTTTATTTACTCCTCTTACCTAAGGCAAAGTCCAGTTTGTTGAGTGGCAATTCTCTGTTGTCCTCTTGTGTTGTTCCCACATACCTTACGTGTGGCCCTGATTATTTTGGTGCCAGAATATCTTTTCAAAGATGCTGGTAGAGCAAAGAGCCTAGAAAGAAAGAGACATTGTCCCCCACTAGAGCAACTTCATGGTTCTCCTGCAATGTAACCCAGCACTTACGCAGGCAGCACATGGCTTTCCAGTATCATGCCGCCCTATGTAAACTGAGGCTTAAGGAACAGGCAGAAGAAAATTCTGACCCTCTTGCTACTGCTGCATATTCAAGTAATCAACTGTCCTTTGTCTCTGACCTAAGAGTCTTGTGTTTTCTGCTAGCATCCCTGAAACTGTGGCAGATTACCTTGTCAGATTGTGGGCAGGGTAAAATCTCAGGTCCTTCATAATTCTTGACATAGCTTGGATTCTTTTTCTTCATAAGATTCCTTGAATCCTTTCTTGTGTGGATATTAAATAAGGTAATTTGGTGTTCCCAAATTTGCCCTGCAAGTAAAGCTTCCTTAAAGTAAATAAGTAGATTATTAGATTTCCTAGGAGGGAAATCCGATTCACAGATCTGAGCTAGGATATTGGAGTCTATTTCTTTTGACACATGGGTCCTAATAATTATTGTCCCTGGGACGATACTGTATGTAAAGCAGGTCCTTACTCCCCATCAATAATAAGAACTCAATAGATGCCAACTATTGCTGGAGTATCCAGTGTCTTTAATAAATACTAATACTTTCCCCATCACAATTGAGAAAGTAGAATAATTTTTAAAGTACCAAAAATCACTTTCATTACTTATCAAATTCAGATTACAGAACATAGCTTTGGTCTATTGCCCGAGTGGGTCTGCTAGTTAAATCCTCAGATTAACCATTTAGTCTCAGGCATAATAAAAGTAGGATAGAGCTATGAATATTCAAGGTTTTTTTAAAATCCAATTTAAACTTAAAATGTTGAAGACTTTGGAAACTTTATTATGTATATTGACTTAGAAAACAGAGACTGATAGAAAAAAAGGTAAAAAAGAGAATTATGAAATGTTTAAAGTAAGAAATAGAATAATATAATCAGAGTCAATATTTATATTTCATCTGGATAAATTAGGTTTTAAAATTATATTACTTTATGATTCAGGTTATGGGATTTGATAAGTGCTTAATAAATGTTACAGTTAAAATTTAAACTTCTAACTCAGTTGGAGGCAGAAGAGTCAGGGACATGAGTGAGGAAGTTGTTATAATTATGGAGTTGGAAAAGGACAGAGTATATAGTGAGGTTCAGTCAATAATGTGAAAATAAAACAATTTGATTCTAGAGGGAATTCAATTTTTATCCTTTTTCATTTTGATTTATTGAGACCTCAGAATATCCCGACCCTGTGGTATACACTGGAGTAAAAAATATAATAAGACCTGCATCTTGCATTGAAAGGTTTCATAATCTAGTGAAGGACTCACATCAATAAAGATCACAATAAATTTGATCACTGTCATCTGGCAGTATGACATTAGGTAGACAATGGGGACTCCTAAGAACAGTTACCAACTGACGTGGGAGAAAACTGGGAATAAGGAGAAGTTTTTTCAGAAACAGTTAACAGGAATTATAAACTCACTAAATTGATAAAATCTAATTCTAACATAAAATAAATATCACTTACTGCTTGATATATGTGATGCCTTATAATTCTACAAATTCAAAAAAGGCGATAAAATGAAATCAATTTCCTGTAAATCATGAGAAACATCTCCCAATAAAGGATATTGATCATTAACATTGATACAGAATTTGGCAAGCTATTCTCTTTGCAATGCACCTTAAATAGACATCATGAGGGGGAAATAATGTAACCGTAGCATTTGGGTTCTTGTCTGTGGTTAGATAGCACCGGACCATGGTGATCTGAACAGATTTTAGGGATCTAAGTTTTCCACTAGCCATCAGTCATTACCAAATGGATAAAACCCCTACAAGTTTTCATTCATTAATTCAAGTATTCAACTAACAAGGATCCTTTCCATGTCTAGGTCCTGAGCTAGCTATTGGAGACCAGAGCCTACTTCAATAAGGAATAACCCAGTGAAGTAATAAATAAGCCAGCACATTCTAGCATCTGAGATGTACATTCCAGAGGATATGATAGTGATTACTAAGGGATCAGTGAAAACCTTTATCATGGTAGCAAACTTTCCAGAATTGAGCATTTAAAAAGAGAATGCCCTTCGATAGATGAATAGATTAAAAAATGTGGCATATAACACAATGGAATATTAATCAGCAATAAAAGAGAATAAAATCATGGCATTTACAGGTAAATGGATGGAGTTAGAGAAGATAATGCTAAGTGAAGTTAGCCAATCCCAAAAAACCAAATGCCAAATGTTTTCTTTGATATAAGGAGGCTGATTCATAGTGGGATAGGGAGAGGGGGCATGGGAGGAATAGATGATCTCTAGATAGGGCAGAGGGGTGGGAGGGCAAGGGAGGGGGCATGGGGTAATTAATGATGGTGGAATGTGATGATCATTATTATCCAAAGTTCATGTATGAAGACACAAATTGGTATGAATATATTATGTATACAACCAGAGATATGAAAAACAGTGTTCTATATATATAATAAGAATCATAATGCATTCTGCTACGATATATAAATAAAAAGAAAAGAAAAATACATATCCAATAACATAATTTAAAAAAAAAAGAAATTAGATGTATCTCTTAAAAAAAAAAAACAGAAGAAGTGCTGGATGCAATGACACATGCCTATAATCCCAAGGGCCTTTGAAGCCAGCCTCATCAATTTTTATTATCTCTCTTCCTGTGACAACTTTTCCCTCATTCTTCCCAGGACTGAATTCCCTTCCAAGAATGCTCTGATCTCTCTTCAGAAAGACCATGGATAATCATCTTGCTTAAAACAGGACCTGTTATCTTGATAAACCACTCTATTATGTCAATATTTCCTTCAGAGGATTGGTCACAATCTGATTATATTTACTTATTTGCCTATTTGTTACTTATCTACCTCATTAGAATATAAACTAGCCAGGGCAAAACCTTACATACCTTTTCACAGCTATATGCATAACACTTAGAATCAAACATACAATAATCACTTAATATGTAATTTATTGAATTACTGGTCATGGTCTCAGTGTCTGTACCAATCCATCAGATTGTAATTGTTATGTCTTAGGATGTTTGAAGCTGCAAAATCCAAAGCCAGGTAGCACAAATGGACCCAAACCCGTATCATCTTATAAGAAGTTCAGGGGTAAGGAATTGCCAGGGTGCACTTGGTCAGCAGCGTCCCTGAGAAGTCAGGTTCATCCTGCCTTTCAGCTTTGGCATGTCCATGGGCCACTCTTCCACAAGCCTGATTATCTGGTGATTGCATTTTGCAATCATAACTTCCTAATCTATGTCATTCAAAAAATAATGCTAATGTGACCCTCAATTTGACTTTATAATCTACTAATTTTTGTGAGCCACAGTTAGAATAACCCTGTCCTATAGTAATCAGAATCTCCTTCTAAAGCTGGACTCTGAACAAATGAAGGAAGAATAGAGGCCCAAACTAAATAGTTTTTTGTTCTTTTCAGTTATACATGACAGTAGAGTACATTTTGACATAATTATATTCACTGTATTTATATATAGAGAGAAAAGTTAAGTCAGATTCATTTTACTGTCTTTCCTATTTTCTGTTCCCTTCTTCCCTCCTTTCCCCTTTGTCTAATCTACTGAACTTCTATTCTTCCCCACCCCTCCTCCTTATTGTGTATTATCATTCACATATCAGAAAAAATTCAACCTTTGGTTTTTGGGGATTGCCTTCTTTCTCTTGTGGCATAATAGTCTCCAGTTCCATCCATTTTCTGTCAATTGCCATAAGGGCATTCTTTTTATGGCTGAAGAATATTCCATTGTGAATATAAACAATATTTTCTTTATCCATTCGTCTGTTGATGGGCACCTAGTTTGGTTCCATAGCTTAGTTCTTGTGAATTGAGCACTATAAATTTTGATGTGGCTGCATCACTGTATCATGATGATTTCAAGTCCTTTGGGTATATATAGAGAGAGGAGTGGGATAAATGGACCAAATGGTGGTTCCATTTCAAGTTTTCTGAGGAATTTCCATACTGCTTTCCCTAGTGGTTGACCAATTTGCAGTTCCACCAGAAATGTTTGAGTGAACCCTTTCCCCCACATCCTCATCAACATTTATTATTACTTGTATTCTTAATTGTTGCCAATCTGACTGGATTTTTTTTTTTTTAAAGAGAGAGTGAGAGAGGAGAGAGAGAGAGAGAGAGAGAGAGAGAGAGAGAGAGAGAGAGAGAGAGAATGAATTTTTTTTTAATATTTATTTTTTAGTTCTCGGCGGACACAACATCTTTGTTGGTATGTGGTGCTGAGGATCGAACCCGGGCCGCACGCACACCAGGCGAGCGCGCTACCGCTTGAGCCACATCCCCAGCCCCTGACTGGATTTTGATTAGAGGAAAAGAGAAGTGGCTTTGAGAGAAGCAAAAACCATCTGATAAATTTTTTATTTAGTATTTTTAACATCTAGTCTTCATGAGAGTCTTCATATTACATTGTTGTGAGTATTGTGTGATATATTTAATATTAATTGCAAAAGACTCTAAATACCTACAGCCATCAGAGGTAATATGATAAGGCCTAGCTTCAAAGTGTGCAACCAAATTGAATCTTCTAGATAACTGAATGCAACCACCACCTCAATACTCCATTTAACTTGATTCCAACATTTTATTCAATTCTAATCATTTCTAAGTGACATTCTGAACTATATTATAAAACTATCTGTCTTAATAAAATGTACTCAGGATTTAAATTTTGTGGATGGTTTAAAGATAATAATGAGAGACTAAATTTATTTACACACATTTCAATACCAAAAATATCTTACATACCTTCCAGCTAAAAAACTAAATTGATTTAAAAAAGGTAATCAAATGAATGCAACACTACACACACACACACACACACACACACACACACAAATGTGTGATCTTTGAGGAAGGAAATAGAGAAATTAAAAAAGAGAGGATAAAAATAAAAAAGTTTGCAGGATTCATGGATTCATGTTACACCAAGAAGAGCTGGATTTCTAACCTTCTGGCACCTGATTCTACCCTGTCTCAGGCAAGTTACGTCTGTGTGTGGTCTCCGTACACACGTGGGTCTGTAAGCAGTGACTGTACCGTTCCAACACAGGTTTTCCTCACATTCTGGTACCCTACACTGGTCATTGGATAAGGCATGACATATCAGAATGATAAGTCTCACAGCCAGTGACAGATCTAGAATTCAAATCCACGTTCTGTCTCCAAATCTACTTTCTGTGACCTCATGTGCTCCCTTGAAGCAGGCCTAAGAACAGTCAACACCTCAGAGAACACCCTTGCTGCCCGTGTGATAACTGGGGCAGGGAAAGCCAGGCTCACCTTGAGAGGAATGTGGCTCAGCACCAGGCTTGCCAGGGTCACCAGGGGTCACTTTGCTAGCTGGCCTTTCCTCCCTGGCCATGATCCCAAATGCTTCAGCCTCTGTCATCATTCTGTGCCACATGGAGCAGCTCACTGGGCTGAACACCTGAAGCCCAGGCTGCACTGTGGCACTTGCTGTGGGCAACCTAAGGCCTCAGAAGGTATCACTTTCCCCCATTTCTTCCACAGAGGGTCACAGACGTCTCCACTGTGTCACCTCTTGCTTTTAAGGGAGGTAAGTTTGACTAACTATATAACCATCTCTGACTGGCCCAAACAATCAGAGGTAGACCACCCAATTTTCTAAAAAGAAACAGAGACATATTCTAGCTATAAAGGGATTTATTCTAGCAATTCTGGCCCTAAAAAGACAAGGGAAAACGGCATTCATTTTCACCCCATACCAGAGCACCAGCAATTTGAGTTTTATAATTTTCTTTTATCTTTTTGGAAGAGATACTATTAGTGAATGCAGATAGATACCAAAATAGTGTATATTCAGGAAAATAGTAAATAATATAATGATATGAACAGAAGTCAAACAAATGTGAGAGTCATAAAAGCAACAGAGTTCTTTCGTACTGCAGGAAACAGCAAAGCCTCCTTGACATGCTTTCAGGAAACAATTGAAAATCTTCACATAAAAAAAAAAGAAAAACTTCCACTTGAATTGGGTGTCAACATACTTTATATACAAACAGAGATACAAAACTTGTGGTATATATGTGTATTAAGAATTGTAATGCAAAAAAAAAAAAAAGAATAGCGTTACCTTAGATTAGGTAGAGGGAAGTGAAAGGAGGGGAAGGCAGGGGATGTGGGGATAAGTAAGATAGTAGAATGAAACAGACATTGTTACTGTCTGTACGTGGGTGACTGTATGACCAATGGGATTCTACAATACGTATACTTAGAAAAATGAGAAATTATATCCCTTCTATGTACGATACATCAAAGTATGTAAGTACATTCTACTGTCATGTATAACTAAAAGAAATTTAAAAAATAAAACTTAAAAAACTTCCTGTATTATAATTGCTTGGTATAATTGTAAAAAGTGATCTAAGTTCGGAAGCCTTGAACTTTAATCCTGGCTTGCCACTTGTTAGCTGTCTAGCCACAGACAAATCACGTTTCTTCCTTAGTTCACACTCACATTCTAGCTATACAGAGGAACTACATTGCCCGAGCTCTATCTTGAGTCTCTCAAGTCTTTTTTACCATTTCTGTGTGTCACCAAGCCTGAGAGGTCGTATCTGTAGCATTCCTCAGAGGATTGTCCTTGGGCTAGCCAAGCTGTTTGGTCTGCTCACCCATTGCCCAGAGCCCTGAGATAATGGCTGACTTGAGCAACCAGGGAGGCAAGCACAGAGCCCAATCCCATTCCTCCAGACTTCAGGAACCACATGTAAGACATCTCACCAAAGACCTCACTCCTTCTCCTGCTTCTTTCATGCCTGGAGTGTTCCACAAATGCTTAAGAGAAAGTCAGCATGGCTTTCTGGATGTACACAACCTGTCAGCCACTTGCCAGGACATGACTGGAGGTGACTTCATGGGGCACATTGCTCCCCAGCCATCCCCAACCAAAACAGGCACGTCCCCTGAAGCCCTCTTTGCACCACCTGAATCATGGCGAGCTTTTGTTAGAAACATGGATATGTTTCCCTCTAACCGGGTTGCACTTTGCTGTATGTATCCTGAAGCTGGGTTGCTAGTGTCCTGTGTTTCATAACGTCACTCATGCAGTCCAACCATCCTCTTTATTGGGGCACTATCAGGGGTCAAAGCCAGTGGTTGATCTAAGGCAGGTGAAGGAATCACAGCTGGACTTGGTGGTACACAACAGTAATCCAAGCAAAGTGGAAGAATGAGGCAGGATGGCTAATTCAAGGCCAGTCTGGCAGCTTACCAGGGCCTTTTCTTCAAATAAAAAATACAAAAAAATGAAGAAGGAGGAAGAGGAAGAGGAAGAAGAGGAGGAGGAGGGAGAGGAAGGGGCTGGGGGATTTTGCTCAGTGGTAGAATACCCCTAGATTCAATCCCCAGTATCACATAAATATATAAATAAATAAATAAATAAGCATAAATGAAAGGAAAGAAACATCATCCCATCTCTTCATCTCCTCATCTCTGTCCCCAGCCTGTCAAGTTTTACCAGTAGATTCCTAGAGAGCTGCTGGCATCACATTCAACCTAAATTCTCATGGCTGACATTTGGAATCATCTACTAGCTATAGATAGATCAGAACCCTCAGTCTAGCCCTTCAAAGTCTCTCTAAAGCTTTCTCATCATCAATTCAAAAAGTTTAATAAAAATATTTCACCTAAAACAAATGATTCTCATAATTATGTTATTTATAAAATGATTACTTTTTTTTTCTTTTTTTAAAGAACCTTCTAAAGGAGCTGGGGCTGTAGCTTGCTTCGCATGTATGAGGCACCAGGTTCGATCCTCAGCACCACATAAAAATAAATAAAGACACTGTGTGTTCATCTACAAATAAATAAATTTTTAAAAAGACTTCTAAAAAGAGAAAAAAATCTGCTAATAAAAAGTGATGAGCACTTAATTTGACTTCAGATTTTTTACCTAAAGTCGCCATCTAGATGTCTATTTCCCTTTTTGATTGCCTTCTTAGAGAATCCTTGAAGCAATAATAGTGGTTAATTTTTATAGTGTTTATTTGATAATCACCAGAAAATGTGCTTTCCTTTCTCAAGAAGAAATTAGACTTTGACTACTCTAGTAGTCAGTCCACTCATGCCCATAATTGTATTGTCTGGGGATTCCTCATGCGATCTTGGGCCAGGCAGAAAACATCCAGGCTAGTGGAAAGAATTCTGGAGGAGGAACAGCATCATGGAAACATGACACACACAGAGATTTGCCATCCTATCCCCACCAGGTTGTGGGGACTTGGGTCTCTGAGCACTACTCCATCACATACGATTAGCTTCCTTCTTGAAATCGATAGCATCTCATCAGCTCTTTCCTCCCACCCTTCATTTTGTCTTCCTACCTATAAAATAATTGTGCATATCTGTCAAAGTTTATTAACTAAGCAGTAGAATAGAAAATATAATTTTTACTTCTAGCATTTCCACTGACTCCTGAGTGAATAGATGAGACACTTCATCTGTGGGAACCATCACGTTTTATGCTTCATCCTGCCAAAGGAATCTAGTTTTAAGTATCCTGATAGAAGTTTTCCAAGAGAGACATGGTTTCTCTTTTTATCAAGTTTATAATCCCCAAAAGCATCATAAAGGCAGACAGAAGGAGCATTGTTAAAACACGTGGAACAGGCTTTGAAAAACTCTTTTGTAAAATTTCCTGGTGGTAATTACTTTACAGGTAAAGGGGAAAAAAATGGCAAAAGAAAGATTAAATCAAAATGACCCAAGATATGTAGCCAAATAACTTAGAAAGTGGTTCTCAAAACTGGTGAGAGGTTTTCAGTCCCAGAAAAACAATTGTCCATGTGAACATTGAGGTGCGGTTTTTTTTTTTAAATCTAATTTAATTAAAAAAATAAATTTTTGTGTGTCTAAAATATCTGAAAAGATTAACAGACCTCTGTGAAACTCCTTTTTGAAGTCTCTATCAAAACTTCCAATTTCATAGTTTTCTCAAAACACTTTAAGAAATAAAGAAATATTTACCAAGACTACATGACTTCTCTCCTTTTTCCTTATTTCACACTTTCACTTCCCCTTATAACTCTCTATTCCTCTGGCTTTCACCTTTTAATCTTCTGTGAGTTCATTCCAAATATTAAACCACCCATATTCTTCCGCACATAACAGGAATAGAAATTAAAAAAAAAAAAACTGGAGCCACACAAAACTTTATATTTCTCCTCTCCCTTTTGATGTGGAGTGCTGAGTCTAATGGCATCTGCAATCCGCAGCTCATGCCTTGTCTTCTCCCTGACTTATTTTGGAGACCACATTGATGTGGAATAATCAGGGTATTGCTCTGAATGAAAAAGTGTTTGACTTTGGTTTTTAGACGTTCCTAATTCTGTGGCCACTCCTCCAGACATGGATCTCATCTCAGTTGACTTTCTAAGCTTCGTTCCTGAAGTATTCCTGCATTAGAGTAACACTGTCTGTTGTGACAAAACAAAGAACACAAAGAGAACAATTCAGTGGCTTAGCCTATTAAAAGCTCATTTCTTGTTCTGAACAGATGTTCTGTTCACAACTGTCCAATTCAGAAGCTCCTGACCTCTAGGAGTGAGTCAGTTCTGCTCTTTGTGGACATTCTGGACCCAGCATATAGCAGAGAAACACAGAGGGAAGACAGGGCACATCTGTATCTGAGCTCCTAGGTCTGGGAGTGCCTCGCATGATCCCATGCAGAGAACTAGCCACAGGGCCACTCTTGGAAGCAAAGAGGTGGAGGTGGGTCTAGAAGACATCATCTCTGGCTTGGTAGCTGCTTTCAGCAACAAGCCCACACTGCAGAAGATCATCCTGGATTTTGGAGGACTACCAGCAGTCTTTCAATTTGCCCATTTGTGATAAGCATAGAGTTTCTTACCCTGCCCTGATTGGGAATCACTGATATGCACTAAGTGTGTATGTATTAGCTATTTGCTGATGTGAAAAAAAAAATTTTTTCCCAGATGTAATGACAATGCTTTGTGCCTCACATTTTCTTTGGGTCAGGAATACTGGCCTGGCCCAGTGGATGTCTATGGTTCAGGGTCTTTCAGTGGTACCACCAGGAGCTGCTTTGAGCATCCGCTTCCAAGTTTACTCTCCTGGTTATCTCTAGGCCTTTCTTTCTGACTGGCAGTTGGCAGGTGGTAGCTACAGGCTCCTGGCTACGTGGACCGCTCCAATAGACAGTTCACGACTTGGCAGCTGGCTTTCATTGCAACAGGTCAGTGGGAGAGTGAGAGAGGAAGCTCAAGACAGAGAGGTGAGCCTTCTCTAGTCTCATCTTGGTGGTTTTACTGTTGATCATACATTTCATTCATTTGGAACACACTGATGGTCCACCCTATGCTAAAAAGAGGATAAATGGACAAGGGTGAGTAGCAAGAAGTGAGGGTCTTCAGGGGCCGTCTCCAAGACTGACTGTCTACACGCATGTGAACAGAGGAGAAAAGGTACAGCCAGGCTATGTATTTGTAGTCTATAGCCCTTAAAATTCACAAATAAGCCATGCATGGTGGCACATGGCTGTAATCTCAGCAGTCAGGAGGCTGAGGCAGGAAGATGTCCTAAGCCCAGAAGTTTGAGGCCAACCTGGGCAACATAGCAAGACCCTGTCTAAAAAAATATATATATCTATTTTAAATATTCAAGCAAATATCTCTGTGATTGGTTTTGGTAACAGTTCTATAAGAAAGTGACTATATGTCTAACTTCTTTTCCAATACAGAGCAGGAAAGAGAGAACACTTGGGAGGAAGTAGTGGGTGACCAGGAACTTGTGACTGAGGGTGGTTTCCTTGTTGCTCTCTGGAGTATCACTGTTTCACAGGTTTACTTAATAAAGATAATTAATTTATTGTGAATTACTTCTTGCTATTGTTTTCATTTTACTTACCTAAATATGAACAATGAAATTTCAAGATGCACTAAATGGTCTCCAACATGAGTAAGTATAAAACCTTTATATTCAACATTAATAGCTCCATTGAAAACTGTGTTCTACCAACAACTGGTTTATACAAATTCTCTCAATTGCATATGCAGATATTAACAATTGAATTTGAAACACCATATTACTTCTAAGCTCTCTTTAACTCTCAATTAAAAAAAAAAAGTTCTATCATGCCATTTTAACCATTTTTAAGCATACCGTTCTGTGACATCAAACACATCACCTGCTGTGTGATGGTCCCCACCAGCCCTCTCCAGAACTTCATCAGCTTTCCCAGCTGAAACTCTGCCCGCCTTTGCTAACTTTTATATCAAGCTTCTAAATACTTAGCTGTCAGTTTCTACTCCCACTTTAGAAGTCACTTGGACTCTTTTTTTTAATTTTTTTTTTTTTTTTTTTTTTTTTTACTTTTTTGCCTTCCTATCTAAAAAAGCAGCCATTCTTCTTCAGAACCCAGAAATTAGATCCAGTTTTATTCAGGGAACTCAAATGGCCACAATTTTCATTCAATTAATTATATTTAAGAAGTTAAGGTGGCTTTGCTCCTTTCTCCGTCACACCTCCTCAAACCTACCACTAGGTTTATTTCAATGATATTTGAAGATTTAAGTTACCCTAGCTTGTGGGATCTTATTAAGCTCCTCAGAATGATAACTAGAGCTTAAATGTTTAGCTGAGCCACTCTGTATTATTAACCCCCTTTTCAGCACATCTATGTCTTTCTTTTCATCCTGATTTCAGTAAACGAACACTAATTTTATTCTTGGTGGCCACATATCAGGGTTCTAGCATCAAGGCATTCTCTTTTGGAATTAAAGCAATGTTGCATTGGCTCTCAGGACCAGTTCCCTACTTGTCCTTCTGGGATTCTGCAGGGGCTACAGACCTGTGCTTTGAGCCATGGCTTTGGGACTTTATCTCTGCTCCTGCCTTCCAGAGCTCTCCATTACCTTGTTCTGCCTTGTTCTGCTTGTGGTTGGATCTTTCATAATCACCTTTCATGCCCAAAGGGAACCTACTTATCTCTGGGTCCTCACTGTCTTCTGTTGTCTGTCCTGCTGAAGCCCAACCTTACATTCTGTTACTTCCCATCTTTTACATTCTTCTGGGCAAGTGAGACAATTTTGTATCCACATCACTCAAGGTGGAATGTCCCTAGGAGGAAAAGAATGAAAACAGCCATTCATCAGGTCCCCAAAGCAGATGGTTTTGCCCAAGTTTGATGCATGTGTCTAAATTCTGATTCTGTATATCCAACAGAGACATTAGAAAATCTGTTCAAAATCTGTCCTCCTTCTTCTAGAGTAATAGGGTGTACATGTGTGAACAGCTGCTCAGGTATATCACATTCTCCTGCTTTTTGGTAGCTAGATGTGGCCAAGCCACTAAGTTCTCATCAACAGAGTAAGAGAAAAAGTGAAATTTGCAACTTTACTACCCAGGCTTAGAAAATACTTGTTCTGGGTATACTTCTCCATTTTCTTTCTGTTATCCAAATCAGAATTAAAAGGCTCCCTCGGAAGCTACTTGCTCAAGTGACAGAGAATCTTTGGGTCTCTTATTACATCCAAACTTCACTCCAATGAATACAGCATAATTAATAGAAATCTTACATTTGACCATTTGAAAAAGAGCAGATCCATTTTTTTTCTGTAGATTAAAATTTGTGATTAAAGCCCAAATGTATTCAAATAGGCAAACACTAAAGTACTAGATATGCTATCAATAAGTCAAACTTCTGCCTTGCTTCTTGCCTCTCTTTGCTATTTTTTCCTCAAAAGGGGGTAGAGGAGAGACCTTGATGACATCTATTCTTCCTCAGCCAGGCAAATAATGAGTTGCAGTCAATTTGATTTTCTAGCTATAATAGTGATTGATTATCTTTCAATTGGCAAGATTGATTATATGCTGACATGAGATCCAAATAATTTGATAAAGGAGTCTGACCACATTACAGTCTGCTGAGGACAAACATTTATATATCTAACATTCACAGCAGTTGCTTAATTTTCTTTGGGCATCAGACACTGGATGAAACTGAAGAAGCAAAAATAAAAGGAAGCAAATGTCTTATCATCTGATGCAATGAACAATGTAAAGGTTTAATGATTTTTTTAAAAAAATGATGTTCATAGAAAAAATATGAGGAGTTTCTCTATTAATGGTTCCCAAACTGGTTAGAGCCCAGGTTAACCTGTGAATTTAATAAAAACTTTGGACTTTTTTCTTGGGCAAATCCATAACCTAACTAATTTCATATATAATGTAAGATGGCTCACAAATAGCCACCAGCCCAGGCACATGGGTCATGGAATAAGAACACACATTTATAGGGAAAAGTCAAAGGATAAAATACCTCTTATAGTTTGGATGTGAGGTGTCCCCAAAAAGTTCATGTGTAAGACAATGCAAGATGGCTCAGCAAAAAATCTTCTCTAAAAGGTTACAAGAGTCTTAATCCAATCCATGAATTAATTACCTGAGGGGATTAATTGAGTGGTAATTGAATCAGGTAGAATGTGGCTGGAGAGAGTGGGGTATTGGGGGCATGGCTTTGGGGTATATATTTGTATCTAGTTAGTAGATCTCTCTCTCTCTCTCTCTCTCTCTCTCTCTCTCTCTCTCTCTCTCTCTCTCTCTCTCTCATCATCATCATCATCATCACATGAGCTGCTTCCCTCTGCCACACTCCTCTGCCATGATGTTCAGCCTCACCTTGAGCCCTGAGGAGTGGAGTCTGCTATCTATGGATTGAGACCTCTGAAGCCATGAGCCCTAAATAAATTTTTTCTCCCCTAAAATTTTGTTCTTGTCAGGGCTTTAAGTCACAGCAGCAAAAAAAAGGTTGGACTAAAACAATGACTTTTATTTCATCCAATCACAAAAACATCAAAACTGCATTTATTATATATTGACCAGCAAAACCTAGATCCAGTGCTGAGAGACACGCCCACCAAAAATACATAAGTCCTTGTTGTTATAGGTGTCAGTTGTTGAGTAGTTCTTCCAGTGGAGAGACTAGACCTGACAATCAAAACTTACAATGAAATGTGATGCAGTGGCCACATGAGCAACATGCAGGGAAACAGATGAGGATTAAAATCTCCAAGGGAGGGAAAGAGAGCAAGGCTTCATGTTGTAGAGGTAATGCTGGAGAGACATCTGAATAAACTGAGTGGCCAGTGCTGCAGAGGCAATACAGTCAGCCTCTGAATACATCAGTTCTGCATTCACAGAGTCAACCAACTGTGTGTTGAAAAATTTGAAAATAGCAATTGCTTCTGTACTAAACATGTGTAGATTTTTTTCTTGTTGTTTTGTAAACAATACAATGTAACAACTGTTTACATGGTGTTCAGATCATATTGGGTATTACAAGCAATCTGGAGGTACTTTAAAATATACCCAGGGATTTACACAGGTTATGTAGCAAATGTTACACCATTTTATATAAGGAACTTGAGCATCTGTGGATTTTGGTATCCCCAGGGGTTTCTGGAATCAAATCTCATGCATACTGAGGGATGACTATACTTCCAAATCAACATTCATCCATATTAATAACAATAATATTTATGGAACAATTACATGCTCCAGATACTATTTTATTATTTGCTCAGTCCTCACACAGTCCACATCCATGAGATACACTATACTATCATCCCTCTGATTGATAGGCTCATTTCAAGTGGCTTGTTCTCATCACCCAACTAATGGGAGGGAACATATCCAGTCAGGAGTCAATCACTCTCTTGGCCATCACCAGTGCCACCTATGAAACCATCATATTGTCTGGGTCTATACTGCTGTGGAAGAAAGTGAGGCATTTTTAATTGTGTGCCAAGCAATCAGACGAAATCAAATAAGAAATTTCAAGGCACAATAATGTAGTGACAGATTTATTAATTCCAAAATTGTGTAGGCAAGGAACATGGAGTCTACATCAGTGAATCAAAGCCACACAGTTACAGGGAGGAAGGTCAATGTGTAAACACCAGCCTGTGATTCCCCTGGACTGGCATTTAGAACCTCTAGACTAGTGCAAGAATGAAAATTCAGACTCACGTTAGTGTTGTGCAATTCAAACCTAGACAATCATTTGATCAATCCAAGAAGACATCAAACCACTCATTCCTATTCACCCCCAGAAAATAGAAGTAAGGAAGAGATGTAATATGTAATATGAAGTAAAGTTCAATTTAGCTCATAAATTTTTTTAAAAAATGTATATTGAATATTAGATGAATTAAAGCAAGCAGCTATGAATTTTAAGTTCAAAAAATCAGTTTCCAGTATCTGCTAATAAGGCAAAATATTAAAATTTAGGAACAAATGTTTTCTGTATAAAATAACAGTAAGTCTGTATATGGTTTCTATACTATACATGTCTAAAATTTGGGGAATATTGTCAAGTTTGGTAAAAATGATAATATTGCTAAATAAGGAAACAATGACAGAGCATAAACTACAGGAGACACATTCTTTGTTCTTCTAAATTTGTACTTTTATACTTGCTGAAAAATCTCTTTTAAAACTATGTCACTGCATAGTTTTAGAAATTATGATGGAAATCATATAGATTTTCTGTTTATCAAACCAATTACCTCAAGACAGATACTTTTAGATTTGCAATCATTTAACTCACAGTTTGGGTTTCAGACCAAACACACTATGCCCACACTGTTAAATGTAGATTAACACGTGTGATAAAGAAACTAATATCAGTTGATCCTGTCATCTTGCACTGTCAGATCGTCATCATTCTGGTGCACATAGAGCTACTTCAGAAGCTCACAGCACGCTGCTTCCTTGACTCAGGTTCCTTGTTGTTACCACATGAACATCCCTCTGGTATATTTTTAGTAAAACGTGTTATCCTAGACTGATCATATGTTCACAGATTGCAAGGAGTACTGGCTATTGGGCAAAATCCCGTCTGGTACCTGGTCCTCATGCAGAGTAAACTGCAATGTGGAGACAGATGGTATGGCCAAGTGGGAGAGAGACTGTCTACAAAATTGGGAGAGCTTTGCTCTAACTGGGGGTGAAGGAGGAATGAACAAGTCCACCACAGCATGAAAATAAGACCAAATATATATATATATATATATGTCAGTTTGAAGGTCACTCCTTGGGATTTTGCCAACATCTCAGAATGGAGGGAGAAGGTAAACATTCCAAAGAAGATGATAACTCCAGGTTGTATACCTGGGGAGGGGAACCTTACTGCTCAAACTGTCCGGGATTAATACAGGAAGAATTGCATGAGGTAATTTGACAAACAGCCTCTCCAGGACACATTACTATTTCTGCATTAGAGAATAAAAAGAAGCAGAGTGTTCACTGAAAGTCGTTTGTCAGATGAGACTTCACTGGTTTTTATTCTGTGTGTTGTGCAAGATTTTCACATTTTCTTCCACTTATTAAAATTACAATCTAATTGTATTTTTTCCTTTGAATTAGAAAAATGAAACCTGTTTTCTCCCCTCAGTCCTAAGGTCTCACTGTGTTTCCATACTTCCCATGGGGCGAGAAGAGGTGAGCTAAATTAAAATCTGTTTACTTTTCCCAAGTGAACTGCTATCCCTGGGCTTTCCCCCAGAATATTTACTTATTTTTATAGCTGTAATGTACATGCTTATGCTTATAAAACAGGCATGTTAATTGGATTTTTAAAACATGAAAACATCTGACATAAACCAGCCCAGTTCCAAGAAGACTCTGATATATTTAATCATACTCTTCGTATGCCAAGGTCAGTACTTTTGACTAAATTTGGATCTTCTGAACAAGGTACTTTGTGAATAGCTGCAAAATGAATCAAGAATGAGAAAAAAATGTTTCCTTTGGTTATAGGTCAATATAAGTGAATTACTGCAGAAACAATTTAATTAAATGTTGTTTCTTAAACTTTCCAATGGTGTATACTACATTATTATTGGCAATGGAAGACTGCTAAAATTTCAGTTTTTGCCAGTGGACTGATGCTTCTAGAACAGGCATGGCATACTGGAAGCCGCTCCAGGGGCTATGAAAGCACCTCATTCTTAGCATTGGAGCAGCTATAGCAGATGCTGGCTCTACCCACATCTTCATCTCTGAACTTACAAAGAGCTAATCATATATATAGTAGGCATCAAATAAACATTTGACTTTTGCAACAGGTCTTAGGCATAGCATAGTAAAACTTCATGCACCTCAGATACAGCATTCTATATCTCCAGGATATATAAAGAACTCAAGTGGGTCACGATGGTGCATGCCCATAATCCCAGCAGCTTGGCAGGTGAGGCAGGAGGATCATGAGTTCAAAGCCAGCCTCAGCAAAAGCAAGGCACTAAGCAACTCATTGACATCCTGTCCTTATAAAATACAAAATAGGACAGAGAATGTAACTCAGTGGTTGAGTACCCCTGAGTTCAATTCCTAAGTACTCCCTCCCCCAAAAAAGAACTCAAAAAGCTTAATACCAAAAAAGCAAATAACCCAAACAATAAATGGGCTAAGGAACTCAAGAGACACTTCACAGAAGAAGAAATATGAATGGTTAACAAATATATGAAAAAATGTTCAACATCTCTAACAATTAGACAAACGAAAATCAAAACTACTCTAAGTTGCATCTCAGAGAATGGCGATATCAAGAATATAAGCAGCAATAAATATTGGCAAGGATGTGGGGAAAAGGTACCCTGGTACATTGGGACTGCAAATTGGTGCAACCATTATGAAAATCAGTATGGAGATTCCTCAGAAAACTTGGAATGGAACCATTTGACCCAGCTATCCCACTCCTCAGTTTATACCAAAAGGATTTAAAATTAGCATACTACAGTGACATAGTCACATCAATGTTTATAGCAGCTCAACTCACAATAGCTAAACTATGAAAGCAACCTGGGTGTCCTTCAACAGATGAATGGATAAAAAAAAATGTGATATATATACACACAATGTAATATTACTCAGCCTTAAAGAATAATTAAATTATAGCATTTGCTGGTGAATGGATGGATCTGGAAAATATCATGCTAAACAAAATAAGCCAGTCCCCAAAACCAAAAGACAGAATGTTTTCTCTGTTATGCTAATGCTATCTCAAAATAAGGGCTGGGGAGCTAGGGAAGAATAGAGTTAGTTACTTTAGATTAGGTAGAGGGGAATAAAGGGAGGGGAGGGGACATGGGGGGTAGGAAGGATAGTAGAATGAATCAGACATTATTACCCTATGTACACCACTGGTGTGATTCTACATCGTGTACAACCAGAAGAACCGTGAGAATAATATACTCCATTTATGTATGATGTATCAAAGTTCATTCTACTGTCATGCATAACTAATTAAAATAATTTTTTAAAAGATGAAACATATTTGTAAGTATAGGACATTATTGTTCCCTTCTGCTCTTACCAGCAGATATAGGTTATCAGGGACCATGAGAAACTGTTAACTCTCTGTTATTGTATTTGTATGATTGTCCTAGGTAGTTGAATACTCGGTTATATGAAAAGTATCCAAAGATGCAAGATTGAATAATAGAAAGAACCCATACAAAAAGGCTAAATTTCCCATACCCAACTCTACTTTTTTTTGCTTATCTAGACCTGTAGTGCTAGATCTTCATGTTTATAATATAACCCGATTCCTTTATTAATAAGGAACGACTATTCCATTTTCAGAAATATTTCCAAGGATGTATGTTTGCAATGGGCTAAATGTTTGTGTTTTCTTCAAATTTATGTTGAAACCTTAAACCCGCTGTGGTGATATTTGGAAGTTGGGCTGTTGGGAGGTAAGGAGGTCTTGAGAATGGAGTTCTGATGAACAGGATTAGTGCCTACATGAATAGGACCAGAAGCCAGAGAGTTAGCTAATGTTTTCCACAGTGTGAGGATACAATATGGAGACAGCCATTTATAACTTACTCAAAAAGGGACCCTCACCAGAACTTTACCATGCTTGCACCCTGATGTTGGGCTTCTAGCCTCCAGAGCTATAAGATCTCTAACTCAAATCATGTAAAAACATTAACTCAAGATGGATCTTAGGGGCTGGGGATATAGCTCAGTTGGTAGAGTACTTGTATTACCATGTACAAGGTCCTAATTTTCTCTTCTCTACTTTTTCTTTCCCTTCTAAGACTCCTATTACTGTATGTTGGTACTAGTTTTATCTAGCTCTTAGCCTGGCTTATTTATTTTATTTTTCTTCACCAATTTCTGTCCCTCAGTATTATTTTCCAGATTGCTATTGCCCAACATTTTCTTTCGTTCTATACACCCCTTTTTTCTATTGTGTTGAGTTTATTACTTTAAGTGTTACATTTTTATTCTTAATGCAGTCAGACAGGTGAATATATGTAAATAAATATATACACATTTATATGTACTCATCATTTTATGTATATTTGTCATATTTCTTGGTCCATCTGTTCCAATAATTCTGCTTCATAATACAGATATTCAAATACATGTCTTTCCATGAAATTGTAATACTCTATAGGCTTCTATTCATTTTGGTATGTAAATAACAGCGACTCTTCTGAAGATATGCATTAGGGTAGGTTTCCCACTAGGGCTTTGTCTGTCCACAGTACTTGTATTAATAAAGAAGGGAGGAAGGGGTTCCAAGGCAGAGAGACCCAGGCTTCCCAGAATTATGCCAATCACTACACAAGTCTTCTAGTCAGAGATTCACATTTAAACTACTTTTATTTATTTATTTATTTATTTATTTATTCTAATTAGTTATACATAACAGCAGAATGCATTTTGACACATTGTACACAGCTTCTCATTTCTCTGGTTGCATCAATGCAGAGTCACACGGGCCACGCAATCATACATGTACATAGTAAACAACTTTAAATAAGCACTTTGGGGATAGTACTTCCATTTAGTTCATAAATACAGCCAGGAGAAGTTGAATGACTTAGTGAATGGAGGAAGGAAATGCCCAAGGGCAGCAGCTGCTCAGATCCATCACCAACTGCAAAGCTACTAGTCAACAGCAGTAGTGACCTAGCTGTCCTCAGACTTTTCCTGGCAAAGGAGTAGTCAGTGATCGTGCTGAAAGTGACGCCTGGAAAGGGAAACACAAATCTCAATGCTGTCCCCTGACCCATTCACCTTGAGCTGCCTCCTGCTGCCCTTGTCTGGCCACACACACCACACACACACATACACACACACAGCCCTTCCTGCACAGTTACTGCTCCTTGGTAGTCTGCATTCTCAACTTGCTATTTTCTAAATGTTTTGTTTTTTCATCTTATCTATGTATTCCATGAGCTTCTGTGGTGTCTCTAGAATTATTCAGAAGAACACAACCAACCAGCAGCTTATGCAAGTCCACCATTATAACAGGTACTGGAAACTTCCATTATAGCCGTCTGTATCTGTTATTTAGCTCACATTTTCTTTTTAACATCTAACTTGTTTAAATCAAAATTTATGACATTTGCAAAAATTTTCAGAAATAGATAATTTTAGGATTTATTACACAGAAATTTTCTTTTAAAAATGATTACTTTCATTTTTATCCTTCTTCTCACATTTCATTTTCATTATTAAGACTTTTGGGGAATTCTTAGCTTGTAGCCTTAGTTCACATATTTTTGTTTTCTGTATGACTAATTTAATTCATATAAAATTTAACACTATGAATTTTCCTCTGAATACTTCTTTGCGCAAAATTGCTGGGTTTTAATATGTGCTATTTCTTTTATCAAAAACAACTTTTTACTTTCATTGTTGATTTTCTCCATTCCTTAAAAAATAATAAAATATTTTGCTAACCAAAAAAAAAACATGAACTGATGACTGGGTAGTAGCTCTTACATAAAAATTCAGAAGCTATCAATACTTGAAGCATAACTAGCAAAATTAAACCGCCTCTACAGACTTGAAATCCCTGAGTAAATTTTATAAATAATTGATTTTTTCCTAAACCACTTCCTGTTTTAGTATAATAGGCAGCTTTTCTCAAGAAATCTGTGTTGCATTCAAACAAGCAAAACTGTGTGTAACACTTCCCCTTCAGTAGCAACATGTCAATCATTTCATATAATTAATTGCCTATTGATCGAGAAATATTTGCTATACACCTGAATGCTCTCATTGCACCAGGCAAATTTTTGGAGCTTTTAAAATGTGAAATTTAGAAGTAAACTCAAGCAAATGTATTGTAGATTGTTTGAAGAAGAAAATCCTATTATCAAACCTTTTGCCAATGAAGTGTATAACATTTTCTTTGACAGAAGCAAAGTGATATATAGGATGTCACAGCTAAGCTGTAAAAATACTGGGACCTTTCATCAGTCTCAATTATTAGAAGTAATAGCCCCAGGCTAAAACTACTTGGGAATCCCTGAAGATATTTAACACAGAAAAACTATAGAATCAAATGCAAAGTACATGGCCAAACTGTGCTGTGATAGGGTCCTCTAGTGGTCCATTCATCATTTGTTTTCCTGTGGACACTCTGGCTGACATCTACGTATTAAGTCTTTCCCTGGGTCATCTCACACTGCTGAAGAGGCAAAGTAGAAATCCCACCAGGAGGCTTGCACTTCCAGAGGGAAAGGAGGTGTTTGATTTGTTCTCAGTTTGGGTGCATCTTATTAGGCAAAAAGAAAACCATAGGTACTGATAGGTCCCTTCCTGCTGTTTGGAAAGGCACATCCAGTGTGGCTGAGTGCCCCTTCATTCAGGAAAAAAAAAATCTGAGAAAAATGAAGGGCTGCTCTGTGAAATGGTAATATTTTTCAGGAGTTAGGGACCACACCCAGCTTTTGAGGGAAGCCAGGCCAAAAGGAACACTGTAAAGAGTCTGTGACCATCTACCAGGGGAGAAAGAAGCGATGGGTGGAATCCATAGAGGGGGAAAATCAAGGAAAGGACAAAGCTTCCATTGAGTTCATTGGGCACAATTTCCTCAATACAGCAGCTAGCAATATTTCCCTGAAACAGGGAGTGGCCATATGCAAATCGGTTGCTTTCCATCAGGGATGGATGGAATTCAGAAATCTTTATTTTGCCTCTTCTCCAAAATTTACACTTTATTTAACTGAGAACCTAGGAAAGAAACCACAACACTTCTGTCAACCACAGAGATCACATGTGTGATATCACATATCACAAATCAGTTGTATCGGACATTATGAAATACCATTTATACCGACCACAACTTCAAAGATATAATATTTCTGGGTCTGCTACTACCTCTTTTCATTATCAAAGAAGTGCATACATTTTTATATCCCTTTTTAATTATTTGATAATTACATTTCAGAATAACTGATTTTTTTTTAAAAAAATCCTTTGTATTTTAGTTTATGTATTTTAAAACTTTTTAAATTATTTTTTATTTATATGTGATAGCAGAATGTATTACAATTCTTATTACACATATAGAGCACAATTTTTGATGTCTGGCTGGCGCAAGAATTAAAATCAAGAATCAATAAATGGGATGGACTCAAACTAAAAAGTTTCTTCTCAGCAAAAGAAACAATCTGTGAGGTGAACAGAGAGCTTACATCTTGGGAGCAAATCTTTACCCCTCACACATCAAATAGAGCACTAATCTCTAGGGTATATAAAGAGCTTAAAAAGCTAAACACCAAAAAAAAAAAAAAACAAATAACCCAATCAATAAATGGGCCAAAGACCTGAAGAGACACTTTTCAGAAGAATATATACAATCAGAGAAATGTAAATTAAAACTACTCTTAAGATTTCATCTCACTCCAGTCAGAATGGCAGCTATTATAAAAACATTTTTTAAGCTCATAGAAATCAGAAAAAAAAATGGAAGAAATACAGAAATCTAGAGGCTATATGCATATACCTTCACATGTGTATTCACACACATTTCTGGTCATTATATAGACAACAACAATAACAAAAAGCTCAGGAAAGTTTGCATGGATTCAGCAATTGTTATATGCAGGGACTTTAAAGGCACTTTAAAGAGCACTTTAAAGGAGCCAACTTATTCAGTCCTTACAACGGTCCTTATATCTGGTCTTATTTCCCCCATTTTGTAGATGAGAATTTTAAGGCTTAAAGAGGCCACTTAGCTTCTACAGGGGCACCAAGCGAATAAATTGCTCGGAGAGGTTTTGAGCCTATATCTACCTGGCCCAAAAGCCCTAGCCATGATGGCTTCTAAATGTGCTCGGGATCTGCTAGGACATTTTCACTGTTCCATGATGAAATGAGCCAAAATATCTTAAACCTTACCTGATGGTTAACTGCCTCTTCTGGGGATGAACTGTTCTTTGAAATCATGCCTTTCCAAGTGCAGGGGGTGTTAAAATGATTCTTTCTCAAAACCGTTTCTTAATTCCTTTTTACTTGTTGCCCTTATTTGACAAAATAAAAAGTTGGCAGCCTTGCGGTAGGGGGTATTTTTGTTTATTTTTTTAAAATTTGAGGACTCCTTTAGGTCTCACTATCTGCATGCATTGAACAATGTGGGTCTCTGTGGGTGATCTTAGTACACAGGCATATAGGCACATTCAGGTGAAGAACCCAGTCAGGTCCAGGTGTTCTTGGTCTAGATGCAACACTGTCATCTAAAAGCAATTACTTTTCAAATAAAGTTTGTAAGATGTGATTTTTTAAAATATGCCAAATATTATTAAGATATTAAGCTTTTAAGTAGATATAAATATGTAACTTATTCAAGGATGTAGACTTAGTATAGATCCAAGACTTCCTCTCAGGCCAATCTTGGGTCTTAGGAATCTGGGCTTAGAAAAAAAAGTTCAGAACCAGGTTTCACTTCTTTTATACAATCTCTGAATTCCTGGAAATCCCCCAACTCCATCATTAATATTACAGGTGTCTTACAACTGGACCAATCATGAGACCTCATAAGAAGAATGTGTGAAGGTGGACAGTCACAAGTGGGAGAGAGACTGTCTACAAAATTGGGAGAGCTTTGCTCTAACTGGGGGTGAAGGAGGAATGAACAAGTCCACCACAGCATGAAAATAAGACCAAATATATATATATATATGTCAGTTTGAAGGTCACTCCTTGGGATTTTGCCAACATCTCAGAATGGAGGGAGAAGGTAAACATTCCAAAGAAGATGATAGTGGAAGGTGGTGGCCTTTGTGGTCGCAGGATAGTCCCATGTGTCCCATGGAAACTTCCCATTGCCCAGGTAGATACTCAGAAGACAAGCAGCAGCTTAAAACACCTGCTGGGTACCGAAAGCACAGCTTCATCTTAGAATAGTGCCAGCCAGGGAGGATCTTAATTTCTGCCCTAGTTCCCATCCCACTCCCCGAAATCATTCAGGCTCAGTAAAACCTGGGGAGAGAGATGGAGGTAATGAAGACTACACCTCCTTCTCCTGGAGACCTGTCCACAGCAACCTCCAAGTGGGGCAAGTGAGAAAATTTCACTTTAAGTCAGATTTGGAGTTTTACATATTAAAGACATTTGGACATTTTAATTTCTGAATTGAGGTTCTAGTTTTGTGACTTAAGGATCCCTGGGATTTCTTCTCAGCAGAGTCATCTCATAGCTCCTGATACAGCTGAGCCAGGAAAAGAAATCTCTCCAAAGATTTTAAAGAGACAATAGAAGGAAAAACCTAGTGTCTTCATGATTACACTCCACCAGTTCTCTATAGTCAGTATAAGTTTATATTTATCTTTTTCCTCAGTTGCAAAAAATTCCCCCAATAATTTGCTTTAGTGACAGGTCCCCAGACAAGTCTATTCATTTCTTTCCAGGTTTGTTCTTACAAGGAAAAGCCTTTCATTTCATTCCAGTGCACTATGAACCCCACCTACCCATCTGCTCTGGTTCAAACCCATCTCAGCCATGCTTTATTTAACTTTGTAGCCAAAAATTGATTCTCACCTAATTTCTGTTCCTTTTTGCAGTACCATTAAATTGATTTCAATTATAATATTCTATTTTTAACCTAACTTTGTATCTTTATATCTGTGCTTATCCATAGTTTCAGAATTATTGTAAAGTTGCTTGTCACTGAGCAGTATACCTCTTATTGCACATTAGATTGAGTTCTAGTATATCCCATTAGATACCTACTGAATACATGACTATCATTCTGTGAAGCAATTATCACCAAAGTTTTTGGCTAAGGAAAATCTTTTAACACAAAAGGTCTTTTCTCCTTTTTTTCTTTGCATGTTCTTTATTTCCAAAGGACCTATTCAAACTCTTTTTCTAAAAGTTTGATTTTTTTTTTCTTTTTTGGCAACAAGGGTTACTTAGACTTTTAAAAATTTGGGAGTTCATGTCTTATCATTTCTAATATAAAAATAAATGAAATCCTTACTCCCAGTCATCTCTGCAAACGTAGGGCATACTTACAGAATATTATCTGTTCCTATGTAAATATTCTGGGCCCTTGCTTTAAAGAGATCTCTGTTTTATTTAAAATACATGAAAGGTTGGAGTAGCTAAAAGGTGTCTCAAGGGTCCAGTGTATTTTAGCGAGGAATGTCAAGAATGCAGGCTTCTTGGTTTGTGGAACAATACCTTCTTTGACTGGACCTTCAGTTGTGCTTTGGCCAGCATTTTCTGTTTTGAAATTCAAAGGTAAACTTAACTTAGGGAGGAGATATTTCTGTTTGTCAGATTCAAAAGCAATTGTTTTTTTTTTTTTTTTTTAACTCCCAAATCTTTTGAAATTTGAACTCTACCCTTGTTTCCCACTGCGGTATTGCTTCAGAGGGAAAGGTTGTAATGTAGCCCCTTCTTTACCCCTGAAAACCAGAGGCACAAAAGGCCATTTGGGAAATTCTGTTGGTAAAAACTTTTCCCAGTGATCCTACTTAAGACATCACACATGCTGTTCAAAACCCGCAATTAATCCACATTTTCTTAAGGAGAGTTTAAAGTTATAATAAAAGTAGCTTCCATCAATGCAATGGTCTCTCAATACATGTGATTTATTCTGTTGTGATAATATCTGAAAATGAAATTTAAAAAACACTCTTTTTTAAGTCAGAAAAATATAGAATCGAAAGCTAACCATGACTTTAAGTTCACAAGTAGAACATTTTCAAATGATTCATCCACTAACAAAGAAGTGAAAATCAGATATAGGAAAATTGCTCTTTGGTTTACTGAGAAACTGAGAACCATGTAAGGCTAGACTTGCCTATTTGATCCTAGGATGGGCAAACTACAGCCCTGGAGCCAACTGGTCACCACCTGTTTTTGTATATGAGCTAAGAAAGTTTTCCACATTTGAAGAGGTTGTGGCAGATAAAAGGAAACCCTAAAAGAAGATATTATGTCATGAAATGTGAGAAATATGAAATTAAATTTGCAGTGTTCATGTTACCAAAAGTTAGGTCCTTGTCCTGGAGGCCAATCCAATAATGAGGACATGGTTTTGAGAAAAAGGAAAAAGAAGTTTTATTGCTTTACTAACAAAGGACAAACACAGAAAATTCCTGTCTAGGAGTGATTCTGTGATTCTTCTCACTCAGGGGAACAGGAGGGTTTTAGAGAGGTGATTCAAAGGTTGTATTCCATGTGTTCTCTACCAGGAGTTGTAATTCACTTGTCAATTTAGGAGACAGTCATTTCTGAGATATTCTTGTGCCTTCCCCTGCCACAGTCTGGCTGGGCACAGAATCACGAGCCACTCAAGCAGGAACAAAACTTTATTTTTGAAAATGCCGCCAATACCACGTACACTTCCGGCAAGCAGAACCGGGGCCCAGGACCCCCCCCCCCCCGAATTCCCTCCTACTATCCTTCCCCAACCAATGGGAACTCTCCAGGAGTCCCGTAACATGAGTCCCGTAGCTGGCCAAGGTGAACAGCAGGAGTCCAATTTCCATATGAATGTAAATCTTAACATAATCATATCATCTCAAGGGCTAGCTGGCGTCAACTTACAACCAAAAGTGCCATGCATCGTATTATTTCATATTATTTGGTTGTGGCTCCTAGCATTCCCCAAAGTCTGAATTTGTTCCTAGGGTAGGCGCTTGCTTAGGGACAGATAACTCTGCCTATGACTCTGCCTAGGATAGGGAAGAAGTGATTAGTGATTTCCCCAGTGATTAGGGACAGGGAGAGATTAGGGAGGAGGACAGAGAGAGGAAGACAAAGAAACATGTCCTTTTTAAAAAATAAGTGGCAGTGTCAGAGCAGCAAGGGCTATATTCAAAGCATAGAGTGGATCACCCTTACATTCATAAATAAAGTTTTGTTAGAATGGAGCTCAACACATACAAAATGGCAACAGAGTTGAATAGTTACGACAGAAACTGTATGATACACTAAACCTAACGTATTTACTATCTGGTCTTTTTTATAAGACACATGTAAAATTATATCTGGTTTCTGGAATGATTCCACTGATACCAGCACACATCCATTAAATTGATATGAAGCATGATTGCCATAAAGCCAAACTTGAAGTAACACCTGCCTGTTCCTCCAAGAGTGACAAGTTTAGCACGATAGATGGTACTTTTTCTTAGTTTGGATTAAGTTTTGGATTCAGATCAATCACATATTTATTTTCAAAACCAATAGGCAAAACTATGAAATACATTGTTGCTTATGGCAAAGTAAACCCCTGATAATGGTGCCAATAGCCTCATGCACTGACATCCCTACTCATAAATATTTTGATCAGAATACATACCAGAATTTGATATGATACATTGCCGCAGTCCGGCTGCAGCAAAATAACCCAGGGGGTGAGGAGCAACTTGTGTAGATTGATACAGCAGGAGTGGGAGCCCTTTATTGTAGGACAGGAGAGGTATATATACATTACACACAGCCTATCTTAATTAACATAAACTAGATACAGCAGTCAACCAATAAGGAATCTCCACACTTAATGGCTCGCTGGCGTTACTTCACAAACCACTCCCTCTGGCAAAATGCCAGGCACCATCTTGACTTGTTTACAGACCCTAACAATACATATCAAAATTTTATATATATATATATATATATATATATATATATATATATATATAAAATCTTGGATTTCAGGAAGTCTTATTATTTTATTTCATTTAATTTCTTCCTTCATATAAAACTGGGATTGTGGATGTAGTTTAGTGGTAGAGCACTCACCTAAGGTGTAAAGTCTTGGGTTTGATCCCCAGTACCAAAAAAAAAAAAAAAAGAAAGAAAGAATGAATGAATGAAAGAAAGAAAAGAAAGTTTCTGAATAAAAATTTTTTGATAAATTTTCCAAATACATGCTGTCAGAATTTGAAGAAAAGTCCCACTGAAGTGTTAAACAGAAGGTTTTTTTTTTTTAAATGAGAAATATCTTCTATCTATACAACACTAGATTAATTACAAGAAAATAAATTCAAACTGGGAAAACATATATCTTACTACTTCATGTAATTAAAAAAACCTATAATCTAAGTGATGCTAGTTGGACCAGGTTTCTCTCTTGGTTTAGCTTATCTCTGCTTTCCTCCAATACTTCTTTCATCTTCAGGCGAGGTGGAAGGAAGAAATTAGAAGTAGCTTTTAACATGCATCCTCCCAAATTCAAATCAGACAAAATAAGAAAGCATCTATTCTCATTTGCTGTACCACAGAAATGTAGATTTACTACATTTGGGACAATTTGGAATATACAAAGTACATTCTGTGTCCAAGGGGGATTTGGAGTTCAGATGAGTCAGATCTGCGGTAGTTATGACTATTCTAGTTATCCTGGCCTTCAGCCAACACCTGGTTCTAAGAAATGGGAAGAATAGGACCTCAAAAAAACAAAAACAAACAAAAAAAAACAAAAACAAACAAAAAACAAACAAAAAAAAAAAAAAAACTGAGACTCCACTTAAACCTACCTTCCCAGAATAAGGGAAAGAGGATGTAAGACCAGGAAAATTGCTCTCAGAATTCTTATTCTTACCATATTTAATTCTTTCGCATAAACAATACTGAGTTTTCTATTGCTAATTCCTATCTTTTTTTTTTTATTTTTCATGGAAAAAAAAAAGCTTTAAAATGATTGGTTAATGGAGCTGAGAAAGAGAAAGCAGTAGGGTTTGGCTCTGCGTCTCTGAGGCCCAGGCCATAATCGCCTGTGGGCATGAGGCCAATCCACAGAAAACAATTTTTATTCATCTACTAACTGAGTTTGGGAAGTCATTCTCCTAAATGCCTTGAGGACCCTACTTCTTTCTACAACAAAAAGGCCCGGTAATGAAATGCTGCCCAATAGGCTCACAAAAGAGAAATGGCAGGCAGGTGACTGGCCTTCTATGGACAGGTCTTTAAGAAAGAGCTTAATGGGACCTAGGATCAACCAGGCTTCCTGGATGACTTGCAGGTAATGTCCAATCCCCATCTGCTCTTGGAGCCTTTTCAATTTTCATGATTCTTTTTTTCTAAAACTCCATCTGTTAAAACAAAACAACACAAAATAGAACCTTTTATTTCCTCAGGACTTAAGCAACATCCATGTTCTGATCTTCTGTCTAAACCTAGCTTTCTATGTCTACAAGCACCCTGCATTTATGTAGAGTCCATATAAATGCAGATATGGACTTCTATTTTTAAAAATATCTTTGGGCTAGGCATGGTGGGGCATGCCTGTAATCCCAGGGACTTGGGAGACTGAGGCAGGAGGAACGCCACGTTTAAGGCCAGATTTGGCAACTTAGAAAGATCCAGTCTCAAAATATTAAGTAAAAAGGGCTGGAGATGTGACTCTGTGGTAAAGTGCCCTTGGGTTCAATACCTGTCAAAAAAAAAAAAAAAAAAAAGAAAGAAAGAAACCAAAACAACAATAAAAATGAAGAAACCAAAACAACAACAAAAACAAATCTTTGAGAATATAGTCTGTATATTTGGGTTTGGAACATTATTTAAGTAAAAAGAAAATTCAATAAAATACCCATTTTTAAAACATTAGAAATATTTTGATTCACAAATCTGGATATGCCTTTTTAAAGATAATAGGCTAAGATAACAGCATATTCTTTTCATCAGAAGAATTTAAGACAAAAAGAAATATTTTCCTTAATATTTAGACTATTTAGAAAATTCCAAAATATTAAGGAATTTGTAATGCAGAATTATTGCTTAACCTATGTTCCCTGGATAACCTATTTGGTGAGAATTCAAACTGACCTATGGAAAGAAATCAGATTGCAAAATGCACCCCTGTGTGTCCAGAAAGAAAATGAAAGGGAGTTTGAAACTGTCTCTGCTGTAGAAAAGGAGGGGAAATTCTCTACAAGAGACAAAAATTAATCAGGCCTAAAAGATAAAATAAGCACATTTCATTGCTGGTGTTGGAATTCAAGTGGCCCTTTCAGGAATAAGAATGTCTGGGCTTCTGGTAATATTGACTTCAGGACATGAGATGATGGTTGTGATTACATTTCCAGAGGTGTGAGCAATCTGTGGCAGCTCCATTCCTAGAACCACAGTGGAGCCTGTCAGTAGCAGTGACAGGAAACCTGACTTGATTTTTTCATAAACTGTCTGCAGCTAATCAGTTCCACTCCACGCTGTGATTCGTGATGATTCTGAATGTGTTTCTAAATACATAGATACATCTGGAACCACACGGACACACTAATGTTTCTGCTTTCTCTATCCATGCTATGCATATCACATATTTGTAAACATTGGATGGATGGATGAATGAATGGATGGGTGGATGGATGGATGGATAGATAGAAAGTGAGTGAATTATGCAGGGAATTATGCAGTGAATGAAGAACTGGGGAGACAAGAAACAAAAGCATTCACTTCTCAAGGACATTTTAATACCGTTGCTTTTTTTTCCTATAAAGAATCTATAAGATTAGAAATTAAATGAGCAAAAGAATTTTATAAAATCTGAATGTAAGTAACAATGGAATTCTGAAATGTGTACCAGTGTTAATTGATCTAGTCTCATCTAAGTATTTTACTATTATCACTGCATCTAACTGATACATACTTAGAGGACTTCATTCAAAAATTTCTCAGTAAGTTCTAGGAGGCACAGTCTATTGACAAACACCTACTGTTGGATGAAAATTACAAAATGTTAAATAATGTTATCTTAGGAAAGTTAAAAGAAATTTTGGAGCTCGCAGTAAAACTGCTAAAAAACCAGTTTGGTATTTCAAATGAGCTATGGTTGTTTGCATGCATTAGTAAAATTCAATTCTGGAAAAATTAGTAACTAACCAGAGATCAATTCTGGTATATAAAATTACCTGCTCTGAAAAATTCTGACAAGGAAATGTTCACAGCAAATACATAAGCAAAAATGTCAAACCACAATGTAAAAGATTTTCAGAAGCTTGCCTTATCTTGACAAAATGGACTGCCCAGTTATTTATTTTTTTTTTAAAGATAGAGTGAGAGAGGAGAGAGAGAGAGAATTTTTTTTTAATATTTATTTTTTAGTTCTCGGCAGACACAACATCTTTGTTTGTATGTGGTGCTGAGGATCGAACCCGGGCCACACGCATGCCAGGCGAGCGCGCTACCACTTGAGCCACATCCCCAGCCCAAGTTATTTTTAATTATCTCATATTGTGTGCTGAAAATTAAAGTACAGGAACAGCATGCTTTAATTCTTTGCTAACATACATCTTCATTCTTTCTTATTTGGTCCTTGAAAAATTATAACTTCCAAAGTACGTCCTTTGGTGCTAAATTTTAAAGCTATTTCTTGTAACATATTGCTTGTATAAGAAAAGGACAGCAAAATAAAATAGACATTATTATTGCTGTGTGTATATACGTGACTGCATGACCAAAGTGATTCTGCAACCTGTACACTCAGAAATATGAGAAATTATATCCCATTTGATTCAAATGTATGATATGTCAAGATCATTGTATTGTCATGTGTAACTAACTAAAACAAATATAAAAAAGAAAAACTGCAAAAAGGGATGTACAAAATTGTGGGAGAAAATAAAGTGCAATGCATAAGATCAGAGAAGCAATTATCAAACTGCTTGACAAAACTGAGCTCTACCACTCATCTGGGCCACAGTGAATAGATTATTTTATTTTATTTTATTTTTGCCCTTGTCTCATCAGTTATAAGAATAATATTAGTACTCACTGGTTAAGCAAAGAAAATTAAATGGATAAATAACCTATTTAAAATACTAGTGATGATGCATGGCAAGAGGTAAGGCCTCGATAAAATTAGCTACTGTCATTTGACAAAATATATCCAAGTGTCACTCCAAAGTGATTAGGCAATGCTACGTCTGGCAAGGCACATTTACATGAATTCATCAAACTAGACTTCTATTAGAATAAGTCAATTTTCTACTAACACACATATGAAACTATGTTTAAAGAAATGTGGAAGATATGGCACTCAAATTATCCTGAATATATAAATTCTAAATATTTATTAATGAGTCTATTAAAATATTTCAGGAGTAAGAAAGGCACAAGATTTTAAATAATGTCCAAAAAGATTATCTGACACATTTTGCCTTAAGCATTTCATTCAATCCTTTCAAATCTTAACCTATTAAAATTTTGTTTCTACCTTGATGAAATTTTGTAAAAAGTAATCAAGATATCCAGTGATTGCTAATGTGCTGAGAGGACATTTTTAAACTCATATCTAACTTGATCTTCTTGATCCACGTGTATCTCAATTTATGTCATCAAATTAACTGAACTTAATAGACACTTATTGCCCATGACTCTGTGTCACATATGCAGAGGGCAAAACTCTAGCGTATCTTCTCTCTCCTAGTTTCTCTCCTGCCTCTCTAATCATAACATCCAAGCCCTTTTTACGGGTGCCTCTTCCTTTGACAGAACTTCAAATAAATTCCCCACGTGTGTGAGCCAAGGTCTTCTGCTCTTTGTTTCACTCTAGATGCCTTTTATCCGACGACTATGACTTATTACAGGAGCATTTTCCAATCAATCTCCAACATATATAACTATCCCGGTTCTTTGAGACCCCTCACCCACCCATATTTCCTTGAATATCCACCTACGAATTTCTTTTGAACCTTGGGTTTAATCTCTCTCCCTGAACTGATGCTATTTCCTTCAATTTAGCTCCTTTCACATTATTTCTCACTTTGATTAATGGCAACATCAACCCCGTCACTCTTATTATATACTCAGGAGCTCTTTGAGCATCTTCCTCTTCATCGCTTTTATTTCTGATCCATCAAAAGTTCACATTGATTTTTATTCCTAATATGTATTCATTTCAACTTACACCCTTCCTTTACAATAACCCTGGTGAAGTGTAAATACCATTTAGCTGTTTTAATTTGTCTGTATCATCCATTTGTCTTGAGGTAATCCAATTAACATGGTAGCCATGGCAGAGTGCCTGAAATAAAAAGTGATCCTTCCAACTCTATTTAAAGACTCTTCCCTGTACACCTAGACTGTTAGGACAGGTTTTATGTGCATGGAGTTCCTACAGTCTGACTCTGGTCTCAGCCTTTACAACTCTTTCCTACGGATCTTCAAAATCTTGTTCTCCATTGAGTTCTATCCCTTCCAGCCTCATCTGCAAAAACAGGACAAATCAATATTTTCAACATGCCTGGATCTTTACTGCCTTATGACTCACATTTTCCACAGCCCACCCTTCCTAAAATAATTAGCAGCATTCATTTTCTCTAGTTCCTCACTTTCTGTTCACTCATACATCCACCTCCAAATCTGACTGCTTTCACAAGGATCACGAGTGACCTGCCGATTGTCAGATTTACAGTGCCCCCTCAGTGCCCCTGCTGCTTGACTTCCTGGTATCTAATGCTGTTGACCACAATAGCTTCTTGAGCCTTGGGGGACAGTTTCAGAGGCATGTATCTACTTTGGTCTGGCTTGTGTTTATTGCCCTACATCTTGCAGTGGGACTTCTCAATCTCCTTCCCACATTTCTCTTTGTGTAACAACTCTTTAAACTCTTCATTCTAAGGTTCTTTCTTGGTCTCTATCATTCCAAGTCCAGCTCCCAAGCTCATTTCAAGCCCAGCGCATGGAGGACCCTGACATGTAGCAGTGACAGTGTTCATTATACTTGTGAACCTATGTTGGAAGAGGGAGGTGGCGTTTGTTAAAAGTACTTTGAGTGATTCTGGCGTATTGTCCTTTCCCGTCAAGATCTTGCTCTTTCTGGATGACCTCATCTCTGCACAGTCCTTCACTGCCGTCTTTGTGCAGATGACTCACAAATTTGAAGCTCTATGTTTTTAACCTGTTTTCTTAGTTCCAAGTCCATATGTTCAACTGTTTTTTATCAACCTCAAATTACTTGTCTTACCATTGCTTTTAAGTCAAACTGTTCAAGTTGAATTCAATATTTTTTTTCTCAAAATGATTATCATGCAGTTCTTCTACCTCCATGATTATCCAAGAAAAATTTCCTAGGGTTCATTTTACGTTCTTTCCCTGACATTAGTATCATATCCAGTGGGTCCTTTAGGCCTTTTGTTTCTCATTTATCAGGCATTCTCATGACTTTCCCCTTCTTTCTCTTCTCATTGATACTATCATTGTTTCATCTTCTGTCTACTATATTATTATCATGCCTACAGCTTAACTTTCTGCAATTGGTCTCCTATTCAGCCCCCAGAGTAAATTCTCAAAATACAACTTTCATCATGTCACTTCCTGGACTCTTTTGAATCCCCACCTTTTATAGGATAAAGTCCAAATTCTCCAGCCTGATGTCAGCTCTTCACTGTCCGCTGAGTAGGAACAAATTTCACTGAACCAGTTTCACTTATTTATTCAACAAATATTTGTTGAATATCACCAGGCAATATTCTAGACACCAGGAAGACTGCAAGAAAAAGATAGGAAAACTTCTAACATGAGGAGAGTTTACATTCTAGGTCAGGGAGAAAAAATAAATAAACACATACCCACTTATAATTCCTAGTTAAAATATTAAAAAGGATGGTGTAATAGAATATTAACTACACAGCTGATCTAAAACTGGGGTTGGGGAGTCAGAGAAAGCACCAGACAGAAGGTGGCATTCGATATGACATCTGAATAAAAGAAGGAATCAAAAGTCTTGGAAAGAGGATTCTTAGTAGAGAAAACATGACAAATGTCCTAAGGTGGGGGATGTGTGCCATGTTTGAGAATGAGAGTAAGGAGTCTTTGCGGCTGGACTGCATGAACATCAGTGAAATAAGCATCGAACAGAGCATGGGGCTTTAAAGAGCTTGCTGAACATCTGGATTTTATTTTAAATGAAGTTGGTGGGCACTGAGGAGTTTCAATCAGAAAACATGGCTTAATCTGTATTCTGGAAAGATCACTGTGGCAACTTGCACAAAATGGCAGCAGGGAGATATGTTGGACAGGGGTAGTATTTAGGTATGTTAGACAGGCATTTGAGGCACAAGAGAATGGTGAAGAGAACCAGAATGGGAGTTGGTATCGAGAAGATATTATGACTGGGCTTGAAATGTATCTTTAGAGCACGAAGTCTTATGATGGACTCGACACAGAGGAGGAGGAGATGAGAAGAATCAAGCAAAACTTCTACATTTGGAGATATTAAATGAAATACCAGTTTGAGTTTCAGGGCAGTTGGAGTAGTTACTATGGATTATTGACTAATCGATATTTAAATGTCATTCAAAAATCAAAAGAATGAAAGGAATCACTTAGAGAAGGTATATAAGTACAGAAAAATATTCATAACCAAGTCCCAACACGAATGATAACATCTGATTTGGGGAAGAGAGACTACGTGGGAAGAGACTGATGATGAGAGAAAGGAACATGGAACTGAAGGTCTTAATGAAGCTGAATATTTGCTGGGATCAAAGCCCCTGAGCACATGATCTGGAAGGATAGGAAGTGGTGATCAGAGACAAATTGCTTGTAGCAGAGAGTTCAGAAATGGCACATTGCTTGTGATGACAACTTTGAGGTATAACCACGGAAATGTTTGGCAGAGATGAGGGGGAGGAGAAGTTCATTGGAAATGAGGAAATGGTTGAACGAAGAGGCCACAATCGCCCTGTTACTTTCTATCACTATTTGCCCTTTAAGCTGGAGCCTACAGAACAATTTTCCATTGCCTGAAAAATGCGATCATGTTTCACATTTCTGTGCCTTTTTCAGAGTCATTCTCTCTCTTTCAAAAGCTGTTTGAGGATTCAGAAACACATGCACATTCTTCTCAACCTGGGTTGAATAGCTCATATTCTCTGAGGGTTTCTCAGACCCCTGCTCATGATATCCCCTTATGGAAACTGATCCCTTTCTCTTCTGTTGCCTTATATGTGTATCTCATGTGTAGCACACACAGTCAGAGCTGTTTATTCAAATAGTAGATTGCTGGTGCTTAAAGATGGACCGTACATTTTACCCAGCTTTATAACCTCAGCTGGGATCAGTGACTGTACAAAGGAGAGGTTTCATCAGTGTTAGAACTGAACACACTCATCCCATTTGCAAATGGCAATGTTCAGTGGCCTGCACTAGATATAAAGATACTGGGGAGAGAAAGAAGAGAAAGGGATGTTTAGCCATCAGAATGATTGGGATTCAGGATCATAATTTCAGTGTCTATATGTGTAACCCTACTCTTATAACATAGGGATAAAAGCTCAAAAATAAACTGATATGTAACACATTTTTTTCCTGTAGAATTTGCCCATCTGCTTTGATCTTTCATATGTTTCATGTTCTGTCTGGATCTCTACTTATCTTTGACTCTCTTGTTCTTCCTTTCTATGTTTATCAATCCAAGTAGGTAACATTAACTGCTGTAATATACAACTCCAAAATCAGTGTGGTTTAATAGGCCCTTGGTTTACTTCTTGTTCAAAACAAGCCTAATGTGTATTAGCAGAGGGCTTAGTTTTGGACAGTCATTCTGAAATCAGAATTTTTCAATTGTATGCCTCCTCGACCTTTTAAGACCTTAAAAATTCTCTACTGAATCTCCTACAATCAGCAGAGAATGAAGAGGGTGGAAGAAATCCCCAGAGCTTATAAAAATCAGATCTAGGGATGGTATTTATATTCTATTGCCAAAATTCAGTAATATGGCTACAATTAACCTGAAAGGACCTAGGAAATAACGTGATTCTGTGCTCAGGAAGAAAAGAAAAAAAATGGTTATTGATAGGCAAGACTTGGGTGGGGAGGGACAGCTTGCCCAAGAATGATTCAGAGGTTAGCCCCTCACAACACGCCTTAGGGACCATCTCTAGACAAGTCTTTAAGACGCACAATCCTGGAAGAGGTCTGAGGCCACGAATGAAGTGATCCACCCACTACCTCATGTGGATTCAGCCCATAGGCTGTTTCCAGCCCACTGGTTACACCACGGCAGGAGCTGGGGCTGCTGCAACCACACTTGCCGAGCCAGGGCAATTCTGGTTGGAACCAAAGATCTGCCCCATGTTCTGGTGTTTATCCCAATCTCTGACCACATGGAGGGAGAGGCCACCTTAACAACCCCATGGCCTATGTTTGGGGTCCCTTTTGTGGAATCTGATGCGAGCCCTGTCCGGTGCAAGATGGCAGCAGAGCCCCCACAGTCCTTCTGCTTCTCTCCTTCACCCTGGTAAATGCAGTTCCAGCAGCCCTGCAGGAAGCTGCCTGGCTTTTTGTCTTTGTTTACTCAACACTGGCATTTTCTGCCACAATATTTATGTTTAATCTCAGGCTTCCACATAGTTTCTGGTCAAATCTGCCTTCCTGTGTCTGTGTGTGTCTAGCCAGGTCCGCTCAACCTGCGCGTCCCCTCACAGTCACTCACCAACCAGCCTCATGCCCGCCAGGCACAGCCCACCCTAGAGTGTCAGACCACTCCTCCTCTGCACCCCCTTACTCTCCATCCAAAGAGACACCAGCATCTCAAATACAAAGAAGTCAGATGGTGTGCAAACAAGTCACCTGATTGTTCCAGCTTGCTTTGAAAGCTTGTAATTCATGATGATTTTTTTTTTAACTAAAGGACTAAAGTTCCTAGTAGTTGAAAATTATTTAAAAGACCACACTTTTGACTTTATCACTGGTGGTAGAGTGCATTAGTTCCACTATCAACAATATTAAAAAAAAGTGATATTCCATATTGTTAACTTGACCTTTTTATATCTTTTTTTTTTAAACACAAAGACTGTGCATTTATAATTCACTAGGCACTGAGAAAGCGCGGGGAATTGCAGGTATAAACTGCATAGATTAGTCTCTGGCCTAACAGAGACTGTTCTATTCACTGTATGAATAGTTTTCTGGAAGGAGAACTGGAATCTGGACAAATTTCTAAAATTAATTTATAAATAAAAATGCTATTAAAGTAAAAAATCAGGGTATTTTGAAAGATAATAATTATGTACAGATGGTCTACACAAGTTAGGGAAGTTGTATGTAAGTGAGAACATGGAAGATAAATGTGAGTGTGCCAAAAAACAGTGAGAAGAGTGTCCTAGACAGAAGAAAGAGAGCACTGAAGGCTATTTGGAGAATTGGAAGAGTCAAAAGATGGCCCCCCGGTGGTTGAGTTGTGTGGGTGTGGGAGGCATACACAGGGAGGTGATGCCATATGAGGTTGGAGGGAGGGTAGGTGTTGATACATGTTGTCAGTCATTTTTGAATCTGAATTTAATCCTCAGGAAAACAGAGCACTTGGAAGGATTTTCAACAAGGACGTCAGGGGATAAGGCACCATGACTCCTGCATGGGAGGAGATTGGCAGGAAAAGGCATGTAATGGAATAGTGGCGGCTGTGACAGTGGACCGCAAAGGTGGTGTGGTTTACACTTGGGCTGTAGAGCGGTCAGTGAGGATGGACAGCTATATAAGGGAGATATATTATGGTTATGAAAAGGACCATAATTACAGGCAATAAACCTGGATTTCAAAATCACTACAAGAGTTTGAAGATTCCCAGCCCATTCAAATGATATTATTTGAGGAACTGGAAATACCAATTATTCCGATTTGGTCATTACACATTGTATACATGTATCAAATGATAATGCCGTACCCCATAAATAAGTACAAATATATGTCAACTGAAAAAAAAATTAAAAAATAAAAAGTCCAGATTTCAGAAGAAAGAAAAGGAGGTCAATAAGTCATATTGATTTGTGAAAAGAATGGCAACATTGGGAATAAATTTAAGCATTGTCATCAAAATGATAATTTTAGACACACATAAAAGGCTTTGGAGGCTCCACATACCTGCAGCATGGCCAGTTGCTATGGCTGTCCTCTTTCCTAACTTGGAATTGTCAACAATTCTCATGAAAGTGCTGTATCAAGAAAACTTACAAAGCATTGTTCAAAAAAAAAAAAAAACTCTAAAATTATATCATCAGACCTGAGCCCATCATGAATGGATCTCTCAGAAAGGTACACTTCCCATGAAAACGCTGTAGTGGGAGTTTGAAAGAAAAGCCAGCCATCTGGGGCTTGGGACTGGATCTGTTTTCAGTGACACTTGGAGGTGAAATTCTCTTTCTAATTTTCCCCTGAAACTAAAAATCTACAGATCCTTAGAGAGGTGTTTTGGTGGTTTCATTTAGGAGTTACTGTGAAAGGCATCTAGGAAGGGCCCATATAGACTCACGGGTTTTTTTTGAAGGATCAGTCAGTCTACAGGATCAGAAGAGGCTGCCTCGCCCTAGGCATTTTCAGAATTTCAGGGACAGAGGATAATATTATTTCTTTAGCTTAATATGTAAGAATGCTAAACCCTTCAATTCTTAATATATGCTTTATTACTTCTCTGTGTGTATGATCAGAGTGATTCCAGAGGACGCTGCTCCCTGCTGGAGTTTAGCTTCTACCCACGGAGGCTGGATTCTGTTAATGAAAACTTAGACTCTTTGGTGCACTTTGTCCACAATTTTAAGCACTAGACCCTGATTCCAAAGAAACAGGAAAACTCTATAAAGATTAATACATTTTCAAAATGGAAAAGACGACAAGAACTTTTGAGAATACCACTGTTAGATTAATAAGAGAAGATGTTCTGAATTGGAGAGAGTCTTGGTCTGCATGAGGCTTCCCATCAGGGCAGTGAAAGCCACCAAGAGCCCTGACTCCTTAAAGTCAAGTGGTCCTTGCTGTATGGTTGGAGCATCTTTCAGCTCTGGTCTGACAGGGAGCTAGCTCACCTGGGTATGGTGGCTCCTGTTTTCTCAAAGTCCATGAAAGAGAGATGCTATCCATTTGAAGCCATTAATCCTTCCAGATCACTTTTATTTTAGTATTTCCATGGAGAGCAAGCAGGACACCTTGTAGTATAAAAGGAAAAGAAGAAGAAGGAGGAGGAGGAGGAGAAGGAGAAGAAGAAGAAGAGAAGGAGGAGGAGGAGGAGGAGGAGGAGGAGGAAAGATGATTCTGTCTTTGAGCTGGTGCAGTTTCTTGGTTTATCAGTTACCAAAATATTTGAGCATCAACTTGGGGTAACCTGAGTAGTTATGGTCTTTGTCTGTTGTCCTGTAACAAACACAAAGCATTGTACAAAAGCAACTCATACTAATACTTAAGTAAAATTCACATCCTTTGTATGATTTATAAGCATATCTATTTACAAATTTATTTATAGATTACTGCATTGCTTGTGAAAATATGTGGGTTTATTTTATTGAACAAGATAAATTATTTAACATGTCTTGTCAACCTCAACAGAAAAATCTCAAGTCGGTTATATGTGTTCCTTTTTGCCTTCTTTATCAGTCCATCTCTTCTTCTGTCCTTTCCTTGTTTCATTCAACAAATGCCTACTGAGCACCTACTACGGCCACTGTGCCAAGGGCTGGGCTGTAATCTTGATGAAGGAAGGAATACTGTGCATGCTAGAGTCATGAAGTCCAACACCACATATAATTTATACAAAGAAAATGCAACAATCCATTCACATGATCATGGATTTCTTCTCTACTTATATTTCTTCAGTTCTACCTTCTAGTTCTGTTCCGCTGCTCTTTCTTAAAAAGAACCAAAGACTTTTGTATTTTTAATTCTTACATCAAAACGTCTATTTCGTTTTGGCTTCTTCCCCAGCCCACTCTGGTAGAAAGCAACTGGCAATGAAAAATATTCTGAGGTCATGAAGATAGCTGATTTTTCACAGAAGCCCGGGTAGTTTCATTCCTGATCAGAGCGAGGTTCCAGGATTCCAGCTGCCCTGTCACTTCTCTCCTGGAAAGGACAAAACATTTGTGCTTGTGAGACAGACAGCCCAGTGTATAGACCTACTTGTATATTTTCCTAACTCTCTAACCCTGGTCTTCCAGTGTGAAACAAAATACTTATTACCAAGACCAACAATGAAAACCAAACTGAAAATAGCATGGCATCCTTCATGTGGGTATTGTATCTGTACCTTGAACATTCTTTGTAGTGTGATCATGGTGCCTCAGAAAAATACGGTGTAATCATATTTTCATTAATTCATTATTTCACCACTTCTTCCCAAACATTATGAAGGGAGGAAAGGAGAGAGAGTATGAAAGGTGAAGTCTGGGATTTTTTTATTGTTATTAGGTTGCAATTGGGAGTAAGTCGTTTTAAAAAAAAATAGTATAAGGCCAAATCATGTAAGGCCATCTGAAAGAAAGACAGAAAGAGAAGAGAAAGCACCAGAAAGACCTAACCAGGTTTGAGATAGAGCCTGATGGGTTCAGGTCCTGGATAAGGGATAAGCTCACAAGTGAGGTGCAGGGATGGGGGTACAGCCCCAAATATGGGTGCTGAAAAGGAATGGATAGAGAAAGCAAAGCAAGTCTTTCAAGTGTCCTCTAAAATAGGGCCCTGTTCCTGGGTGCTGAGGAACCACAAGACACTGAGCACATCTTCTTCTTTAATTATTTTTTAAAAGTCTTATGAGGTATTACCCCTGTTTTATATTTAAGCAAACAGGGGCTGGAGAGTTAAAATGAATTTCCCCATTTAAGTTGCAATAGTTCTGCAATAGAACCAAGACTGAGCACTTAATTGTGTTCATTACAGCTTTGGTTTGGGGGAATTCTCTTCTTCCATTAAAAAAAAATCTACTTATGATAATTCCCTTTAAACTTATCATCAATTCTTTTGTTCTCTTCTTTGAAACTTGCAATACCTAAAACCCTTTAGCAGATCTCCATGTCTTATAACTTTATAAGTAAACCCCTTAGCAAGAAGTAGATACTCTTTCTAATATGATGTAATCAAAGCATGTCCATCCATTTTATATGAAGGAACTAAGATTTACAACCAAGCAAGTGCCAAGTCTACCCTCCTCATTCCAAGCTATTTTGTCTCTCAAAATGTCCCTTCACATCTCTCTGCTAAGAACCCAGGTTATGGCATCATGGAATAGATACTGGCCATTTGATGGCATCCTACATGAAGGAACATAGGAATGACTCTCTGGACTGTCTCCATGCCCCTGTGTTCCAGGTTCTAGCTGTGCTCAGTTTGACCCATCTTTCCACCAACTGGACTCCAGCTTTGATGCCCTGCTGAGCAGCAGCATGTCATCCAATGACAATTCAGACACTCAGACTGGAGAAGCACCTTGAAGATAAACACCTGCTGAACTGGATTTTGACACAGGCAAAGGACTTGGACATACATTTCTCCAGAAGGAGATATGCAAATGGAAAACAAGCTCAACATTGTCAACCATTAAAGAAATGCAGATCAAAACTGCAAAATGGTACTACCTCACACCCATTCGCATGCTATTGCAAGAATGAAAGGAAAAAAAAGAAAGGGAAAAGGGAGGGAGGAAAGGAGGAAAATAAAAAAAAATAGAATAGAAAGGAAAAGAAAAGAAAGGGGAAAAGAAAATAAAAAGTGCTGCTGAGGATAGGAAGACATTGGAACGCTTGTGCATTGTTGGTGGGAATGTAAAATGGTACAGTCACTGTGGAAAATAGTATGAAAATTCCTTAAAAATGAAAACATAGAATTGCTACATTAAACTGTAATTGTAGGGCTGGGGTTGTAGCTCAGTGATAGAGAGCTGGCCTTGTAAGTGTGAGGCACTGGGTTCAATCCTTAGCATCACATAAAAATAAATAAATAAAATAAAGATATTGTGTCCATTAAAACAAAACAAAACAAAACAAACAAAAACCACTGTGATTGTACTTTTGCATATTTATCTCAAGAAAAATATTTGTATACACATGTTCATAGCAGTGCTGTTCACAAGAGCCACAACACAGAAGCAATACAAGTGTCAATCAATGGATAAAACAGATAAATGAAACATGGGGTACATAACTAGAGAAGTCAAATTCATAGAAACAAATCAAAGTGGCAGTTGCCAGAGACTTGAGAGGAGAGTTTTTCTTTTGTTCTTGTGGTACTAGAGATTGAACCCAGGTCTTGCACATGCTAGGCAAGTGCTGAACTTGGAGCTACATCCTTGGCCCAGGGGTCGTTTAATGGGTACAGAGTTTTAGTTTTGTAAGATGAAAAACTTGGGAAGATTGGATGCACAATGAATGTAACATGGTGGATATAGTTAGCACTACTGAATTATACATACATTTAGAAATGGTTAAGGTTGTAAATTTTATATTATGGATTTTTACCACGATTTTTTAAAAAGTCAACTGTATTCAAATGTTTTAAAAGTCATTTAAATAGAAGATTGTAAATGCATTTAAAAATGCATTCATTGGCTGGTACACACCTTTATCCCAGCAATTTGGGAGGCTGAGGCAGAAGGTCTGCAAATTCAAGGCCAGCCTGGGCAATTTAGCAAGGTCCTAAGCAACTTAATGAGACGTTGTCTCAAAATAAAATAAAAAAAAAAAAAAAAAGCATTGTTGTAAAAGTTTGAGTGATTTCGTGGACTTAGAAAATATAAGTACACTTTCATGGTGCAACCACCACTTTTATGTTGTCATCTTTAGAGGACAGCCACCTTCCCTCAAAAATATCTTTGGTGACCTCACAGGCTTCTGAATTCTTAGCATGATGGATTGCATTTCTGAGCAAAGCAATATTATATACCAAAGATTCAGAGAGTTTTTCAGTCAATCCAATGTTCCACCCGTTATGTAACTTTTTGGTTCTTTACATTTTCATTTGGAAAATGACTGTCTATAAAGCTCAGTAAATCTAGTCTGTGCACCATTTAGACTATTTATCAAACAAGTTGGCACCAGATTCTATGAAAGGAAACTTGGAACATTCTAGACTAGGATGAGACAGGAGAACAGCCTTCAACCTTTAATTAGCTCTGAAATTATCCTGTCATAAAACTCTGTTTCCTTAAAGTTTCACTGTTTAAAATCTTCTAATTGGACTTCACAGGTTTTTTTTATAGTTTATATTGCTACTTAGTTTCAGTTCCTTCTGCCCATTTTCTGATCCTTGAGTCTAGCTAAGAAGTATCCACATTTCTCGCTTCTTGCAAGCTGTGAAATCAGTGGACTCAGAAAGACCACTGGAGTCCACCCTCCTCTGGGGCATTCCCACAGAAGGCTTCTCTTAACTCTGCAGGCAGGTTTGGTGGCTTGGTTTGGTTTGGTTTGGTTTTCACAATCTAGAAGCCTAGATGGACTCAGATTGTAATCAATCACAGAGAGTGCAGGTCCAGGAGCAAAACAAGGAATCTTTCAGAAACTCTGTAGTAAAGATAAGTCTTATTTACTACCTTATTTAAAAAAAAAAATCCATGTGGAACCAAATATCAGAACTTCACTTTAGGACAAGCTGTTGTTTGTTTGGAGATCCTGTGTTACTAGGAAATGGGTACCATCATTTCCAATCAGCTACCAATTCCTGGGTCTCTGGCTTCCTCTTTAGGCTGGTTTATAAGGGTTGATGGCGACTGAGCAAATAAATTGGGCAACGCAGACCTTTATGTGTAGTGGTGTCTTCTGATTGTGAAGTTTTAGGGACTTTCTCCACTTTCTTCAAAGTATGGCAGGACATTTTGATAAGGTTGTGCCTGGCTGCACCTCTTCATTTTGCCCCAGGCTCCAACTTGAGAGCAGAATTCCTACTTTGCAGCTTGTATTTTAGCAGCTGATGCTGGCCATACAGGCTGGGGTGTGAAGAGTTGACCTTGAGAGACTTTTTCTAGGTGACAATTTTCTACCCTAAAAAAAGTTTACAGTCTATTTTGTCTCTCCTTTTTGAAATTTGAAAAAATATAAGGAAATAATACATTTTTTTTCCTTGTAGCTTTTCATCAGTGTGTATGGACCACATGGAGTTTTATCAATCCTTGTTCCAATATCTTATCATCTTATCCCCAATTTATCAATGTATAATGAGATAATTTCTTAAAGTTGAAAACTGACTCAAAGATATAAACTCATATATTTAAAACCTCTATGTCATATCTTCACAGAAGAGAATGGGAAAAAATCTTAAATCTTTAGTAACCGATCTCTGTTGGCTAATACATGGTCCCTTTTAAAGGGATGGTTCAGTGAGAAACTGTACTTCATAGAGCCTCTGTTCTTCCTGTTCCCACTGGCACTTTCCCTATTTCCACTGTTCCCAAGTGCCATCAGGAGATTTAGGTGTATTTCTTTAGTGGAGGCATTGCCTAGTACCAGTGTGAGATTGAACATGTCCACAATAGTCTTGGCCATTCTTCTTCAAATGTTTTATCTTAAAGGACCAAGTCCTTTAAGTTGAAGGACTTTTTTTTCCTTTTCTTTTTAATTTTAAGATGCAAACATTTTCCTGGAAGCTTAGAAAAAAAAAAGGAATGTCAACCATTAACCTTAGAAATAATAGTTAACACCTCAGTTTAACCGAATTCATAGTTTTCTTTGTTAACAAGTGTTTGTTAGATATTCTGCATTACTACTTGTAGAATTTGAGATGATATGAAATAGGTTAAAAGGAGAATGCCAATTCTTTAAGGGGACAATTTGTCAAAATATACCATCATAACACTATATCCTTAGTATTCTTTCAGTATTTGGGGTGGGGGATTTTAAAAATACATGTTTATTTCCCTGACCTGGACCCATGGAATAAAATACTAACAGAAAAGAGTTAAACACTGTCATGGTAATAGTAAGCACGGACATGTTAGGTGGCATCATGTCACCTCTGATCTGAAGAGTGCTTTCTGCTCTCTCCCTGGCAATGCTCCTAACTCCACCATCAGACTCAGTTGTTCTCAGAGCATATAATGATCAGAGGCTGTGAAATGTGTGGGGAAAGCAGGCTCAGCTGGACTCATGGCTCAGGGGAACCACAGCTGGAGGGAAGAGGGAGCTGGAGGCGTGCTGCCCTGGGTGGGGGGGTCCCACATGCAGGGCAGAATTGCTGGAATCAGGAAGCACCTGTCTCACTATGTGAGCATTTGGGATAGGCAACCGAGTGCAGCCCTTAAACTCTTCTGAGAAGTCCCAGAGACGGGCTGGGGACCCTAGGAGAAGAGGAAGATGGGCACTGTGCTCCCCAGAGTCTCAATGCTTTGCAAATTGCCATCATAGACTAGAGACATCCACCCCAATCAAGAAGTTTGCAGAAGTGGGGTCCTCTGCAAACCCATGCAGATGATTCTTGAGCAAAAGAGTTAATTTTAACTGTCAGTTAAACGAAAAAATTCTGAAGACCAGTAAGGAAAGTCCATGGCAAGTAAAACATTTCCAGCTCCTCCACTACTGAGTTCTGGAAAACAGACACTGCTGAGTGAGATGCTGGAGAAATGAGAAAGATGACACTGTATTAAACCAGGGGAAGTAAGATGTACCCTGAAACCTACCCTCAAGCCCATTTCCCCTTGTAGATTTCCAGCCAAAAACAGGTCTGAACTTGAAGGGAAAAGATTTGGCATCTGATGTCACAACAAACTTCAGGTTTTTTAATATCTTGAACAGGAAATTCCATTTTCTGAATTGAGACTATGTAATATAAAGTGGCCATAAGATCATAAATTAGTAGCAAATTCACAGACCTCTCGAGTTTATCATTTAGGGCCTGATGAGATTACTGTTTAAATTACTGATTAAGTAGAAAAGGTAATAGATGCATCTTTATGACATCATGAGCTGGGGGTCTACTCAGTTCTCTTTGAATTATAGTCTGGCTGGTGGCAAAACTATTAAAATCATTATTTCTCTCACCTTCTTCTGATGCCTGCATCTTCCCCTACATCTGAAGGTGAGTTGACACAGCTTATCTGAGTGAGCATTGTGTTAGAGTCCCAGGTGGGACCAGAAAAGATAAACAGTCCAATTTTGCAGATGCAAACACTGCCTTCTTATGCTCTTTCCCTCAGGTGCATCATGGACCCATCTTCAAAAACACAGCTGCTGTAGCCCATCAGAAGAGGCAGAGAAGTCACCATGTAAGGCCCCAGCAGCAGAGGAAACTAATCTTCCCTCCTGAAGAATTTAATATCTCAGTCTCCCTGTCACAAAAGGATGTTGGACTATCTTCGGTAGAGTTGCATTTTCTGTATTTGGAGCATCTTTCTCTCCTATAAAACAACTTACCAGCACCTCTCTTGAAATGCCTGCAACTATTTACTTAGAAGCCCTGAGGCTCACCCTGAGACCAAAGGCCATTCTGTGTCCCTGTTTACATTTCTACCTTTCACGGCCTTGGCATTCTGAGAAGCCTTTGTGAAAACAGAGCAGAGTCCTCAGGGAAAGGCTCTCAAGGTTGGAGCTGTAAATTTTGCCCTCTGGCTTCACAGCCTCCTTCCTACAATGGTCCTTAATCTCTGTATTACAGAGGTCAAGGATCCGTCCTGCTGTTCTGTGTCTCTCACTGAAAGAAATTCCCACCTGACTCCCTTCCTAGTGCAAGGCTGATTTCTCTGATGACCTCAGTCTCCGCCTCCTGTATCCTACAGCAGAAACCTGCCCTTAGAAGTGAGCATTTTATGGATGAGTGTGAGTCTCTGGTATTTTCTTTAAACAGTGTTCCGCATTATAACTGTCGTCAGTGAAACTATCTGAAGACTTAATAATGCTAACATATATGGAAGGGCCTGGGTTCAGGGCTATGGAAACTCACCTGGATAGAAGTCAAACAATGAGTTGTCAGACTTGACAAAACCAAGGGAAGAAAAAAGCGGACAGTTTGGACCTAGTCCTTGAAGAATAAACGTAGGAGTGACTTTAACCTCAAAAGTACCCTGTTTCTATAGCATCTGGAAAATATTTGAGTGTGAACATTTAAGGTCACTTCTTTGGGGATTCCAAAGTCTCCTCCAATTGTAGAGATTCCATACATGTGCAAATGCATGTCCTGAGCTGTGGACAGGGTCCAGGAGAGAGTAGCCTTCTCCGTAGCCCCAGCTCTCGATTCCAGTGGATACAGTTAGATCTCCTTCCTCCCCTCCTGTTCTATCCCTTGCTCATCTGCTTTGGGGATCTGGAGACATGCTTGATTGTCATTATGGGGTGCTGGGGGTGGGAGTGGTGCTATGATTTTATCAGATAGAAGCCAGTGGAGCCAATACACACCACAGAAAGCACAGGAAAGTCCTCAACAGAGCTACCCAGGCCAAAACATCAATTTGCTGACAAACCCTGGCAGAGACACCCTCACTGCTGCACACAACATCCTTTGAACACACCCAGCAGATAACACTACTCCTCTGTTCATAGCCTTCCCTACTTCCTCCTTTGTTGCCCTTAAATCAACTTTCAACATAGCAGCCAGGGTGACTGTGTTCAAAAGTATGCAGAATTCTACCACTTTGCTGTTAAAAAAAAAACTCAAGTGGTCTCCCATATCTCAAAGTAACAGCCTCAGGCACTATAATGAACTATGTCTTTAAAGATCTGGCTTCTCCCTCTCCTCTGACCACATCTCATAATCCTAATCTCTGCCCACTGTGTTCTGCACTCCAGGCTCATTTGCCTCCTTGGGACTCTTTACCTTTGCCCTTTTTTTGGGGGAGGGGGTACTGGGGATTGAACCCAGGGGTGCTTTACAACTGAGCCACATCCTCAGCCCTTTGTAATTTTATTTTGAGACAAGTTCTCCCTAAGCTGCTAAGCCTGTCCTCGAATTTACAATCTTCCTGCCCCAGCCCTCAAAGTAAGTGGGATTACAGGCATGTGCCATTGTACTCTTTGAACACACAAGGTCCATCCCCAATGCCTTGGCCTGTATAGTTCTCTCCATTAGTATCCACACAGCTTACATTGTACATCCTACAGATATGTCACTACTAGTGAGGTCTTCTCTGCTACCCCATGTAAAATTGCAATCCTTTTATCCCTTTGTATCCCTTTACAAAGGTTGTTTTTTTTTTTCTCCTTAGTTCCTTTCGCTAATAACCTTTTAAAACTTGTATAGTTTATCTGTCTCTTCCTATGAAACTGTTACCTACATGGGCCAGAGATTTCTATCTCTTTTGTTCACTGCTGAGTCCTTGGACCCCAGGAAATGTCTGGTGTTCAAACAAAATTTGCTGAATAAAAGAATGAACAAGTATAATGAAAAGTATGAACAGTTATCATGCAACAACTTTATTTTGAGATTCATCAAATCATATTTATCTTTTTGAGGGTCCAGTGGATATTGAAATGACTTAAAGCTTTAAAAATATTCTTCTCAATGATACTGATGCAACCATCTGAGGAAACGGAACATGAGGTAAGATAGCTACATGGATTTGTGTTTACAAAGCCTGAGGATCCTCATTCCCAAGACTAGATTTAAAATATTAAAACAATGATTTCAGGGGCTGGGGATGTGGCTCAAGCGGTAGTGCGCTTGCCTGGCATGCGTGCGACCCGGGTTCGATCCTCAGCACCACATACCAACAAAGATGTTGTGTCCTCCGAGAACTAAAAAAAAAAAAAATAAAAAATAAAAAACTCTCTCTAAAACAATGATTTCATAAACCAAGAAATCAGATGTAGGTTTCAGCCTTGCCTTCATAGAGAAACACCCTTCCCTGGAGTTTGTCCCACAGCAAGAGTCTAAGGACTTCAGAAGAACAGAGGTGCAGCTTTGAGACTGGTGTGGCTGTGTGGTTCTTGAAGACAGCGACTTCTTTGGCCAAAGCTGTTAAAAAATTAGAAATTGCTGGCTCTAAATTTAAATTTGTGTATCATAAATTTCCAAACAGATCTCTAAGAAAAAAATAATAGTAATAATCGGAGGTGGCTAGAGAAGAGTGGTAGGGAAGACAGGGGATTCCCACCATCACATAGTAAGTATCCATCGCTAGAATAAAGAGGAGACACAAGTACTAAAAGTAATACCCCTAGAAGATATGGATATGCATACAGACTTTTTTTCACATATACAGACATGATATCCATTGGACCATCAAAAATATAAATATATGATCTGACAAATGTCAAAATGGTAACAGCATGATAGAATGTATGTTTATATATTCTAACTGTAGTTAAATGGTAAATTATATGAATCTTTAAAATGTCAAGGTAAGGCAAATTCACTATGCAATTGTTCTCTGTCATCCTGTTAGCTTCTTGGAATTTTGAATTTCAATACAAAGAAAACATTCACTTTAGGATCAGCTCCACTCCACTTAGAACTGCCTGCTGAAAGGAAGGAGTATTTCCACACACACATAGGGATTAACTTGGAATTATTTGCCACCACTGCCACTCGGTTTTTAAAAACTAAAAGTCCAAAATGAAATATTCTAATGAGCTGAGAAAGTTTTACCTTAAAAATGATCCTCTTAGATTGGCCTGCAGTGTCATTTCGAGAGATACAAGGACACAGGTTTCAGGATGGACAAATTTTATACACAAATGAACTGATACTGTGAGTCGTCAGCACTTGTCTGATCTGTGCCCGGGAACTGGGTTAGTCTGACTCCAGCAAAGGGCCCTATCCTTAGTTTTCATCTGAACCCCCATCTAATCCCAACTACCAAAGTAGAAAATTTAGACCTCAGAAAGACTGAACCCAAGATAAATGAAAAACTCCTGAGTTATTTGTTTTAAAAATCCTTTGAGAGCACATTGAGTTTGGATCACGAACACAGAGTTCAATTTGTACTTTTGATTTTTCTCAGTTCCATGTTTTTAAAACAATGTTCTTTCACCACCTCCCTGTGCAGAAGGCGATGAGCTTGCTTTGTTTCCCAACTGACCTATTCATATCATGTTAGTTACACCCACTTAACTCCCCCCACCCCATACACACACCATTTTTGGCTAGTCCCACGGAGCCCTCCTATGGAGCTGGGAACTGATAGAGTCACTTTTTTTTTTATAGAGAATTCAATCACTGAATGCCCAAAAGACAACTTATCTATTAAAGCAAGAACAAAATACATGGAAGTTGGTTAAAAACAAATCATTTTCCATCAGTAAAAGTTGCATGATTGGAAAGAGAGAAGCAGGCTGCTGTAATTACCGGTACATTAAGCAGGGGCTGAACAGCTGCGTGAACTTGGAATCCGTGGAATAACAGCCCTTGAGCCAGCTTCCCCATATGGTCCAAGGGAGGAGGCGGGGCTTCGAGCTGCTTGGGGGGTGGGGGAGAGGTGAGGAGGGGGCAACCTGGAATCTCATTCAAGTAGGAAACTCATGCCAAGAGAAGTCCGGCTTCCTGATCCAAATCCAGCTTCCTTTGGCAGCCTGAAAAAATCCCCCTGGCCTCCATAACGAAAACCTCTAAAATCAATGTTGTTTTTTCCTAAAGAGAGCAAAATGTAAGAGTTTTCAGACGTTTGGCTGCGTTGGAACTAATAGAAAAGACGACTTCAGAAAGACTGAGTCACCTCCTCTGCTCTCTTGGGGTGTGGCTGTGACTTGGCATGATTGGGATCTTCAGGAACACTGATCTAACATTTGCCTTGTCTTCCAGTTAATAAAAGGTCCAACTGACAGTGAGGGAGCCCCACCACCAGGTACTGGCCTCCTTGTTTCTGTGAGGAGCATTCTAACCATCTCATTGGCATTCTGTCCCAGAGTTTGGCAAATTTGGTAAAAGCAGAGCAACACCACAGTAACCTTTCATTATCAATGCACATCCTAACAGCATTCCATTCTTCATACATTGTACGTCATAAATTAAACACAATAAATTTTATTGTGAAACCTCCTGGGAAGACATTCCTGAATAGAGGAGAGAGAAAATGCTTGCATTATACTAAACAGAGCTAAAATCTGATAGTTGCTGGAAGGATTGGCTATAAGGAATCTAGCTATTTACAGGGGGAAATACCAGATAGGCTACATCATTTGCAAGGCGATGTTTTTGTAAGTACCATGTCCAAAACCATTTGAGTTTCCACTATATGGAGGCTATTATCACATGGGATGGTGACCAGCTGTTCTTCATCGCCACTGAAAACAGGATGAGTGGGAAATGGCATTAAAGTGGAATTGGAGGAATTCAAGCTTCCTGAAAATTTGGGTGAGTTAACAGGAGAGGGATCCACCACGTGGAGTTACATATCAGATGCTTTAAATCTTTCTGTTTGTTTTCTCTTAAATAAAAAGAGGCATGTTAAGACAGTTCAGGTATAATTTTTTACATCAGCAAAATAGAGAACTTGGTAATCTTACAAAATTGTTTTAAAAAAAAAATCAGAAGAGTACTTAAAGAAATATAACCATGGGAAATTAAGATGTGTGTCAAGGGTAACTTATTTAGTCAACTATGGTGCCATGGAATCTCATAAGAGTATTGTTGAAGAACTCCGGTCAGAAATGGGTGCATTTCACAGCATAGACTTAGACATATTCCAAGAAGGAGTTTAATAAATTCCTGTAAATTAATACTCGTTTGTCTTCAGAAGTATCTATATTTAAAAAGAAGAGAGAAACAACAGAATTTTAAGGCATACGACTGTGTTTTAGAAAATTATTAGGTAGGCAGGTAGAGAGATAGATGGATGCAAAACCAGTCATTGAGCGACATTAAGGTTTCCATTGAAATCTGATTTGTGGGCTGTGGACTCTAGGAATTCAAAACAATATTCAAAATCAAGTACTAAGATAGTAACTTGCAAGACTTTCATAATAAACCAACTGTGGGGAGGACACGCAGAAGCAGTCCATCTTTGCCAGACTTCTGAGCTCCAGAACTTTTTCATGTTTTTTATGTTTTTCATTCAACTTGAATGAAATTTCTACTAGATCTCATTCCAGTGGCCCCGTGAGACAGAACTACCTTTCGGCAATCAGTACTTTACCCAGGGCTGCAAGTGAATGCAAATGTCTCAGTAGACATGGAATCAGAAATGAGGGATTACTGGATTTCACTCCAAATTTTTTTTCTCTGATAGCATAATAAAAGAATATCACTTTCATCTCAGATGATTTGCAGCTGACAGCTAACGTTTATCTTTTGACCCTTTCTGCAGAAAAAAATAAAAGAATATGCTGTATAGATAGCTTTAAATGTTAATTTTTTAAAGCAGGAATGAAAGAGTAAAACAATAACAGAACAGTTTCATATACAAGTACATCTTGACTTAAAATTCCCTGGCACCTAGGTTATATGCCATGGTCTTCTGGATGGGGTTAAGAGGAGTCAGAGATCTGCCAACCAACAGAACCAGTTACTTGCTTCAGGAAATATTCACTTATTTCATTTGATACAAATTCCATGAGAATCCAAGGTTTAACAGGGTCTGCCGCTGCAAAAGAAGTTATTTTTCTCTTTCCTTTTTCTTTTATGGAACAGTTCCAAGAATCCTTTGCATCAGAAGCTCAGGGCTCTTCCATGTAAATAGTTTTCTTTTATACAATTAGAGTCAACTTCTGAAAAAGAAATCTTATCGTGGTCATTAAGCAAAGATTCTGGACCCAAACCAAATGGGCTCAAATTCCACCTTTGCCTCTCAATAGCTGTGTGCCTTTTGAAAATGTTACTTAACCTCTCTGAGCCTCTGTTTCTTCTCTGTAAAACTTGGATTTATGAGCATCTTCCTTGTGTGCTTGTTTTGAGAAATAGCAAGTGCTCAAAACATGACCTGGAAGTGTTGGTCTGCAGCTCTGTATGGTTAGCAGAGTAATAAGGAAGGAAGGGAACACCAGCACGAGAAGACCAAGGTCACAGTCAATGCTTCTGACACAGAAGAGAAACACCATGCTCTGTGGTATTTATCAACTGTGCACCAGCATAGTAAGCCTGTTTTTATTATGGACAAAAGGTAAATCTCCTTTGCTTATAAATATAAAACACTGGATAAGAGGGCTCATGAACGCCAGTTGCAGAGGGCACAGTAGAGGGAATTTCATGCTAGGAATTGACCCCATTGCTTCATTTATCACGCACCTTTCCTGAACAGTAAAGAACAGATGAGAAGGACAAAGTTAAGTGAAAGATTAATTCCCAGAAAGTGAGCAGCTGGAGCTCTGAGCCTTCTTGCTCCATGTCCCTTGCTCACTGACCCCTTGACAGGGTGGAAATGCTGCCCTCATCCACCCCTACCTTTCCAGACCAGTTAGAAATGTGCTCCTCTCACTCACACATTCATTCATTCATCTAACCAACACTAACTGAGCACCTGCTATGTACCCAGGATTCTACTATAGAGCAGCACGTGAGGAAGATCAGGAGAGAGGAACAAAGAAAGCCCTAGATTCATGAGAGCCAAAGATAAAGCAGGACACAGTTCTCACCCTCATGGAACTCATGTTCCACACATCAGACAAGGATAACCAAAGATCAGAACAAAGGTCGTGTGCTGCATGATAAAACGAGGTATGCGCAAGAGATGGAGAAAGGAGGAAGTGCCAGCTCTGGTTGGGACAGGTGGGAAGATGAGAAGATGTTTGATTTTAAAGCTGCAAGAGAAGTAGGTAATAACTAGGGGACGAAGGGAAAAGAAGGCATGGAGAAGCAGCTCAGGTGAAGACCACGTGTCCCACGCAGAGGCACCAGAGCTAGGAGAACACAGGATGGACTATTACGTGTGGTTGGGGTACAGGGCATTTTGTGGCAGCCTGGAAGATAGCATTGCCAACCTGTCTTCAAAAGGCTCCAGCTTGGGCTGGGGACATAGCTCAGTTGGTAGAGTGCTTGTCTCACATGCACAAGGCCCTGAGTTCAATCCTCAGCACCACCACCAAAAAAAAAAAAAAAGTCTCCAGGTGGCAGTATGGTAAAAGGCCACTTATGACATCTGGCTGGCTTCCTGATTCACCTGTCTTAAGGAAAGGAGTCCAAGGATGCTGACAGCCTCAGGGCATTTACATGAAGATTGTGCCATTTTCTTTAAGAACCTGTTTCCAGGAATTCTGGAAGACAGGAGCAGGACATTCTCTCCCATTTGGCCTACGTCCTATTAAAACATCTTGAAAGAGATCATTCCTAATATCACTGAGATATTAACTCATAGTCCCCCTGTTAGCTTCATAGTTTCACTGAAAATGTAGCACTTAATTATACATTACCTAAATCAAATAATGGAACACATTATGCTAAGTAACATAAGTTGGTATTAAATAGTCTTTGCTCTAATTCATCCCAAATCCTGCCCTTCTACTCTTCTGAAAGAGAGGTACTATGGCACCATAGTGAAATCTGCCTTTTATACCTGTGACTCTGTCAAATTAAACACAAGGGTGAGTATTCAGTACTAGAAAGTTCTATTATCATTTATTCAATAAATATTTATTGTTGTAGCAGTTCAAAGGTGGGTCAGAAAACTCATTTCCTGGCCCCTCGGATCTTATAGAAAATTGGATTTTAAAAAATGCAAGAAGAAATTAAAAGAACGTTACTTGAGGAGATATCACACACAAACACAGACACACAAAAGGAAGATTCTATCTGAGCAGACATTCGGAAGGCTATGCTTGGAGATGGAAAGGTAAGATAGAAGGACAGAAGGGTAGAAACACAGAGTGACTAACACTGAGGTAAACAGGACCAGAAGGTGGAATGCACAGCTGAGGCACCTCAAAGAGGAATTTTAAGGCTAAATTTCTGATCAAAAATTGAAACAAACTCCCACAACGTGGAGTCGCCATGACTTTTACCAGTCAGGCCACATCTTGGGCACTCAGCCAGCCTCCAAACTCATTCTTCAATCGAAGTCATTAGCTCCTCCAAAGACAGATTGGAAACAACAGTAGAGTCAGTAGTAAACACTCTGACATTTGTTCCTTTTTCATCTGTGTAACAGAACTCTAAAAACGTGATCTGGATTAGTCCAACCGGTGTTCAATTTGATAGGACTAAACCAGTTCAGGTCTTCATGGCTCTGCTATAGGGACGAAAGGAGGCCAGTTATCATCATGTTTACTTCACTTCTCCAGTTTCTCAGAAAACAGCAGGGGCCAGCCTTTTCCAAAGAGCTGAGATGGAATCTGAGTCGGTAAACACATTGTGTATGAACTGCACTACGCCTTCTCTTGCTCACTGCAGGGCAGATAGAAACAACAACCAGAGAGTAAGTGTGCTTGCTACATCTGGAATTATTATTTGTGAAGCTAAACTACCAAGCAGACAAAGCATCTCCATCTCAGACTCTACCACTGACAAAAACTACCCAGCCCCTTCAGCATTTGTGAACAATTCTGTAAGAGGAATTCTTAGGGTAAATAAATGGGGGCAGGTGTAAATTAAGGGAGAATAACACCTGTCTCTGCAGCTGGCCAACAGACCTCACTTTAATGTGCTGTCTGCAGGGAATTGAGGCGTCTCGAGTTACCCAGAGGCCTTCGCCTACACTGGAGTCTGCAGAAAAGAATTCTGTGACCAGAAGATGTGAGGCTTGGTTGGAGGCCAAAAACAATGGTAAAAGGTACAAAATGAAAAGTTTGGTCAGGACAAAAGCACTCCATCACTGAACAACACATGACTTGGCTGTTTGAAGAAATGAACCCCAAACCAAAGTCACAACTGGATTAACAACTGGTTGATCCTCTTTTACCTTCTAATGCTTCTCTGGCTGACAAACGCTTGTTGAAATCAGAATGAAGAGAGCGTGGCCACCAGCAACAGGCGGTGTCTTCACTCAAGGCTGGTTCTGGCTGGTCATGGAAAAGCAGCTTACAAGATTTATGCTCCTCTGCCTTCCATCTATATTTTTTTTTCCAGTAAAAGGGAGAATTTAGAGCAAAGTTACATGTAACTCCAACCCAGTCCTGGAGACGTCCACGCTGACTTGCAAAATAACTGTGGCTTCAGCAGAATCATGTGCCCAGTAGTGACAGAGGTGAAATCCATAAAAATTGTTAGTACATAGTCTTTAAAAACAGGAGAAAAGACCCTGTAAGAGTGCCTCATGTTGCTTCTGAGGGCCACTGGAGTGTGGGGGTCAGGAAAGTAGGATACATAGCTATACATGAGTACCAATTGTTTTTCTCTTTGATTTTGGCCGGATGTGGGTTCTGACTATAGCAGATGGAATTTATTGGGTCAACAGTATGTGAGATGAGGAGGAAGCCTGCAGTCAAAGAGGAAGCAAGCACCCCAGGTGTCCAGTCCCAAAGATTTTGGCAGTGAATTTAGATGCAGGGGAGGGAGGTGGGTCGAATATCACTTATTCATGAAAAAGTGTCAATGAACTGTTTTTAAAATGCCTCAATATTTGTTGCCATTCTCTGTTGTAAACAGATCTACTCAAAGTTTCATGGTTAGTATGGGGGGAAAAACAGTGATTCCACCTTATTAAAAATTTTGCTCATTATTTTGCTTAACGTATTAACAACTGAAAATTCATTCATTAAAATACATGACTGTAACTCCAACTTGAAGCTTTTGTTTTCTGATGACACTCTCTTCCTTGTGTAACACTTGAGAAAATGTAAAGCCATGTTAATCCCTCTTTTTCTCATACCGCCTCTCGCTCTCTAATAGAGAACACAGATTAGATTTGAGTTTCTCTGCATCTCTGAGCAGAACCTACCCCCCTCCACCCTAAGTAATAATTGGAACCCAGACTTAGCTTCGCTAAATATACTCAAAAACCACTCCATTTTATTAGTGCTGCTCTACCGAATGAGATGTTGATCTGCTTGGACAGTTTCATTGAGTCTGAAAACACACCATTATAAGTCTTGCTAACAGTGGTGAGTTGTGAGTATACATTTGACACATATCACGTCATTTGCCCTGTGTTCTATCTGGTGGGATGAGGAAGGGAGTAGTCAACAAATCATGAACACATTTCAAGAGTTCTTAGCACTTTCTGGTATTCGCTTATTTTCATCGAGTCTTCAGCCAAGGATTAATTTGTTCATGTAAAAAGAAATATTTTGATAAGAAAAATTCAGAGATTCACAACTTCAGTAATCTTACACCATGCAGTCGCCAATTTCTAGCTGATATTCAGATTGCATTTTTATTCATGGGCCTGAGAATTCATGGGAGACTTGAAAACTGATACCTATCTCAAATGTTGCTGTGTCAGAAAAACCATGTCACAACTCCAATTTGACATTGGCAATAATCAGCTTAAAGAACCAAACGTAAGTCCTCCCAGTCTGACACCATGTAAATAAAATCATATTTTTTTTAAAAAAGCGGAAGATTGGCAAGAAACATAAACCTCATTTAGTCACAGCTTAAAATTTTTATCCTTAGGAGCACAATTTTAATTACACTATCACCTCTAGTAGCAAGCTGCTTATTTATCATTTGGCATAAGCTGTCTATGCAAAGTAAACCCAATTTACAGGTAGACCCAAGACTCATGTGCATTTTCTTGGACAGCGGCTCACAAACTATAGTCACAAAATACTACTTAATGAGTCTAACTCTCTCCTTTACATTCAAGAAAGTATTAGCTAAGTGTTTCTGAAAGACTAGAATTCTACTTTTAGAGCTCTTCTTGAATCATACAGAAAGGTAGCAGCCTTCATACTATAAAAAAGGAATAAGAGTAACTTCAACTATCTCATAGTTTTTTTTTTCTCTCTATGAAAAATGTTCTTCCCCCTCTTGAAGAACTCAGTCTGGATTTTCAAAATAATTTATTGTGGTCAGACAAACTATGGTATATAAACATTTCAATTCTATTCCATAAACAAGAGTTAATACCTTAACTCACTAGGTGAAGTCTGGGTTACAAAGATAGAGAAGACAGTGTGCTGGTCCCAAGAGAGAAAGACAGAGCTACCTACATAACTCTATCATGAAGCCACATGTTTTAAACAGTTTTTGAATTTATATACAAAATCCCCTGAGAACACAGAAAAGAGAGCAATAATTCTCTGATGAAGCCAAGATGTGTTTAGGAGGAAATAACATTTGACCCAACTCTTGAAAATGAATGGGATTTTAACCAAGAGGAGACAGCAGGTAGGTCTGTCCTCAGAAGAGTGCAAAGTCTGGGCCAAGCCCTGTGACAGAAAAGCCCAAGATAATCACACTTAAGAGGAGGTCTTGCTTCTGCCATCTTTCATGATTCCTTGGCACCTCAGGAAAGGCAAAATTAACTTGTAATAATGTTTCCAAAGAGAAGTGAAATGCAGTAGCCTGCTTGTGCTGTGCCTCCTGCCACTAGCACCATGTGAGAGGTGGGATGCAGCCCAGCTGGCCCAGCCAAGGGGTGGACTAAAGACAGTTGAATAACGAAAGCAGTGATGCTTCTGCCTAACTCCCTACTGGAAATGCTCTCACTAAACATTCTCATGACACCCTTCATCATTCACAGTTTGCATCATCACTTACAATTTTTAAAAATGTAACACTATTCCTACCATTGGCAGTATTTGACATTTCTGACTTCTTCCTTATTGAAACAGCTTCTCTGACTTTCTTAGGATGTGGTGTCCTCTTCTTTTGATTATCCATAAAGTGTGGACATTCCTGCAGGGCTATCTTGAGTCCTGTTCTCAGTCTCAGACCCTCCCTTGTGTTCTCACCTACTCCCATAGCTTTAGCTAGACCTGTATGCTAATACAATTGACCTCTCCATCTCCAGTCTCTGGTTTCTTCCTAGAGCTCCAGAAATACATATGCCTTGCCTACTAGTCATCACTCATCGACTTAATCTGTAGCATCAACAAGAAAGAAATCAGGAAATCCTGCTGTTTATTCACAAATGTTTCCTTAATCAGTTCCTCTTCCTGTCTATGTAGCAAAGAGTTCAGCAAGGCCAGTGGGCTGTTCTCAAGAATTTCAGTGATTGCTCTTAAATACTTCCACTTCCTCAGGTCCTAACTTTCACTTTATTCTTCACACTGCAGCCAGAATAATTCTTCTCACCGCAAAGATGATTCCATCATACTCCTGTTTAGAACAGAATCCCAGTTGCTTATTAAATAAGGTCTGCTTGTGTTGATTTACAAATACATTCATTATCTAGTATTTTCTTACCCTACCAGTTTCACCATAATGATAATTTTCCTTCGTATGCTCTGAGTAATCACTATATTGAACATCTTCCATTCTTATTTAATGTGTGGTCATCTTTTTCTTGCAATTGAACTCCTTACCTATCTTCCTCTTTTTTAATTGCTTCAATTTAAATAACATCTCCTTCTGTAACCAATCTTCATGCCTACACACCAACACCAACACCATCATTAGCAGGAGGGAGGAGACTCTCACACTTCCTCTAGCATAGCAGGTAACACACTTCATTTTATTTTATGTATTTTTATTAGTGTTTTCCTGAACTAGAACTATGATCTCTATAAATATTAAGGGAAGATTTTGTCTTATTCACCATTGTATATTTAGTACATGGGGGTAGAGTTTGGTAGAGAGCAAGTTCCTGATTATTTTACTCTAAATAGATAAATAGTATGGAAACATGTATATCAAGTCCTAGAACAACCAGCATCCTAATTATTTTGAGGAACAATTGTGAAAGTGAAGTCTGGAAAGGAGATTCATCTAAATAACAGCAAAGGTTAAACTATGAACGAAGAAGATTTTCTTATCAATCTTAACCTTTTAATCTTATTATCAATCAGAAAAAAAAGCATATGTTTGGGAAAAGAAAATGATGTGAGAATGAATTAAAAGGGTACCAATTAAGCATCTATAAAAATAATTTTAAGAAAGGCTGGACACAGTGGCACACACCTATAATCCCAGCAGCTTGGGAGGCTGGGGCAGGAGGATCTTGAGTTCAAAGTCAACCTCAGCAATAGCAAGGCACTAATCAACAGTTTTCTGCACTAGAACTAAGAATTGTCTCTAAATAAAATGCTAAATAGGGATGGGGATGTTGCTCAGTGGCCGAGTGTCTCTGAGTTCAATCCTTAGTACCCACCCTTGAAAAAAGAAAAAAAAAAAACTTAAAGAGACATTTGAACTTGTCATGGCAACAGAGATGAAAGGAGGGGACAACAGTGTGGACAGAAGTGACATCATCAGATCACCCAGACACAGAAGATGGGGAAGAGGAAGACTGTTCCAGCCCTATCTCAAGACTCCCCAACATCACTGATATGGGGGACATAGGATGAGATGGATCAAGAGAGGAACAAGAAAAGAATTTATTAGATCCTTTTCATACTTTTTGAATTTGAGACATGGCCAAAAGGCAATTAGAAATATAAATTTGAAATGCAGAACAGGAAAAGAGGGGTTTTTAAAAAATATACTTAGGTTTTATCTCTGGAGAAGAGATGAAAACAGCTGTAGAGTAAGAAAAGAATGAGAATAGGAGAGTCCAGAGAGTTCATTGGGGGAGTTTCTGTATGGTAAGGAGTAGAAGAAGTGAAACACTTGGAGAAAGATTGACCATAGATAGAAGAGGGAGAGTGATATGGCACACCTATCTTTATCACATTTAGAGAATTTCAGAGAAGACATATATGCATTCTGCTCAGTTATTTCAGAGAGATTTATGGGAGAAGGGTAAAAAATGTAGTCTTTGACTTTAAAGTCAGAAATTAATTGGTAATATTGATATAGCTGTTTCAAGAATATGTTATTTGAAATAATATTGCAATGAGTTGAGGTATGAGTAGAAGGTAAGAGAATTGAAAAAGTCATTCAATGTGAGAGAGAAAATAAAAGATGTAACCAGGATCAGGGAAGACCTTTTTCTATTTTGGATGATTGGCCAGAATTCAATTTCACAAACTAAAAGAATAAAGGAGTATCAGGACTGAGAGGGGAAGATGAATTCATTTTCCAATATGTTCAATTGGAATAGACTTTTAGAAAGTTGAATGCAATGTTAGGTATATAAGTTTAATATCTATGAAAATGGGTAAGCTCATGGAGGTCAATTGGTAGGTTAAGGATATAAACTTACAAAGATCAATTTTAAAATATTGAAAAAGGAAAATACATCCAGAGGCTGAAAGGAAACATCCAATGGAGGCAGAAATTGTGGTGACACAAAAAAAAATAGTTTTAGAAGTCAGATCTTAGAGGAGCAGAGAAAACCTAGGCCTGGAACATGGATCTTCTATCGATAACAAAGGAGGAATGGATCTTCTATGAATAAAAAATACAGGGAGCAAGGATGAGAGTAAAATAATTAAGTCTGTGGGTATACACCCTAAGAATGGAAGTAGAAGTTGGAGAGAGAAAAGAAGTTCCTGAGCTTTTGAAGATGAGTAGAAAGTATAAACATGTCACAATGGAGCATTCCAGGGAGAGGTGTTATGATCAGTCAAAACACTGGAGCAAGGAATATCACGTTGTACATTACAGTTATTCATGGTTCAGTGTGGATACTGATGAAGTATAAGGTAGATGGAGATGAGAGATAACATATGAAAAGATGACTGAAATCAGATTATACTAGAGCTATTAGGAAGTACTGCAGATAAGGTGGAGCTGAAGAGGCAACTGGGGCAGAGGGATTATATGCTGGTGATAGAATTCCTGTCCATCAAGAATTAAGAAGAGGAGGGATTAGACAGGATGAGAAAATATCCAATTACAAGTTTGCATTGTAATCTAAAAAGATACATTATAGATAGAGCACAGAAGTGCACACAGAGGAGGTAAAAATTGATTAGACTTTATGACTGATTAGGGATCTTGGAGAAGTGAGGAATCAAGGTAAATATCAAATTTCTATTCTGCATGACTAGACAGAATTTGTTTTCACATACTGAAGGAATACAGGAGTAATCAGAACTTATGGGTAAGATATTTTCTAATATGTTGGACCAGAGATTTTTCTTACTTTTAGATGGAGAAGTTACATATATATAAGGTTAATACTTATAAAAGTGGGCAAATTCATACATCAAAATACATTCTACTGTCATATAACTTGAAAAAACTTATAAGTGGGTAAAGCATGAAGTGAGTTGGTAGGCTAAGAATGTAGCCCAAGAAACATTAAAAAATTAAATATTATAAACAAAAGGAAATTAAAAGGAGAATTGGACAGAGGATTGGTGGGAAATCAAGAGAGTGTGTGGTCCAACAACTTGATAGCACAGAGAAGAGATCCAAGATGGGGACATAATGCACAATACCAAACATGTTCTTTGTCGTAAGTGACCTAAGCTCCTCAAAAGGACCACTGGATTTGACCAATTTGGAGGTGATTTGGGGTATAAGAGAGAGCAATTTCAGAGAAAGTTCAAGCCAAGAGTAGGCTAAGAAGTGGCCTCACATGTGTGAGGCCCTGGGTTCAATCCTCAGCATCATATAAAAATAACAAACAAACAAATAAATAAATTGTGTCCATCTACAACTAGAAAATACTTTAAAAAAAGAAGTAAAGAAAACAGAAGAAAATGACTAGAGGCACAAGAGATTTGACAGCCTTAGGAAGGGTCTAGTGCATAGGTGAGATCCACAGGAAGGTGAAACCTGATTAGTCTTTGAGGGATGATCAGATATCCCCAAGCTAGACTGGGTAGGAGGCTTCACAAGGGTTAACACATGTAAAGCCCAGAGACATTAAATGGCTTGGTTTGCTTAGGAAACACAAGAAGTCTGGAATTGTCAAGCATTAAAGTGAACAAAACAGTTAGGACAAGAGATAATGTGGGACAGAGACAAGAGTCAGATCAGAAAAGCAATTCATGTCCTGCTAAGGAGAAGGAATTTTATCCTGAGGAAGCACAGAGTCCTTCAAAAGCTTTCATCAATCTGTGATTTATACCAGCAGAATGAGGAGTGAGACAGGCTCGAGGCAGCTTGAGCAGATTTTATAATAGTAGAGGAGGGACATGACAGTATAAATTAATAGCAGTAACAGGATAGGGAAGAATTACCAAAATGAGGTGGGAATCAGGGAAAAGACCAATGTTTCCAGTTTAGTTGCTTGGGGAGTGCAGACTGTAACCAATAATGGAAAAGACCAGACAGAAAGTTGGATTTTAGAGGGTGATAAATCATGATTTCAGTTCAGAACATTTTGCACTTGAGATTTCCTCCCTAATGCCCAAGTGGGGAAATTCACACAGGGACCTGGACTTGGTATACCTACTGTATTGGACTTGTCTTGCAAACATATAGCCAGAGATCACAGGTAACTGGGAAACCCAGAGGGTCTGGGATAGAGCACACTGACTTGAGGGGATGCCCAGGTAAAAATATAGCATCATGACATGACCTGGGCACAATTTGAGCAGTTCAAATTCTTCTTATTGAGGCCAGAAGTAGATTTGGCAATTGAGCCTCCTATGAGGGTTAGGATGGGATGAGATCAGCTTTGGTCAGCAGTAATTCAGAGGTTCATTTAGGATCTGATAGATCCTTATAATCTCTCTTGCTAAGCTCCTTATGGCTACTTACAAGATGATGTGGAAATCACCTCGTCTACCTGACTTCAGAGCCTTTGAGAATTGATTAGAAAAAGATAAAGATGGAGTGAGATCTTGGGGAGGAAACCAACAGAGAAGTTCTCATAATCAAAGTATATTGCCAAAGCAGTCTAAAACTAGGTGCTAGCCACTATGACCAAGGCAAAGCAGGTCATTCTGTGCTTTCATTTCCACACAGTCTCCTTGCACTACTTTGTGACCTGATATTCATGTTAACCTGATTTCAATTGCACATTCATTGGGGAATGGAAGATTTGTGTCATGAAT